>NC_068569.1:54066294-54786499 GCF_025698545.1 Gossypium raimondii | reverse complement strand
AGTTTTGATACAGCTCCTTGTACGACATTGGAATTGGCGTGAACTGGAGCTTTTCAGTACCTGGCTTCACACTTAATTCTTGTCTTGATGAACCCTGTTGGTTAGCAATCGATTTGCCGTACGTATTCACACTGTTCACCTCATTTCCCTTTTCTTTTGAGGCTTGCCTTCGTTATTTCCTCCAAAGATCAATCTTTTCGCTCCTTATGGCACTTTCAATCATTTCACCATTCATGATTATGTCGAAAAACTTTTGTGGCACTCCCTAACATATGTGTGATGAATGGGGCCTTCAATGTATTAACAAAAGCATCGTCATCTCTCTTTCTAGAAGAGATGGTGAACTTGACAAGAACCTCCCTCCATCTCTGTGCATATTGCCTGAAACTTTCACCAGGCTTCTTCTCCATATTCTGAAGAGTGATCCTATCAGGTACCATGTCAGCCACATGGCTATACTGTTTTAAGAACGCCTGTGCTAGATCTCTCCATGAATTGATCTCGGTACGACTCAATTGATTGTACCACTTGGATGTCGCCTTCATGAGGCTATCCCGAAACAATGTATCGCTATTGGTCATTATTAACATACCCAGTCATCCGTCTGCAGAACATAGTAACATGAGCTTCGGGGCTACTAGTTCCATTGTACTTCTCAAACTTAGGCATTTTGAATTTATAAGAGAGTACTAAATTTGGAACTAAGCTCAATTCTTTAGCATCAATCCCATAGTAGCTATCAAGAAATTCCATAGCTCTATATTTCTCTTCTAGCCACTTATACTTCGCTTTTAGCTGTTTTGACGACTCATCCTTCATTTTCTCTCTTCCGGCCATTTCATCAAAGTCAGGGACAGTATGATGAACAAATTTGTCTTCAGGGTTGGAGCCAGATCCAACTTGAAAATTCATTGGTATTGAAGCATCAGCCTGAAACTGTTGAGGCTTGATGGTGACAGAAGATTTGTGTGGACATACCTCAACATCTTTGAGGGTAGAGTCCGAAGGATAGACAGTCCTCATTGTCTCCTTCTTCAACATTGAGCACAGAGATTTTTCCTTTATCAATTCCCTTGTTCAACCATTGAGTTAACTGAGCCATCATATTCCCTTGAGATTCCATCATTTTGTCTATCATTTTTGCTGCTCATTCATTTCTTTGTTGAAGTTGCTCTGCATTTCCTTTTGAGTTTGTTCTAATCTTTCCAATCTTTGATCCATATCCTTGGTTTTTGATCGAGTACCGTAGTGGTGCTTGGTAGGTTGGTTGGTTTCCAAATTAGCTGAGGAGTGATTTAGATTAATTAAAATCCCTTAATGTATTTATTAATGCATATGAAACAATGCAATGCATGAAATGAATGCAGAAAAGGCGCCAATTTGAATTCAATTCCATATAAGAAAACTTTACTAGAAATTAAATTCCTTTACATAAAATGAATTACAAATACGACTTTGCCCTAGTACCCAAAACTCTAATCTTTCTAAGTAATAAAGCCAATTCTTGCCCCCGATTTGACTCTAATTCATACTTCACACTCAGTAGTGTCACTTGTAATTGCTAAAAGTCAGATATGGTCACTACTTCTCGAATCGAACCACGACTTCCTCGATAAGATGATCTCGCTTCTAACTTGATTCGAAAATGGTGAAGTTGTTCATTACTATGGCTCTCATTTGCTTTCAAGTGCTTGATCCGGATCTCACAATTTTGCACTCGCCTCTAACTCTTCAATTCTTTTCTCCATTTCTTCAATCTTGCTTTATAATTTCCAACTCGAAGGAATGACTGCAAATGCTCTTCTATTGATTGGATTTCTTCTGATTTAACTTAGGTGTATTATCATTAATCCTTCTAGCCCACCATTGATGATACTCGGGAGTTGTCATTGAACCCACACTAGCCTCTTCATTCGTGAGTTTGTTTCACGCACTAGCCATCTCTTGAATCTTCTTTCTATAACCATCATCCTTGTATGAATATTCATAATCAGCTATCCCTTGGGTCGCAGGTATAAATTGCCTTGACCTATGTTGCCTTAGTACCAATAATGGGGCGTATCCAGTAGCTCCCCAAACCCCTAGCAAAGGAACCCAATCAAAATTACCACACCTATACATGATCTCATCTGGAAGTAACCAAGGAGCTCTCCACTCAACATCTTCCTCTTGAAGATTTTGAAGAATTGCCATCCATTTTTCGTCCGAAATGTCATCTCTCCTCGGTGTAGCAATTAACTCTTTTAGTGGTGAATAATTTTTAGAGAAGACCCGATACAAAACTTTATCCACCTTCCAAAAGTGACTGTAAAACCATGCGAGTAGAAGTTGTGCACATCCGATAAATCTACCTTCACCCATCTTTCGGCATGCACTCAATGACCTGAAGTTTTCTGCCAAAATTTTCAGAATCGGTGTAACTTTCTTATCGAGCCGGTCGAATAAATCAGTGACTGTTTCATTCACATACCCCAAGGCTTTAGGGAAAACAACCAAGCCATATATACTTAAAGCAAAAACATCTAACGTTTCCTGACATCTGGGTGTGTGAGGATTGCATCTTTCAAGCCTCTCCAAGGAACGCACTTACTGTCCTCCTTTTGCTTAATTCGTGCGACAACCCACTGCTCACTCATTCCTGTTACACTCATCAACTTATTGGAAAAGGTTGGCACATTCACCGCTCTCGAATAAACCCTGTCTCCTTGAAACTTTGAACAACGGAGTAAAGCCATATACTCCTCTATCGTAGGCACTAAATCGACCTTCCCGAACATAAAGCAGCTGTAAGCAGGATTCCAGAATTGGGCGAGGGCTTGAAACAAATGCTTGTCTACCTTCACATCAAGCAAATAAGGCAAATCCCCATAATTATCATAAAGAGCTGTCTAACCTCATCACTCCACTGACCCCAGATTTCCTTCAATTCTTGCAAATTGTTTTGAGTTGCACTGATATGCGTAAAGTCTCATAACTCCGATACATGCCCATCAGCCAAACTATCACCTTTTTCTTGCTGCGTTATCTCAGACCAAGTTCGAACAGCCGTATTGTCCTCCACTTTATCAAGAAACCCGCTTTTCATGTTAAGCCTTCTATCTAGCAACTGAATTTGAATTGACGCCTTTTATGATGAAATGAAATGTCATGTCATGCAAATAAAACACCAAAAGTCAGTATAACATAGAAACACAAGATATAATCAAGAAATAATAAAGATCCCTAATTGGATATCTACTAGGGTTTAGTATGATTCTACTTAAGGTGGATTCCTAAGGTTCATTATATGAGGTTTGGCTTCTAGAGTAAAGGTACCCGAACCAGTAGATTCCTCAATCCTCACCCATTATAGGCTCATATGGACCAAGTTCAGTTCAGGGGAATACATTTCCCTATGGCTGCACGGAGATGAAAAATCTCACGAAGACATAGGTACGGATGTATCCCGAAAGCAATCCACTACCCTACACGGAGGTAAAAACCTCACGAAGGCATAGTCTCTCACTCCCACTTAAAAGGGTAACATTGTTCAACTCATGAAATGTATAATGCAAACAATGTTTAAACAAAAAGATAATGAATGCAAAAGGATGTTATGAGTTTTTTTTTTAAAATATTTTCTCGACCATAAGACAAAAATTAATCAACTTTGTGGCTCGACTCTCTTATTTAAAAAAAGTTCCCCAGCGGAGTCGTCAAGCTGTCGAAACCATTTTTGAAAAATAAAAAATTTTAAGGTTGTCGACTTAAAAAAAAAATTGGGAGTCGCCACCAATCTTTTATTGAGGTGTGATTGGATCACCTAAAACGACTTTGGTTTACGAATTTTAGAAAAACGGGTTCGGAAGTCGGTTACGTATGAGGAAGGATTAGCACCCTCATTACGCCCAAAAATTGGTACCTAGTTAATTAATTAATGTCTTAAGGTCGAAAATTTTAAAAATATAATCTTTAAAAACTTAAAATGTTGCATATTAAGACCCTTTTCAATTCAGAGAAGCAAAAATGCCACACCCAATACGTTAGGGCACAACATTCTAATTTCCCCCAAAATGAATTAGGTCAGAATATTTATACAATAAAACTTTAAAAGAACATCCACTCATCCAAGATTTAAGAAATCACACCCAATACGTTAGGGCACGATTCCTTTAAAATCCCAAACTCGGAATATTTCCTTTACTTTAAAAGAACATCCACTTATCCAAGATTTAAAAAATCACACCCAATACGTTAGGGCACAATTCCTTTAGAATCTCAAACTCGGAATATTTCCTTCATGATTTTTTAAAAAAAAAATCTTCATTTCGAGAAATCAATGCGTCACATCCAATACGTTAGGACACAACGTGTTGAATTCCCAATAATGAGTTTTTATTTTTTTGATTGAAGAGAAATGCTCGATTGTCGGATTTAACGAAAAAAATCGGAACCCAATACGTTAGGGCTCAATTCCCTTGAAAATCCTAAATACGAATATTATCTCAATTTAAAAAAATTTCTATCTTTAAATTTGAGTAAAAAAAATGATGTAACGTGATTTTATACATACAAATGCTCTAATAATAATAACAATAATAAATACATCATCGACATAAAAATAATATAAGCAAATGAATAAACGAAATAAAAAAAGGTAATCCATGACATGCAAAATATTAAATGTAAACACAATTATACAATGGATGGGATAGCAAACAAATAAATAAGGATCAAAAGACGTATAATATACACATGAAAATTATGAAGATTAAAAATATACATATAATTTACAAATAAAATTTTGGGTTATAGAATTTATATATAAATACAATACATAATATACTTATGCAAATAAAGAAAAATATAATTATACGTATATATATAAAATAATAAAAATAGGTATATTTAAAAAAAAAAAAAAGTGAGTATTTAATCATTAAAAAACGTAAATCTATACATATAAATATGAAAATATTCATTAAAAAAATATAGGATAATATTCGTTTTAAAAAAATATATATACATGTACATATAAAAGGAATATACATGGATAAAAAATTAAATAATGAGTACATTATCAAAATTAATTTTTAAAAAAAAATAAATATACATATATATATGTTGACACCATTTTTTTGGATGGAAAACGGGATCGACTTGGGTTTTGAAAAATGAAACAGGAGTCGCCACCAATCCTTTTTAATAGGTGTGATTGGATCACCTTGAAAGTGGTTGTTTTTAATAAACAATTTGATTTTATTAAAACAACAAGTTTGGTCCACGAAATTCAGAAAAACGGGTTCGGGAGTCGGTTACACACGAGGAAGGATTAGCACCCTCGATACGCCCAAAATTGGTACCTAGTTGATTACTTAATGTCTTAATGTCGAAGATTGAAAACTTTAAAGAAATTTAAAATACGATCCTTAAAAAAAACTCGAATGGCATGAATTTAAATTCAATAGAATATTTGGCAATTTGGTTAAACGAGAAATCGAAACCCAACACCTTAGGGCACGTCCCTCGAATTTCCAAACGCAAAACATTGCCTTATTTTGAAATTTTTAAGAAAGATATTAAGCCATTTGGTTGAACGAGAAAAATCGACACCTAGCACCTTAGGGCATGTTTTCTCGAATTTCCAAACGCAAAACATTGCCTTATTTTGAAACATTTTCTTTTTTGAAATATGGTATTCATATGCATAATAGAATAATAAATAAAATAATGTGACTAAAAATAACATGAGCAAAAAACAAATAAAAAAAAGAACAAAATTCATCATGTATGTACAATAACAAATAAAGAAATAAATAAACTAAAACATAAAATGGACATATAAATAAATAAACAAATGAACATTAAGTAAAACAAAATAATAATAAAAAGGAGAATTAATCCAAATTATAAAATATATATAAAAATATTCATGCGCATGTAAGGAAAATATTTATATATATGATTATGAAAATATGAAAACATATATATATATATATATATATATATATATACTTATGTTTTAAAGTTAATAAATATAAAACTCATATAGGTATATACATATATGTATGTATGTGTACACATATATGTATATATATATAAAGTATATAAATAATATATAAGTATGTATATATATATACAAATAAATTAAAAAATATTATGTACATGTATATATAAAACGTATACGAAAATTATAAAATATGAAAAGTATATAAGTACGTATATTATAAAATGTATGCATATATATATTTTAAAATATATGAAAAAAACGTATGCATAAATACATTTTAAAATTATCAAATATAAAAGGTATATATGTATGTATATATATATATATGACAAAGTTTGAAATAAAAGGATATGTATAAGTAAGTAATAATAATCAATATACAATAGGATAATTATATTCCAAATTTAAATAATTATATTCTAATATAATAAATAATAATATAATGCCAATAGTATAATATAGTGATATAATAATAATACAAGAATAAATATAAAATGACAATATAAATATGATAATATTAAATTAATTAACAAGATAATAATGAAATGACGAAAATGGACTAATTCGGGACAAAAATAAAATTTGAGAGTCAAAGCTATAATAAAATATACAATGAGGGACCAGAATGAAGAGAGCATTAAAGGGCCGGGGCCAAATGAGTGAATAAACCAGACCACGGACACGATCCGCTTTTCAAATACAACGATGGGTCGGATCTGATCGAAAACTAAGCAAAATTATGGGGGCAAATTTCAAAAGGTTAAAAATAGCAATAGGGAGTAAATTAAAAGAAACGCATAAGCAAAGCGGGACTGGTGTAAATAACCCATTCATGCAAAACGCGGATCCTCCCCGAGCGGGTCGGTCGTAGCGGATCTAAGGCAAAACGACGCCGTTTGATGCTCGTAGGTCTACCCAAAACGACGTCGTTTAAAGGGCCTATATAAGTAAAAAAATACAAAAATATCATTTTGAAACCATTTTGAAAAAACTTTTGCCTTTTCATTTCTCTCTAGCTCCTCTCCTCTTAGGCCGAGTCCGGTGTCGGTCCGTCGACGGCCACCAGACACTGTGGTGGTGAAAAAATAGAAAGGCCATTTTTTTTTGGCTTCTCGACTTCCCCGACTCAAAAATGCCATCTTTCATCGGAGATGACAACCTCGCCCCCCACGGCTTAAACTCCGAAAAGGTAAGATCCGGACTCTCTCCTTTTGATTTTATATTGATTCTCTTCTTTTTGAGACGCAATAAAAAAAAAAAGAAAAGTAAACACCAAAAAAAAATCAATAAATGAGTAGAAGAAAGAAAACCTTTAAATCAGATCAACTTTTCTCTATTTTTTATTCGATTTTTCGTTTCCGAAAAGAAGAAGCAATACAAAGAAATTGAAGTGGCTTTTATAGCCAAGATTGATACAATATTATATCTTGTTTGCTACTGTTTTGCTTCTACTTTGCGTGTTTGCTCTGTTTTGCAGGGTGATTGATGAGCAGGTGCAAGTGGGGCGGTAGCAGTGGGAAGTAAGGAGGCCGTACGGTGGCAGAGTTGGTGGCTGAAAAGTAGGTGGTGGCAGAGGCTAGAAGGAGCGGCGGCTAGGGTTTCTTTTCCCCTTTTTTTGCTGAAAATAGTTTAGGTTTGGGCCATTTTGGGCTATTAGGGTTTTTTATATTATTGGGCTGATGTTTGGGTCATGGGTGTTGGGTTAGTGTTTAGGTGGGTTGAGGTTTGGGTGTATGTATTTTATTTGTTTGTAATGGGCCCGGGTGAAATTGGGCTTCTACAATATACATATATAAATGTGAGAAAAATATAAGTTAAAAATATGTGCATAAAATATACATGTATAGATTTTAAAAAAATAAAAATAAAAATAAAAAAATGATTATGTTATTAATTAATAAAATAAATGAAAAGAACAAAAAAGGAAAAGAAAAACTAAATTGAATTGCAATAAAAAAACTGGGGTAAATCTGCAAATAAATAAAAGTAAAAGGATTAATTTGAATGCGTGAATTACATAGAGGGGCTGGAAGGGAAATTTTCCCTTCTCCTCTAAAACGACGCCGTTCAACTTAGACCCAATTGAAATAAAAATAAATAAAAGGGTAAATCAAGAAAAATAAAAAAACTTAATTACAAAAACATTAAAAGGCGGAGGGGCTAAATAAAATTCGCAGTGGTATCACCTTCTCCCCTCTTTAAAATCATAAATAAGTAAAATAATCGAAAGAAAAAAAAATAGTAAGCCACCTTTAAAAAATTGCCAATCGTTCTCTTTTTTATTCCTCTTCCTCTTTTTTCCTTCTTTTTTTTCGAAGGGAGAGGCCTCTATTTATAGTTGAGCCTCCCCAAATCCAACGGTATAGATCAATTACATCAACGGCTGAGATTAAAGGGTATCTACAAATTAAATCTCTAAGATTACAAAATCATATATTCTAAGATTGCATATCATATCTAAGATTATATATCATATCTAAGATTGCATATCATATCTAAGATTGCATATATCATATCTAAGATTGCATATCATATCTAGGATTGCATATGATATCTAAGATTGCATATCCTCAAAAATTATGTTTCCATATGTGAGCCCGGGCTAAAATTGGGTATTACATTATTTATATCATTATAGCAAGATTTTTAAAATAAAATTTATTTCAGATGACATATTCTATAGTACTTACAGGTTTAGAAGTACTTGCACTATTGATCTTTTTATCATCCAATCTTTTGGTATTGATAGATCTTTTAAATGTAATAATTTTGGTTGTATCTAGAAAATTTATTAGGTTCAAAGAGCTCAAAATTTTTGTTATTAATCTCTTTTATTTCTACCTCTCTTTGTATTTGTATATTCATTAATGTAAGACCAACTTATTGCTAGATCTTCCGATAAATTATTAATTTCAAAATTTTTGTTTGAATTCTTAGACATAGACATTCTTATATTAGAGAATCAGAATGGATATAAAATATTTTAGTTTAACTTTAAATCCTATTACACTTGCGTGTAAATTAGATTGAATTCCTCCAATAAGTGCTCTTATTGGATTTTCAAATATTTTATCTAATAGAACTGTTATTATGGGTATATCTTGACCCTTTCTAAATAAAGCTCTAATTGTTATCATTATTATTCCTAAATGTATATATCTAACTTTTACAACCGAACCGAGCATGTTTCCAAAACATGTAAGAATAAATAGCAAACCTGAAACCCATGAAACTATTAGGACTAGTTTTTTCAGCTCATCCAATGCAAATCATAGAACACTACAGATCTACGTATAAAACTAAAATTCAACGAAAGAATTGATTTTTTACGTAAATCTATCAGCATCATGTCGTTCTTCCATTTTATATACCATTCACAAGAATTCGGCACCTGACATACCCACTCCTAGTGTGACTAAGCATATTTACAACTGATATTAAACACAAATTTCTTGAACCATCTCGCATAAATTTGTCCGAAATGATAGAAGTACTAACGGCAGAATCGATGCTGTCTTAGCAGTTTTGCGGCCTGAAGTACTTTGGAGGCATAGAAGGACAACGTTCATTCATATGGACGTATGGATCCATTGAATTATATCCAGGTAGTTCCATTCGATACTTCCCTTTGATCTGACAGTAAGGAAGCTTTACATTGTCTGCGTCATTGCACCACTTTGGCAGCCGGCTCGAATCATTCTCGAAAAACTTCAAACTATAAGCATCTTTGATCTGTATGTTTCAGTATTAAATCAATCAACTCAGGGAAATTCATATCACCTTAAACAAAGGTTTTAGTAAAAAGAAGCTTACTGTAAACTCGGTGACTTGAATAGAGTCGGCAATCGGATCAAAAAGTCCTGCCTCCTTGTATAATTCGAGAACGAAAGCAATGCATGATGTTGACTTCCCATCACTATATATCCAATTATCCTGTTCGGGAATGGTCAACAGTTCATCAAATGATGACCCGCGCTTTTCGGTTTCAACCAATATATCAGAAAGATTAAGACCCTGCAGTGAACACTATGGTTAGAGAAAGAATACACTTTGAAGCATGTAGGTCAAGCTTCTCCGATAGAATCTTTTTGAAACTCTCAAACATGTAATTAAGCAAGTTGCGTGCAATCTTCAAGATGTAAATCCCAAACAATTGAGATTGTGTTTCATGTGTGGACAAACCACAAACTCAATTTTAACCAACCATGAAGAATACCATACCTGAGTTCCAAGCCGCTTGTTTAAGGCCTCGTTCCACATGTTAGCTGCATATTCGGGTTGTATTTTACTCCAAACTGTCATAACTGAAGCTACCTGTACAAGCATCAAGCAAACACTTAAAAAACATTCAGAGGCAACTGCAGAGATGGAACAAGAGTCATAAGGAAAAGACACTATTAAAGCTAAAATGTAAAACTAAAATCTTAGCATGAATGAGTATCAAAATACCAGGTGAGCATCCAATGGAGGAGGATAATTTCCACCAATGGTGTCTATCCAGCTAAATATCATGTTATGGTAACCATACGGTTTGCCTGCCATGCTTAGCGCGTACTCCCACGCAGCAGTCTCGTTAAACTTTGCTCGAACATCGGGATGCAGTGGTAGATATGCAATATGGGGATTAGAATCGTCCTTGTTCAGCTCAAAATCCCACCATTCATCCCATGGTACGATCGCAATGATATCTTCTCCCTACAAAACCAGGACAGATAAAATAATAATTGAGTGTCAGTAATAAGTACCAGTAGAATAACTCGAATAAAGGTAATCTTCGGGGATTAAATTCAGTACCTTCTCATTTTCATGTCCTGATTCACCAATCCATAGCTTCCCTTCGGAATCCTTTAAACAAACAGCAGTATGACCAGCATAAGCACCACTAACCCATTTCTCGAGAGTCTCGAAACCACCCCATCGCCCACGAATTTTAGATATAGCAAGGAAATCTCCCGAGTGTACATCATCGACACTGATGTTAGTAAACCACGGCTGAGGTCGTTCTTCAAAAGTAGCCCCCATATGTTTCTCAAGAAACCCAATATTAGAATTCTCACCCCATCCGGTATTTGTAAACAAGGGAAACACATCCCATAGAGCCTGAAGTGTTCCAAGCATCCCTGCTTGCATCAGAAAAATTGAAATCCCCCTGTTTTTCACCTAAATTTAAAAGTGACATACGAATCCGTGTATGAGTTTGCAGTAAACTAACACTTGATGTTAACCCAAAACTAACAATGGCAACTTACATATTCATACTCAGCTTTATCTTGCCATTCCTTGATTTCGAGCGTATGCTCTCGAGACAAAAAATAATAATCCCAAGTTACGCGGTACGGAGTTGCGAACACGTAAAGATCCATACAAGTCCAACTATGGGGGTAGCTGACCTGTATAAGCACATAAATACCATTTTCACATACTCTATATAACCAATTCTATCAGTATCCAAAATAAAGAATTTTGCATCATTCTGAGCCTGAATTATGCAAACAACCTATATTTACACAAAAATATATCAATAATGTCCTCTGATTTCATCAAAATACTAAAACTAGGTATAGAAAACCCCAATAAAAACACACTCCCAAATTTGATAAATTAGGGTATAGAAAATCAAAATCCCAATCCCAAATAAAGCAATTTCCTTTCTCAATAAAATTTAAGCACTTCCAGTTCAAACCAAGCAATACCCAGAAACAATAACACTACAAAAACCTGAAATAAAATTTAAATTTTACGCAGTCCCAAATCAAACTAAGAGACACCCAGATTTAGAAAACACTCAAAAGCTAAAGTGGTTTACCTTTATATGTAGAGTTCCACCGCCAAATTCACTGCCGGTTTTGTTATGGAACTCCACCCAAGCCGTGTTCTCATAAAAGCACGCACCTTTCCAGTTCACGATGCGGTTCGACGACGAAACAGAGCCGACAAAGGACGGTAAAAGGTCAACAGGGCTGTTGAGAGAGTTGAGGACCGGCCACGAAACTTGTCTCGGTAATAAAGGTAGAACATCCCGAGGGTGAAATGGTAAATTTGCAGCTTGGACTTGTGAGATTATGAAGAAGAAGAAATGAAGGAAACATCGAAATAAAGAAGAAGAAGAAGAAGCCATGAATGAATTTCAGAGAAAAGAGAAAACACCACACATAAGTTTTGCTGTTCTTATGTTTGTCATGTTTTTTTTTTTTTTTCAGTTTTTTTTATTACTTAATGGTTGAAGATGAATAATGGGGATATTTTGGTTTATTATATTCCTTTTCTTTTTAAGCTTAGAAAAGACAACAAAATAAAATGGCTTTACGTTACTCTATTTTGTTTTTTCCTTATCATATTTGGAATATTATTTTCTCATTTTTATGAATTAAAAAAAACTATACTTTGCTTATGGTTGGAAGAATACACAAAATTATTTGGTTTTAATTCTCTACCAACACTCAATGTCACGTGATTATATATATATAAAAAAGCACTCCGTGTCACGTGGTAGTAATTAATTTTAATTAGTGTATTAATTATAAAATTATTTGGTTATAAAGTCAATCCGTTAAAAGTATCAAGATGAACTCCTTATTATATACCATGAAATTAGTTAATTTAATCACTTTTTAATATGGGTTACCTCGTAAAGTATCTATAATCTCTTTAGATTAAACTCGTTCATCTAATTTGATCACTTCTTATGTCTTTAGATTACAATTATTTCTTTGAATCTTAGAGCAATTTGCATTGTGTATGTTTTTTTGACTTCTAAAGTTATTGATGAGGCAACCTCCTTCGATAAATCATCTATAACTACACAATTTTGAAAAAAATCTATAATTAAAGTGACGAATTCCATAGAGATGATTCACACCATCGTTTAGCCCGAGATATAAATATAAGTATAAAAACCAATGTACACTCGAGAAAACCATGGGTCATTCAGACCAACATGGTTACAGACAGTAAACATTAGATGCCATAATTTCGTTAACACATTTTCTTAATCTTAACATTTGACTACCTAGTGACTTTTTTTTGGTCCCAACAACCATGTGCATCTACCAAAAGTTGTAACCCATGTGTCTTCTACCCAAGTCATTGATTTTTTTTTTTTTTCAAAAGACAGCAACTTTTGCAAATTTGCTCCTATATTCAAAGAAACCCAAACAAGAAAAAAATTCTCCCTCACTGAAAAGCCTTGATCCATTTCCCAAAACCCTAAATCCCAACCTTACTAGCATCAAGTAACAGTACATGCATTGAATAAGAAAGCTAATTATGATGGGTTTTCCTAACATTTTAATACTGTTTTCTCACTTTGATGCTTATTTGAAGCATGGAGAACCTGTAATCCATTTTCTTAAACCCTCAATATTAATCGTTAACTTTAATCCTTAAACACTTAATTTAAATTAAAACATTAGATAAATACTCATCTGATCATTTTCCTTCACTAGTTTTGGTCAAGGACTAACTTTAACCAAAAAAAAGAACCCCAACTATTTTACATAAGAACGAACTTTTGGAAATGTTAAAAGTATCAATTGAGTCCGGAGACATCTTCTAACCTACCCTTAAATTGAAATTATTAGTTATTATTGGCAACCATCCATATTTAGAAAAGTTAAAGATATGGTTACCAAAATGCTGGCACTGGAAATAAGAGATTTAAGACACTGAAAGTGGAATTGAAATTTGGCATGAGATATTTGCAATTTTTGGTCCCTAATTGTATTGTAACTTTGTAAGTTGATCCCTGAATCTCAACTATAAATAGGCCTAACCATTTCTCATTTTAATTCATCTCCCGCATTTGTCATTCTCTCCTTAAGGCATTGTTCTCTCTCTTTATTTGTAAATTTTCACTTGTATTTTGGAGTGAAATATATTTGTTAGTGCCCGAGGACGTAGGCAAAATTTTCTGAACCTCGTTAAAATTCTTGTGTTCTTTATTGTTTATTTTGCATATTTTGTGAGTGTGATTGTAGTGATTTATTGTTAAATTACGATAGAGGGATATTCTGGCTAGGAAAAACCTGGTACTTAAGTGATCCCGCACAACAGTTATGATCAGTTCGATTTATGATTAGATTAGAAAGCGTACTCATACCCAAAAATATGTTTAGCATTTACAAAAGTCCATGGTCATGAAAAACATTTAAATCAAGAGAGTAAGAGTTTTCTTCAATTCAAGTTAGATTTTGAGGGGAATCCTTGATCTAACAAGGGATTGTAGGGTAGAAAAAGTTAAAAGGAAACTAATTGTGACTCGAATGCTTTGATTTATGGTGAAGTGTTTATGAAAATGAGTTAGGGTTTAAAAAGGTCATGGGTTTACGACTATTACCAAATGGATGAGAATATAGGACATATTTATAACCTTATTTATATTGCTAAACTTGACAATCATGGGATGTGATGTGCTATACATGGAAGTTGACACCCACGAGCGTCAAAGTCGATGTAACTCCTCCCACCCAAAAACTATGAACTCTTTGCCAAAAGAATTTTTAAATTAGAT
Source organism: Gossypium raimondii (assembly GCF_025698545.1). Lineage (NCBI taxonomy): Eukaryota > Viridiplantae > Streptophyta > Magnoliopsida > Malvales > Malvaceae > Gossypium > Gossypium raimondii. Next base: position 54,772,001 of record NC_068569.1, on the reverse strand, counting down.
TAAGGTTTCCTTTCTACGATTTCGGGTAAGAGTGTACTAAACTCGACAATCATGAATGTCAAGGTTGATGTAATATCTTATCAAATTTTGACACCAATGAGTGTCGAGGTCAAACACTTTTTAGAGATTCGTGATTGAAAGAATCTTTAACATAATATTTAAGTAACTCGACACATGTAAATGTCAAGGTCCTTTTTATAAGAATATCACTTATGCTTATCGAGTTTAGGGTTTGAAAATTATTCTATAAATACAATACTTGACATTTCCTCTTCCCTTATCTAACACCGATATCTAAACTCAAAATCCTAACCTATTTTTGTAATCCTTAAACCTAAAATTAAGTATTAATATTTAGGGTTTAAATTTTAGGGTAAATTTTATACATTTGTCCCAAAAAGTATCCAAATAAAAATCGTTCCATTTCCCACTCAAAACCATTTGATAATTGAGGGAGATGGGATCAAAATTTATAGGATTTAGAGAAATGAATTATTCCCGTATGCTATAATTTTCATCTAGTATTACTATTTTGACATTCATTAGCTTGATAGATTCCTTCATTTGGTAATGTCAAATTAGTTGAGGAATTACCTCAAAGAAATAGATGTCAAATTCATTGATCTGATATTGACTTGTCCTGCAAGAAAAAACCTTGTATAGATATGCTAGTCGCTAACCTCTAGCTCAATATATTGGTTGTAGCAAAAGATTCTAGTAAAGGAAGATACATGTTTGAAAGTAGCATTTCTCTTGCCATTTAAAGCATCCAGGCTTTAACATAACGATCTGTCTCTTTAAGATTTACATTACATAGAGGGATTGGTTTGATAAATTTATGCAACCATGTGCATTTAATCCAACTCCTATTGCATTTATTCTCCTTGGTCGATGTAGCACCTAACAACTGCTAACACTCTGACTTCAGGTTGATGTTATTGCCTCCAATTATCGCTTGTTCGTCGATAAGAAGGTCGGTTATTAAAGTGACATCTTCTTGCGTTATAGTCACTTCTCTGTATGAAAAATGAAATGTATGAGTTTCCAGCTTCCATTTTTCCAACAAGGCAGCATGGATAAGCAACTCTAGTATCATTTGAAACTTAATTATTATAGATGTCACAAATAAATCAACATACTGTAAGTGATTTCGCATAATATATTCATTCGACTATAGGAAGCTTAAATTTTACCAAGTATGAACAATTAGATTTCTTAATTGTCCAAAATATCACCAATAACAAAAATTTAGTTTTATACAATCTTAGAAAAATTAAGTTTAATAATAGTTAAATTTAAAAAATTGAAGAAATATGTACCATATCCCCAACATGGTAAGCAACATGTTCTTTAAACCTTAAAGCAAATATTTTAGGGAAAATAAGCAGAAAATTAAGAGGTTTTTTTTCTTGTACAAGGAGGGAGAAATTTGATAGATTTTTTTAGAGAATTTTCGATGAAAACAAAAGAGAAGGAACACTCAATCATGAACTCAATACCCATAAATATTGAAGTACTTGCCCAAAAATTATAAAATCTAGAATTTAACTTCTAAAACCACCTATTTTCACTAAATTTTGACTTAGGGTTAATTTACTATTGTTTCTTAAAAATATTTTTGGGGTCAAAATCGCTTTTGGAGTTATAAGTAATACTAAACAAACAACTTTGGGATTCAAAAATGTTTTTGAAAAGTGTTTTTCAACCCAAAAGCAAAAACAATTTTTTCTAGCTTCTGCTTTTGGCAAAAGCGTTTTTAGAAACAAAGGATAATTTTAACGCTTATAAAATATTTATATTGAATATGTAATTACTTTCTTATTGAAATTTATTTTAAATATATAATATATATTATTTCAATTTTATTGGTTATGTTTTAATATTTAAATTTCAGTTTATATATTCAAATCAAATTTTATAAATAATTAATATTAATTACTTAAAAATATTTAAAATTTATATTTCATATATTAAAATTTTAACAATAAATTATAATAAATTATTTTTATATTCTTACTAAAATATCATAATATTAATTAATTTGAACATTATTTAAATGCATATTTGTTACTTTATAACACCATGTCTAAAATGAATATTTTATTTCACAAAAGTGACAACAATACTAAACACTTAAATTTTAAACAAAATATTTCAAGAATACTTCTCAAAATTCTACGTCAATTTTTAAAAACACTTCTCAAAAACAATGCTAAACTAGCCCTTAATAGCAAAAGTATTTATATTGTGGCATAAGAGATTGACTTTAGTCCCAAGCAACGTCACCCCTACCCGCAATTATACAAAAAAAAGAAAAAAAACCTATTTTCATACATAATATTTTGTTTTGCTATATTCAAATAAAAGAACCTACTAATTAGTATCATGGTCAAATAAATAAGAAAATATAAATATATTCTAAATATTTAAAATGGTTTAGAAATAAGATTGCAGATCATATATCAAATTAGAGGTGATCATGGGCCGGGCCGGGTTCGGGTCGGGCCAAGACAAAATTTTAAGCCCGTTTTCTTGGCCCGACTCGACTCGAAAGAAAACTGTTAAGCCCAAGCCCGGCCTGACCGGCCCATATTTGATTAAAAATAAAAATAAATATTTAATATATAATTCGGATTAAAAGTCTAAAAATATATATTTAATAAAAAATATATTTGATTAAAAATAAAAATATATATTTAATATATAATTAAAAATAAAAATATATATTTAATATATAATTCGGGCAGGGCCGGGCCCGAGCCAAAAAGGCCCAGCCCGTTTTCTAAACGGGTCTCGCTTTTTTGCCCAAACCCATATTTCGGGCCTATATTTTTACCCAAACCCTCCCATTTTTTGGGTGGGTCGTCGGGCCGGGCCAGGTAACCCAACCCATGATCACCTCTATATCAAATAAATATGTATCAATATTAATATTTTCAAGATATTTTATTAAGGAAAAGTAAAATTTTCTTCAAAATCTTAGGACCACGACAAAGTATTTATTGTGTGCCAAGGGTAAAGTCAGAAAAATTTTAGGAGTTGAAATGAAAATTTAATTTTAATAGTCTATATCTTTATAATTTTTAAAAGATTGAATTAAATTTTTTAATTTTAGGGGGTCAAAGTGTAATTTTATCTTTACTAATTTAAAATTTTAAAATATTTTAAAGGGCCAAAGCAATAATTTTTCATTACTTACTTTTAAAAAATAATTTTTAATATAAGTATATTTATAAAAACGATATATAAAATATTAATGGAACTTTAATTAAAATGACAATTTTGATAATTTGTATAATAATTTTAAATTTAATTTGAGATTAAATTGTTTTTATATATCTTATATAAAAATATAATAAATTTCATTACTTACTTTTAAAAAATAATTTTAATATTTAATTAATGTGAGATTGACTTATGATATAAGTAATATAAATATTATTATCCACATTAATTTATTGTTCACTTTAATTTATTAGATCTAACAAATTCATCCAAAAAGGAAAGAATCTTAGTTAAATATTAATTTATTGTTCACTTTAATTTATAAGATCTCACAAATTCATCCAAAATTATTCTCACCTACCCCAGCTCTAATACATTATTCCGTGAAAGCAACTTCAAGGAAGAAGATCCTTCCAAGGAACTACTACTGAGAAAATATTTTTTTTAAAAATAATTTTATTATAAATTTTGATTATACTGTTCTTTTTGACATAATGTTTAGAATTACCCATATCCCCTCTTCAATAGGGGTGTCCAAACGGTTAACCAAACTGAATTAGTATTAACCGAACTTTTTAATCCTTTAACCGTTAATCAAACCGAATATCTTTTTTTTTTTAAATTAACCGAACCGAAATATTTCGGTTACCGAATTAACCGAAATTTATATGTTTTTGTTGTTTTGGTTAAAACAAGTATAAAACATACCCAAAAAAATTGATAATGTTCATTTGACCGAATTAACATAATTAAAACTATATATAATTTGTCTTATTAATTATTAATTTCGGTTAATTACCTGATTTCGATCCGAATTAATCAATAACCAAACTTCTAAAATACATTAACCGACCTCCGATCGAATTAATTCGGTTTTAACCGAAATTTGAACACCCCTACTCTTCAACCTATAAATAAAATGATAATACGCTTTAGTGCACTTAAACCTACATCCTCAGCTAAGACTCAATCGACAAGAAAATAATTATACATTGCACCAAAAAGAATATGATATCATAAGTTTAATTATCTCACTTATTCATACACAGCAACAATAAAAATGAATCTGTACCTATCAAAAATAAGAAATGATTCTTCTCTTTGACTTGGAAGCTTCAATGGAAGTTCCAAATATAAAATAATAATGAATAGATAGGGTTAATATAGTATTTGGTATTTGTATTTAGTTTTGGTATTCAATTTAGTACTTAAATTTTTATTTTTGTTTTAATTGTGTATTTGAGCTAGGCTTATTTTTAGTTTGGTAACTATTTTTTCAAAATAATAATTAAGTTTTTTTTTTACAATTACTTGAGTTTAACTTCAGTTTTCAATATGGTATTTGAGTTTTCTTTTATCCCAATTATGTACCTATTTTTTTTTTAGAATACAGATGTTAAATATTTATTAAGCCACATGTTATTTGCTATGTGTTTGAATTGAATATTGAAGTCAAATTTAGTTACAAACTTAAGACAAATAAAACTTAAGTATTAAATTAAACATTAAAATCAAATATAATCACCAAATGATATATAAGCACCAAAATAAGGGTAAACGTTCTATCGAATTTACTCGAATCGAGTGAAAAAATTTTGAGTTAATCGAGTTCACGAGTTCTATTTTATCATTCAATTTGAAATTTTTTCGAATCGAATCAAGTGAAATGAAATTAAAGTCGAGTTGAATCAAGTGAAATTGTTCGAGTTAAATTAAAAAAAATTAAACATGTCAAATTACGTACAATATGACTAATTCTATGTTAGAGCACATAAATTTGAAACTATATATATTTTAAAAAAATTCGGAGGAAAAAAAAAAACTTAAGTATGATAAATTTGAATTTTAATTAGGTACCCAAAATTATTATTTTATAATTTTTTAAAATTTTTATAAATTTTTTAAAATATAACATTTGAATCTTTGCCCCCTGGTTATGGATTTTAACAACATGAGCAAGGAGATCAAATTATAATCCTTAAAGGAGGCCACAAACAGTCCTGTGTAAGGTTATTTCAAGGGAGAGATTTCAAAAATTGGCAGAGAAAGAACCTGAGATGTTGGGGGAACTTTATATGCTTATCATGGACACAAGAATCAGGAGTTCTAGGAATGTTGCAAATGGTACCTTTGGAGTATGAAGGTATCTTTGAGGCCACCAATTAGAAGCCATGGTTATGCCATCACATTGAAGCAAGATGCTGAACCCCTTCATCTCAGGCCCTACAGATTTCCCCATCATCAAAAGACTGAAGTAAAAAGGCAAAAAATTGACATGTTGTATTCTTCCATAATACAAAGTACAAACTAGTAAAAGCCCTTTTGCTTCTCCTTGCTCATTGGTTAAGAAGAACAATGGAACTTGGAGGCTTTGTGCTGACTATCGACAACTCTATGTGATGACGGTTAAAAACATGTTTTCGATTCTTATGGTGGAGGATCTAATGGATGAATTAGCAGGGGCTACATACTTCTTTAAGATCAACATAAGTTCGAGGTATTGGAAAACAAGAATTAAGGAGAAGGGCATTCTTAATTAAGCCCAACAACAACTTTTTAAAGGGTGGATTTTAGGTTGTTTTCTCATTGTGTTTATCTTTTCCTTTTTCCTACTATTCTAAGAGGAGGTAAAGCCAAAAAGATCAACTTTTAAATAATTAAGTAACAAATGAGTGTGGCACAGCGGAAGACCCTTGAACTTGTGTGAAAAAATTAATTAAGTCCCTCTGCAAAAAAACACATTTAATTAAGTCTTCAAATTCTAAAATTGCATCAATTAAGCCCTTTTACCAATATTTTTCGTCTTTAATTGCTATAGCGTTAATTTGACCATTAACAATGCTGGCACGACACTACTATGTCAGCAATTCTCAATGATATGGATATCCAGATCCAATGTGAATGAATTTGACATACATTTTGTTAACCTAATTGTTTAGTATTTTAGTATGTGACATCATAGACCATGGATAACATGACTAACTCTCCATTGATGATCTTCAACTATTTCATTTTTTTGAAGCCTTGATCTGATGCCTAATCACCCAATAACGCATGGTCTTAAAATTGCAAACATTATTATTGATCCAATATTAATAGTAACTCCGATAGGTAACCACCGTTCATCTCCGACCACAACGAATGACAAGGATAAGTATGCCACTAAAATAAGTGTGCAAGCTAACCACATTATCTTGCTAATAACAAACATCAATTGCTTTGAATGATTACAACCGAGTTCTCAACATATAGTTGTCCAGATTCATTTAAAGATTTAATTTTTAATTTTTAATCTTTTTATTAATTTTAATTTTTTTGAAATATTTGAATTTTATTTAATACTTTTATAAATTTCAATATTTTTTTATAAATTTATAAAAAATTTAAAAAATGTTTTAATTAAAAATTTAAGTTTTGAAATAAATGAACCCAGACAACCATTTGTTTGTGTTCATTCCAGTAAAAAAAATATTTCCTTTAGTTTTTTTAAATTTTTTTAAATTTGATTTTTTTTTATTTCAGCTAACATGACAATTGACGTGGAATAACCACATCAATTACTGCCGATGACATGGAGTGCCATGTCAACGTCGTTAATGACCACAACAGTGTTGTAATGGCCAAAGAAGGAAAACGATGGTCAAAGGGCTTAGTTGATACAATTTGCGAGTTTGAGAGCTTAACTGAGAGTGTTTTTCATGATGAGGCTTAATTAATTTTTTTCGCGAAAGTTCAAGGGCTTATATACCCCTTTAATCTATAATTTATTTAAATTTTTATTTAAAAAAATGCAAGAAAATCATTTATGTGATTTTTATTTAAAAATAATATAAAATGAATGTTAATATATATTTCTAAACAAAATATGCCAAGATTTAATATTAATATATCAGTTTTTCTCACTTGTGTAATTTTTTTGTTCAATAAAATATGTCAAAATATATTTTAAAGAAAATCATTTATGTAATTTTATTTAAATATACTAAAATGAATGTTAATATATATTTTTATAGAAGATATGCTTAATCTATATTGATCCTACATTTAAAATAAAAATAAATCATTACGGATAAAATATGTAATTGAGATTAATTTGGAGAATCAGAATTAAAACCAAGTTGAATGTCGAAGCAAAGCTCAACAACCAACTTTTTGAAGGGTCGATCTTAAATTGTTTTCTCATTGTAAGAGGAGGCAAAGACAAATTAGAGTGGTGCAGTGGAAGCGCGGTAGACCCATAACCCACAAATCCTAGGATCAAAACTTAGCTTTGATATTTTTGGCAAATAATATTCTTTTTACATGTTTTTGCTACGACCCTTGAACTTTCCTGAAAAAAATCAATTAAGACCCTTTGCGTAAAACACATTTAATTAAGCTCTTAAACACTTAAATTGCATTAATTAAGCTCTTTGATCAATATTTTTTGTCTTTGGTCATTACAGTGTTAATTTGACTGTTAACAATGCTGGCATGGTACTCCATATTATTGAGAGTTGTTGGCGTAGCAGTACCATGTCAGCAAAATAAAAATAATTTTTTTTAAAAGATATAAAAGTAAAATAAATATTTTTAATTTTTTCTCCAATGAGCTTGGAGAAATTGTCGAGGTTCATTTATTTCAAAACTGAATTTTTTTTAAATTAAAAAATAAAAATAATTTATAAAATTTATAAAATATTATTAAATTTTTTTATAAATTTTTAAAAAAAATTAAATAATTAATAATTAATAAAAACCATTTAAAATTTAAAATTCGAAATAAATCTACTCAATATCCAGATTCAATGTGAATCTGACATACATTTTGTTAAACTTTGTTTAGTATTTTAGTATCTGACAGACCATTTTAGTATCTAACAGATCATGGATAATATGATTGGCTCTCCATTGATGATCTTCAACTATTTCATTTTTCTGAAGCCTTGATCCAATGCCTAATCACCCAATAACGCACCGTCTTAAAGTTGCAAACATTATTACTGATCCAATATTAATAGTAACTCCGATAGCTAGCCACCGCTCATCTCTGACCACAACGAACGACAAGGCTAAGTATGCCACTAAAACAAGCATGCAAGCTAACCACAATATCTTGTTAATAACAACCATCAATTGCTTCTTTGCCTAGCTTTGAATGACTACAACTGAGGTCTGAACCACCACAACAACTAGTGAAGTGAAGAGAGAAATGGCATCAAAGATGAAGAATATTATAAAACAATGGTTTTGTCCTATCCTAAGAAGATTTTGGTCAATGTTAGGCACATATATAGAGAACATCATTTATGTGTTTCAAACCTGTTAAACTTTCAATAACCACTGTTCCTTAATTGGAATAAACTCACCATTTCTAATTTTTATTTTGGAAATGATAATTTTATTAAGTTATTTGAAAAGTGTTGGGTCATTGGTTATGTGGTTTGTGCAACCGCTATCAATCAACCAGGAGTCATTGGAGAAATATTTGGCTACAAAAAGAAACTCATTGTAACAACCCGCTTTTCAATAGTGTCAGAAACAATTGTTTTGAGACCACAAATCCGACTAGTAAGTTAGTATAATTAGTATTTAAATTTAGGAGTCAGTAGTAATTTTATAATGAAATTTGATTTGAGGAATTTTAACCAATTGAATTGAAAGTTAGTATAAGTGGTTCGGTTCAAAAGTCAAATGGTTATTGAAAATGAGGTATTAGGGCCTCGTTTCCATAATTTAAAGCCGTAAATATTTTTATTAAATAATTACAGAGTCGCATTATAGGTGAATTGAAGTTTGGTCTGGTAATTTCGATGATTGATTGTTTAATTTAGGTAAAAGGACTAAATTGTAAAAGAGGTAAAAGTTAATAGCTATATATTTAAAATACTGAAGGGACCAAATGACGATTAGACCATGGTAAAAAATCCAAGCGTGGTTACATGATTAAGTCCACTAACTTTTGGGCTATTTGCTCATTTAGTCCTAATTAGTTTAAGGTTAATTGAAACAAAGCTTAATTAATCAATAATTGAAGGACCAATTGTGCAATTGGACCCTCCTTAAATGTCAAACGGTGGAAATGCTATGGAAATCTCTAGAATTGTGTTTAATTTATTTAGTTATTAATTAAAATGTTTTAATTTAATTAAATTAAAGGTATTTAATAATAATAATAATAATAATAATAATAATAATAATAATAAAAGAAACAATTGGCTTATCTCCTTCATTTTTCTTTTATGCTTGGCTGAACCTCCATTTTTGGAGCTTGGGAACTTCGGTTGACTTTTGGTTGCATGCTAGGTAGGTTATTATTGTCCGTTTTCAGTGATTTTTATTTTTTTGAACTCGTATTAACTTAATTTAACCAATCCGAGGACTAATTTGTAAAATTATCAAATGTTTTGAATAGTGTCATTGATGAGTTTAGTATAGTCTTGAAGTTTAATGATAGATTATTAAGCTTAGTTGTTAAATAGGACTATTTTGTAAAGTAATTTTAGTAATTTTTAATATTTAAGGACTAAAATATTAAAGTGATAAAATTACAAGGATTTGATGCAAAATAACATAAAGTATGGGCTGTAGTGGAGTGTTATACTATTGGGCTGAATTCAATTTTAATTAAAATTAGTTAAATTGCAAGTTTTGAGCTTAAAGACTAAATTGCATAAAAGTAAAATATTAGGGATAATTTCGTAAATATATCAAAATGACTTAATTGCTTAAAATTAGTTAACTCTGTTGTTGGAATTAATGAGTTGAATGAAATTATTATTTTAGATCAAGAACGAGTGGAAAAGCGAAAAAGAGAAAATTATTGAATAGTCCCTATACTTTGTCATTGCTGCAAATTAGTCTGGTAAGTTCATTCGGTTTAATTTAATACAATTTTAAATACATAATAGATGAAATTCAATTATTGAATGTTTATTAATACAAATGATACCTTGTAAATGAGAACTGATATATTGACACAACAATACTATTTTTCTTTTGATTGAGATATTCTGAGCCGATGAACGTAGGATAAAGTATGATTGACATGACAATAGGTTATAGTGCGCACTATACGGGATTGATTTGAGATAAGACAATGATTCCTATTTATTTCATGTTCATTGAATATATCGAAGTCCAGCATTTGTTGCGGACTATCGTGTTATATTTATAGTGTTTTTGGCGTGTTAACGGGAGCGGATGTAAAGCCTTTGGGCTTGGCACTTAGTATCGAGGTGTGTTACAGGAGGGATGTTAGCCTATGGGCTAGGCACTTGGGTTGAGGCGTGTTATCGGTTGGATTGGCTCATATAAGCGTTTGGCATGTTTTTTGGATAGTTAATCGTGTACTTGTATCCGTATATCGTTCATCTGGAACTATTTAATGAAAACTGAGTATTATTGAAATATGGAAAATTGATTTGTTCTATTATTGAGTATTTCTTACCTGTTGTAAGCTGTGATTGACAAGAATTCTGATAATAACCCTGTTGACATGAACTTTATTCATTAAACTTGTTATTTGAATTATTATGTTAAATTCGGTAAGCTTTATCGTTAAATCGACAAACTTACTAAGCTTTATCATTAAACAATTAAGTAACAAATGAGCATCAAATCAGAGTGGCGCAGCGGAAGCGTGGTGGGCCCATAACCCACAGGTCCCAGGATCGAAACCTGGCTCTGATATTTTTGACAATAATATTTTTTTACTTGTTTTTGCTAAGACCCTTGAACTTTTATGAAAAAATCAATTAAGCCCTTTGACCAATGTTTTCTGTCTTAACCCGTTACAGTGCTAATTTGGCCATTAACAATGCTGGCATGGCGCTCCATATCATTGAGAGTTGCTGGCGTAACAATGCCATGTTAGCAAAAAAATAAAAAAAATTTAAAATATATAGAAGTAAAAGAATTTTATTTTTAATTTTTTACTCGAATGAGCTTCAAGAAATTGTCCAGGTTCATTTATTTCAAAACTTAATTTTTTTCTAAATTAAAAAAATTTTAAAATTTGTAAAACATTATTAAAATTTAAAAAAAAAATTAAAAAATTAAAAAATTAAAAAAAATCATTTAAAAGTTAAAATTCGAAATGAATCTACACATATGATATCCAAATTCAATGTGAATCTGACATACATTTTGTTAAGCTCATTGTTTTGTATTTTAGTATCTGACATCACAGACCATAGATAACATGACTAGCTCTCCATTGATGATCTTTAACTATTTCATTTGTCTGAAACCTTGATCCGATGCCTAATCACCCAGTAACGCACGGTCTTTAAAGTTGCAAACATTATTATTGATCCAATGATAGTAATTCCGATAGCTATCCACTGTTCATCTCCGACCGCAATGAATGACAAGGCTGAGTATGCCACTGAAACAAGTACACAAGCAAACCACATTATCTTGTTCATAACAACCATGAACTGCTTCTTTCCCTTGCTTTGAATGACTACAACTAAGGTCTGAACCACCACAACAACCAGTGAAGTGGAGAGAAATGGCATCAAAGATGAAGAATATTACTCCTATCCTTGCTTCCCCAAGAGAGAGTCCAGGTGGAATGTTTTCTTTTCTATCCACATTTTGACTAGGAACTTGGAAAATACCAGCAAAAGCAACTGTGGCAATTAAAAAATTTCATGCAACACCGAATCAGGCTTGGGAGTTTATTTGATGTAACTTGGAAAATACCAGCAAAGGCTATAAGGCCAGCTACATTGGGGGTTTCAATGTACATCACCGCCGGCGTTTTACCTCTAATCATTTGGTTTATTAAAAGCAACAATGGTTTTTTCTTTTATTTTGATATAATGGGAAATTTAATTTTTTATTTTTATATGATTTTGAGGTTTATTTTTTAACTTAATTCAACTATTAATCTTAAAAAGTTAAATAAATTTTAAATAAAAATATAGATTAAAATGTTAAACTTTTAATAATATTATCATGTTAACTCACAAGGTAATTTAAGTGTATTTTATATTAATATGATATTATTTATTTTATATATTCTCTCAATAAATAATTTAAAAATTATAAAAGTATTTAAAATAAAAATCATAAAACTTTAGAAAATATAAAATTCTTATAAAAATTTAAAAATATATAATAAAAATTCATAAGAATTAACATGTAAATTATAATGTTTTAAAATTAATAATTTAATCAAAATTTTCATTAAAAAACAATTTAACTCGATTTAAAAGAAAATGAAATTTTTAATGTTAAATTTAGAAAAAATTAGGAATTAAATTTATTTATTTTTCTCTTGTCCTTTCAACTCACGTATATACAATCAATCTTCTCTCATTTTTTTAATAAATCTAAAATTAGGATTTTGTACAATTTTGTAAATAAAATTTTGATTTAATTCAATATTCATAATTATATATATAATTTTTTATGTTTATATATTGTATATATAAATATTTATATTTATATTTATATAATATTAAAATAAATTGATGTATTTTTTAGTATAATTGAATAATATTATAGTTTTATATTCTATATTTGAACTATAATAAAATTTTCATTTTATAAGTATACTTAATCAAAGTTTATATACTAAATTACACATTAAATTAAAGTTTATGTATAATTTTAAATTTTAAATTATAATTTTCAAACGAGATTTCATTTTATCTATGATTTTAAGAATTGCATTAATCATTCATGATATTTATTAATACTTATTTTCATTATACATTGATTTTGATTTAATATGTAATTTAATATATAAATTTTGATTTGTTGCAATTATAGGCATGAAGTTTGATTGTAGCTCAAAAAGCATATATAAGAACCCCATGTAATGGCATGATAGTCAAGGGTGTTCACCGCCCTAAGTGTGGCCTGGGTTTGAGTTATGTTAGTCGCTTTTGTTATTCGTGCTTAAAAAGTATATATATATATATATATATATATATATATATAAGATTTTGATTTTGATTTAATCGTATATATTTTTAAAAAATAAATACATCGATTTATTCTTCCATAAGCGCCATGCTAGCAAGCCAAAAAAAGTAGTCCAAGGAACCTCAATCCTTGACAACCACCAAGGATTCTCCAAATTTGTCCCAACCCAATCTAAGTGGTTACAAGAGAAGAACCGGGGTTGACAATTTTCAGGCACAAAAGACAACCACACATCTTTAGCAACCAAGTAATCCCTAAGGACATGCAAAATATCTTCTGTATTGTGATGCAAATTGAGCAAGACGTATTTTGGCCAATACCTCTTTGTACACGGTCAAGATTAGCCAATATCTGTTATTTACACACAAACTATATAGAAAGAAAGCGTACACGATGTAGTCCTTGAAACTTCCAAATGTCCTTCCACATAGTCATGTGGTATTTATCGAGTGTTATTCATCAACTAAGAATGAAATACCCAAACTTCTATATATCAAATGCTGTCCAATTTATTTTTAAGCAAGAAAAAATAATACAAAGAATTTCCAAATTGTGTAATCCTAAGATCTTGCTTTCTATTTTCGTATCGTTGTGAAGTTGCTTTGCTTCCCAAGTTTCAATTTTTTTAATTAAAAAAAATCTAAAATTAGAGATGGTCTATTTATTTCACCATTTCCTCCTATTTTTATTTTGATGAGATAAGTTGAATGATAAATCGAATGCATAATTTTTTTAATTTGATCTAAAAATTAAAATAAGTTTTACTATAATTATCACCTTATTACAATCCTCAACTTTTAATTTTTTAATAATTAATTGTTGACATAGCATACATGTACGTTCTATGCATGAATGTCAAGTCAACATCAATAGTCAACAGGGTAATGAGAACGTTATCTTTTCATCCAATTACGAATAATTTGATAAAATTAAAAAAATTAAAAGATAAATGAAGCACAAAAAGATAAACGGGTAATTTAAATTATTTTTTTTTATAGTTTTCCATGATATTTTACTAATAAATCAACACATCAGCTGCTTATGATCTTACTTTTATTTATTTTAATTAAAAGTTATTTAAACTAAGAATGATGTTCACCAATTCTTCAAATACACCATTGACAATCCCATCTATTGGCTGCTTCTGTATAATGGATACCAAGGTTTATTGGAGCATTGGTTTATTGGTGGATAACCACAAGTTCTCGACTGATTGTAATTGTAATTGTAAAGACCTCCAATTCCAATTTTGAACAGTGTGAAAAAAGTACCATATAGCTTTGGAGATTGGTACAAACGCATTGCAGGGTTGTAATAATCGGCATAAAAATGTTTATGTTGGAATGATGGTTTCAGAATTTTTTGAGTTGTTTTTGAAGCAATTGGTTATGGTGTTCCGAGAAGTGGTTCAGCCATGTTAGACATCCAGTCAAGGGATCATATTTATTCTTGTTTGAACCTTGAAACTTTGTCAACAAAGCTGGGGAGCATCCAATTGGGTAGTTTCCAGGGACCAAAGATGTCATTGCGCCTATCTCAATCAACTCCTGCATATTAAATGTTGTTAATAATCTGAAACAAGGATAACATTGATCAATGTTCCAAATTCCTGGGAAATTTTGCCTTAAAAATTGGTGATAATTACATTGATTGATGAAGTTGTACTATTAACAGAAAAAGTAACAAGCTGTCGAATTTTCTCAAAGCTTTTCCCTTGCCATGTTTAATGGCTGTAATCAATTCCTCCAATCTCTCCCATCACAATCAAGGAGTTCCCTACGAGCTCTTTGCAATCCGTAAGTCATAACATACCTGTTGACACCATTTTTTTTTTATGGAAAACAGGGTCGACTTGGGTTTTAAAAAATAAAACGGGAGTCGCCACCAATCATTTTTTATGAGGTGTGATTGGATCACCTCGAAAAGTGGTTGTTTTTAATAAACAGTTTGATTTTATTAAAACAACAAGTTTGGTCCACGAAATTCAGAAAAACGGGTTCGGGAGTCGGTTACGCACGAGGAAGGATTAGCACCCTCGATACGCCCAAAATTGGTACCTAGTTGATTACTTAATGTCTTAGTGTCGAAGAGTGAAAACTTTGAAGAATTTAAAAATACGATCCTTGTATTAAAAAGTTAAAAATTTTCAGGAAAAGGGCATGTTTCACGTTATTCGAGAAAGAGAATCATATCCAGTAAGTTAGGACACAATGTCTCAAATTCCCGATACGTGAATGAAAATGCTTGTTCAAAAGACATTTAACTATCTTGGATAAAAAAGGAATCACGACCAGTAAGTTAGGACACGATCCTTTTTTAATTCCCGATATCGTTTAAAACTTGAGTTTGAAAAGATTCGTGTAATAAAATTTAAAAGAATATTCAATTGTTTAAATCAAATGAAGAAATCGCAACCCAATACGTTAGGGCACAATTTATCAAAATATTAAACATTGAATATTACATTTATTTCGAAAAATCCTCGTTTAGAGAAAACAACATGTCATATCCAATGCGTTAGGACACAATATATTGAATTCTCGATAACGAACTTTTTATCATTTTTAAAAGAGTAATCTCAGTTATTTAAGTTCAACGAAGAAAGTCGAAACCCAATACGTTAGGGCTCGATTCTCTCGAAGATCCAAAATACCGAATATTACTTATTTCTAAAATTTCTTTTTCGAAATCTAAATAAAAATGGGTGTAATGGAATAACGATGATAATGATGTAAGTAAAATAATAATATGAGCAATAGCATCAAAGATAAGATAAATAAATAAAAAGTACAAATCAATAACATACTGAAATAGCAATGTATACAAGCAAATAAAATTAAGCATTCCTTCAAATCAATGATGAAAATGAAATAAATAAATAAGTAAAGAAATGAACAAGGCTATAAAATATAAAAGATATATATATGTATATACGTAAAATAAAAATAAGAAGAACATATGTATATATATATATTTAAAATCTTGAGATATAAATGTGCAAGTGTGTATGTGTATACGGGTGTATATATAAAGTATAAATAATAATATATGTAAGTATGTATATATATATATATAGAAAATAAATAAAATAAAATAAAAGTTTATAGACGTATATATATAAATGTTTAATGAAGCTAGACATATATATAGCAAAACGTATGTATATATATAAGCTAGAAAATATTTAAAAGAGATATAGATATATATACATAATAAGATATAAAGATATTTATAATAAGGTATATATATATATATATATATATATATATATATAAATTAAAATGGCATATAAATATGTAAATATGTAAGTAAATCATAATATATAGAAAGAATATACACGCATAAATGTAAAAAAGGAAGTAAGGCCTACTTATGATATGTTTTCTATACGTAGATACATAAACATATATAATAATCTTTTAGACATAAAAAATAAAAAAATAAAATGAAAAAGAAGAAAAAATACACAAATGAAATAAAGACAATAATATCAACAAGAAATAATAATACTGTATAATAATACTAAAATATTTGATTTAATGGGGAGAATAAGTATAGTAGTCGATTTAGGATCAAATCGAAAAGAAAACAAAATTTTAGGGCCGTAATTAAAAATAAAAGAGACAAAAAAGACTAAATTATAATGCGGATGAAAAGCGGAGGACCGAATAGGAAAATAACCCCTGTTGATTAAACGACGCCGTTCCAACGAAGTCAAAGCTCATGGTCTAAGGACCAAACTGAAACAGAAGCAAAACTCGATGCCAAAATTGCAAATATATAAAAAAAACTGCATTGAATACGCCGCAAAAGAGGGAGGACCTATGGCGCAAATATCCCCCTAAGGCAAAATGCGCGGATCCTTCCCCCTGGGCCGGGTCACCGCGCGGGTCAAGGGGTCTCAAAACGGTCCCGTTTTAATAGTATTATAAAAGCCAAATTTCTTTTTTTAAAACCCTATTTTTAGCCTTTCTTCCAAAAAACAACAAAAAAAGGTTTTTGAATCTATTTTCTTTGCCTTTCTATTTCTTGAAACCATGAAAGAGGGGTCGACCCCTTTTACAATGTTTGATATGGCTTTTATAGCCATTTTACAACTCTCTTTTTGTTTGTTTTTCTCCCCTCTTTTCTGTTGTTGGTACTGCTATTCTTTTATTGTTTGCAGGTACCTTGACGAGACAAGGCAAGTGGGCGAGCAATGGAGCAGATAGTAGGTGAACGACGATGGGACAGTGGCGGCGACAGGCAGACAAGTGGCCGAAGAGTTGGTGGCTAGGGTTAGGGGGCTAGGTTTTTTTCTTTTGTTGTTTTTTCTGTTATTGTTTTCTGATTTGGGCTGAAAAGTTTTTTATTGGGTTTGGGTTGGTTATTTGTTATTGGGCTGATTGTTTTGGTTTAATTGTTTTGGTCCCTTGGGCCCGGGTCAAAAATTGGGCTTGTACAATACCAGCATATTAAGGGGTTTAAATTACGGTCTTGTCGAGGAGGGTTGACTCCTTTAGGAGAAGTTTTCGAAATATAGTTTGTTGGGTAGTCGATTGAGCGCCAATAATGGAAGGTATTATCCTCTCAACTCTGTGAAGAGCTCGAGTGCCTTAAGAGGCCAATCGTGAGTGCGGATTCACAGAGCCAGGAGCATCTCGATTGATGGAGATATGGTTTGCCCCCATGAAATCACCTCAAACATTAACATATCAATTCCATGAAATCAAAATACATGTTCCAAACACCATACTCACTTATCCGAACACATTCAAACACATGGTCTCTATCATGTTCACAGACTCTCCAAATTCAATCACTAAATGCAAGCATTGATTACGTAATCGGCTTCACATTGGGTGTTCTAAGGAGCAAGTATAAGATGGTTGATATATGCCCAGAAAGTATTTATCGGAATAGTTGTTCCTATGTGTGGCCATCCCTTCCTAAGGTTTGGAATGAAGTCCGGAGCAAAATTATTTGGAGTGTGCTCAATGGCGAAACCATTAAGTTTTGGATGGATAACTGAGTACCGATACGGGTCCACTTTGGGACGCTAGGATCACCTCTCATGGTATAAACAAAATGGCTACGGTGAGGGAGTTTGTAGGCGAAGATGGGAATTGGAAATGGGGAGTGTTATCAGCCTGGTTGAGTCATCTCGTTTTGCTTCTCGTCTCTGGTATTGTACCACCAAGAGCAGATGTTGGGTCCGATGTTATTTGATGGAACGGGATGGACAATGGTTGCTTCTCGATCTCTGACATCTATACTAGGCTAACGGAAAGAACGTGGCGTGCTAACAATACTTACGAATTTGGAAAGATGTCGTAGAGGAATAACTTCAGATCCATCTTGTGAGTTGTGTGGATCAGTTCAGGAAAGCTCATTACGTGCTGTAAGGGATGGTCCATCAGCTGCCATGGTTTGGAAAGGGATTTTACCGGGTTCAGATCAGCAAAAGTTTTTCGCCTCTGACTTTACTTATTGGCTGTTTGCAAATCTTAAGAACACTGAAAGTTAAGGAGATTATAATGTGCAGTGGAACACTCTATTTGCTATAATCTGTTGGAGCCTTTGGAAGCAAAGGAATGGATTTATTTTTCAAACTATGAACTGCTCATCAGATGAACTCATTAGGCAAAGCTAGAGCTGGGCGCAGCACTTTAGAGACAGCTGCTTAGTACAGGGACTTAGATCCAACATGTACTCATGTACTCAAGTTGGATGGAAACTGCCGCCTTTGGGATGGGTCAAGATCAACGGCTCGGCAAATTATAAGGATTATACAGCAACGGCAGCTGGAGTGATTAGAGACGATCAGGGATCAGAGAATCACGGGATGTTCTCCTATTCGTGCGGAGCTATGAGCTATTTATGATGGCTTGTCCATCGCTTGGAATGGAGGTTACAGACAAGTTCTTTTGGAAACAGACAGTGTGGTGGCCATTAAACGAATCGAAGCTGGTAGCGAGGAAAATACACCTGACCCTTTGGTAGCGAGTATCAGGAACCTATGCGACAGAGAATGGACTGTTAACATCTCTCACGTTCACAGGGAAGCAAACTTTGCTGCTGATCTAAAGTGCAAAACGCCAAATGATAGATTGGGTATTACTAAAGACAGATTTTGTGCTCCTCTTCTTCATGTACCAAAAAATTTTGGTTTAAATGGACAAATCTATTTTGTCAGAAAAAAATCCAACCTGCAATATCATACTAAAAAAGGGGCTAATATACTAAAAAAGCCCTTAAACTATTACATTTTATTCAAATAAGCCCATACTTTTTTTAACTAAATAAGGTATATCATTCATGATTACATTTACATCAGAGGCCACCATTTTACATGACATACAAAAATTTATAAGTATAGCCTAAGCCAGCTTTGAATAGATCAAATGTTTATATTTATAACACAATGCCATCATAAACTATTTGGGAATAGAAAAAAAAAATTCATTCACTTACCATTTACTTCATGTAAAAAAAAATGTAATGAATCAGTATCCTGATCAAGAAGTTTTAAAATACAAGACATGATTTCATTGCCAGACACAGATTACTTACCAAATTGTTGCAATTCAATCCCCCAGGCAGATGCTAACTGCAATAAGAGTTGGTTGGGTGCCACGCCTTCCCACTCCTCCGGTGGATCCATTGTGGATGCCGCTTCATGCAAATTCAATAAAAGCTCTTTCTTCAACTCCATCGGAATACCTAATGCGTTTGATTCATTTTCTAACACCACTTCAACTAGCTGAAAAAGTTATAAGAGAAATAAAACTAATTAGAGACTCGATAAAGCATCTTGAACTTTGAATGGTAAGAGATTGAGATGAGAACCGATACCTGTTGAATCCAGGAGAGACAAATATCGAACAAATCTGGTTCTAGAAGGAATTGCACGATAGCATGCAAGGTTTCGTTTGCTATCTCATTTGATAGTTGGTCAACCATAGGACCCGATTTGTCCATTAGCTTTATAAGCAAGAGATCATCACCCGTTGATAGAACTTCAGCGTAAGCAGAATCTATATCGCCTACTTGAAGGGCATGCATTGCATTGCTCCAAGAAGTCCAGACCGGATCTCGTTCTGGTCCAACATTATCATCTACTAGAGCTTCAGCAGTTAATTCAGGCACACGTCCAGTTCGAGATGCTCCATTATCCTCCCCAGCAACACGAATTGCTTCCAAGGTTGCTTCATCCTTCGATGCCTGCCAGACACTTCTAGCTGAAGGTCCTTCACCAAGTCTTACAGGCCCAGGACCCTTGTCCCAACCTCTCCTGCCACCAATCTGATCACTCTCGTGTTCTGATTTGGGTGATCTACCATCCGGGCCGCTGCTAGCTGGAGCTCTTCTTGATTGAAATTGTCCATTCCTCGAAGCATTAAATGCAGGGAAATCCCAATCATCAGATGTTTCAGATCTCCAAGAAGGTCCCCTTCCTCTCCCAACTGGAGCAATTCCGTCGGTCTGTGCAAACCTTTCTCCATACGGGATTCGTCCATTGAACTTGGAACCATAGTCAGAGTAGCCAGTATACTTCCCTAAAGGTCTATTAGACGATCCTTCAAATCCAGCCATAAAATTACAACCTCTCCTTCCCGATGATATTGATAAATCCCGAGCCATGTCTTCAACAATGCTCTCAAGACCCCTAACTCTGTTCTCCAAAGTTACCATGCTATCATGAGAACCGCCCATAAACTCCTGCAACATGTTCATGAGATGCCCTTGCTGCCTCTCAAGCTGCAATAACTGCCTTTGGATAGCCAACCAATTTCCTTTGTTGTTGATAAAGGATCCATCAGACTGTCCATCCACCTTTGAGAAACCCAAACGATTTCCGGATGGTTCTCTTTGATTTACATCTATCCTATCATCACCATCAAACGCCTTTGTTCTTAAGTCTTTTCCATTTTTCTTCTCTTCAGGCAGTTTATCCGATACACCAGAAGCTCCTCTATCAATGTTATGGTTTGTGCTGCCAGAGGATGCATGGAGATCATCTGCCTGGTTGTTTCCCATATAATTCGACCTTCTTCTCAAGTCTGAATCATTTGGTTCTGATTCTTCCTCGTTCTTTGAGTTTGAAGAATTAAGGTATCTACGAGGAACAACTACTTCAACCGGCAAATCACCAGAACCCCTTGTTTTAAGTTTCTGGAAGAATTCGGGATTTAACTCTTTGTCTGTTAATAGAAGTGCTTTCTTCTTTAAAATTACAACTGCTTTGTCAGGAATGGTTCCACATTTGCCTTCTGAAACAGAATCCAAATAAGGGGAAAGATTAGTAGATGAATCCTTTGCCGATGGATCTGTTTTTTCATCACAAGTATTCGGATTTTTCAAGCCATTCTTTTGTGATGATTCATCTGACTGATGATTGTCACCATCTGCTGCAGTAATTGAAATAAATTTATCCAAGACAACCCGATAAAACTTAGAAACACATAATTAACATATATTTACCATGAGACTTCTGATCATCTATGGCTCCATCATCCCCTTTCCCTGCAATCTTCTTCCATAATTGCAAAGCTTCAGTCATGGCATCTCTCACAGGTTTCATCTGTTTTACCAATAATTAAACATTATTCAACACGATACGAATTCCAAAAGGCAGTGTAACACCATGTATATATAAACACCTAGGAACAGCATCATTTAGAGGACCACAAAGCAAGAGTTACATTGCTTATACATATGGCATTGAGTGTATGTTAACAGTATATGAAAGTAAAATGGATCGAGAAAGCTACCCTGTCAAAGCGGCAACCCTCCAATACCGTTATTGTTGAAGATGCTCTATCTGCAATCAAATTGCTTGAATGAAGTGCCAAAGCACTCAAAGTATCAGAAGCTGCCTTCCGTGTCGCCCAATCTGTGCTCCCAAGGCATTCATGGATGCTTTGAAGCAAAGCTTCCAAGCTCTGAGGTGCAATTGCTCCCACCTGCAACAATGTCATCATAATTTTTCGAAAAACTTCATTTAGTTCGTTTTTCTCGAAATGCTTTAATAAAAGGTTTCTACCTATTTTGCACAATCAAACATAAGAAAATGTGGTAAAAGTAACATGGAGACACCTATACTAGAAATCAGATTGCATTTTGCGCCCCCCCCCCCTTACTCAAAAAATAGGCAAATTATGCATATACATTAGATAAAAAAACAAACTGGTCCTCCTGTGAAAAATTTCATCGAGTTCTACTATTAAAAACTGGTCCTTCTACATCAGCAGGAGGTAAATGTGGCACACCAAGTGTCATTTTCTAGTTATTCAGTCAACATCCTCAGTTTTTAACAGTACAAAAGACTGAACTTTATAACCAAAACAAAAGCAATTTGCCCTTGGCCTCCATGGTACTTTTACCAAGAAAATGCTCATTAACAGCAACCAAATAAACAAGCACAAAGTAAAACAATTAAGAAACTATAAGACTATCACTTGAGTTGCCATTTAACATTCCAAAAACTAACAATATAAAACCGTCAATATCCATATGAATTCAACAATGTAAATTATCAAACAATCAAGCTAAAAAATAACTACATTGCTCAAACCTGTGACAAACTTGTCACTACTGCCAAAAGGGAAGCCTTAGCCATAAAATTCTGACTATTCAACAACTTGCAGATCCTTGGACAAAGCTTCTGAAAAGCAGTCAAAGGAGGATCACCAGCACATTCCACCATTTTAGCCATACATGTTGCTGCACCAGATTGGACCCCTTTGTTCTGTTCACTCATTGCTTCAAACAACGGCTTTACAAACAATCCCACCATAGTCCCTCCATTTTCCCCTTTCAAATACTGTCCTGAAAGGGCACCAATGGAATCACGACAAGCATCTTTCACCCCAGAATCTGCATCTTTTACCCTTTTAACAATGTGGGCAATGATTTTAGTCAATTGGGGAGCTGCCAATTCACCATGGCAATTACATAGCATTGAAAGTAACCTTAAAGATTCTTTTTTTACAGCTGGTTTTGGATCATTGGAAGAATCAAATAAGCAGTTTAGTAAGATGGGAAGGGATTCAGGGGCAAGAGATTGGATAATCTTTTCAAGATCTTCAACGGCAATCTGGTAAGTGTCACGGTCTGAAAGCTTGGAAAGTAAGGTTAAAATCCTTTGCTTAAATTCTACCATTGCAAGGTGAGAAGATAGTGAAGAGGGTTTTGAAGGGTTTGAAGGGGGAGCTAAAGTTGAAACCTTTGAAGGTTTTGTTGATTTGGATACTTGGGAATTACTCATTGTGGGATTTCTTTTTAAAAAATGGGAATTCAAAGATTGGAACAATGGGGTTTTCACAGATTAAACAAGGAGAACAAGATGGGATATTGAGGAAATGGGACAGTTTTGTACTAAGAGGAAAAACAGAAAACTTTTGGAGTTCAGTAAGAGGAAATGTGTGAATCTCTCTAAAGATGAAACTGGGATTTTTAGAGACTGAAACAAAGAAAAAAAATGGGATTTTTGAGGGGATGAAATTGTTCTATAAACTGAAAAGAATTAAAAGCAAAAAGGAAATGGATTTTGCATACATTGAAAGGAAAATTGATGAAGAAAGAGATTTAGGAATTCAAAGATTTGAGTTTTGAGCAATGAGATGGAGTAAGAGTAAAGCTAAGATCTGAATAGAATGAAAAAAACAAGGATTTTGATATTTTCTGAAATCAAAAGTTTAAATTTTTAAAGATTTTGTGAAGATGGCTGACTTAGTAATTTTGCATTAATTGAATAGGATATAAAAATAATAGAAAAAAAAGTAATTATTCTATCCAATAAAATAATTAGATTAATATATCAAACTAATAATGAAAGTTTTCTTTTAAAAAAACTTAAATACATCTACCTTTTGCAAATTTTGAATTTAGTCTATTTATTTTATTTTAGAAATTTTTAATTTTAAATTTAAAATTTAAGTATAATTATTAAAATTATTTTGTTAAATTTGTTACTTGATAATCATGTAATAGACATAAATTTAATAAAAGCATTTAACAATGTCAATAATTAAACTTGTATTTTTAAATCGAAAAGTAGAAGAACTAAATTCTTAAAAATAAAAATAGGCGGACTAAATCTCAAACATATGAAAAATATAGAAAATTGAAACATATTTTAACCTAAATTTAATTTTCTCGATAAATATATATTTAAATTTGATAATTATAAGTTTAAAAGGTTTAATTTATACTCCAATTTGTACATACGATATAGATGAAAAATAAAAATATTAAAATTATAAAAAAATTAAAATAATAAAAATATATTTTATTATAGGAATTGAGTTGGTGCTAGAGGTACTCATGGGCCAAGCGGCTCGGCCCGGCTCGGCGCGACGGCCCGCCCAAAATATGAGAAGATTTGGGTAAAAATATAGGCCCGAAATATGGGTTTGGACAAAAAATAAGGCCCGTTTAGAAAACGGGCAGGGCCTTGGGCAGCACTTTTTTGGGCCCGGGTCGGCCCGAATATAATAAATATTTTTATTTTTTATTTTTAAAATACTTTTTTATTTTTTAAAATTTTTTTGGTATTTATTTAAAAATCGGGCCGGGCCAGGCTTATGAATTTTTTCCCAGGCTGGGCCTAGACAAAATTTTAGACCCATATTTCGGGCCTGAACCCGGCCCGGCCCGACCCATGAGCACCTCTATTGGTGCCCAATGACATAACTTAGTAAAAGACTTAATATAAGTACTATTTTATTTAAAATTTAATAAATAATGAATATAGGTAAAGTGGTAACATACTTGTATTTTAATACTATTGAACACATGTTCGACATCTGGATTTGTAACTTTTAATGAAAAAAATAAAAATGTCATCATAATAATATTAATTATAATTTAAAATAATAGTTATTTCTGTAATTTCATAATTGAGATGGTGACACGATTAAGAGTGACACCAATCTAATATAGTAATTAAATATAGAATAGATAGATAAACAACAACTTAGATAAATATTTTAATAATTTTATAACTAAATTAATACTCGATTAATCTATTACATAAACTTAATGAAAAAGTTAATATATTCCCATATCATTCACTTGATGTTGTAAAGGATGTAGGTCCATTTGTCTACTACTTTGTGTTGGTTGCTAGCTTGCTAATTTTTGCTACAACACTAACATACACAACATGAAACTTCTAAATTATTCAAACATAAAAGTATAGAACATATTAAAAGCAGTCTATCAACATAAAAGCTAAAAAGAAAAACCTAAATTTCTGTTTTTGTGTTTGAGTGAAAAAAAAATTTAATTATATTTTTTATTAGTAGAAAAGCATTTTTAATTTTTCAGTTGTAATGGAGATCGCTTCTTTCATAGGATTAAGATTTACGTCTCGACTTTTTTAAATTATCGATAAGACAACAATAATATGATGATTAAATTGATTAACGAAATTCAAATTCAATCATAAACTATTTTAAGTGCTTGCAATCATTCTAGATATGTCGTGCTTGAGTTATGACAAAACCAATTGTCAGA
Source organism: Gossypium raimondii (assembly GCF_025698545.1). NCBI lineage: Eukaryota > Viridiplantae > Streptophyta > Magnoliopsida > Malvales > Malvaceae > Gossypium > Gossypium raimondii. The sequence continues at coordinate 54,746,357 of NC_068569.1, read as the reverse complement.
TTGTCATGATGTTCTATTGATGCTAAGGCTAAAGCCTTTGTTGTGTTGATGAAGCTTATCATTTACCACCTACGACGAGAATTTGTTATTTTTTCCCCTGAATTGTATGGTTCCATTTATTGAATGAATTAATGAATTTACCTTTAAAAAAAATATTTTCATTTTAATTTATGCTACATAGGATCTAACATGTCATTTGATGATTAAATTAATAATTTTCGTAATAGAAAGACCTAATTAATATAACCTTAATAATTTAGAAATGTAATTAAAATAATTTATTTAGTATACTTCATGTTCGTTTTATTATCCATATTCGAGATTCGTGACTGCCTCTTTCAATAATATCATTTTCAAGGTTTAGACGTGAGACTTCTCTTGAAGATATAATGTCTTATCATTACATCTAATCACTTGTTGGTTAATTAAAATATTTTGAAGTTTAAAACTAATTTAAAATTAGTAAAATATGTATTTTAAAAATTTTTGCCAAGTTAAAAGGGATAAGTAGATCTTGACCGTTGATTTGATTGGTGAGAGTCCACTAATGAGAAATGGGACCTTGGAACATGGGAAAGCACATGATTAATGATTAGCAAGAGATAATAATAATAATAATAATAATATAATTTTTGTTTAAAGAAAAGTCATGGTTTTGGTGGGAAATGGGTATTAGTAAGAGATTAGTTAGGGTTGTTGATGATGATTCAACATTTGGGTTTTCTTTCACTAAAATGATTGAAACTAATCATTTGGTGATTACCTCCAAGTTTATGTGGACAACACGTTTTAGTCTTTCTTTAATTTATATGTGCAGTGTATTTATTTATAATTAGTGTAAAAATAACGGTGATGATGAAATTAAGTATTGTAATATAAGATAAAAAAATAAACACACAGACGGAAGATAAACATCTATCTTACACCCACCCACTAATTTTGTTTGAACCTTCATGGACTAGGTCTACTTTATGTGCTCAAGGGTATCAAAGAAAGCATTATGGTGTTGGGATAGTTCAAGCTTATCTTGCATGTTGAAGGTCAATCTCCAAGCTTCAAATTTCTCTATTATTTACCGTAATTAAAATTATTTTAATTAAAAAAAATTTCTCTCCAAACTCGCAGCAAATAGGAACTAATTGTGTGCTTGAAATCCATCAAGGCCCACAAATTAAAAAGTTCCTCAAAACTTTGATGGGGAAGAGACAACACAAAATCTCTCTATGTGAAAATAGAAAAAGAAATGGAGTAAAGAGGGAGAAAAAGTGGGAGGAGATAGCGAAAATTAATATGATATTTTACTTTTTAATTTATTATTAAACTTAAATATGATACAAGTTCGTGTACTCTTTGCGCATTTTGAATCTAGTTTATTTATTTTATTTTAGAAATTTAGTTATTCTAACTTGAATTTAAAATTTAAGTTCAATTGTTAATCTTGTTAAAATTATTTTGTTAAATTAGATTTATGGGACATTTTGAAATGAAAAAATATTCACTTAATGTAATCAATAAAATGATGTTGTAATAGACATGAATTTAATAAAAAAACTTTTAATTATGTTAACAATTGGACTTGTATTTTAAATCTAAAAATATAGGAATTAAATTCTTAAAAATAAAAATAGACGGACTAAATTCCAAACATATGAAAAATATAAGAACTTGAAGTATAATTTAGCCTAAATTTAATTTCCTCCATAAATATTTATACTCCAATTTGTACACAATGAAAAATAAAAATATTAAAAATTATAAAGAAGTGAGAATAATAAAAATCTTTGTTATGAAATAGAGGTGCTCATGGGCTGGGCCGGGTTCAGGCTCGGCCTGGCCCGAAATATGGGCTTGAAATTTTGTCTTGGCCCGGCCCGGGAAAAAATTCATAAGCTCGAGCCCGGCCCATTTTTTAAATAAACACCAAAAAAATTTAAAAAAATAAAAAAGTATTTTAAAATATTTTAAAAATAAAAAAGTATTTTAAAAATAAAAAAATAAAAAAATTTATTATATTCGGGCCGGGCCCGAGCCAAAAAAGTGCTGCCCGAGGCCCGACCCATTTTCTAAACGGGCCTCATTTTTTGCCCAAACCCATATTTTGGGTCTATATTTTTACCCGAACCCTCCCATATTTCGGGCGGGTCATCGGGCCGGGCCGGGCCGGGCCGCTCGGCCCATGAGCACCTCTATTATGACAGTAGAAATCTGATTATGGTCAGCAAACAAATATTCTATATATTAGATTTAAGAGATATTTATGATGTGATTAAAGAAAATATGCAACAAATACATTTATTAAAAATTTACATTACAATTAATTGATGCTTTTGTTATAACGCTGAAGTTAGTTATTTATTATTTATGTGTTTTATATTCAAATCTCATTATTATCAAATTTGTATCGATTTATTATATAGAAAAAGATAAAAATACGTTGATAGAAAATAACTTAATCAGTATGCGAAAGGATATATAATTGAGTTGGTATTCGATTGACCAATGATATCAACTTAATAAAAGACTTAATATAAGTACTAGATTTATTACACTCGTGGGTGAAAGAAAATATTTATTTAAAATTTAATCAATAATGAATATAGGTAAAGGGTAACAAATTTATATTTTAATACTATTGGTCACATGTTTGATCTTTGGATTTATAGCTTTTAATTGTTTTCTTTAAAGATTATATAAAAATATGAAACAAAAGTGTCATCATAATAATATTAATTATAATTAAAATAATAATTATTTCATAATTTCATAATTGAGTTGGTGACACAGTTAAAGGTGACACCAACTTAGTAAAGTGCTTCAATATAGTATAGATAAATAATAACAACTTGGAGGATATTTTAATACTTTCATAACTGAATTGATACTAAATTAATCTATAACACAAACTTAATGAAAGAGTTTTTTTTAAAGATAAATTGGCTGGGTCATTATTTTCAAAAATAAAATGTATTCAATCTCCGTACTCTGCATCTTCCATTGATATCGGCCAAGTGACATGCAATTTTTCCCATATTTCTTTTGTTTTAGGGTAGTCCCTAAAACATGATCCAATGTTTTAGCTCCCTTAGGGTCATCAATACTAAGTTTTTAAGTCTATTCGATTTGGTCCAATTTTGGGATTTAGTCCTTAAACCCAAAAATTAACCAAACAACATTTCCATCAACCACCCACCTAGGGTTTAGTTACCCATTACTATATTAAAGCTAACAACATGAAAAGAGTATACAGGAAGCCATTAACATAAACTTGAGCAAAAAGATGAAAGCTTTGATTTTTAACTCAATAAACTTAAACTAAAAGCAACTAACACAAAGATAAAGAAACAACAACAATAAAGATAATATTTTTAACAGATAAAAATAAAGAAAATTGAAATAGCATTAACTCAAAGATGAAAGAGTGATTACAACTAAGTTTAAAATATTTAACATGTAAATAAGACTAAGCTACAACAAAAACTAACTTAAATGACAACTATGGAACTAAGTAAAACTAGAAAAAACATAAACTAAAATCCTAAAACTATAAAGAGGAAAACTACCCTACTCCTAAACTAAAAGATGAAGGAAAACCTAAAAGGAGTTTTCTAACCAAAACTGTAGCCTCTTTTGTTCTCAGCCAAAAAATGGCTTTAAATAGCTTATGACAACCAAATTTTAAGTGACCAAAATGCCCTAGACATTGCATTTTGATTGGTGTTGGACAAAACTATCCCTACAATATCGCGATACCCACAACAACCTTAAAATGGGGGTCCTTTGGGAGTTGGATATTGCGATATCATTGTGAAGTGCCTTAATCCTCTTTAATTTAACACTATCAAGGGTATCATGAACATCATGCTTCAATGTCGCGATACCCTTTCTAGGTGATGTTTTCGCTCACTTTCGGGCCTCCGATGACTCCTACAACACTCAATCAACCATTAGAATCCCTATGACACATTTGGCCAATTCAGGTTTCAAAGGTAACATAAAATGCACTAATTCACTTATTAAAGTAAAAACTAAAACTGTAATAGCCCCTTGGCGGAGTCTCCATATTCGGTTACTGTGTGGAGAATAGATGGTAAATTAAGGACAAATTTGAGTAAGTAAAGTAGTTTTCCTAGCTAAGTAGGGTATCTTGAGTGATTTTCCATTTGGCGAACTCCTAGTTTTGGTGAGCTTTAGGGTTGGCAGACTCTTTTGTTAGGTATCTAGCTACCCCATATACTTTAGGCAAACTCGTTAAATTTGCTAGTCATTTAGATTTTTTTTTGTTATTTTAATACATGATGATTTGGTTAGTCATGTTAAGAATTAGTTGAGATTTAGTTAGAATTGAACTAGACTACTATAGATGGTAAAATCTAAAGCTTGTTAAGTGCACTTAATCACGTGTATTAAGAGTGTTAGTGGAATTATATGATTTTTCCACTAATCCTTGACTCCGTTGCTTAAGTATATAAGGATAGTGGTGGTTGTTCTGAATCACCTTTACGTCTTCTTCTTCTCTCTTGAATTTATTTAAAATATCTAAAAAAACTAAGTTTAGAATAACTTCATTGAAAAGAAAGTTTGTAGTGTTTAGCTATCACCTAAGTTAGTACTAGCTTACTGGTAATTACTGATGAACCTTTAAGTTATTATTGAAGTTATCTATGTGTTTATCGTACTGCATGCATAGATGTTAAAATTTTTTAAGAGGAAGGAAACCTCCTGATTCTGGGTTATGTTTTACCAATTCTTGTATGCATGATAAGTTTTGAGAGATTGATCATTTGATATGTATAATTATCTTTCTTTTAGCTCAAGAAGCTAACGAGGGTCCCAACGATAAAGGCAAATGATTTGTTGTGTAGATTTATACTAGATTTTCTGGTGAGTTCCTTATTACTTCCATGTGTTGTAAATTTCATTGTTATATAAATTATGTAAGGTAAGTAATCTTCCTCAGTAATGTATGAATGGTTTATATATGGGTAATGGTCATCCAGTGTAATCAGTCTGAGTTCAGTTTGTCTGTGTTCAATCTATTTGTGTGGGTAATGGTGTATGTGTGAGATATGATATGTGGTGATGGAGAATGAGAGATATATTTGTGAAGCCTCTGGTAGGGTAGCTATATTGCAAACCAGCTGGCAAATCACAATAAAACATGCTATTCTGAATGAAATCGATATGAGGAGTTAAGGGGGAGTATGTATGTGAATGAGACTATATGATATGCTTTGAATCTGAATTCTAGGTACGTGACTAGCATGAGGATGAGATGTCTTTGTCGTGTTAAGTTGGCGTACAGTATCCGCCTATGTGTTATGAAAATTGGCATATTAAGTCTGTCTGTGTTCTGTAAATGTCATTAGGTGTAATATGATCAATATGTGAAACTCCTTCTGAAAGGTTTGGTATTATCATATGAATTAGTATGTAGGATTTCTCTTTACTTTTGGGAACTCACTAAGTTCATATGAACTTACTCATTATCTTTTCCTTCTCAGGCTTATTGACTGAAGGAAGACTTTTTTGTTGAAGGGACTACGCCAGAGAACTGTTGCTATTGTGAGTTGTCTGTTTGTCCTATATTATGCATGACTTCTTGGGGGTGGTGTGTAAATGTACTTTTGAAAGTGATATGTATAACGAACCACTATTTTGATGAGACACTATTTTTATGAGAACCTTATCAAATTTCAATGCTTGGATTTTAATTATTATTATATCTCATTCAATGAAGTTTATTTATTTGAACTTATACACCAAATGGTTTGAACATTATTTTGTACTATCAATGATGTACATTTAAACCTTTGCAAAACAATAGCTATCATAGGTTTTATACTTATAACTTCGTAAAAAAATTATAAACCTTCCACTGTATGATTTACCTAAAATTGTTTGATTTAAGTTGTGACACATCATACTCAGATCCAATTATCATGTCAGGTTTGGCGTGTTACAAAAACTAAGTAAAAACATGACAAAAACATATAAATTGGTAGAGAATAAGCTCATTAAATGTAAATGGAGAGCCTAATTTGACATATCAAATTACGATAGATCACCAGGTCTTCATCAGAAGCTTAATATCGTAGCTTGGTGACCTGTGTTTTTGAGCTATCATGGATAAAACAACTCTTGGCTGAAGTTGGAGTGGTAGTTCATTAGTCGCCAGTAATATGGTGTGACAACACGCCTACGATTTCAATCGCAGCAAATCCCACACATAATGCTAAGGTGAAGCATGCGGAAGTCGATCACCATTTTGTTCGTGAGAAAGTTCTCGACGGTGTATTGCAAGTTAACTTTGTGCCTTCAGCAGAACAAGTGACTGCTATTCTCAGAAAGCTAATTGCACCAAAACAATTGCTTCATTTTCCAGTGGTCTTCAAGTTTTATCTCTAGCTGAAGTTGTCAAGTTTCAACACAAATAAAAAAACCGAGAGAATGTTAGAGTATTAGATTAGTAGAGTTGTTAAGGTTGTTAAGGTTCTGTTAAAACGGTTATGCAGTTGTGGCTACCGTTAGCAGACCTTATTGACATGTATAAAAATCCTAATTATCTTCATGCATGATAAGCATTAATTTGATAGTATTACTTTTTCACAGAAAATACTATTCTTGTTTGTTGACTTGCACTTTTATGATTCTCAGCTACACTTTAACACAACCCATATAAGCCACCACCGTAAGAACGATAGGAGAATCAGTGAAGAGAATGACTTATGACAATCCAAAAAAATAGACAAGCCAAACAATACAAGAAAAATCAAGACAAAGATGTGCCAAAAGGCAGACAAAACCGTGCTACAAAGAGCAGACAAATTAAAGAATAAATTCTAACAATTTAATATGGAAAATTTTAGTCTTATAGATTTGTAAAGATTGACATTTGATTGGTGAGGCTATTGCGGCACGTAAATCTCTTACATGAATCAAAGAATATGAAAGTAAGGAGGATTTTAAACTATCGTATTGCCTTGAAAGTTCAGCCTTCTATAATAGACTTGACTTTAAATATCAATTCAAGTCTAATAATTAAAGATGATTTTAGAAAGAAAAAAAAAACACTCTTATTTATTCCAATATGAATTTATTTTTTTCCTTCAATTACAATTTATATATAAATATATATTTTACACAAATTACCAAATTAAAATAGTATTACAGGCTTAAATTTTACAAATAATATAATTGATAAAAAATTTATATACATAATTATTTGGTAATAATTTCATATATATTTAAAAGAAGTTAAGTAACAAGTATTTAGAAATTTGACTAAGCTCGGATCTTAAAATCAACTTGAGAAAATTTAGGGTGAAAAAGTAGACTTTTTTAATGTTATTCATGCTGACATTTTGCCATTTTAAGTTGAATGGTTATCAATTTTGCGGGTACCAAAAGGAAAAATTAGTCCTTGAAAGTTTTGGTGATAATGACTCATCAATGGAATTCCCAAAATAGCTTAAAACAATTGAATGCTTCCAATGAGGATTTGGTTCAATCTAAGAAATTTTGAGATTTTTTTTTTTCCATATTCATTTAATTGTTCAGTTATAGTACTATTTAATTTATATTGCGTGATTGATATACTAATCTCATTCATCGTCATTGAATGATAGTATAACATATCATCATTAAAATAAAATAAAAATCATGAATGATTTATAAATAAATATTAATAATTTTATTTAAATATAATTAAATCTTCATTAATATAATTTTTATAAATAAATATTAATAGCTCTTGGACTTAGGGTCTTGAGTTTGGAATTTGAATTTTTTGTTTATTTATAATTAATTATTATTTAATTATTTTTGAATAAATTTATTAATATTTATATATAAAATATTCCTTTTTTTATATTTTATTCAATAATGATGCACGAAACTCATACACTAACAATGCATCAATTCTGTTCCCATAATTTTACACAAACTACTCCTTTTTTTTAAATGAATTAAGCATGCTATTAATGTTACAATGGTTTAGGGCGCAAATGGACATACAGTAACTTTTTGAATCTTGAATAAAATAGTTGACTGGACTGCATTAAATTATTGTTTTCCCTTGAATTGACCAAGATGATGTTGGAGATGATCCGTTATTAGATTTTTTATAAAGTTATTTCATGTTGATATTTTGGTTTTTTAAAGTTGTACAATTACTCGATTTTGATATAATAAACTCAACAACCATCAATCATATCATACAACTAATACCAAGACGATGACATACCTTGAAATATGGGGGGCTAATTGTGATAGATAGATAAGGAATTGAATAGGGATGGGGTGGTTAAGTGTTTAGTGGCCTTCTTAGAAACTCAAGTTTGAGTTACTTTCCTCTTAATTCTTATCCTTTTATTTTTAGCAACCTAGGATAAAAGCTACACTAAAATATATACGGTTAGGAGTAAAGTTTAAGCAACAAATAGGCTTGAAGCCTATTGGTTAAAAGCTAACTTCTCTCCCTGTGATTCCAGATTTGAGCCACTTTTTCCCCTTTCTATTCTGTACCCTTCATTTCTTCAATTTGGTAAGGTTAGGGGAAATTTGCAAATTGCCATCCATTGCTTCTAATTTGGGTAAATTGCATGTGTTGCCCTTAGAGTTTAAAAACTCTCGAAATTTAACAAATTCTTTCCTAATTAGAATTCACAACATGCCCCTTCTTAAAATTTCAATAAAATTAGAATTCCACCATATTTTTCTATTCTTTTCCTAATTAGATTTTCATATTGCCCCTTTTCAAATCCTAATCTTACAATTGATTAATCAATTTGTTACGATTCTTACCAAAACTTATGTTAATCTTGTCAAATCTTGAAACCAACTGTTAATTCATATATAAATGATGTTTGAAGGATTAAATTTAGGTGAATCGAATCGAATTGGGTGTGAGGAATGTCGATCGGACCCCAGTGAAATGTGTGTGTTGTTTTCCAAATGAATTTAGGGCAAACTATGTGTGGGATTAGGGCCACACGGTCTCCCGAGTGGACACGACCATGTGCCTCTGTAAACCCTAGGCTAGTTCGTAAACCACACGACCACAGCTCTTTCACATGGCTATGTCCCTCTTGTAGGTTAATTTTTACATTGCAACACGGTCATAGTCTGTTACATGGCTTGGACACACCGTTTTATAGTTTTGCCTAGAATTTTGAGAATTGTGCAGTTTAGTCCATGTATAATCCTCGAACTATTTTTGGAGTTTTATTTCATTCAATTTAGTCCCTAATGATATGAATATTCTTGAGCCTATGATCTGATTGACTGAATTATTATTGTTATATGCATGATATGTGAATAATACATGCCTATTGTCACTGTATTTCTAATGAACTGGTAATATTATTCATACCACTTTGTTAATGATTGCATGTTATGATGGCTACTGCTACTGTTAAACCAAATGCATGTTAAGGAAGTTTATTGCTACTATAATAATCTATTATAAGCATGTTAATTGCTACCTTATTGATCTATTATAAGCATGATATATGCTACTATATCGACTTTCTATAAGAATGTTATTGCGATCGTATTGATCTATTATAATCATGTCATGTTGTATTGCATGGGGTGGGGCGATCTATACAAAGGAAGATTCAATAGCTTATTTGTGATGAAAGTGGTTCACCCACAATGTATTTTAGTTAGCAGTTTTTCTGCAATGACTAGTAGTTCATCCACAACATATTTTAGTCGACAATTTAACTAAAATGACCAGTGGTTCGTTCACAACATATTTCAGCCAATAGTTTATCTACAACGACCAGTGGTTCATCCATAACGTACTAGCAATTTTCATTTGCATTGATGGATGGTTCATCCACCAATATTTTTATCGTTAGTAGTTCATCTGTAATGATCAATGGTTTATCCATAACATGGTGTAAAAGTAGAGGGTTTTGGGAAAATCCTATTGTAGTGTGTAGCGGGGTTGGGTAGGATCTATTCTAATAAATTGAAATTGCATCACCATTCATGAGCATGTGCATTCATAAACCGTGAATTCTAGCATATTATAATATTAGCATGTTGATCTAAAGAATTGATGCTTTGAACCACTATATGAGTGTGATTTTTCTGAGAATTGCTATGTTGTATGAGTCATCTACTATTTGCACTGATTTACTTGTGATATGAGTCACACTGAGCTTCATAAGTTCACCCCTTTTTAATGTTCATCTTTACAGATAACCTACTAGGTTAGGACGTGGACATGGCATATAGAAGGTCTCGACTTAGGTTGAATGTTTTTTATGAGAGTATTTTAGATTTCTTATCTGAAATTTCCGTTATTCAAAGATTGTACTGTTTTATTTTTTAACAATGGCATGGGACTTAAGTTTTGGGATTTATATAGCATGCATGACTTTTAATTTAATTAGAAAATGTTGAAAAATGGTTTTTGTTAAAATTATGACTAGATATCACTTTTTCTGCTACATGACTAAGTGAATGAGGTTTGAAGAATATATTTATATATAAAACTAGAATTCAACTTATGAAAAATAATCATTAAGATCAATCGGTTTTTGAAAATAAATCATAATGTTTTTAAACCAACTAAGTTTTAGTCAAAATTAAATCAAATTATTTAAACAACTATTTTAAACTTAAAGATAGTTCTACTAGGCCATTTTGGTGGCCAATGTAATCTTTAGAATCCGGGCTTAACGTTTAGGTCGGGTTGGAGAGGTTACACTTGATGGTATCAGAGTTAGGTTTTTCTAAACTCGGATTATGGATTTTTGTATGGGTCTGCATGCATGTCATAAAATGGGTATTTTGGGAAAAACCATGCCACAAGTTTTTGAAAAATAATAGTTTTCTACAAGAAATTAAATTTGAGACTTCACTGTCGATTCTACTTTAGTTTCTGTTACTCTTGAAACTATGATTATTAGACTATGAATACTTAGAAAATAGCTAATGCTTGAAACTTTTTGAAACCTGTAGATATACTTTAAATTTAGATTTTCGTGAGATCATTATGAACACTCGTGGTAGACATGGTAGAGGTAGGCCGCATACAGTTGCACCTATTGAACTTCCTACTATTGAGGGAAAAAACCCAATACTTGAGAAGTACATAGAAAATTCTACTCCCAATGGCGTCAGAGGTTACAAGAACGGAGATAATGCAGTGTAGTAGGTGATGCTGAGGGTTCTATAAAGGGTTTGAAGCCCAAAATGGATCGAGAAGTAGTGGATCACTTACGGAGATACTTCGGTCAAATGGGCTAAAATAGTTAAAGGTGTTGATGGAACGAGTACCGGATAGAGTCGACGGAAAGGATTCTAAAGGATTTAAATTGTACTCTAGAACAAAAATTGAAGGGTGTTGTGTCCTTGCAAAGAGAAGAGGCCTACTGTTGGTGGAAGTCTATTGTAAGGGGTGCACAAGCTGAACATTTGACCTAGGAATATTTCCAAGGAGCTTTTGAAAGAAGTATATGGAAATAAGGTATGTGGATGCCCGCAGACTCAAGTTTATTGAGTTAAAAAAGAAGATAGGACTGTGACAGAATACAAGACCGAATTCTTGAGGCTCAACTTCTATGCTCATAGTATGGTTGCTACAAAACAAGATAAATATATGAGGTTAAAAAATGGGCTGTGTTTCAACCTCAAAATGCAAGTTGCTTCACACCAGGAATGGATGTTTGAGACCCTAGTGAAGAAAACCTAAATTGTGGAGGAGATCAAACTGGTGGAATGCAAAAAAAAGGGAGAAAAGTAAGGTCCCAGTTAAGAGAGACTCTGGTTTCACCGGGTCCAATTTTCATCCCTGAAATGAGCCAAAGAGGGCAAACCATAACAATAAGTTACTGTAACTAACTTTAGAGGTTGGATTCCCCATTGTTTGTATTGTGAAAAGTGTCATTGGGGTGAATGTTGGAAGAAATTGGGTGCTTGTCTAAAATGTGGGTCAATGGAGCATAAATTCAAGGATTGTCCTCAATGAGTAGAGCAGATGCAATCTCAGACCCAAAATCAAGCCCAAAATAAGAGATTGAGTCGGTTAACTCGAAGGGTCGAGGTCAAAGTAAGGCTACAAATACCATAGCAACTGGTGCAAATCGAACTGAGGCTAAATAGCCCGCCCTTATTTATACCATTAGATGTTGTGAGGATAAAGATGCATCCAATGTCATCACATGTATTTTGCTCTAATAGACATAAGATCCACCCATTCATTTATTGTTCGTAATATGTAAAAATTTATTTTTAGTGGTATCAAAAATAGTGGTTTTGGGAGCATAATTTCGACATGAGAGTCAGTAAATATTATTAATTTAATGTTTGTGAGTATTTATTAATGTCATATTAAATTTTGTTAGGAAATTTTAAGGTTTAAATAGTTAATTAAGTAAAAAGGATTAAATTGTAAAAGAAGCAAAAGTTGATATTTATAAATTATGTGTCAAATAGATATGAAAAGGAAAATTTTTGACTTAGTTGGTAAATATACCATAGGTATAGTTAATGGACCATTATGGACAAGGTTTAGTTGAAGTTTTAATTAAGGATAAAATAGTAATTTAGTAAATAAAATAACATAAACAAAACATAATTTGGTGCTCATCTTCTCCAATTTCACTCTTTGGCCGAATCACATTGAAGCCAAGCTTGGAGAAGTTCAGTTTACATTCTAGCTTGCATGTGAGTAAATTTAGCTCCCATTTTTAGTAATTTTTATGTTTTTGAGTTCGTATTAGCTTAGTTTAGCTAGCCCAAGGTTAAATTGTGAAACTGTTAAAAGTTAGGGATTTATTATGAATGTTTATAATGTGTTTTAAAATTTTTGATAGATTCATGAATTTGTTAGTTAAATAAAAATGTTTTGTTAAGTGATTTTTGGTAATTTTAAGGTTTATGGACTATTTATGAAAATAGTAAAAGTTCATGTATTATGAAATTATGAAAAACATGGGTTGATTAGAAGCCCTAAGGAATTCAACTATCATGGTTGGTAGCTAAAAATGGTAAAATTTCAAGTTTTAGGTTTAGGGACTAAATTGTATAAAAAGTAAAATATTAGAGTAATTTTGTAAAATCATGATGGAAGGGATTAATTGTATAAAATTGTTTATTTAAGTGTTGCAATGATATTAATTGAATGAAAATACTATTTAGATCAATAAACACATCAACCGAATTTAAATCAAGGAAAAACTAAAGTTTTAGACTAGTTGTTGAATCTGTTTTTACAACCGTTTTTGTCTAGGTAAGTTCTTAAGTTAATTTAGTAGTTAATTGATTGATTTTTTATAATTTAATGATTATCTATATATGATTGACTCATCAAATTCATTGGATTGAGAAACGAGAAAGACCATGATTGAAAGATATCCGGCATTCTACCCGAAATGAGAAAGACCATAGTTGAAAGATACTATGGCATTTTACTGGAATGAATAAGACTATAATTGAAAGATAGTATGGAACTAAATTGGGATTATAACACCCCTAACCCGTATCCGTCATCGAATTAGGGTTACGAGACATTACTGGACAAACACAACTCAATATAAACTTCCTTAGAATTCACAATTTAACATTTATAAGCAATTCGTTTGAATACAGGTTTAGAACAACAATTTTCGATTCAAAATATATGCATTGTATATATAAAAATATATGAATTTAAATATATTAAACTTAGTCAAAATTTAAAGTAAGCATAAATAAAAATTATACTTTAACCATTTAAAACAAAACAAAACATTTCAATCCAGCTAAACTATAAGAAAATAAGCCATTTTCGTATGGCTATTAATTTTATATACAGTACATCAAAGTACGACTTTTCAAATGTTATCTAGCCTATACATGTCATAAGTTAAAATTTAAATATTTCAATACCGAGACTGTAGATAAAGTGATGATCTTTGTTGATGATCCCTAAGCCTGCAACTTGATTATTTATCTATAAAACATATGGATGAAAACAAGCAAAGTAAGCTTTTAAAGCTTAGTAAGTCTATAACTTAACTAAAATTCATATAAAAGAATCATATAATTTCTTTAAGTAAATTTATTCAGATCACAAATATCAAATATAATTACTATTCAAACATTGTTGTCTTAAGTCATTTTGTTGATATCTAAAAGAATGTATGTTTAACTAAGAATGTATGTTTAACTAACTCATATAAAGAACATATGTATGTACATTGTATGCATATAACCGAGTTACCAACATACCCATTGAATTACATATAATAATTGTTAGTGTACTTATCACTTGCACTTCATCGAATGCATATATATATATATTCAAATACATATGCCAAAAGCATATTTTATACTTATCAACCACATGTGTCGAATGTACATACATATACTTATAATCCACATATGCCAAATGCATACATATATATATATATACTTTACTTATAATCCACATATGCCGAATGCATACATATATGTATATATATCCAACAATTTCATAACACTAATATATATATATATACATTCTCACCAAACACAAAGATTCGAATGTTTACCTGCTCATCAAATACGTAGAAACAAATGTTCATATATTTATCCATTTCAAATAACCAAAATCATATATATATAATCACTTAATTTAAACAGATTCACCGGCACTTAGCCTACTAGGCTTTAAGCCTGAATTGATTCACTGGCAATATGCCTGCTAGGCGCTAAGCCTAAAAACCTCAATTCTTATAAGTTGTAACTCGTATCCGTACTATTTATATATATAAAATCCATACATCATAATTCATCTAAAAATTTATAACTTATATCTTTGAACCACCTTGGTAAATAAAGTTCAATCACAAAATCATTCTCGATAACCCAATGATCCAACCAAATACCTATATATATATAGCTTTATACTTTAGATCTTGCTACTAGTATTATACTATTTAACTAACAATATTCTTGAATAATATACATTTACCATTTGAATATATTAAAATAATCTAATCTAATAAATTACATACCTTTGATTCAATACAAAACTTGTACATATATATACATACACGTTCGACCTCATATATATATATATATATATAATTTCATACTTAATTTCAATACAAGAAATTATACATATACGTATATACATATTAAAACTAATATATATATATATATCAATTCATACTAAATTTCAAAATTAGATCTTATATATGTATATATATATAACCGAACCTCATATACTTATATAATGACATATCATAATCGATACAAAAGCATATACATATATAAATTTGCATGCTTGTTCAAATTACTTACACAAGTATAGCATACATATTATAAATCCAATCTAAAGGTTTATACACGTATATACCTATGTATTTATTCGAACCTTATGTACACATAAATATATATATACATACCTTTGATTAAACAAATAATTTATACATGTATATACATATGTGAATTCAAACCATGTATGCATATATATATGAAACCCTTATACTTCAACTAAATTCAATAACATTTATGTATATACTTATATACCATTCATACTTTAACTAAATTCAATGGTCTATATAAGTATATACCTATATGTTCGAACGTTAAAATACATATAAATCATTCATACTTTTAATTTATTCAACCAATATACTTTAGATTATAATTCATCAAAAATACAATACATATACATACTTATATACTAATTTAACAACATTAAATAGCTAATAGACTTACCTCGGATAGTGAAAAATCAGAATCGGACGATTAGTCGATAACTTTAGCTTTTTCCCGATCCAACTCCGATTTCTTTGGTCCTTGATCTAAATATATTCAAAATGAGCTAGTTTAAATATTATTACCTTCAATGTAGTCCAAAAACACATAAATAGACAAATTACCATTTTACCCCTAAAATTTACACTTTTTGCAATTTAGTCCTTATTGCAATTTAGTCCCTATTGCATATAGATTAGGAGCTTCTATTGGGGATGTGTTTAGAGATGCTGATGCAAACTGGCTGTGTGGCTTTTCATTATGGATAGGCAAAGACACCATTTTTAAGGTTGAAGCAAGAGCAATGCTACAAGGTCTTCAAATAGCATGGGAGAGCAGATACATAAAGCATGAGCTGGAATGCAACAACGCACTTCTGGTAGAATTAATTTTAGCTGGTGGAATAGGCAATAGCAAATTGGGGTACTGGAAAGTAAGATTTACGTTCCAAGCTCTCAAAATAAGGTTGTTGATCATATGGCCAAAATAACTTCAAGTGGATTGGGTAACGTACAACTATTTTGGAAGCCTCCAGATTCAGTAAGGTATATATTGATAGTTGAGCGTAGTACTTTTTCTCTAAGTTGATAGTACTTTTAAGATTGTAATCGTTTTGTGTTGATCCTTTCTACCAAAAATAATTTTATTTAACATAACTAAATATTAATTAATTATAAGTTTTGGTTAAATTCAGTTACTAGTACTATACTATGTGTATAATTGTAGATTTAAGCAATATTCTCTAATTAGATCATTTTATGTCCTTATATTTTTTAAATTTTAAAATTTTAGTCTTAACACAAGTGAGTTAATCCATTATCGAGGATTTTAAGTGAGTTATATGTGGAAACAACAAACTAACATAATATTACACATAAGATAACGCGTTTGTCGCATTATATGTTGAAAATATTGAAACTTAATAAATTTAATAGTAATTCTTTAATAAGAACTAAAATTTTAAATTTTAAAACATAAAATTAATAAAAAATTATTCTTATATATCGAATAATATGTTTGCTCAATAAAATTTTTAAAAATAGTAGAATTTAAATTATTGAAATTAATAAAGAAGTGTTGAAGTACTTTATGAATCTGGTTGACTGGAATGCATTAAATTAATTTTTATAAATCCATTTCATGTTTATATATATATATATATATAAAAGTTGTATGATTACTAGAGCTGTGCTTCGAATGTTATTAGTTGGTAATCTTTAAATATTAATTTTATGTACACTCATTACTTGGGTGAAAAATAAAATAAAATAAAAATATTAAAATTTTGGTTAATTTGCGAATAAGAATGGATTGGTTGAATCGATTTTGAGTTGATTTGACCAATTGGTTTTCAATTCAACCGATTTAGAATAAATAAATTATTAAAAAATTAAAAATAAACAATTATAATATTATAATATCGATTTAATTGCTAATTCAATTAACTAGGTTCGATCAATCTATACTGATTTATAAGTTAACTAATGTCTTTACCTCTCATTAGATTGATACGCTGGCAGATTCTTAATCCAACCGATCCAATTTAATTTAGATAATAGATTTTTATATTTTAAATTATTTTAAAAAAATCTATATATTTTAAGTTGAATTGTCGAAATTAATAAAGAATTGTTAATTAATAATTCAGCGGCTCTCAAATAATCTTTGTCATCTTGAATCCTCGGGCAACGGGGCAATAGTCATGTAGTCCTCCATTAAACTATCATATTTTCTTAGACCATATTCGGACAGCCGTATTGTCATCCACTTTATCAAGAAACCCATTTTCTTATGACAAGCTCTCTATTTAACAACTGAACGTGAATCAACACCTCTTTTTTATGATGAAAATGCAATGCAATCATAACAAAAATGAAAACAGGTTAGTACAAATCAAAAGCAAGCAAGAATAAATAGAACACCTATTCGGGTGACTACTAGGGGTTTGAAGTAGTTCTACCTAGGGTGGGCTCCTAAGGTCTTTTACATGTGGTTTGGTTCTAAAGTAAAGGTACCCGAACCAGCAGATTCCTCGATCCTCACCCATCATAGGCTCATATGGGGGGAATACATTTCCCTATGGCTGCTTGGAGATGAAAATCTCATGAAGACATAGGTACGGATGTATCCCGAAAGTGATCCATTATCCTGCACGAAGGTGAAAACCTCACGAAGGAGTAGCTTCTCACTCCCACTTAAAAGGGTGTGACCAACGGTAATGCAATGCAATGTGCAAAAAGGTTCCAAAACTTAAGCAATTATAAACCACAATGATGAATATTAAAATAAAGAAGGATGAAATACAACGAAATGATCATACATTTAAACCAAGTTTTCAATTTTCGACAAAAAGACAAAAAGTAATCACGTGGCTTGACTCTCTTATTTTGGTTCTCCCAGTGGAGTCGCCAAGCTGTTGACACCATTTTTTTGGATAAAACGGGGTCGACTTGGATTTGAAAATGAAAACAAAAAAAAGGGAGTCGCCACCAATCTTTTTTGATGAGGTGTGATCGGGTCACCTCGTAAAAGTGGTTGTTTTTAATAAACAATTTAATTTTATTAAAACAACGAGTTTGGTCCACGAAATTCAAAAAAACAGTTCAGGATTTGGTTACGTACGAGGAAGGATTAGCACCCTCGTAACGCCCAAAATTGGTACCTAATTGATTAGTAAATTTCTTAATGTCGAAAATTGAAAACTTTGAAGAATTTTAAAAATACGATCCTTGTATTAAAATGTTGAAAACTTTTGGGAAAAGAAGCATATTTCACGTTAATCGAGAAAAAAGTATCATATCCAATAAGTTAGGACACAATGTCTCGGATTTCCGATACGCGAATGAATGCCAAAAATTTACTTATTTAAAATATATTTAGCTATCTCAGATTTAAAAAAGAGATCACGACCAGTAAGTTAGGACACGATCTTTTCTTAATTTCCAAGGTCATTTAAAGCTTAGGTTTGAAAAAAGACCCATGTATTTAGATTCATTGTGAAAATCGAAACCCAGTAAGCTAGGGTACTACCTTCTTGAATTTCCAAATGCAAAATACTGCCTTTGTTATTTTTTAGAAAAAATCATCATCTCGGAAAGCAACGTGTCATATCCAATGCGTTAGGACACAACGTATTGAATTCCCAATAATGAGCTTTTTATTTATGTTTTTTATTAAAGAGCATTCTCGATTATTTAGGTTCAACGAAGAAAATCGAAACCCAATACGTTAGGGTTCGATCCTTTCGAAGATCCCAAATACCGAGTATTGCTTTTATTTTCGAAATTTTCCTTTTTCAAGAATCTGAGTAAAAATGAATGTAATGGAATAACAATGATGAAAATGTAAGTAAAATAATACGAGCAAAAACAAACAAACAAATAAATAAATAAATAAATAATAAGACCAATATATAAAAAAAATTCAATCATGCAGGCACAATGATAAATGATAAACAGACAAAAACTAAAGCATAAATAATAATAGACATGTAAACAAATAAATAAATGAACGAAATGATCAAAAATTATGAAATATATAAAAATAAGTATATATATATATATAAATCAAAGATATGTATGTATATATGTATATATATAGCAAAAATTTGAAGTAAAAATATAAATAAAGATAATAATAATACTATTAATGTTACTAATAGAATAACAAAATAATCTAAAGTTTAAATATATATATATATATATGCGTATATATATATAAGTAATTATAATAATAGTAATAATATAATAAGACAAATATATTTAAAATTTTCATAAATAAGTATAAATGGAAATATATCAATAATAACGGTAATATTGATAATAATAATAATAATAATAATAATAATAATAATAATAATAATAATAATAATAATAATATTGGTTTTAATAATAATATATCATGATAAAATAATAACACATATTAAAATAACGTATACACATATATAAAGATAAATGAAAATATAAATAGGACAAAAATTAATAGTTAAAAATAAAATAAAATAAATAAATAAATATGAGTATTTATGTATATAATAAATAGGTTATAAAAAATATATAAATGTGTATATATATATATAAGCAGTTATTTAATAATAATAATAATAATAATAATAATAATAATAATATGACTAAATTGAAAATAAACAAAATCTCATGGGAGAAATCAGAAATAAAATAAGGCAAAGGATCGAATTGTGACACGCGTGAAACATGGAGGGATCGAAAGGAAATTTTCCCTTTCCCTCAAAACGACGTAGTTCCACTAGGGACCAAATTGTAAGCGCAACAAATTGCTGGGTAAAATTTAAAAATTTAAAAAACCTAATTTAAAAAAACATTAAAAAGTAGAAGGGCAGAAAGCGCAATTAGCCCTTCCGCTAAAAACACGCGGATCCTGCCCGGGTCGGGTCGGACTTGGGTTGGCCCTTGGGTTTGCTCCGAAACGACGCCATTTTGGAACTTCTAAGCCCCAGCCAAACGACGTCGTTTTATTACCCTTATATAAGTCAAAAAATTTTAAAAATCATTTCCCCACATTTTTTAACAAAAATCAGAAAAAAAACTCCCCTCTCTACTTCCGATTCGGGCACTGCCCAGAATCCGACCATCGGCCGTCGCGCCGGCCGCCAGTCACTAGCACCGCCGTACTGAAAAGTTTTCTCTTTTTTTCCACGCACTCCCTCGGCCCTCCGGACACTCCAGCCACGTCGAAAAGGTAAAAAACCTCCTTTTTATTCTTTTTTTGTATTTTGTATATTTTTTAAAATAAAAACAAAAATAAATAGAGTAAAAAGAAGTAAAAATTAAAAGAAACCCTTAGATCGAAATCGATAATCACCTTTTTCTGTTTTTATTATTTTTCTTCAAAATCTCGTAGACAAATTACCAAAGAGAGCCCCCTACAATCGGTTTTCAATCTGTTTTTATACCGAAAATAAAAAAACAAAAAACCCCCTTGTGCTGTGGTTTGTTTCTCTTTATTGTTTGCAGGTAACAGATGTGGCAAGTGGGCAAGTAGGGGTGTCAGGCGAAGCAGGTGGTGACGTGACTGTGACGGTAGTGGCAGGAGCTAGAGCGGCGGCAGACGCTAAGAGCCCCTAGGGACGTGCGGCGCCTTAGCTAGGGTTTCAGCTTTTCTGAAACCCTAGCTTTGACTTTTGTTGGGCTTTGCTATAATGGGCTTGTAATGGGTTTCGGGTTTGGGCTAGGGACTTTGGGTATTGGGTCTGTTTTTGGGTTGGGCAAAATTGGGCTTGTACATCAGTATTGATGCAAATGAGTTAATCCATTATAAAGATTTTAAGTGAGTAATATAAGGAAACAACAAGCTAACATAATATTACGTATAAAATAACATGTTTGTCGCATCATATGTTAGAAATATCAAAACTTAATGAATTTAATAATTATTCTCTAAAATTTTAAATTTTAGAAATATAAGACCATAAAATTAATAGAATTTAAATTATCGAAATTAATAAAGAAGTGTTGACAAATGGACATAGAATTACCGTATAAATGTGGATATTTTGAATAAATTAAATTGACTGGAATGCATTAAATTATTAAATTGATTAGGATGATGACTGTTTCTAATGTTAGGCCTTTTAAAATTTTAAAAATTTAAATTAATAAAAGTAAATTTGTATTCAAAAATTTTTCTTGCTCTGCTCTTGGTTAGTGATGTAAATTTGTTGTTGCCAATTGCTTGTTTATTTTTAAAATATTTAATTTTATGAACACTCATTGAAAAATAAAATACATTAAAATTTTTAAAGTACTAATTATTGATACTGAATAAATAATTATTAATAGAAAATGATTGACATAAACAAGCTCAATTGAAAATAAAAATACCTTTTAGGAAGAAATCAAGCTTTATTTCCATGTTGCTCTTATATTGCTTTTTTTTTTCGCTTTTTTTGTTGTTGTCTAATTTATTATAAACTTCTGCATCTTTTATTGGTTTGAGAGAATTGATTTCAAATTTTCTTGTTTTTGTGTATATCATACTAGACCCCATTCATCTATGGGTTCTTTTTATTCTTGATTATGATTCTCTAATCCTATATATATATATATATATATATATATATATATATATATTTTCCATTTGGTGCTCCTTTCTAGTTTGAAGCGTTTTTCTACATTTCACTTGAAAACACTTCAAGTTCCTTAAATCGACCTATTCCCCTAATTATTCTAAAATTTCGCCTACTCTAATAAATATAAAATATTTTCGACATTTTTTAGTATTAAAGTTTCATTAAAATTATAAAATAATAAATTATCAAAAAAAGAGTTACTATTATTAAATAAAATAACTATATTCAATATTTATTTTTTACTAATATATCAAATAGTTTTACTATATGAATTTAGTAATTATAAAATTCAGTCCAATGGGATTTGGTATGAGGTTAGATACTCAGAAAATGTCAAGTTAAAATGTATACGTCATTCCTAGCTATTCATTCATTTGCTCTCTCCATATAACTCCATTTCTTCTGCATTCGATAATTGAAAACAAAAATGACCAACTTATACAACAAACACGCAGTTCTTGCTTGCGAAGGCTGGTCATGGAGCTGCCGTGCCCCTGAATTCGCTCCTCTTATGGCGGGGGCACTAGTAATTTTCTGCTGTGCATGGTTGTGGTGGAGTATGAAATTCACCAAAATAAACCCACCTCTACCACCTGGTCCTTTAGGCTTGCCTATAATAGGAAACCTTCCCTTCATTAAACCCGAATTGCACCGTTACTTTTCAGACCTGTCTCGGATCTATGGTCCCGTCTTCAAACTTCGAATGGGGAGAGTGTTGGCAATAGTCATAAACTCGCCTTCACTTGCCAAAGAGGTCCTCAAAGTTCAGGATGCCATCTTCGCTAACCATGACGTTCCGGCAGCCACTGTGGTCGGCACATTTGGTGGAATCAACATCTTATGGAGACCCAACGGTTCTAGATGCAATTATCAGCAACCGCTCTACGAGTGATGATGAGCACGCTATGGGGTGATGATCCATCGCAAGATTTGATTGAGTTTAGGAAACGATTGGATGAAATTGTAATAACATTTGCAGCACCGAATGTTTCTGATTTTTCCCAATTCTGGCCCCATTTGATTTACAAGGAATTGAATCCAAAGGGAAGGAGCAAGTGTCGTGGTTTTATGGGGTTTTTGAATCAATGATAAAGAATCGAAGAAACATTAGAGATGATGGAAAAGAGAAGGAGAATATTAGCAAGGATTTTATGCAGCAATTGTTGGAGCTGCACTGGCGAGGAGATGAGAAAACTCTTTATCCATCAACGAAGTGAAAGCTTTGCTTCTGGTAAATAACTTTAATATAATAACATCCACATAAGTGTTAATATTTTCCATTTTACAATATTTATCTCTATATCTCATAGGATATGATGCTCGCCGGTACGGATACAATACCCACTGCTGTAGAGTGGGCAATGACCGAACTACTACGCCATCGAGATAAAATGACGAAACTTGTAAAGGAATTAGATATGGTGGTCGGAAACCAGAACACTGTGGAAGACTCTCATATACCTCAACTTGTCTACTTGGATGCTGTCATAAAGGAGACACTTCGTCTTCACCCGGTTGCTCCATTGCTAATTCCTCATGTGCCCAGTGAGACCACTGTTATTGGTGGATTTACTGTCCCTAAAGGTTGCAGGGTTTTCATTAATGCATGGGTCATTCAAAGGGACCCTGAGTTGTGGGACGATCCTCTTCGGTTTCATCCCGAGAGATTCTTGGAAACCGACATTAACTATCGAAGCAACAATTTTGGGTTTTTCCATTTGGTTCAGGGAGGAGGATTTGTGTTGGGGTTTCTTTGGCAGAGAAGATGATGGCACTGCTCTTAGGCTCTTTGGTGCACTCTTTTGAATGGGGATTGTCAGAGGGGACTAAGCCTAGTTTAGAAGATAAATTTGGGATTGTTTTGAAGAAAACAGAACCACTTGTTGGTATACCCGTTGCACGACTTCCTAATTTGGAGCAATACCAATGAATATGTTCAGTTTTTGCATATTCATAAACAATATGATATGTATGTTAAATAATTGTTACTACGTAAGAAAAATATATACTAGTGCTTATATAGTTTACTATCAGTAATAAATTTATATATGATGTATAGAATAACTATTCTGTTAATATATATGGAGGTATCTGGATTTGGTAACTTATATTTATATGGTTCCTAAATTTTTTGGACTTAACTAGTACTTGAATTTGAAAACTATAAGCCAACTTGGTACTCTTTTTAGGTACCAAATTAACACCATTAAAATACACTAACGTGATGTTGACAACCAATAGCATAATGACACATTTTAACACGTGGCAAAAAATTAAAAATGAAATTGACTTTTAGCACTAAGTCATTCATTGGGAGCATGCAATATAAGGTATTTCAAAAGAAATGAAGAAAGCATGGGCAACACAACTTAGGGCCTTTTTGGATAGGTGGTGCGCGTTTACTTGCCGTTAGCGTAAAAACAGCAGTGGCGATGAGATTAGATACTGTAGCGGAAGATAAAAAGAAAGTCAAACGCACCATATTAGAGGTAAATGCCCATCCAAATGGACCCTTAGACTACTTCAGTCTAGGTGCACATGAACTAGGTTAGTGAGCTTCCGTCTAGTCCTACAGCAACTGATGGGCCATAGTAATGATATCATTTTTAGCACTTATAATTTTTTAATTTTAATTAATGCAATAATTGTAAATTTTATTTATTAAAATAATATTTTTTTAAGTATCATGTAAAAATAATAAACTAACATGAAATTACTTATATGATAATATATTTTCTCCATAAAATTTTAAAAATAATAAAATTTAAATTGTCGAAATGATAAAGATTTGCTCATTGATATTTGCCTGGGATGATCTCTTTGTCTTCATTATAAAATATACTTATAATCACTACTTCCTATCCGTGGTCGCCGTGGCCCCCCCTAAAATGATAACTTTTTAATTTAGACCCTTTATAATTTATAAAATTTTAAATTAATAATGATAAAATAATATTTTGGTCACCTAAAATGATAAAAATTTGATTTGACCCTTTAAAAATTATAAGGATATATGTTATTAAAATGATGAAATTTAATTTTTACTGTCGCAAAAGTGTACAATTTAATTTCGACCCCAAAATTTTTTTTTTAACTCCGCCAATGTCTGCATCTTCTTAAATCGAGCATGCAAGTTTGTTATCCAGCTGAGAAAACTCCTATTGCAGTTGGCTAATGTTGTTTTGTAAGCGTGTGGTCACATCGTTGTTGGCCATGAAGATCACGAAGCTCTGACACCTTTGTTAAAGAATGAAGATCTAGAGAAAATTTCACATCGAGAAGGAGATGAAGAAAATGAGAAAAATTGGGACTGTATTTGCATAGTCGTTCCTCCTTTGCCTGATTGGTGCTAAAATAGGGAAGATGACCGACCAAATAACATATTGGTAGCTGCCAAACTGCCTCCATCAATACGCATCATTTCAAATAGAAGACTTGGGCCAAAACGGTGCGTTTAAGACTTCTCTCTGCGCACAGTTTTGGCAACTAAAAAAAAACACAGCCAACATTACGATAACAATAACAGAAATTTTAAAAGATTGAATCATTTCCCTCCAACAACATATTTGTTCCAAATCACTGCCCTCAGGCACCTTTTCTAAACTCATCCAAGCCTTATTCATCTATAACAAAAATCATTAGTGAACTAAGAAACAGGAGAACATAGCATTCCAAAGTGCCCACTGAAGTTATTGTAAACAAGAATCACAAATATATATATATATATATATATATATATAAAGAAAAAGAGGGTGTTTAGATTTTATAAAAATGAAAAAAAAAAAAACAAGAGGGTTTACCTTGCAGGAAATGAGACCAGAAGCTCAACACTAGCACTGAGGAGCTTGGAATTGGATTTCGAGATAGTTTAGCGTTGTTTTTGAAAAATTCTTTTGAGAAATATTTTTGAAAAGCTTCATCGAGTGATAAAGAAATTGATAAAGATTTAAGATTTTAAGTTCCATAAAGTAATGAATGAATATGTTATCAGCTAAAAAAAGTCAAAGTGGTAATAAATGCTGCATGTAGTAGATGTGGTTGCTTTAAATTATAAGATTAGGAACCTCGTGTGTTGGCTTGATGGTCAGGAAGTACATTGCCGTATTACCTCGAGGCAGCAATTTCGGGTTTTTTTCCATTTGGTTTAGGGAGAAGGATGTCTGTTGGGGTTTCTCTAGCAGAGAAGAAAAGTAGACTGATGTAATCTTATTCATGCCGACATTTGGACTTTTATGCACACCCAATAATTATGTGGGTACCAAAAAGAAAAATTAGCCCTTGAAAGTTTTGGTGACAATGACTCTTTATTTTTCATAATGAAATTTCATTTGGATATAGTAACAAAGTTGCTCAAATAAATATTTGAATGCTTCGAGGATTCGGTTCAACCCATGAAATTTTGAGATTTGTCCCACCATGTATTAATTTATATGATTTTTCTTTCATATTTGTTTAGATTGAATTATTTAATTTAATTTATATTACCAATTTATGAAATAATATTTGATATGTTTGGTGGTGTATAACATTTCATAATTGAGATGTAATTAAAAATTATAAATGATTTAGAAATAAATACTAATAAATTTATTTAACATAATTAAATATTAATTAATTATAAATTTTGGTTAAATTTATTTACATTAGTACTATACTATGCGATAATTATAGATTTAATCAATATTATCCAAATGGCCATTTTATGTTTTTCTACTTTTTAAATTCTAGAATTTCAAGATTGATTTAAATGAGCTAATCCATTATAAGGATTTTAAGTGAGTAATATATGGAAACAACAAACCGACATAATATTACGATAAAATAACACGCTTGTCGCATCATATATTAGAAATATCAAAATTTAATGAATTTAATAATTATTCACTAAAATTTTAAATTTTAGAAATATAAGACCATAAAATTAATAGAATTTAAATTATCGAAATTAATAAACAAGGGTTGACAGATGGACATAGAACTACCGTATAAATGTGGATATTTTGAATAAAATAATTGACTGGAATGCATTAAATTAAATTGACTAGGATGATGAGTGTGTTTCTAATGTATCGGCGGGTATATAGGGACTACTAAAATAAATTTTTTATTTACTCTTTTTAAAATTTTAAATTAATAAAATAAATTTATATTTTATCCCTTAAAATAATAAAATTTAATTTAATTCTTTAAAATTATAAAGATATAAGCTACTAAAATAATTACATTACATTTTTATTATCGTAAAAATTATAATTTAATTTCGGCCCCTTAAAATTTTTTAAAAAATTATAAAGATATAAGCTATTAAAATGATAAAATTATATTTTTACTATAGTAAAAATTATAATT
Organism: Gossypium raimondii; assembly: GCF_025698545.1. Classification (NCBI taxonomy): domain Eukaryota; kingdom Viridiplantae; phylum Streptophyta; class Magnoliopsida; order Malvales; family Malvaceae; genus Gossypium; species Gossypium raimondii. The sequence goes on along the minus strand of NC_068569.1, from coordinate 54,719,161 downwards.
TAATTTTGGCGCCTTAAAATTTTTTCTTGCTTCGCTCTTGGTGAGTGATGTAAATTTGTTGTTGTCGTCGATTGCTTGTTTATTTTCTTAAAATATTTAATTTTATGCATACTCATTGAAAAATAAAAATAACATCAAAAATTTTAAAGTACTAATTATTGTTACGAATAAATAATTATTAATAAAAAATGATTGACATAAACAAGCTCAATTGAAAACACAAATACCTTTTTAGGAAGAAATCAAGCTTTACATCCATGTTGCTCTTATATTGCTTTTTCTTCACGTTTTTTTTTTGTCTGATTTATTATAATCTTCTTAATCTTTTATTGGTTTGAGAGAACTGATTTCAAATTTTGTTGTTTTTGTGCATCTGATACTAGACCCCCTTCATCTAAGGGTTCTTTTTATTCTTGATTATGATTCTCTAATCCAATAATTTTTTGCTCAAGCGGGACTGGAAAGTAAGGTTTCAAACATATAAAATGAAAATAGATCAGGAGCTTCTATTGGGGATGTGTTTAGAGATGCTGATGCAAACTGGTTGTGTGGCTTTTCGTTATGGATAGGCAAGGACACCATTTTTAAGGTTGAAGCAAGAGTTGTGCTACAAGGTCTTCAAATAGCATGGGAGAACAGATACATAAAGCATGAACTAGAATGCAACAACGCGCTTCTGATAGAATTAATTTTAGCTGGTTGGGGGAGTTATGCTTAAGACATTATTTGCTCAAGTGGGACTAGAAAGTAAGGCTTCGACACGTTCCGAGATCTCAAAATATGGTTGTTGATCATATGACCAAAATAGCTTCAAGTGGATTGGGTAACGTACAACTGTTTTAGAAGCTTCTAGATTCAGTAAGGTATATATTGATAGCTGGGCATAGTACTTTTTCTCTAAGTTGATAGTACTTTTAAGATTGTAATCGTTTTGTGCTGATCCTTTCTACCAAAAAAATAATTTTAGTTAACATAATTAAATATTAATTAATTATAAGTTTTGGTTAAATTCAGTTACTAGTACTATACTATGTGTATAATTGTAGATTTAATCAATATTATCTAATTAGATCATTTTATGTCCTTATATTTTTCAAATTTTAAAATTCCATCTTAATACAAATGAGTTAATCCGTTATCGATTTTAAGTGAGTTATATGTGGACACAACAAACTAACATAATATTACACATAAGATAACACATTTGTCGATCATATGTTGAAAATATCGAAACTTAATAAATTTAATAGTAATTCTTTTATAAGGACTAAAATTTTAAATTTTAAAAACATAAAATTAATAAAAAATTATTCTTATATATCCGATAATATGTTTGGTCCATAAAATCTTAAAAATAGTAGAATTTAAATTGTCGAAATTAATAAAGAAGTGTTGAATGGTTTAGGAGCAAATGGACATACAAGTACTTTATGAATCTGGATATTTTGAGTAAACTAATTGACTGGAATGCATTAAATTAATTTTTATAAAGCCATTTCATGTTTATATTAAAGTTGTATGATTTCTAGAAGTGTGTTTCGAATGTTATTAGTTGGTAATCTTTAAATATTAATTTTATGTACACTCATTACTTGGGTAAAAAATAAAAATAATATAAAAAATATAAAAAAATTTGGTTAATTTGCTAATAAGAACGGGCTGGTTGAATCGATTTTGAATTGATTTGACCAATTGATTCCTAATTCTACCGATTCAAAGTAAATAAATTATTAAAAAATTAAAAATAAACAATTATAATATTGTAATATCGATTCAACTGCCAATTCAACTAATTAGGTTTAGTCAGTCTATACTGATTTACAAGTTCACTTGTGTTTTTACCTCTCATTAGATCGATACCCTAGTAGATTTTTAATCCAACCAATCCAATTTAATACTGAAATTTGAATTTTTTATATTTTAAATTATTTTAAAAAATGTATATATTTTAAGTTGAATTGTGGAAATTAATAAAGAATCGTTGATTAATAATTTAGGGTGCAAATGGACATACTGTCACTTTTTGATATAGATATTTTGAATAAAATAATTGACTAGTCTGCATTAAGTTTACCAGAGTCTTGGACATAGAAAATTATGCTTTTCTAACATGTTTTTCCCGAAAGTAGACTGATGTAATCTTATTCATGCCGACATTTGGACTTTTATGCACACCCAATAATTATGTGGGTACCAAAAAGAAAAATTAGCCCTTGAAAGTTTTGGTGACAATGACTCTTTATTTTTCATAATGAAATTTCATTTGGATATAGTAACAAATTTGCTCAAATAAATATTTGAATGCTTCGAGGATTTGGTTCAACCCATGAAATTTTGAGATTTGTCCCACCATGTATTAATTTATATGATTTTTCTTTCATATTTGTTTAGATTGAATTATTTAATTTAATTTATATTAACAATTTATGAAATAATATTTGATATGTTTGGTGGTGTATAACATTTCATAATTGAGATGTAATTAAAAAAATCATAAATGATTTATAAATAAATACTAATTGTCGAAACCATTTTTAAATTTCGAAAAAACGGGGATTGACTTTTGAAAATAAAATGGGAGTCACCACCGATATTTATTGCGGTGTGATCGGATCACCTGGAAAATAATTTTAGGTCTGCGAATTTTGAGAAAACAAGTTCGGGAGTCGGTTACTCACGAGGAAGGGTTAGCACCCTCGTGACGCCCAAAATTGGTACCGAATCGATTGTTTAATGTCTTAATGTCGAAAATTTGAAAAGATTTTAAAATACGATCCTTTGAAAAGAAAATTTGAGTAAAATGAATCGGACGATGAGATTCACTTATTTCAAAGAAATAAATCGTCACATCAGTAAGTTAGAGTGTAACATTTTAAATCCTCAAAATTAAATTTATCTCTTGACTTTTAAAACCTATGCATTTTGAGAAGGGTTTCCGATTATTTGGGTCAAATGAGAAAATCAAAACCCAGTAAGTTAGGGTTCGATTTCGCAAAATTCTCGAATATCGAATATTTTCTTTATTTTCATTTATTATAAAAATCCTCGTCTCGAGAAAGCAACATGTCATATCCAATACGTTAGGACACAACGTGTCGAATTCCCGATAACGAGTTCTTTATTTATGTTTTAATTTAAAGAGGTATTCTCGATTATTTAAATTCGACGAGGAAAATTGGAACCCAACACGTTAGGGCTCAATTCTCTCGAGGATCCCAAACTTCGAGTATTGCGTTATTTTGAAAGTTTTTGAATAAGAAATGCTTTCGATATTTAAATGATATGAAACATAACCTTTTAAGCAAACAAAATGCAATAGAATGATAACGTACAACGCGAATCGATTATTCGTAAATTTAAATATACACCAATGGATACAAACAAACAATAGATAAATGCAAACAAACATAGTAACAATAGCCTCAATTATGCCTATATCAACATCAACATTCAAAATAACCACTATAAAAAGAATCAAAATGCATTAGATCATATACATATATTAATTTAAGTAAATAATACACATGGAAGGAAAATTTTAATAATAATATAAACGATAATATATACATAATAATATATAAAAATTGAAACAAACGAAATATATAAAGTAGGGTTTTTTAAAAGAAAATAATTATATATATATATATAGGAATAAGTAAAATAGATAATAATATATACAAAAGTTGAAATAAACAAAATAAATTAAAATAGGGTTCTTAAAAATCTAAATTATATGTATGTATAGATAAATAAAAGGTATAATAATATATTATATACTGTCTATGTTTTAATAAAATGATTTAACATAAATCATATATAGATATAAAATAGTATTGTATAAAATGTTAAAACTTAAAATAATATTACATAATAACATAAAATAATGTATATACGTAAAAATGTAAATAAACATATAAACTAGTATAATAATATTAGTGATATTAACAATGGTAATAATAATAAATTAATTAATGAACTTATTTAAAAAGAAAATAACAAAAGTATTAAATTAAACTAAGAAAAAATAAAAATAAAGTAAAACAAAAAGGGGGGTCAAATGCAATTAAAATAAAATTAAAGAACCACAAACAGAATTAAAATAAATAAAAAAAGGACAAAAGTGAACGTGCGAATGATACGAGGGATCAAAAGGGGAAAAAATCCCAACATCTCGAAACGCTGCGCTTAAGAGAAGGACTAAAGTGAGCAGAATCCAAAACACATTGGGTAAAATTGACAAATAAAGAAAACAGAATAAGAAATGTGAGCTAAAATAGAGGGACCAGTGGGGCAAATAGGCCAAAGGGCGTAAACACGCGGATCCTTCCATCGGGTCGGGTCACCGCGCGGATGCTAGCGTCATACGACGCCGTTTTGAGACCATAGCATTGGTGTCAAATGACGTCGTCTTATGTTGCTTAAAAACCAAAAAACCTAAAGTATCAGCTGCCCTATTTTATTTTGAAAGAAAACCTAACGCAGAAAGGCCCTTCCCGATGCGCCGTTCTTGCGCCCTCGACCTCTGTCAAGACTCCGATTGCAACGGAGATAGCTAGAGATCCGGCGGCCAGGTAAGCTCTTATCCTTTATCTCCTCCTTTCTTTTATTTTTTTTACACCGAATAAGGAATAGATAAAAAACGAAGCAGAAGAAAGAACGAAAAGAAAAAGGAAATTTGCAATCACCTTTCGAGTTTTTTGATTTCTCTCAATGTTTTGGATTGAATATCCGTGTAACGAAAAAAAAGAAGCCCTCTTACATTGTAGTATTTGGCTTTATATAGCCGAAAGTAAAATCAAAATTACAAACAATGTATTTCGTTTTTCTCTTATTTCTTTTTCTTTTTGCTGCTATTTCTTCGCTGCTTGTTTTCGTGTACATTTGCAGGTATTCGGCCAGCTAGCGTACGGAGTCGTACGGTGACGTGGCGTGGCGCAACGTGTGTGGCTGTGGCACACGTGCAAGGGTAGGGGCAGATTACGGTGCGATGGCTCGTTGCAAGCTGTTAGGGTTTTCTGATTTGTGGTTAGGGCTAATGGTCATTCGGGCTAGGGCTGGTAACTTGGGCTTAGGTTAGTTGGGCTTGTAATTTTTGATTTGGGACTGTAATGGGATTCTTTTATTGTATTTGGTTTTGTTTGGTTTTTTATTTATTTATCTGGATTTAGGTATGCTTTGGGCTTGGTCAAAATAAGCCTATTACAGCTGCCCCCTCTTTGCTCGTTGTCGTGTAACGAGAATGGAGCAAAGACTTTAAAAATGGCCTATTTTGCCTGGCTCTGTCAAACATTGACCTCTTGGTGCTCGTTTTCTTCAAGTAGCCTCATTCCATCCTACTGCATCTTCAGAGGTATAGGAATTGATGCTTCGATCCACTCCACCGCAACGTCGGGGAGATAGGATTTGTAACTCGTAACTTTTGGAAAGTAAGATTCGCCATTGTGGCTTTAATCTTTTTAACTGCAATGTCGGGGAAGCAAGATTCACCGATGTGACTTTAATCTGTTCCACGGCACCGCCAGGGAAGTAAGATTCGCTGTTGTAGCTTTAATCTTTTTAACCGCAATGTCAGGGAGGCAAGATTCACCGTTGTGGTTTTAATCTGCTCCACTGCACCGCCAGGGAGGTAAGATTCGCTGCTGTAGCTTTAATCTTCTTTAACCGCAATGTCAGGGAGGCAAGATTCACCATTGTGGCTTTAATCTACTCCGCTGCACCGCCTGGGAGGTAAGATTCGCTGCTGTAGCTTTAATCCTTTTAAACGCAATGTCAGGGAGGCAAGATTAACCGTTGTGGCTTTAATCTGCTCCACTGCACTGCCTGGGAGGTAAGATTCGCTGCTGTAGCTTTAATCCTTTTAACCGCAATGTCAGGGAGGCAAGATTCACCGTTGTGGCTTTAATCTGCTCCACTGCACTGCTTGGGAGGTAAGATTTGCTGCTGTAGCTTTAATCCTTTTAACCGCAATGTTAGGGAGGCAAGATTCACCGTTGTGGCTTTAATCTGCTCCACTGCACTGCTTGGGAGGTAAGATTCGCTGCTGTAGCTTTAATCAAGATTCACCGTTGTGGCTTTAATCTGCTCCACTGCACTGCTTGGGAGAGTACGATTTGTCATTGTGACTTTAATCCTTTTAGTTGCAATGTCGGGAAAGCAAGATTCACCGTTGTGGCTTTAATCGCTTTAATCTGCTCCATTGCACTTCTTGGGAGAGTAAGATTCTTGATTTCACCGATCTGTTCTGGGGAACATGACCTGTATAATGCACCTAATTATGCCTAATGATTAGGATGGCATGATCAAAATGAATCAAATGCTCCTAACTAGACATGTATGAATGATGTTTGCATGAATACCGAATTTTATTTTTCCAAGAATGATCCTGCTTAGGTTGTCATTACTGGAAGTTTATTAAGGCTTTGTGACTGACGTGTTACAACACCTTCTTGCTTGACTAGCTTTTCTGAAGAAACATTTAGCTAGGTTGCCCCCCCACTGTAAACCTCCAAGTTTAATCCATTGGGGCGCAAAACTTGTACCATCATTCTCCCACTGTAATCCAAGTGTAGAAATATGTGGCTTTTCCTCAATCCTTCTATCATAATTCAAGGATACCGGATTTAAATCGTTCTGGTTCCTTACATCATTCCAAGGTGTTGTACTCATGTGCAAATGAGGGCTTTCTTCTCCGAGGTAACCTCTTCCTATTGCCTGATGATCATTGCTTTCTTATTTATTTAAGATTTGTCAATAACATGACATCTTGTCATTTTGTTCAATCAATGCATTTGACAACAAAATCCAAAGAGATAGTCCAAATTTAGACTCTTCCTTCTCAAATTTCCAACCTTTAAAATTGGTGTGCTCTAAGCAATAGTCCTGTTTTAGTTTCCAGTATTATTTAGAAACTTTTCAGAGTAATATGCAAAACTTCCTTTGTGAAAGTTTTATTAGTCCATTAATCATTATTCCAATGCAACATGTTTGCAAAAGGGTCATAACAATGGATAAGAATAAAGTTGTTTCTGGGTATAGCTCAAAATGAATGAATTATCAAAAATAGTAAAGAAGGATAATAAAGCAATTGATTGGGAATGTATATCTTGGAAAAAAAGTATTCCAAGAACAATAAATTCAATATAAACAATATGAAAATTGGGTGCCCCAGATATCGCAGCTTGAACTTCTCTGTGCAAACTTTCGTAAGACCCTTCTGAGTTAAACATGTGTTTAGGAGATCTATAGTGCTTTGTCAATGCCCCAAGATGTCGCGCACCCTTTCCTCGCTGATTCGTATAGCAAGATCACCACATGCCCTAATCTGATCAAGATACGAGTTGCTCTAATCACCTCATGCCCTATTCTCGATCAATATTTGAGCCGCCTTTTAAGGTTTTCAACTCAAATCCCTTTGGCCTAAGGTGCCCTTTATGGTTTTCCCTTAGCCTCTCCATTTTCTTTTCTCCTTTTTATTTTTATTTTTGGACTCAAAGCACCCTTTATGGTTTTCACCTTGGTCTATTTTTTTAGGAATCAAGGCGCCTTTATGGTTTTCACCTTGTTCCCTTCTCCTTCTTCAAGTGAAGTAATACTTGACTAAATCTGAGTTTGCAGGATTTGACAAGTTTTTACCATCCATCCTACTCAAGATCAGAGCTCCTCTGGAAAAGGCCTTTGGCATCCCTTTTTCCTCTAAAATCCTTTTTTATAGGAAGAATCTTTTCCAATACCAGGTCTCTTTAGAATTCTATGAGACGAACCTTTTGGTTGTAGGTTTGTATCATTCACCTTTGATACATCTGATTGTGCTGAGTAGCTTTTAGCCTTTTTCCTTCTGATCAGATCAGATTCGTTCTACTTCATCCAACTCTAGCTCAACTAATACCCGGAGAGAGGGGATTTCAATAAATAAAACTGCCTCAATCTTGTAAACCAAAGAGAAAGGTGTTGCCCCAGTACAGATGTTCGACAAGCAATGAGGGCAAATGGTAACTTCTTATGCCAATCCTTGCAAGTCTCAGCCATTTTTTGATGTTCATCTCTAGGTAATTCGGTGACGAATCATGGTGTCTGCTTTTGAATTAATTCCAGACCTCACTATCGTATATTGTTCAAGCTCAACGATTATCCAATATAATCTTCTAAAATTTCAGATCAAGATATGATGACCTTGACCTCTCAAAAATGAAGCAATGCCCATTAGAAGTCTTCGATAATGGTGATGTCTATGCCTCATTTTGCTCAAAATTTGAGTCGCCTTTTTCGGTTTTCAAGTCAAATCCACCTTTGGTCGAGCGCCTTTATGGGTTTTCGCCTTGACCTCTCCTTTTTATTTTTTCATTTTCATTTTTATTTCAACTTTGATTGATTTTTCTTTTGCTTTTGACTTTGATTTTTTTTTGAATCTGAACTCATAGGATTAGGCAAGTCCTGGTCATCCTTTTCGATCAGAATCAATGTTATTCTAAAGTCTTCCACATAAGATCTTCCACTTTCATCTTGTATGCAAAAAACCTTCTTTGGTATAAGATTTCTTTCATAGAGCCTTTTGGGGCACAACTACGACAGAAAGCTTTGGATCTTCCTCTTTAATCAGGATAAAATCCAACAAAACACTTAAAAAGATGGAAACTCGACTTCCAATGGGCAAAGCTATGATGAGTCAACAAGAAAGGCATTGCCCCGGCAAAGAATTGCATCGTTCTTACTGCAAATTTCTGACATCGTGCTGTTGTGCAGGTTTCATTATTAACGGTTAACCCGGGCATATCCTGGTATGATCATTGAATTCCTGAGGTCTCGCTTTGTCTTTGCGGTCAGGTCAATTCTTATCTTCATCATGCTCACAATTTCTAATGATTCCTTGTGAGGTAGGATCTGTCTATCCACTTATTCTACCACCCTCAACAAGTCCAGAGATAAGCTACGATCCATGTCATTTTCAAAGTCATGAGATCCGTCCAAACACATGCCTCGCTCAAGAGGAAAATCTGAGTTTGTAGCATTGTCACTCATGTCATTGATATCTAAGGACCTATCGCAAGTACCAAAGAATATACAAAAGAATGTGTGAATTTATGAATAATTACTTGTACAATATGATTATGATGAATGAATAATTTGGGAGAAAATCCAAAAGAATGAAATAATCAGAAATAATTATTCAAAAAGAACGAAAGAACATTGGCTCAAAAGTGATCATAAAGATGTATTTCATTAGAATAATAATGTTCATACATGAGCCTATTTCACAAAGGATATTCTATCATCTTTAGGCTAAAAACAACAAAAATGTTCTGAACATTTGTAATAGCCCGATTTTAGGCCTAGTTGGAACAGTGGTTTCAGGACCACAAATCCGACGAGAAAAAAAAATATAATGGCCTGAATTTTCAGAGGTGTCGAACGGTGATTCGAGATCACTAAATTCAAAAATGGGTAGAAAATATTATTAATTTAGTAAGTATAAGTTAAATGTGAAGTTAGGAAAATTTTTGAAATAGTGAATAGTGCACTAGAAATAAATATTAAAATAATTAGAATCGAAATGAGGTATCAATACCTCGGGGATTTTAAACCGAGCCATAAACATTTTTATAAATATTTATGGAGTGTTAAAAAGTTAGTATTAAAGTTTCGTTAAGAAATTTTAAAGTTCCAATAATTAATTGAACAAAAAGGACTAAATTGTAACAAATGCAAAATTCTGGGAAATGATTAAATAGCTTAAATGATAAAAGGAAGAGGGCTTAAAAGGAAAATAGACCCAAGGTCTATTTGGGCTGGACGGCAAAGGCATGAAATCAGCAAGAAAGTAAGGAGAATTAAGGGCAAAATTGGAATATTGCAAAATTTGCTTAATAAAGTTAGGACCCAAGTGGAATTATCTAGATTTCTCTTCATTTTTCTGAATTCTCATCAGCTAAAACACCATGGAAGGGCTTCTTCAAGCTGGTTCTTCATATTTTTATTACAAGTAAGTTCAATTCTTGATTATTTCTTGAAATTTTTGTATTTTTATGACTTTTACAACTAGGCCCACTTGTTAAATTCATTAGTTTTTGATTTTATGAAAGAATTTGAAAGTTGATATGAATATGTGCTGGAATTATATGATGATTTAGCATGAAATTATAGCTTTAAATTGTTCATATGCTGATTTTATTGAAAGAATTGAATAGAAAGTGAATGTTTGGGACCTAATAGTAAAAGAGTTTGAAGATAGAGTTATATGTGGAAATTTGAATTTCAATAGTTGTGTAACAACTTATATTGTCTAGTAAAGTATTAATTGAGAAAATTAGATTAATTGAGGGTTAATTGAGAAAGGACCGAATTGTATAAATGTGAAATTTAGGGCAAAATGGAAATCAACATTTTGCATTAAAGCAGTTTTGGACAGTAGCAGTAGTGTAACTTTGAAAATCACAAAAATTGTAGAGATTGAATTAGAGGATGAATAAAATATGAAATTAAATCTTATTAAGTCTAGTTTCTTATAAAAGAAACGATGTGAGCAATGGAATTGTAAATCATAAGATATAATAGATTTTGTGAGACAAGGTCAGAATGAATTCGGGTTCCCTGTTTTGACTTTGGAAAATCATTTTAAATTGTAGAAAATGATTATGAGTTATAATTTATATGGTTAGAATCCTTAATGAGTCTATTTTAGAAGAAACAAATAGAAATATCATCCAAATTCTGTACAATGAGATAATTAATTTTAGTGAAGAGTGGTCGGAACTGTCGACAGCAAAACAGGGAAACTTTAAAGAATAAATGGCTGAATCAAAATTCTGAAAATTTTATGGTAAGAAGGTATGTGAGTCTAGTTTCGGGAAAATTAACGATCTTAATTTGGAGCTCTGAGCTCGGATAAAAATAATTTAGTGACTCGACTCGGATAAACAATTTTGAATATACATGTGAGTGAATAGTGAAATTATAGCTAATGTTGTTTAAGTGTGTTATACACATTAAGGATGTGGAATGGAGAGGAGGAGGAGGAAAATTGGGAAGTATATGAATGATTTGTGTACAATTGGTCATATGCTTGATTATAATTGATAAACGATGAAATAGAAATAATGCTTATATTTGTGCATTATTGGTTATGGTTTAAGCTCATGTGTGAAAATAAAGTTTCATAGTATGTGTGTATCGATATTCGGTATATGATTTGGCATGAAATAATTTCATAAATGGTTTATCATGTGGTTAGTTCCAAAAAGAGTTATGTTTAAATATACTAGCTTGTGACTATGGTTGAATGATATGTTTATATCTTGTGTGATGTGCATAGGAAACAAGGGTGGTAAGATAATGAAATAGTAAGTTCATATGGCCGAAATTTAATGATTAAATGTTAATTTCATGAGTTATGTAATGTATGATGAGATATATTTATTGATGAAATGAGAATAAAATAAAAATGCGAAAACTGAATAAATGATCAAATTGAGTGGAACGCCGGATTTGAGTACTTCTGATCAAGTGACAAAGTGATAAGTGATATTTGGCTACACTTATCTGATCAAGTGATAAGTGGAAAGTGATAAGTGATAGCTTCGGCTACACTTATCTGATCAAGTGACAAGTGGAAAGTGATAAGTGATAGCTTCGGCTACACTTATCTGATCAAGTGACAAGTGGAAAGTGATAAGTGATAGCTTTAGCTACACTTATCTGATCAAGAAACAAAGTGATAAGTGGCTACACTTATCTGATCAAGAAACAAAGTGATAAGTGGCTACACTTATCTGATCAGGGACAAGTGATAAGTGATCATACGTAAGTTCATAGTTATACTATGGCAAAGTGAAAGTGAAGTACTCAATTTTTCGTAACTGTTCCCTAATTTGATTAAGGATGGTAAGTGACAAATGGGCCCAAAAGAATTAAAGTAAATGGATAAGTGGTAGTGTATTTATATCAGGACGATGTTGTTATTCAAGCTAAAGTGATATTTTCATTGCAAAATTGAGAATTTCATAAATGTGTTATTGAATGATATAATCAATAAACATTGAGTTAAATGGTAAATACGTATTAGTGTTGAACTTGATGTCATTGAATTGTACGTGAATTAAATGGAAATTGCTAGTGATATGATTTAAATTGTGAGCATGAGAAATTGCGAATTGAATGAAATGGAAATGAAGCATTGAATTGCATGAGTATGTATCGGGTCTCATAGGCCCTAATTATTATGATTATAATATTTCGAGGATATATTGTGAAAAGTTACGTAGCATGTTAATTATTTTGAAAGTTTTAATTTAGATGAAATTTTATAACTCTGTTAAATACGCTTACAAGTGTATGTGTTTTGGTGATACCTCGCACCCTATTCCTGTTGGATACGGGTAAGGGTGTTACAACATTACTCTAAATAAGCTCTAAAACTACCGGATTTCTTCCACAAGCTAATTGCTTAGAACACTTTGATTTATGAGGCGATATCTAACAAGATCCCTTTTCATTTGTGTCTTCATGAACGGCATTGATGTGAATGCTTCCTAACACTTCATACATTGCATTCGCCTCTTCATCAATATAATTGGGCAGCATATTTTTGTAATCGGATGAATCATCAAATTTGACAACGATATAATGATGAGTTTTTCAACTAGCTTTTGAAGGCAATGCAATTTTCATCGAGTGCCCGTAATTCCCGCGTGGTAGTCACATTGTACGCCGCATCATACCACTTAGGATACGGAGGTTGTAGAGGTTTTAAATAATGAGGAGCAACAACATGCGATCGAACAAGCTTTGATATAGCTCCTTATATGACATCGAATTGGTGCGAATCGGAGCTTCTTAGTACCGGTTTCACCTGCATTCTTGCTTTAAAGGACTCGATGGTGGTGGTTTCGTCTTTGGTTGGCCCACAGTGATTGGTTTTGAGTGGCCCTTATTATATCTGCTTGCATTATCCCATTTATTCCCTTCTTTCTTGGGGCCTTTGCAGATCTCGGGTTCTCTATCCTTGCTTGTTTTATTTCGCTGGGTTGTCGGAAAATTGTTCCTCAAATTAGACCTTGGGTCCGCAAGCAACTCATCGGTGTTGCTGTACGCTTGATATCTTGTTGTGATCCGATAGTAAAGAATGTCCCTTGTGGGCGCCCATCCGCTAGACCAGTCACTTGTTGGAGTACAATCTAGGAATAGGCAAGGTCCTCATTATCAACCCCAAAGTGGACCACCGGGTCTTTCTTCTTTTCTAACTCTCCACTAGCAATCGCTTAAACTGCTCATCATAATTTTTGTAGTTTTAGCATCCGATCTCTCATTTCGTTGAAATTGGTCAATTGCTCATGCATCCAGATTCGCATTCGCCTAATATTTCCAACCTTTGTTCCATTTCTCTAGTATTTGCTTGGATACCGTAAGGGTGTTTGGTTGGTTGGTTTTCCAGATTAGCTGAAATAAATTTACTCAATTAGACTCTTTCAATGGACTTTAATGCATGTAATGCAAGTGCATGAAATGAATGCCTAGAGAGACATTGATTTTGATTCAATTACATTTAGGAAACTTTTCTAGAAAGCAAATTCCTTTACATAAAGCATATGCATGTACGGCCTCGCCCTTATATTCCAAGAGACAACATCGATCTTTTTTTTCATCTACATGTCTGTGATAAATCTCGCCAATTTCCAATAGATGCCACTGCTAGCTCCTTTTATTGATCTTGGTCGCAATCCATCATCTGCCCATCTTCATAAGGCTCGTCAGCTTCTTTAAGGGAGTTGAAAAGTCGAAGGCTCTTAGACAATCGCCTTGAATCCTCAGGCCACGAAGCAAGGTCACGAACTCTTCCATCGCCCTTCTTGTGTTTCTCGTAATATATTCAGCAAACCGCATTGTTTTCCACATTATCAAGGAACCGTATTCCTTGATAAGCTTTCTAATTTAGTAATCGGACTTGAATCAATATCTCTTTCCTAAGATGCAAATGCAATGCAATCAAACACAACAAGAGGGGTTAGTACGAAATGTAGCAAACAAGGAAAACAAAAGTACCTAGTCGGGTGACTACTAGGGGTTTGGAGTGGTTCTACCTAGGATGGGTTCCTAAGGTCATCTATATGCGGTTTGGCTCTAAAGTCAAGGTACTCGAACCAGCAGATTCCTCGATCTTCACCCATTATAGGCTCATACAGACCGAGTTCGGTTCAGGGGAATACATTTCCCTATGCCTACACGGAGATGAAAATCTCACGAAGACATAGCTACGGATGTATCCCGAAAGTGATCCACTATCCTGCACGGAGGTGAAAACCTCACGAAGGAGTAGCTTCTCACTCCAACTTAAAAGGGTAAGACTAAAATAGCCTTTATGCAATATGATGCCAAAATGTAGAGTTCAATCCATAATAATCAGTCACAAGCAAATGTAATAAGAGGATCGTAATTTTCAAATCATATTTTCAATTTTCAATGATAAGACAAAAAACAATCACTTTTACGGCTTGACTCTCTAAGTCTCCCCAGTGGAGTCGCCAAGCTGTCGAAACCATTTTTAAATTTCAAAAAAACGGGGATCAACTTTTGAAAATAAAATGGGAGTCACCACCGATATTTTATTGCGGTGTGATCGGATCACCGAAAATAATTTTAGGTCTCATGAATTTTGAGAAAACAAGTTCGGGAGTTGGTTACGCACGAGGAAGGGTTAGCACCCTCGTGACGCCCAAAATTGGTACTGAATCGATTGTTTAATGTCTTAATGTCGAAACTTTAAAAATATTTTAAAATACGATCCTTTGAAAAGAAAATTTGAGTAAAATGAATCGGACGATGAGATTCACTTATTTCAAAGACATAAATCGTCACACTCAGTAAGTTAGAGTGCAACATTTTAAATCCTCAAAATTAAATTTATCTCTTGACTTTTAAACCTATGCATTTTGAGAAGGGCTTCCGATTATTTGGGTCAAATGAGAAAATCAAAACCCAGTAAGTTAGGGTTCGATTTCGCAAAATTCTCGAATATCGAATATTGCCTTTATTTTCATTTATTATGAAAATCCTCGTCTCGGGAAAGCAACATGTCATATCCAATACGTTAGGACACAACGTGTCGAATTCCCAATAACGAGTTCTTTATTTATGTTTTAATTTAAAGAGGTATTCTCGATTATTTTAATTCGACGAGGAAAATTGGAACCCAATACGTTAGGGCTCAATTCTCTCGAGGATCCCAAACTTCGAGTATTGCGTTATTTTGAAAGTTTTTGAATAAAAAATGCTTTCGATATTTAAATGATATGAAACGTAACCTTTTAAGCAAACAAAATGCAATAGAATGACAACGTACAACGCGAATTGATTATTCGTAAATTTAAATATACACCAATGGATACAAACAAACAATAGATAAATGCAAACAAACATAGTAACAATAGCCTCAATTATGCCTATATCAACATCAACATTCAAAATAACCACTATAAAAAGAATCAAAATATAATGACCTTTTATTTTTCGTCAATGGAATTCCCAAAATAGCCTAAAAATGACTTTCTATTTTTCATCAATGGAATTCCCAAAATAGCTTAAAAATGACTTTCTATTTTTCATCAATGGAATTCCCAAAATAGCTTAAAATACAATTGAATGCTTCCAATGACTTTCTATTTTTCATCAATGGAATTCCCAAAATAGCTTAAAACAATTGAATGCTTCCAATGAGGATTTGGTTCAATGTAAGAAATTTTGAGATTTGTCGCATCACATGTTGAAAATATCGAAACTTAATAATTTTAATAATAATTCTTTTATAAGGACTAAAATTTTAAATTTTAAAAACATAAAAATTAATAAAAAAATTATTCTTATATATCTGATAATATGCTTAGTCCATAAAAATCTTAAAAATAGTAGAATTTAAATTGTCGAAATTAATAAAGAAGTGTTGAATGGTTTAGGGAGCAAATGGACATACAAGTACTTTATGAATCTGGATATTTTGAGTAAACTAATTGACTGGAATGCATTAAATTAATTTTTATAAAGCCATTTCATGTTTATATTAAAGTTGTATGATTTCTAGAAGTGTGTTTCGAATGTTATTAGTTGGTAATTTTAAATATTAATTTTATGTACACTCATTACTTGGGTAAAAATAAAAATAATATAAAAATTTGGTTAATTTGCTAATAAGAACGAATTTGGTTGAATCGATTTTGAATTGATTTGACCAATTGATTCCTAATTCTACCGATTCAAAGTAAATAAATTATTAAAAATTAAAATAAACAATTATAATATTGTAATATCGATTCAACGCCAATTCAACTAATTAGGTTTAGTGGGTCTATCTTGATTTACAAGTTAACTTGTGTTTTACCTCTCATTAGATCGATACCTAGTAGATTCTTAATCCAACCGATCCAATCTAATACTGAAATTTGAATTTTTATATTTTAAATTATTTTAAAAATGTATATATTTTAAGTTGAATTGTGGAAATTAATAAAGAATCGTTGATTAATAATTTAGGGTGCAAATGGACATCTTGTCACTTTTTGATATAGATATTTTGAATAAAATAATTGACTAGTCTGCATTAAGTTTACCAGAGTCTTGGACATAGAAAATTATGATTTTCTAACATGTTTTTCGAAAGTAGACTGATGTAATCTTATTCATGCCGACATTTGGACTTTTATGCACACCCAATAATTATGTGGGTACCAAAAAGAAAAATTAGCCCTTGAAAGTTTTGGTGACAATGACTCTTTATTTTTCATAATGAAATTTCATTTGGATATAGTAACAAAGTTGCTCAAATAAATATTTGAATGCTTCGAGGATTCAGTTCAACCCATGAAATTTTGAGATTTGTCCCACCATGTATTAATTTATATGATTTTTCTTTCATATTTGTTTAGATTGAATTATTTAATTTAATTTATATTACCAATTTATGAAATAATATTTGATATGTTTGGTGGTGTATAACATTTCATAATTGAGATGTAATTAAAAAATTATAAATGATTTAGAAATAAATACTAATAAATTTATTTAACATAATTAAATATTAATTAATTATAAATTTTGGTTAAATTACATTACTAGTACTATACTATGCGTATAATTATAGATTTAATCAATATTATCCAAATGGCCATTTTATGTTTTCTACTTTTTAAATTCTAGAATTTCAGTATTAGCATAAATGAGCTAATCCATTATAAGGATTTTAAGTGAGTAATATATGGAAACAACAATGACATAATATTACGTATAAAATAACACGTTGCCGCATCATATATTAGAAATATCAAAATTTAATGAATTTAATAATTATTCACTAAAATTTTAAATTTTAGAAATATAAGACCATAAAATTAATAGAATTTAAATTATCGAAATTAATAAACAAGGGTTGACAGATGGACATAGAACTACCGTATAAATGTGGATATTTTGAATAAAATAATTGACTGGAATGCATTAAATTAAATTGACTAGGATGATGAGTGTGTTTCTAATGTATCGGCGGGTATATAGGGACTACTAAAATAAATTTTTTATTTACTCTTTTTAAAATTTTAAATTAATAAAAATAAATTTATATTTTATCCCTTAAAATAATAAAATTTAATTTAATTCTTTAAAATTATAAAGATATAAGCTACTAAAATAATTACATTACATTTTATTATCGTAAAAATTATAATTTAATTTATTTATAAAATTTTTAAAAATTATAAAGATATAAGCTATTAAAATGATAAAATTATATTTTTACTATAGTAAAATTATAATTTAATTTTAGCATATAAAATTTTTCTTGCTTCGCTCTTGGTGAGTGATGTAAATTTGTTGTTGTAAATCGATTGCTTGTTTATTTTCTTAAAATATTTAATTTTATGCATACTCATTGAAAAATAAAAATAACATCAAAAATTTTAAAGTACTAATTATTATTACGAATAAATAATTATTAATAAAAAATGATTGACATAAACAAGCTCAATTGAAAACACAAATACCTTTTTAGGAAGAAATCAAGCTTTACATCCATGTTGCTCTTATATTGCTTTTTCTTCACGTTTTTTTTTGTCTGATTTATTATAATCTTCTTAATCTTTTATTGGTTTGAGAGGCTGATTTCAAATTTTGTTGTTTTGTGCATCTGATACTAGACCCCCTTCATCTAAGGGTTCTTTTTATTCTTGATTATGATTCTCTAATCCAATAATTTTTTGCTCAAGCGGGACTGGAAAGTAAGGTTTCAAACATATAAAATGAAAATAGATCAGGAGCTTCTATTGGGGATGTGTTTAGAGATGCTGATGCAAACTGGTTGTGTGGCTTTTCGTTATGGATAGGCAAGGACACCATTTTTAAGGTTGAAGCAAGAGTTGTGCTACAAGGTCTTCAAATAGCATGGGAGAACAGATACATAAAGCATGAACTAGAATGCAACAACGCGCTTCTGATAGAATTAATTTTAGCTGGTTGGGGGAGTTATGCTTAAGACATTATTTGCTCAAGTGGGACTAGAAAGTAAGGCTTCGTCACGTTCCGAGATCTCAAAATATGGTTGTTGATCATATGACCAAAATAGCTTCAAGTGGATTGGGTAACGTACAACTGTTTTAGAAGCTTCTAGATTCAGTAAGGTATATATTGATAGCTGGGCATAGTACTTTTTCTCTAAGTTGATAGTACTTTTAAGATTGTAATCGTTTTGTGCTGATCCTTTCTACCAAAAAAATAATTTTAGTTAACATAATTAAATATTAATTAATTATAAGTTTTGGTTAAATTCAGTTACTAGTACTATACTATGTGTATAATTGTAGATTTAATCAATATTATCTAATTAGATCATTTTATGTCCTTATATTTTTCAAATTTTAAAATTCCAGTCTTAATACAAATGAGTTAATCCGTTATCAGGATTTTAAGTGAGTTATATGTGGACACAACAAACTAACATAATATTACACATAAGATAACACATTTGTGCATCATATGTTGAAAATATCGAAACTTAATAAATTTAATAGTAATTCTTTTATAAGGACTAAAATTTTAAATTTTAAAAACATAAAATTAATAAAAAATTATTCTTATATATCGATAATATGTTTGGTCCATAAAATCTTAAAAATAGTAGAATTTAAATTGTCGAAATTAATAAAGAAGTGTTGAATGGTTTAGGGAGCAAATGGACATACAAGTACTTTATGAATCTGGATATTTTGAGTAAACTAATTGACTGGAATGCATTAAATTAATTTTTATAAAGCCATTTCATGTTTATATTAAAGTTGTATGATTTCTAGAAGTGTGTTTCGAATGTTATTAGTTGGTAATCTTTAAATATTAATTTTATGTACACTCATTACTTGGGTAAAAATAAAATAATATAAAAATATAAAAAATTTGGTTAATTTGCTAATAAGAGCGAAATTTGGTTGAATCGATTTTGAATTGATTTGACCAATTGATTCTAATTCTACCGATTCAAAGTAAATAAATTATTAAAAATTAAAATAAACAATTATAATATTGTAATATCGATTCAAGCGCCAATTCAACTAATTAGGTTTAGTGGGTCTATCTTGATTTACAAGTTCACTTGTGTTTTACCTCTCATTAGATCGATACCTAGTAGATTTTAATCCAACCAATCCAATTTAATACTGAAATTTGAATTTTTATATTTTAAATTATTTTAAAAATGTATATATTTTAAGTTGAATTGTGGAAATTAATAAAGAATCGTTGATTAATAATTTAGGGTGCAAATGGACATCTGTCACTTTTTGATATAGATATTTTGAATAAAATAATTGACTAGTCTGCATTAAGTTTACAGAGTCTTGGACATAGAAAATTATGCTTTTCTAACATGTTTTCCCGAAAGTAGACTGATGTAATCTTATTCATGCCGACATTTGGACTTTTATGCACACCCAATAATTATGTGGGTACCAAAAGAAAAATTAGCCCTTGAAAGTTTTGGTGACAATGACTCTTTATTTTCATAATGAAATTTCATTTGGATATAGTAACAAATTTGCTCAAATAAATATTTGAATGCTTCGAGGATTTGGTTCAACCCATGAAATTTTGAGATTTGTCCCACCATGTATTAATTTATATGATTTTTCTTTCATATTTGTTTAGATTGAATTATTTAATTTAATTTATATTAACAATTTATGAAATAATATTTGATATGTTTGGTGGTGTATAACATTTCATAATTGAGATGTAATTAAAAAAATCATAAATGATTTATAAATAAATACTAATTGTCGAAACCATTTTTAAATTTCGAAAAAACGGGGATTGACTTTTGAAAATAAAATGGGAGTCACCACCGATATTTATTGCGGTGTGATCGGATCACCTGGAAAATAATTTTAGGTCTGCGAATTTTGAGAAAACAAGTTCGGGAGTCGGTTACTCACGAGGAAGGGTTAGCACCCTCGTGACGCCCAAAATTGGTACCGAATCGATTGTTTAATGTCTTAATGTCGAAAATTTGAAAAGATTTTAAAATACGATCCTTTGAAAAGAAAATTTGAGTAAAATGAATCGGACGATGAGATTCACTTATTTCAAAGAAATAAATCGTCACATCAGTAAGTTAGAGTGTAACATTTTAAATCCTCAAAATTAAATTTATCTCTTGACTTTTAAAACCTATGCATTTTGAGAAGGGTTTCCGATTATTTGGGTCAAATGAGAAAATCAAAACCCAGTAAGTTAGGGTTCGATTTCACAAAATTCTCGAATATCGAATATTTTCTTTATTTTCATTTATTATAAAAATCCTCGTCTCGAGAAAGCAACATGTCATATCCAATACGTTAGGACACAACGTGTCGAATTCCCGATAACGAGTTCTTTATTTATGTTTTAATTTAAAGAGGTATTCTCGATTATTTAAATTCGACGAGGAAAATTGGAACCCAACACGTTAGGGCTCAATTCTCTCGAGGATCCCAAACTTCGAGTATTGCGTTATTTTGAAAGTTTTTGAATAAGAAATGCTTTCGATATTTAAATGATATGAAACATAACCTTTTAAGCAAACAAAATGCAATAGAATGATAGCATTACAAGCGAATCGATTATTAAATAAATTTAAATATACACCAATGGATACAAACAAACAATAGATAAATGCAAACAAACATAGTAACAATAGCCTCAATTATGCCTATATCAACATCAACATTCAAAATAACCACTATAAAAAGAATCAAAATGCATTAGATCATATACATATATTAATTTAAGTAAATAATACACATGGAAGGAAAATTTTAATAATAATATAAACGATAATATATACATAATAATATATAAAAATTGAAACAAACGAAATATATAAAGTAGGGTTTTTAAAAGAAAATAATTATATATATATATATAGGAATAAGTAAAAATAGATAATAATATATACAAAAGTTGAAATAAACAAAATAAATTAAAATAGGGTTCTTAAAAATCTAAATTATATGTATGTATAGATAAATAAAAGGTATAATAATATATTATATACTCGTCTATGTTTTAATAAAATGATTTAACATAAATCATATATAGATATAAAATAGTATTGTATAAAAATGTTAAAAACTTAAAATAATATTACATAATAACATAAAATAATGTATATACGTAAAAATGTAAATAAACATATAAACTAGTATAATAATATTAGTGATATTAACAATGGTAATAATAATAAATTAATTAATGAACTTATTTAAAAGAAAATAACAAAAGTATTAAATTAAACTAAGAAAAATAAAAATAAAGTAAAACAAAAGGGGTCAAATGCAATTAAAATAAAATTAAAGAACCACAAGCAAATTAAAATAAATAAAAAAAGGACAAAAGTGAACGTGCGAATGATACGAGGGATCAAAAGGGGAAAAAATCCCAACATCTCGAAGCAGCTGCGCTTAAGAGAAGGACTAAAGTGAGCGAATCCAAAACACATTGGGTAAAATTGACAAATAAAGAAAAGAATAAGAAATGTGAGCTAAAATAGAGGACCGATTAGGGCAAATAGGCCAAAGGCGTAAACACGCGGATCCTTCCATCGGGTCGAGGTCACTTGCAGCGGATGCTAGCGTCATCTGACGCCGTTTGAGACCATAGCATTGGTGTCAAATGGCGTAAATCTTATGTTGCTTAAAACCAAAAACCTAAAGTATCATTTGCCTATTTTATTTTGAAAGAAAACCTACGCGAAAGGCCCTTCCCGATGCGCCGTTCTTGCGCCCTCGACCTCTGTCAAGACTCCGATTGCAACGGAGATAGCTAGAGATCCGGCTGCCGGTAAGCTCTTATCCTTTATCTCCTCCTTTCTTTTATTTTTTTTACACCGAATAAGGAATAGATAAAAAACGAAGCAGAAGAAAGAACGAAAAGAAAAAGGAAATTTGCAATCACCTTTCGAGTTTTTTGATTTCTCTCAATGTTTTGGATTGAATATCCGTGTAACGAAAAAAAAGAAGCCCTCTTACATTGTAGTATTTGGCTTTATATAGCCGAAAGTAAAATCAAAATTACAAACAATGTATTTCGTTTTTCTCTTATTTCTTTTTCTTTTCTTTGCTATTTCTTATTGCTTGTTTTCGTGTACATTTGCGGTATTGACCAGCTAGCGTCTGAGTCATCTGGTGGCGTGGCGTGGCATAGCGATGTGTAATGTATGGCTGCGTGCAAGGTAGAAGCGGATTCGGTGCGATGGCTCGTTGCAAGCTGTTAGGGTTTTCTGATTTGTGGTTAGGGCTAATGGTCATTCGGGCTAGGGCTGGTAACTTGGGCTTAGGTTAGTTGGGCTTGTAATTTTTGATTTGGGACTGTAATGGGATTCTTTTATTGTATTTGGTTTTGTTTGGTTTTTTATTTATTTATCTGGATTTAGGTATGCTTTGGGCTTGGTCAAAATAAGCCTATTACAGCTGCCCCCTCTTTGCTCGTTGTCGTGTAACGAGAATGGAGCAAAGACTTTAAAAATGGCCTATTTTGCCTGGCTCTGTCAAACATTGACCTCTTGGTGCTCGTTTTCTTCAAGTAGCCTCATTCCATCCTCTGCATCTTGAGGTATAGGAATTGATGCTTGATCCACTCCACCATAGCGTCGGGAGATAGGATTGTAACTTCGTAACTTTTGGAAAGTAAGATTCGCCATTGTGGCTTTAATCTTTTAAGCGCAATGTCGGGAAGCAAGATTCACCGATGTGACTTTAATCATTCCGGCACCTTGAAGTAAGATTATTGTTGTAGCTTTAATCTTTTAACCGCAATGTCGGGAGGCAAGATTCACCGTTGTGGTTTTAATCGCTCCTTGCGCCGAGAGGTAAGATTATTCTTGTAGCTTTAATCTTCTTTAACCGCAATGTCGGGAGGCAAGATTCACCATTGTGGCTTTAATCTACTCATTGCCGCTTTGGGAGGTAAGATTATTCTTGTAGCTTTAATCCTTTTAAACGCAATGTCGGGAGGCAAGATTAACCGTTGTGGCTTTAATCGCTCCTTTGCCTTTACTGGGAGGTAAGATTATTCTTGTAGCTTTAATCCTTTTAACCGCAATGTCGGGGAGGCAAGATTCACCGTTGTGGCTTTAATCGCTCCTTTGCCTTTGCTTGGGAGGTAAGATTCTTCTTGTAGCTTTAATCCTTTTAACCGCAATGTTAGGGAGGCAAGATTCACCGTTGTGGCTTTAATCGCTCTCTTGCCTTTGCTTGGGAGGTAAGATTATTCTTGTAGCTTTAATCAAGATTCACCGTTGTGGCTTTAATCGCTCCTTTGCCTTTGCTTGGGAAAGTACGATTTGTCATTGACTTTAATCCTTTTAGTTGCAATGTCGGGAAAGCAAGATTCACCGTTGTGGCTTTAATCGCTTTAATCTGCTCCATTGCACTTCTTGGGAGAGTAAGATTCTTGATTTCACCGATCATTACGGGAACATGACCGTATAATGCACCTAATTATGCCTAATGATTAGGATGGCATGATCAAAATGAATCAAATGCTCTAACTAGACATGTATGAATGATGTTTGCATGAATACGAATTTTATTTTTCAAGAATGATCACCTTGGGTTGTCATTCTTTGGAAGTTTATTAAGGCTTTGTGGTGACGTGTTACAACACCTTCTTGCTTGACTAGCTTTTACGAAGAAACATTTAGCTAGGTTGCCCCCACTGTAAACCTCCAAGTTTAATCCATTGGGCGCAAAACTTGTACCATCATTCTCCCCTTGTAATCCAAGTGTAGAAATATGTGGCTTTTCCTCAATCCTTCTATCATAATTCAAGGATACGGATTTAAATCGTTACGGTTCCTTACATCATTCCAAGGTGTTGTACTCATGTGCAAATGAGGGCTTTCTTCTCAAGGTAACCTCTTCCTATTGCACGATGATCATTGCTTTCTTATTTATTTAAGATTTGTCAATAACATGACATCTTGTCATTTTGTTCAATCAATGCATTTGACAACAAAATCCAAAGAGATAGTCCAAATTTAGACTCTTCCTTCTCAAATTTCCAACCTTTAAAATTGGTGTGCTCTAAGCAATAGTCCTGTTTTAGTTTCCAGTATTATTTAGAAACTTTTCAGAGTAATATGCAAAACTTCCTTTGTGAAAGTTTTATTAGTCCATTAATCATTATTCCAATGCAACATGTTTGCAAAAGGGTCATAACAATGGATAAGAATAAAGTTGTTTCTGGGTATAGCTCAAAATGAATGAATTATCAAAAATAGTAAAGAAGGATAATAAAGCAATTGATTGGGAATGTATATCTTGGAAAAAAAGTATTCCAAGAACAATAAATTCAATATAAACAATATGAAAATTGGGTGCCCCAGATATCGCAGCTTGAACTTCTCTGTGCAAACTTTCGGAAGACCCTTCTGAGTTAAACATGTGTTTAGGAGATCTATAGTGCTTTGTCAATGCCCCAAGATGTCGCGTACCCTTTCCTGCTGATTCAGGTATAGCAAGATCACCACATGCCCCAATCTGATCAAGATACGAGTTGCTCTAATCACCTCATGCCCTATTCTGATCAATATTTGAGCTGCCCTTTTAAGGTTTTCAACTCAAATCCCCTTTGGCCTAAGGTGCCCTTTGCGGGTTTTCCCCTTAGCCTCTCCATTTTCTTTTCTCCTTTTTTATTTTTATTTTTGGACTCAAAGCACCCTTTGCGGGTTTTCACCTTGGTCTATTTTTTTTAGGAATCAAGGCGCCCTTTGCGGGTTTTCACCTTGTTCCCTTCTCCTTCTTCAAGTGAAGTAATACTTGACTAAATCTGAGTTTGCAGGATTTGACAAGTTTTTACCATCCATCCTACTCAAGATCAGAGCTCCTCTGGAAAAGGCCTTTGGCATCCCTTTTTCCTCTAAAATCCTTTTTTATAGGAAGAATCTTTTCCAATACCAGGTCTCTTTAGAATTCTATGAGACGAACCTTTTGGTTGTAGGTTTGTATCATTCACCTTTGATACATCTGATTGTGCTGAGTAGCTTTTAGCCTTTTTCCTTCTGATCAGATCAGATTCGTTCTACTTCATCCAACTCTAGCTCAACTAATACCCGGAGAGAGGGGATTTCAATAAATAAAACTGCCTCAATCTTGTAAACCAAAGAGAAAGGTGTTGCCCCAGTACAGATGTTCGACAAGCAATGAGGGCAAATGGTAACTTCTTATGCCAATCCTTGCAAGTCTCAGCCATTTTTTGATGTTCATCTCTAGGTAATTCGGTGACGAATCATGGTGTCTGCTTTTGAATTAATTCCAGACCTCAGCTATCGTGCTATTGTTCAAGCTCAACGCATTATCCAATATAATCTTCTCTAAAATTTCGTATCAGTATATGATGACCTTGACCTCTCAAAAAATGAAGCAATGCCCATTAGAAGTCTTCGATAATGGTGATGTCTATGCCTCATTTTGCTCAAAATTTGAGTCGCCCTTTTTCGGGTTTTCAAGTCAAATCCACCTTTGGTCAGAGCGCCCTTTGCGGGTTTTCGCCTTGACCTCTCCTTTTTTATTTTTTCATTTTCATTTTTTATTTCAACTTTGATTGATTTTTCTTTTTGCTTTTGACTTTGATTTTTTTTTGAATCTGAACTCATAGGATTAGGCAAGTCCTGGTCATCCTTTTCGATCAGAATCAATGTTATTCTAAAGTCTTCCACATAAGATCTTCCACTTTCATCTTGTATGCAAAAAACCTTCTTTGGTATAAGATTTCTTTCATAGAGCCTTTTGGGGCACAACTACGACAGAAAGCTTTGGATCTTCCTCTTTAATCAGGATAAAATCCAACAAAACACTTAAAAAGATGGAAACTCGACTTCCAATGGGCAAAGCTATGATGAGTCAACAAGAAAGGCATTGCCCCGGCAAAGAATTGCATCGTTCTTACTGCAAATTTCTGACATCGTGCTGTTGTGCAGGTTTCATTATTAACGGTTAACCCGGGCATATCCTGGTATGATCATTGAATTCCTGAGGTCTCGCTTCGTCTTTGCGGTCAGGTCAATTCTTATCTTCATCATGCTCACAATTTCTAATGATTCCTTGTGAGGTAGGATCATCTATCCACTTATTCTACCACCCTCAACAAGTCGAGAGATAAGCTACGATCCATGTCATTTTCAAAGTCATGAGATCCGTCAAACACATGCCTCGCTCAAGAGGAAAATCTGAGTTTGTAGCATTGTCACTCATGTCATTGATATCTAAGGACCTATCGCAAGTACCAAAGAATATACAAAAGAATGTGTGAATTTATGAATAATTACTTGTACAATATGATTATGATGAATGAATAATTTGGGAGAAAATCCAAAAGAATGAAATAATCAGAAATAATTATTCAAAAAGAACGAAAGAACATTGGCTCAAAAGTGATCATAAAGATGTATTTCATTAGAATAATAATGTTCATACATGAGCCTATTTCACAAAGGATATTCTATCATCTTTAGGCTAAAAACAACAAAATGTTCGAACATTTGTAATAGCCCGATTTTAGGCCTAGTTGGAGCAGTGGTTTCGGGACCACAAATCAAGCGAGAAAAAAAAATATAATGGCACGAATTTTCGGAGGTGTCGGAGCGGTGATTCGAGATCACTAAATTCAAAAATGGGTAGAAAATATTATTAATTTAGTAAGTATAAGTTAAATGTGAAGTTAGGAAAATTTTTGAAATAGTGAATAGTGCACTAGAAATAAATATTAAAATAATTAGAATCGAAATGAGGTATCAATACCTCGGGGATTTTAAACCGAGCCATAAACATTTTATAAATATTTATGGAGTGTTAAAAGTTAGTATTAAAGTTTAGTTAAGAAATTTTAAAGTTCAATAATTAATTGAACAAAAGGACTAAATTGTAACAAATGCAAAATTAAGGAAATGATTAAATAGCTTAAATGATAAAAGGAAGAGGGCTTAAAGGAAAATAGACCCAAGGTCTATTTGGGCTGGACAACAAAGGCATGAAATCAACAAGAAAGTAAGAAGAATTAAGGGCAAAATTGGAATATTGCAAAATTTGCTTAATAAAGTTAGGACCCAAGTGGAATTATCTAGATTTCTCTTCATTTTCTGAATTCTCATCAGCTAAAACACCATGGAAGGGCTTCTTCAAGCTGGTTCTTCATATTTTTATTACAAGTAAGTTCAATTCTTGATTATTTCTTGAAATTTTGTATTTTATGACTTTTACAACTAGGCCCACTTGTTAAATTCATTAGTTTTGATTTTATGAAAGAATTTGAAAGTTGATATGAATATGTGCTGGAATTATATGATGATTTAGCATGAAATTATAGCTTTAAATTGTTCATATGCTGATTTTATTGAAAGAATTGAATAGAAAGTGAATGTTTGGGACCTAATAGTAAAGAGTTTGAAGATAGAGTTATATGTGGAAATTCTGAATTTCAATAGTTGTGTAACAACTTATATTGTCTAGTAAAGTATTAATTGAGAAAATTAGATTAATTGAGGGTTAATTGAGAAAGGACCGAATTGTATAAAGCTGTGAAATTTAGGGCAAAATGGAAATCAACATTTTGCATTAAAGCGATTTTGGACAGTAGCAGTAGTGTAACTTTGAAAATCACAAAAATTGTAGAGATTGAATTAGAGGATGAATAAAATATGAAATTAAATCTTATTAAGTCTAGTTTCTTATAAAAGAAACGATGTGAGCAATGGAATTGTAAATCATAAGATATAATAGATTTTGTGAGACAAGGTCAGAATGAATTCGGGTTCCCTGTTTTGACTTTGGAAAATCATTTTAAATTGTAGAAAAATGATTATGAGTTATAATTTATATGGTTAGAATCCTTAATGAGTCTATTTTTAGAAGAAACAAATAGAAATATCATCCAAATTCTGTACAATGAGATAATTAATTTTTAGTGAAGAGTGGTCGGAACTGTCAGACAGCAAAACAGGGGAAACTTTAAAGAATAAACTGGCTGAATCAAAAATTCTGAAAATTTTATGGTAAGAAGGTATGTGAGTCTAGTTTGGGGAAAATTAACGGATCTTAATTTGGAGCTCTGTAGCTCGGATAAAAATAATTTAGTGACTCGACTCGGATAAACAATTTTGAATATACATGTGAGTGAATAGTGAAATTATAGCTAATGTTGTTTAAGTGTGTTATACACATTAAGGATGTGGAATGGAGAGGAGGAGGAGGAAAATTGGGAAGTATATGAATGATTTGTGTACAATTGGTCATATGCTTGATTATAATTGATAAGCGATGAAATAGAAATAATGCTTATATTTGTGCATTATTGGTTATGGTTTAAGCTCATGTGTGAAAATAAAGTTTCATAGTATGTGTGTATCGTATATTAGGTATATGATTTGGCATGAAATAATTTCATAAATGGTTTATCATGTGGTTAGTTCCAAAAGAGTTATGTTTAAATATACTAGCTTGTGACTATGGTTGAATGATATGTTTATATCTTGTGTGATGTGCATAGGAAACAAGGGTGGTAAGATAATGAAATAGTAAGTTCATATGGCGAAATTTAATGATTAAATGTTAATTTCATGAGTTATGTAATGTATGATGAGATATATTTATTGATGAAATGAGAATAAAATAAAAATCGAAAACGAATAAATGATCAAATTGAGTGGAGCAGCGGATTTGAGTACTTGATCAAGTGACAAAGTGATAAGTGATAGCTTGGCTACACTTATCGATCAAGTGATAAGTGGAAAGTGATAAGTGATAGCTTGGCTACACTTATCGATCAAGTGACAAGTGGAAAGTGATAAGTGATAGCTTGGCTACACTTATCGATCAAGTGACAAGTGGAAAGTGATAAGTGATAGCTTGGCTACACTTATCGATCAAGTGACAAGTGGAAAGTGATAAGTGATAGCTTTAGCTACACTTATCGATCAAAAACAAAGTGATAAGTGGCTACACTTATCGATCAAGAAACAAAGTGATAAGTGGCTACACTTATCGATCGAGACAAGTGATAAGTGATCATCGTAAGTTCATAGTTATACTATGGCAAAGTGAAAGTGAAGTACTCAATTTTTAAATAGCTGTTCCCTAATTTGATTAAGGATGGTAAGTGACAAATGGGCCCAAAAGAATTAAAGTAAATGGATAAGTGGTAGTGTATTTATATCGGAGACGATGTTGTTATTCAAGCTAAAGTGATATTTTCATTACAAAATTGAGAATTTCATAAATGTGTTATTGAATGATATAATCAATAAACATTGAGTTAAATGGTAAATCGTATTAGTGTTGAACTTGATGTCATTGAATTGTACGTGAATTAAATGGAAATTGCTAGTGATATGATTTAAATTGTGAGCATGAGAAATTGCGAATTGAATGAAATGGAAATGAAGCATTGAATTGCATGAGTATGTATCGGGTCTCATAGGCCCTAATTATTATGATTATAATATTTGAGGATATATTGTGAAAAGTTCTGAAGCATGTTAATTATTTTGAAAGTTTTAATTTAGATGAAATTTTATAACTTTCGGTTAAATCGCTTACAAGTGTATGTGTTTTGGTGATACCTCGTACCCTATTAGGTGTTGGATACGGGTAAGGGTGTTACAACATTACTCTAAATAAGCTCTAAAACTACGGGATTTCTTCCACAAGCTAATTGCTTAGAACACTTGATTTATGAGGCGGATATCTAACAAGATCCCTTTTCATTTGTGTCTTCATGAACGGCATTGATGTGAATGCTTCCTAACACTTCATACATTGCATTCGCCTCTTCATCAATATAATTGGGCAGCATATTTTTTGCACTGGATGAATCATCAAATTTGACAACGCATATAATGATGAGTTTTTCAACTAGCTTTTTGAAGGCAATGCAATTCTCTACTGAGTGCCCCGTAATTCCCGCGTGGTAGTCACATTATGCGCTCGCATCATACCACTTAGGATCACGGAGGTTGTAGAGGTTTTAAATAATGAGGAGCAACAACATGCGCATCGAACAAGCTTTGATATAGCTCCTTATATGACATCGAATTGGTGCGGCTGGAGCTTCTTAGTACTGGTTTCCTCCATTCTTGCTTTAAAGGACTCTGATGGCTGGTGGTTTCTGTCTTTGGTTGGCCCACAGTGATTGGTTTTGAGTGGCCCTTATTATATCTGTTTGCATTATCCCATTTATTCCCCTTCTTTCTTGGGGCCTTTGCAGTATCTGGGTTCTCTATCCTTGCTTGTTTTATTTCTGTTGGGTTGTCAGGAAAATTGTTCCTCAAATTAGACCTTGGGTGCATCAAGCAACTCACTTTGGTGTTCTTGTACAGTTTAATCTTGTTGTGATCGATAGTAAAGAATGTCCCTTGTGGGCGCCCATCAGCTAGACCGGTCACTTGTTGGAGTACAATCTAGGGAATAGGCAAGGTCCTCATTATCAACCCCAAAGTGGACCACCGGGTCTTTCTTCTTTTCTAACTCTCCAGCTAGCAATCAGTTAAACTGGCTCATCATAATTTTTTGTAGTTTTAGCATCCGATCTCTCATTTCTGTTGAAATTGGTCAATTGCTCATGCATCATGTCTGCATTCGCTCTAATATTTCCAACCTTTGTTCCATTTCTCTAGTATTTGCTTGGATCCGTAAGGGTGTTTGGTTGGTTGGTTTTCAGTTAAGTGAAATAAATTTACTCAATTAGACTCTTTCAATGGACTTTAATGCATGTAATGCAAGTGCATGAAATGAATGCCTAGAGAGACATTGATTTTGATTCAATTACATTTAGGAAACTTTTCTAGAAAGCAAATTCCTTTACATAAAGCATATGCATGTACGGCCTCGCCCTTATATTCCAAGAGACAACATCGATCTTTTTTCATCTACATATACGTGATAAATCTGCCAATTTCAATAGATGCCCTTGCTAGCTCCTTTTATTGATCTTGGTCGCAATCCATCATCTGCCCATCTTCATAAGGCTCGTCAGCTTCTTTAAGGGAGTTGAAAAGTCGAAGGCTCTTAGACAATCGCCTTGAATCCTCAGGCCACGAAGCAAGGTCACGAACTCTTCCATCGCCCTTCTTGTGTTTCTCAGAATATATTCAGGCAGCCGCATTGTTTTCCACATTATCAAGGAATCCGTATTCCTTGATAAGCTTTCTAATTTAGTAATCGGACTTGAATCAATATCTCTTTCCTAAGATGCAAATGCAATGCAATCGAAACACAACAAGAGGGTTAATGAAAGCGAAGCAAACAAGGAAAACAAAAGTACCTAGTCGGGTGACTACTAGGGGTTTGGAGTGGTTCTACCTAGGATGGGTTCCTAAGGTCATCTATATGCGGTTTGGCTCTAAAGTCAAGGTACTCGAACCAGTGATTCCTCGATCTTCACCCATTATAGGCTCATCTGAGACCGAGTTCGGTTCGGGGAAGAAAATAATTTTTAGCATTGTCACTCATGTCATTGATATCTAAGGACCTATCGCAAGTACCAAAGAATATACAAAAGAATGTGTGAATTTATGAATAATTACTTGTACAATATGATTATGATGAATGAATAATTTGGGAGAAAATCCAAAAGAATGAAATAATCAGAAATAATTATTCAAAAAGAACGAAAGAACATTGGCTCAAAAGTGATCACAAAGATGTATTTCATTAGAATAATAATGTTCATACATGAGCCTATTTCACAAAGGATATTCTATCATCTTTAGGCTAAAAACAACAAAAATGTTCTGAACATTTGTAATAGCCCGATTTTAGGCCTAGTTGGAACAGTGGTTTCAGGACCACAAATCCGACGAGAAAAAAAAATATAATGGCCTGAATTTTCAGAGGTGTCGGAACGGTGATTCGAGATCACTAAATTCAAAAAATGGGTAGAAAATATTATTAATTTAGTAAGTATAAGTTAAATGTGAAGTTAGGAAAATTTTTGAAATAGTGAATAGTGCACTAGAAATAAATATTAAAATAATTAGAATCGAAATGAGGTATCAATACCTCAGGGATTTTAAACCGAGCCATAAACATTTTTATAAATATTTATGGAGTGTTAAAAAGTTAGTATTAAAGTTTCGTTAAGAAATTTTAAAGTTCCAATAATTAATTGAACAAAAAGGACTAAATTGTAACAAATGCAAAATTCTGGGAAATGATTAAATAGCTTAAATGATAAAAGGAAGAGGGCTTAAAAGGAAAATAGACCCAAGGTCTATTTGGGCTGGACGGCAAAGGCATGAAATCAACAAGAAAGTAAGAAGAATTAAGGGCAAAATTGGAATATTGCAAAATTTGCTTAATAAAGTTAGGACCCAAGTGGAATTATCTAGATTTCTCTTCATTTTTCTGAATTCTCATCAGCTAAAACACCATGGAAGGGCTTCTTCAAGCTGGTTCTTCATATTTTTATTACAAGTAAGTTCAATTCTTGATTATTTCTTGAAATTTTTGTATTTTTATGACTTTTACAACTAGGCCCACTTGTTAAATTCATTAGTTTTTGATTTTATGAAAGAATTTGAAAGTTGATATGAATATGTGCTGGAATTATATGATGATTTAGCATGAAATTATAGCTTTAAATTGTTCATATGCTGATTTTATTGAAAGAATTGAATAGAAAGTGAATGTTTGGGACCTAATAGTAAAAGAGTTTGAAGATAGAGTTATATGTGGAAATTCTGAATTTCAATAGTTGTGTAACAACTTATATTGTCTAGTAAAGTATTAATTGAGAAAATTAGATTAATTGAGGGGTTAATTGAGAAAGGACCGAATTGTATAAACTGTGAAATTTAGGGCAAAATGGAAATCAACATTTTGCATTAAAGCAGTTTTGGACAGTAGCAGTAGTGTAACTTTGAAAAATCACAAAAAATTGTAGAGATTGAATTAGAGGATGAATAAAATATGAAATTAAATCTTATTAAGTCTAGTTTCTTATAAAAGAAACGATGTGAGCAATGGAATTGTAAATCATAAGATATAATAGATTTTGTGAGACAAGGTCAGAATAAATTCGGGTTCCCTGTTTTGACTTTGGAAAATCATTTTAAATTGTAGAAAAATGATTATGAGTTATAATTTATATGGTTAGAATCCTTAATGAGTCTATTTTTAGAAGAAACAAATAGAAATATTATCCAAATTCTGTACAATGAGATAATTAATTTTTAGTGAAGAGTGGTCGGAACTGTCAGACAGCAAAACAGGGGAAACTTTAAAGAATAAACTGGCTGAATCAAAAATTCTGAAAATTTTATGGTAAGAAGGTATGTGAGTCTAGTTTCGGGGAAAATTAACGGATCTTAATTTGGAGCTCTGTAGCTCCGGATAAAAATAATTTAGTGACTCTGACTCGGATAAACAATTTTGAATATACATGTGAGTGAATAGTGAAATTATAGCTAATGTTGTTTAAGTGTGTTATACACATTAAGGATGTGGAATGGAGAGGAGGAGGAGGAAAATTGGGAAGTATATGAATGATTTGTGTACAATTGGTCATATGCTTGATTATAATTGATAAACGATGAAATAGAAATAATGCTTATATTTGTGCATTATTGGTTATGGTTTAAGCTCATGTGTGAAAATAAAGTTTCATAGTATGTGTGTATCGTATATTCGGTATATGATTTGGCATGAAATAATTTCATAAATGGTTTATCATGTGGTTAGTTCCAAAAAGAGTTATGTTTAAATATACTAGCTTGTGACTATGGTTGAATGATATGTTTATATCTTGTGTGATGTGCATAGGAAACAAGGGTGGTAAGATAATGAAATAGTAAGTTCATATGGCCGAAATTTAATGATTAAATGTTAATTTCATGAGTTATGTAATGTATGATGAGATATATTTATTGATGAAATGAGAATAAAATAAAAATGCGAAAACTGAATAAATGATCAAATTGAGTGGAACGCCGGATTTGAGTACTTCTGATCAAGTGACAAAGTGATAAGTGATAGCTTCGGCTACACTTATCTGATCAAGTGATAAGTGGAAAGTGATAAGTGATAGCTTCGGCTACACTTATCTGATCAAGTGACAAGTGGAAAGTGATAAGTGATAGCTTCGGCTACACTTATCTGATCAAGTGACAAGTGGAAAGTGATAAGTGATAGCTTCGGCTACACTTATCTGATCAAGTGACAAGTGGAAAGTGATAAGTGATAGCTTTAGCTACACTTATCTGATCAAGAAACAAAGTGATAAGTGGCTACACTTATCTGATCAAGAAACAAAGTGATAAGTGGCTACACTTATCTGATCAGGGACAAGTGATAAGTGATCATACGTAAGTCCATAGTTATACTATGGCAAAGTGAAAGTGAAGTACTCAATTTTTCGTAACTGTTCCCTAATTTGATTAAGGATGGTAAGTGACAAATGGGCCCAAAAGAATTAAAGTAAATGGATAAGTGGTAGTGTATTTATATCAGGACGATGTTGTTATTCAAGCTAAAGTGATATTTTCATTACAAAATTGAGAATTTCATAAATGTGTTATTGAATGATATAATCAATAAACATTGAGTTAAATGGTAAATACGTATTAGTGTTGAACTTGATGTCATTGAATTGTACGTGAATTAAATGGAAATTGCTAGTGATATGATTTAAATTGTGAGCATGAGAAATTGCGAATTGAATGAAATGGAAATGAAGCATTGAATTGCATGAGTATGTATCGGGTCTCATAGGCCCTAATTATTATGATTATAATATTTCGAGGATATATTGTGAAAAGTTACAGAAGCATGTTAATTATTTTGAAAGTTTTAATTTAGATGAAATTTTATAACTCGGTTAAATACGCTTACAAGTGTATGTGTTTTGGTGATACCTCGTACCCTATTCCGGTGTTGGATACGGGTAAGGGGTGTTACAACATTACTCTAAATAAGCTCTAAAAACTACCGGGATTTCTTCCACAAGCTAATTGCTTAGAACACTTCAGATTTATGAGGGCAGATATCTAACAAGATCCCTTTTCATTTGTGTCTTCATGAACGGCATTGATGTGAATGCTTCCTAACACTTCATACATTGCATTCGCCTCTTCATCAATATAATTGGGCAGCATATTTTTTGCACTGGATGAATCATCAAATTTGACAACGCATATAATGATGAGTTTTTCAACTAGCTTTTTGAAGGCAATGCAATTCTCTACTGAGTGCCCCGTAATTCCCGCGTGGTAGTCACATTGTACGCTCGCATCATACCACTTAGGATACGGAGGTTGTAGAGGTTTTAAATAATGAGGAGCAACAACATGCGCATCGAACAAGCTTTGATATAGCTCCTTATATGACATCGGAATTGGTGCGAACTGGAGCTTCTTAGTACCTGGTTTCACTCCAGATTCTTGCTTTAAAGGACTCTGATGGCTGGTGGTTTCTGTCTTTGGTTGGCCCACAGTGATTGGTTTTGAGTGGCCCTTATTATATCTGTTTGCATTATCCCATTTATTCCCCTTCTTTCTTGGGGCCTTTGCAGTATCTGGGTTCTCTATCCTTGCTTGTTTTATTTCTGTTGGGTTGTCAGGAAAATTGTTCCTCAAATTAGACCTTGGGTCTGTCAAGCAACTCACTGGTGTTGCTGTACCAGTTTGATACTGTTGTGATCTGATAGTAAAGAATGTCCCTTGTGGGCGCCCATCTGGCTAGACCAGGTCACTTGTTGGAGTACAATCTAGGGAATAGGCAAGGTCCTCATTATCAACCCCAAAGTGGACCACCGGGTCTTTCTTCTTTTCTAACTCTCCAGCTAGCAATCAGTTAAACTGGCTCATCATAATTTTTTGTAGTTTTAGCATCCGATCTCTCATTTCCTGTTGAAATTCGGTCAATTGCTCATGCATCTGTATCTGCATTCGCTCTAATATTTCCAACCTTTGTTCCATTTCTCTAGTATTTGCTTGGATACCGTAAGGGTGTTTGGTTGGTTGGTTTTCCAGATTAGCTGAAATAAATTTACTCAATTAGACTCTTTCAATGGACTTTAATGCATGTAATGCAAGTGCATGAAATGAATGCCTAGAGAGACATTGATTTTGATTCAATTACATTTAGGAAACTTTTCTAGAAAGCAAATTCCTTTACATAAAGCATATGCATGTACGGCCTCGCCCTTATATTCCAAGAGACAACATCGATCTTTTTTTTCATCTACATGTCTGTGATAAATCTCGCCAATTTCCAATAGATGCCACTGCTAGCTCCTTTTATTGATCTTGGTCGCAATCCATCATCTGCCCATCTTCATAAGG
The DNA here is from genome assembly GCF_025698545.1 of Gossypium raimondii. Classification (NCBI taxonomy): domain Eukaryota; kingdom Viridiplantae; phylum Streptophyta; class Magnoliopsida; order Malvales; family Malvaceae; genus Gossypium; species Gossypium raimondii. Next base: position 54,682,335 of record NC_068569.1, on the reverse strand, counting down.
CTCGTCAGCTTCTTTAAGGGAGTTGAAAAGTCGAAGGCTCTTAGACAATCGCCTTGAATCCTCAGGCCACGAAGCAAGGTCACGAACTCTTCCATCGCCCTTCTTGTGTTTCTCAGAATATATTCAGGCAGCCGCATTGTTTTCCACATTATCAAGGAATCCGTATTCCTTGATAAGCTTTCTAATTTAGTAATCGGACTTGAATCAATATCTCTTTCCTAAGATGCAAATGCAATGCAATCGAAACACAACAAGAGGGGTTAGTACGAAACAGAAGCAAACAAGGAAAACAAAAGTACCTAGTCGGGTGACTACTAGGGGTTTGGAGTGGTTCTACCTAGGATGGGTTCCTAAGGTCATCTATATGCGGTTTGGCTCTAAAGTCAAGGTACTCGAACCAGCAGATTCCTCGATCTTCACCCATTATAGGCTCATACAGACCGAGTTCGGTTCAGGGGAATACATTTCCCTATGCCTACACGGAGATGAAAATCTCACGAAGACATAGCTACGGATGTATCCCGAAAGTGATCCACTATCCTGCACGGAGGTGAAAACCTCACGAAGGAGTAGCTTCTCACTCCAACTTAAAAGGGTAAGACTAAAATAGCCTTTATGCAATATGATGCCAAAATGTAGAGTTCAATCCATAATAATCAGTCACAAGCAAATGTAATAAGAGGATCGTAATTTTCAAATCATATTTTCAATTTTCAATGATAAGACAAAAAACAATCACTTTTACGGCTTGACTCTCTAAGTCTCCCCAGTGGAGTCGCCAAGCTGTCGAAACCATTTTTAAATTTCAAAAAAACGGGGATCAACTTTTGAAAATAAAATGGGAGTCACCACCGATATTTTATTGCGGTGTGATCGGATCACCTGGAAAATAATTTTAGGTCTGCGAATTTTGAGAAAACAAGTTCGGGAGTTGGTTACGCACGAGGAAGGGTTAGCACCCTCGTGACGCCCAAAATTGGTACTGAATCGATTGTTTAATGTCTTAATGTCGAAACTTTAAAAATATTTTAAAATACGATCCTTTGAAAAGAAAATTTGAGTAAAATGAATCGGACGATGAGATTCACTTATTTCAAAGACATAAATCGTCACACTCAGTAAGTTAGAGTGCAACATTTTAAATCCTCAAAATTAAATTTATCTCTTGACTTTTAAACCTATGCATTTTGAGAAGGGCTTCCGATTATTTGGGTCAAATGAGAAAATCAAAACCCAGTAAGTTAGGGTTCGATTTCGCAAAATTCTCGAATATCGAATATTGCCTTTATTTTCATTTATTATAAAAATCCTCGTCTCGGGAAAGCAACATGTCATATCCAATACGTTAGGACATAACGTGTCGAATTTCCAATAACGAGTTCTTTATTTATGTTTTAATTTAAAGAGGTATTCTCGATTATTTAAATTCGACGAGGAAAATTGGAACCCAATACGTTAGGGCTCAATTCTCTCGAGGATCCCAAACTTCGAGTATTGCGTTATTTTGAAAGTTTTTGAATAAGAAATGCTTTCGATATTTAAATGATATGAAACGTAACCTTTTAAGCAAACAAAATGCAATAGAATGACAACGTACAACGCGAATTGATTATTCGTAAATTTAAATATACACCAATGGATACAAACAAACAATAGATAAATGCAAACAAACATAGTAACAATAGCCTCAATTATGCCTATATCAACATCAACATTCAAAATAACCACTATAAAAAGAATCAAAATGCATTAGATCATATACATATATTAATTTAAGTAAATAATACACATGGAAGGAAAATTTTAATAATAATATAAACGATAATATATACATAATAATATATAAAAATTGAAACAAACGAAATATATAAAGTAGGGATTTTTAAAAGAAAATAATTATATATATATAGGAATAAGTAAAATAGATAATAATATATACAAAAGTTGAAATAAACAAAATAAATTAAAATAGGGTTCTTAAAAATCTAAATTATATGTATGTATAGATAACTAAAAGGTATAATAATATATTATATACTCATATATGTTTTAATAAAATGATTTAACATAAATCATATATAGATATAAAATAGTATTGTATAAAAATGTTAAAAACTTAAAATAATATTACATAATAACATAAAATAATGTATATATGTAAAAATGTAAATAAACATATAAACTAGTATAATAATAATATTAGTAATATTAACAATGGTAATAATAATAAATTAATTAATGAACTTATTTAAAAGGAAAATAACAAAAGTATTAAATTAAACTAAGAAAAAATAAAAATAAAGTAAAACAAAAAGGGGGGTCAAATGCAATTAAAATAAAATTAAAGAACCACAAACAGAATTAAAATAAATAAAAAAAGGACAAAAGTGAAACGTTCGAATGATAAATTAAAATAAATAAAAAAGGACAAAAGTAAAGAACTAAAACTGTAACAGCCCGCTTGGCAGAGTCTCCATATTCGATTACTGTTTGGAGAATAGATGGTAAATTAAGGACAAATTTGAGTAAGTAAAGTAGTTTTCCTAGCTAAGTAGGGTATCCTGAGTGATTTGTTATTTGGCGAACTCCTAGTTTTGGTGAGCTTTAGGGTTGGCAAACTCTTTTGTTAGGTATCTGCCTACCCTATATACTTTAAACAAACTCGTTAAGTTTACAGTCATTTAGTTTTTTTTTGTTATTTTAATACATGATGATTTGGTTAGTCATGTTAAGAATTAGTTGAGATTTAGTTAGAATTGAACTAGACTACTATAGATGGTAAAATCTAAAGCTTGTTTAGTGCACTTAATCACTTGAATTAAGAGTGTTAGTGGAATTATATGATTTTTCCACTAATCCTTGACTCCGTTGCTTAAGTATATAAGGATAGTGGTGGTTGTTCTGAATCACCTTTATGTCTTCTTCTTCTCTCTTGAATTTATTTAAAAATATCTAAAAAAACTAAGTTTAGAAGAAATTCATTGAAAAGAAAGTTTGTAGTGTTTAGCTATCACCTAAGTTAGTACTAGCTTACTGGTAATACTGATGAACCTTTAGGTTATTATTGAAGTTATCTATGTGTTTATCGTACTGCATGCATAGATGTTAAAATTTTTTGAGAGGAAGGAAACCTCCTGATTCTGGGTTGTGTTTTACCAATTCTTGCATGCATGATAAGTTTTGAGAGATTGATCATTTGATATGTATAATTATCATTCTTTTAGCTCAAGAAGCTAACGAGGGTCCCAACGGTAAAGGCAAATGATTTGCTGTGTAGATTTGTACTAGAGTTTCTGGTGAGTTCCTTATTACTTCCATTTGTTGTAAATTCCATTGTTATATAAATTATGTAAGGTAAGTAATCTTCCTCAGTAATGTATGAATGGTTAATGTGGGGGTAATGGTCATCCAGTGTAATCAGTCTGAGTTCAGTTTGTTTGTGTTCAATCTGTTTGTATGGGTAATGGTGTATGCGTGAGATATGATATGTGGTGATGGAGAATGAGAGACATATTTGTGAAGCCTCTGGTAGGGTAGCTATATTGCAAACCGAACTGGAAAATCACAATAAAACATGCTATTCTGAATGAAATCGATATGAGGAGTTAAGAGGGAGTATGTATGTGAATGAGACTGTATGATATGCTTTGAATTTGAATTATAGGTACGTGATTGGCATGAGGATGAGATGTATTTGTCGTGTTAAATTGGCGTACAGTATCCGCCTATGTGTTATGTAAATTGGCATATTAAGTCTATCCGTGTTCTGTAAATGTCATTAGGTGTAATATGATCAATATGTGAAACTCCTTCTGAAAGGTTTGGTATTATCATATGAATTGGTATGTAGGATTTCTCTTTACTTTTGGGAACTCACTAAGTGCATATGAAGTTACTCTGTTATCTTTTCCTTCTCAGGCTTACTGACTGAAGGAAGACTTTTTTGTTGAAGGGACTACGCCAGAGAACTGTTGCTATTGTGAGTTGTCTGTTTGTCCTATATTATGCATGACTTCTTGGGGGTGGCGTGTAAATGTACTTTTGAAAGTGATTTGTATAACGAACCACTATTTTGACGAGACACTATTTTTATGAGAACCTTATCAAATTTCAATGCTTGGATTTTAATTATTATTATTATATCTCATTCAATGAAGTTTATTTATTTGAACTTATACACCAAATGGTTTGAACATTATTTTGTACTATCAATGATGTTCATTTAAACCTTTGCAAAACGATAGCTATCATAGGTTTTATACTTATAACTTCGTAAAAAATTTATAAACCTTCCGCTGTATGATTTACCTAAAATTGTCTGATTTAAGTTGTGACACATCATACTCGGATCCAATTATCGGGTCAGGTTTGGCGTGTTACAAAAACTAAGTAAAAACACGACAAAAACATATAAATTGGTAGAGAATAAGTTCATTAAATATAATGGAGAGCCTAATTTGACATATCAAATTACGATAGATCACCAGGTCTTCATCAGAAGCTTAATATCGTAGCTTGGCGAACTGTGTTTTTGAGCTATCATGGATAAAGCAACTCTTGGTTGAAGTTGGAGTGGTAGTTCATTAGTCACCAGTAATATGGTGTGACAACACGCCTACGATTTCAATCGCAGCAAATCCCACACATAATGCTAAGGTGAAGCATGCGGAAGTCGATCACCATTTTGTCCGTGAGAAAGTTCTCGACGGTATATTGCAAGTTAACTTTGTGCCTTCAGCAGAACAAGTGACTGATATTCTCAGAAAGCTAATTGCACCAAAACAATTTGCTTCATTTTGCAGTGGTCTTCAAGTTTTATCTCTAGCTGAAGTTATCAAGTTTCAACACAAATAAAAAAACCGAGAGAATGTTAGAGTATTAGATTAGTAGAGTTGTTAAGGTTGTTAAGGTTCCGTTAAAACGGTTATGCAGTTGTGGCTACCGTTAGCGGACCTTATTGACATGTATAAAAATCCTAATTATCTTCATGCATGATAAGCAATAATTTAATAGTATTGCTTTTTCACAGAAAATACTATTCTTGTTTGTTGACTTGCACTTTTAAGATTCTTTGCTATAGTTTAACACAGCCTATATAAGCCACCACCGTAAGAACGATAGGAGAATCAGTGAAGAGAATGACTTATGACAATCCAAAAAAATAGACAATAGACAAGCCAAACAATACAAGAAAAATCAAGACAAAGACGTGCCAAAAGGCAGACAAAACCGTGCTACAAAAGCAGACAAATTAAAGAATAAATTCTAACAATTTAATATGGAAAATTTTAGCCTTATAGATTTGTAAAGATTGACATTTGATTGGTAAATATGGATTCTCATATACAGAGGCTATTGCGGCACGTAAATCTCTTACATGAATCAAAGAATATGAAAGTAAGGAGAATTTTAAACTATTGTATTGCCTTGAAAGTTCAGCCTTCTAATAGACTTTACTCTAAATATCAATTCAAGTCTAATTTAACTAAAGATGATTAAAATCTGTTGAGAAAAAAACTAAGATGATTTTAGACAGAAAAAAAAATGCTCTTAATTATTCCAATATGAAATTTTTTTCCCTTCAATTACAATTTATATATATATATATATATATATATTACACAAATTAACAAATTAAAATAGTATTACAGTCTTAAATTTTACAAATAATATAATTGATAAAAAAAATTATATACATAATTATTTGGTAATAATTTCATATATATTTAAAAGAAGTATATTTAATTAATTATGCCAAAAAAATGCATAGATTAATTAACAAGTATTTAGAAATTTGACTAAGCTCGGATATTCTTAAAATCAACTTGAGAAGATTTAGGGTGAAAAAGTAGACTTTTTTAATGTTATTCATCCTGACATTTTGCCATTTTAAGTTGAATGGTTACCAAAAATAAAAATTAGTCCTTGAAAGTTTTGGTGATAATGACCTTTTATTTTTCGTCAATGGAATTCCCAAAATAGCCTAAAAATGACTTTCTATTTTTCATCAATGGAATTCCCAAAATAGCTTAAAAATGACTTTCTATTTTTCATCAATGGAATTCCCAAAATAGCTTAAAATACAATTGAATGCTTCCAATGACTTTCTATTTTTCATCAATGGAATTCCCAAAATAGCTTAAAACAATTGAATGCTTCCAATGAGGATTTGGTTCAATGTAAGAAATTTTGAGATTTGTCGCATCACATGTTGAAAATATCGAAACTTAATAATTTTAATAATAATTCTTTTATAAGGACTAAAATTTTAAATTTTAAAACATAAAAATTAATAAAAAATTATTCTTATATATCGATAATATGCTTAGTCCATAAAAATCTTAAAAATAGTAGAATTTAAATTGTCGAAATTAATAAAGAAGTGTTGAATGGTTTAGGAGCAAATGGACATACAAGTACTTTATGAATCTGGATATTTTGAGTAAACTAATTGACTGGAATGCATTAAATTAATTTTTATAAAGCCATTTCATGTTTATATTAAAGTTGTATGATTTCTAGAAGTGTGTTTCGAATGTTATTAGTTGGTAATTTTTAAATATTAATTTTATGTACACTCATTACTTGGGTAAAAAATAAAAATAATATAAAAAATTTGGTTAATTTGCTAATAAGAACGGACTGGTTGAATCGATTTTGAATTGATTTGACCAATTGATTCCTAATTCTACCGATTCAAAGTAAATAAATTATTAAAAAATTAAAAATAAACAATTATAATATTGTAATATCGATTCAACTGCCAATTCAACTAATTAGGTTTAGTCAGTCTATACTGATTTACAAGTTAACTTGTGTTTTTACCTCTCATTAGATCGATACCCTAGTAGATTCTTAATCCAACCGATCCAATCTAATACTGAAATTTGAATTTTTTATATTTTAAATTATTTTAAAAAATGTATATATTTTAAGTTGAATTGTGGAAATTAATAAAGAATCGTTGATTAATAATTTAGGGTGCAAATGGACATACTGTCACTTTTTGATATAGATATTTTGAATAAAATAATTGACTAGTCTGCATTAAGTTTACCAGAGTCTTGGACATAGAAAATTATGATTTTCTAACATGTTTTTCCCGAAAGTAGACTGATGTAATCTTATTCATGCCGACATTTGGACTTTTATGCACACCCAATAATTATGTGGGTACCAAAAAGAAAAATTAGCCCTTGAAAGTTTTGGTGACAATGACTCTTTATTTTTCATAATGAAATTTCATTTGGATATAGTAACAAAGTTGCTCAAATAAATATTTGAATGCTTCGAGGATTCGGTTCAACCCATGAAATTTTGAGATTTGTCCCACCATGTATTAATTTATATGATTTTTCTTTCATATTTGTTTAGATTGAATTATTTAATTTAATTTATATTACCAATTTATGAAATAATATTTGATATGTTTGGTGGTGTATAACATTTCATAATTGAGATGTAATTAAAAAATTATAAATGATTTATAAATAAATACTAATAAATTTATTTAACATAATTAAATATTAATTAATTATAAATTTTGGTTAAATTCTGTTACTAGTACTATACTATGCGTATAATTATAGATTTAATCAATATTATCCAAATGGCCATTTTATGTTTTTCTACTTTTTAAATTCTAGAATTTCAGTATTGACGCAAATGAGCTAATCCATTATAAGGATTTTAAGTGAGTAATATATGGAAACAACAAACTGACATAATATTACGTATAAAATAACACGTTTGCCGCATCATATATTAGAAATATCAAAATTTAATGAATTTAATAATTATTCACTAAAATTTTAAATTTTAGAAATATAAGACCATAAAATTAATAGAATTTAAATTATCGAAATTAATAAACAAGGGTTGACAGATGGACATAGAACTACCGTATAAATGTGGATATTTTGAATAAAATAATTGACTGGAATGCATTAAATTAAATTGACTAGGATGATGAGTGTGTTTCTAATGTATCGGCGGGTATATAGGGACTACTAAAATAAATTTTTTATTTACTCTTTTTAAAATTTTAAATTAATAAAAATAAATTTATATTTTATCTCTTAAAAATAATAAAATTTAATTTAATTCTTTAAAAATTATAAAGATATAAGCTACTAAAATAATTACATTACATTTTATTATCGTAAAATTATAATTTAATTTCGCCCTTAAAATTTTTCTTGCTTCGCTCTTGGTCGTTGATGTAAATTTGTTGTTGTCAATTACTTGTTTTTTTTTAAAATATTTAATTTTATGCACACTCATTGAAAAATAAAAATAACATCAAAAATTTTAAAGTACTAATTATTGTTACAAATAAATATAAAATGATTGACATAAACAAGCTCAATTGAAAACACAAATACCTTTTTAGGAAGAAATCAAGTTTTACTTCCATGTTGCTCTTATATTGCTTTTTCTTCGCGTTTTTTTTGTCTGATTTATTATAATCTTCTTTATCTTTTTTTTTTTGATAAAGACCCGGAGGTCAACACACTTCAATTAATAGCGTCTTTCAAAACAAGGTCATGGATATCCGAAGGATAATCCAAATTAAAAGCCAAATAACAGTTTTTAATTTTAGCCCACTTGCAAAGTGCATCAGCCACTTTGTTACAACAACACAGGGCCCAAGTAATAGTAAACTTACTAAAGTAAGTAGTAAGCTTCTGGATCTCCCTCAGCTTGTAGCCTAACACTGTCAGATCCTTCTGCCTGCTGTTGAACCGATTGACTAAATTTGCACAGTTAGATTCCAACACCACAACCTTCTAGTTATTTATTCTAGCAAAATTAATGCTTTCTTCCAAAGCCTGCAATTCTGCCCATTCCACACTTAAATCCTTCTTCATACTACCTATGCACCCACCATGCACAAAACCATCAGAATCCCTAGCCACCAGGCCATAATAAGCTTTCTTTTCATGAACAGTAGCGTCAAAATTGATTTTAAAAGTCCCTGGATCAGGTTTCTGCCAACCTTTCTCCACAACAGACTTTGGGATCGAAGGTTTCTCCAACAGGTTAAAAATACGAAAATCCCTAGACAACGAAGCCACTCTATCCTAGATAATTTTGGCGTCCTCCTCCACCTCTCGAAAAACCGTATTATTCCTACTATTCCAGATATTCCATATTGTTGTAATAAAATCAGAAAAAGCCTTTCTATCCAAAATACGAGCCACGTCCTCAATCCAATCCACACACCGATCATAGCTTCCATCAAGTAGCTTCTTGTTCAGGTCACCATAAACCAGCACCGCCCTGGCCTTAGGACAATCCTTCAACGCATGAATAAGAGTCTCCTTATCCATTCCACATCTCGGGCACAAACTGTTAACGTCCCTCCGAATGCTGGAAATTTTCTCGTACGTAGGGATAATATCGTGACCCAACCGCCAGCAAAAAATTTTGATCTTCGGCAAAGTTTGGAGCTTCCAAATAAGTTTCCAGAGGAAGCGATGAGGGCCAAAACCAACATGTTTCAAAGTCATCCAAGAATAGGCCGACTTTGCAGTGTAAAATCCCATTGGATTATGGAACCAGATTCACTCGTCCTCGGGACCATTAGGAAGAATGGGAATTTTACAAATTTGTTCCCCCAAACAATTACCATAAATCTCCTTAATCCTATTCTCATTCCAGCTATCTTTCGAATTATTCATAAGATCGCAAACCTTTTTTTCATGAATCTTCTCTCTATCAATACAAATGGAATCACCCGACAACCTTTCAAAACCCCAGTACTCATTCTTCAAATCAATTTTACTATCGTTCCCAACATTCCACCCGAAACCCTCATGCAGTAAGCAAGCCGCTTTATTAATGCTCTGCCAAGTGAAAGACGGCTTGTTAACCCTTTTAGGGTGAAGAATGTCACCATCCGGGAAGTATCTAGCACTAAGAACTCTATAACAAAGCGTTTCTTTACAGTTTATAAGGCGCCACACCTGTCTACCAAGCAACGCCACGTTAAAACGTCTTAAATCCCTAAAGCCCATACCCCCATACCCTTTGGGTATCACATCCGGTCCCATGCCAGCATGTCCCAACCTTTATTCATCTCCTTTTCCCCCCACCACACTCGACGGATCAGAGAAATAAATTCCTCAATGAAGCAATTCGGGGCAAAAAAGACCGAGAAAGCATAGGTAGGGATAGAATGAAGGATTGATTTGATAAAAACCTCATTGCCACCATTTGATAATAATCTCTTTGACCAGCTGTTAACCCTATTGGCAGCACGATCCAGGATGTTTTTAAAAGCAACCGACTTCTTTTTGCCAACCTGGATAGGCAGGTCGAGATAGCTATCAATGTTGTTCACCACCTTCACTTTCAGCAAATTACTCAACCTCTCACACTGCGGACTAGGGGTTTTAGGACTGAAATAGACCATCGACTTGTCCAAATTAATCCTTTGCCCCGACCTCTTTTCAAAAGTCTCCAAAATCTTTGTGACAACTTCCATATCACTCTGTTTATTCCTGACAAAAAGTAAAGCATCATCAGCAAAAAATAAGTGATTAATTCTAGGGCCATTTTTACTTGCCCTAATGCCTTTGATCATGTTAGTCTCTTGAGCATGGCTAAGCATGCATGACAAAGCCTCCATACAGAAAAGAAATAAATAAGGGGATAAAGGATCCCCTTGACGAAGGCTCCTTTCCAGAAAAATAAGTTCGGAAAGAGTCGAATTGCATTTAACTCTATATCGAACAGTGCAAACACAGTCCATAAATTTTTTCACCCAGTCATAAGAAAATCCCATTTTCAGCATCACTTTTTTAAGAAAACACCACTCCACCCTATCGTAAGCTTTGCTCATGTCGAGCTTGACCACACAACCCTGATTCGACCCGTTTGTAGACTTGCGAAGATAGTGCACCAATTCGTGAGCCACTAAAATATTGTCTTGGATCATCCGGTTTGGAACAAATGCACTCTGATATTGGCTAATGCAAAGGTGAAGAATCTCTTTTAGCGGTTTGCCAGCACCTTTGAAACAATCTTGTAAACCACCCTGCACAAACTGATTGGACGAAAATTAGTCATATCACAAGGACTCTTAATCTTAGGAATCAAAACAATTAAAGTCTCATTTATGCACTCGACACTCCTATTTCCTTTCAGGATATCATGGCATAAGTTTAGCACGTCTTCCCCTACAATCGACCAATAATCCTTAAAGAAACTACCCGACAGACCATCGATACCGGGGGCCTTTTTTAGGGTCCATCTGTTTGAAAGCCTTTAGGATTTCCTCGCTGGTAAAGACCTTGGAAAGCTTACTATTGGTGTCCTTGTTAATGCACTTGGGGATCATATGAATAGCACCATCATCTTCCTCAAGAACCGATGTCTTAAAAAGATTGTCAAAATAGTTCCAAGCGATCTAGCTAATCTCATTCATATCCTCATGCCAGACACCTTGCGGATCCTTAAGGCGCTCAATCCTATTCTTTCTTCTACTGCTCGACGCCCGAACGTGGAAAAAATGAGTATTCCTGTCCCCCTGCTTCAGCCACAGTGACCGCACCCTATCAGCCCAATATTTCTCTTCCATCTCATAGAGATGTCCCAGCTTACCCCGAGCAATCTTTATAAGCTTCATCGAACTCTCATTAATCGGGCCATCCATAAGATTGTGAATATCCTTCTCCAGCCCTCTAATATTGTTCCTCAGTCTCCTATAACGTTTATATTGCCAAAGGCCCAACTTTTCCTTGATTAACTCCATCTTTTCAAGTGAATTACACCCCACAGTGGACCAAGCCTTTGAAACAATATCCCTGGCTTCCTGCTCCTTCGACCAACAATATAATCTTCTTCATCTTTTATTGGTTTGAGAGAACTAATTTCAAATTTCTTGTTTTTGTGCATATGATACTAGACCCCCTTCATCTATGGGTTCTTTTTATTCTTGACTATGATTCTCTAATCCAATAAAATTTTTTTTCCATTTGGTGCTATAAGGAAGTTCCTTTCTAGTTTTAAGTGTTTTTCTGCATTTCACACGCTTCTAGCTCCTTAAATCGGCCTATTCCTCTAATTATTCTAAAAAGTGACCTACTCTGATAAATATAAAATATTTTCGGCATTTTTTAGTAATAAATTTTGATTAAAATGATAAAATAATAAATTTTCAAAAAACAAGAGTTACTAATTAAATAAAATAACTATATTCAATGTTTATTTTTTTACTAATATATCAAATAGTTTTACTATATGAATTTAGTAATTATAAAATTCATCCAATGGGATTTGGTATGACGTTAGAAACTCAAAAAATGTCAAGTTAAAATGTATACTTCCTTCGTAGCTATACATTCAGTTGCTCTATATATATAACTCCATTTCTTCTGCATTCGATCATGGAAAACAAAAATGACCAACTTATACAACAAGCACGCAGATTCTTGCTTTGCAGTCGGTCATGGGTGCCATGCCCTCAATTCGCTCCTCTTATGGCGGGGCACTAGTAATTTTCTCATGCATGGTGGTGGTGGGGTATGAAATTTACCAAAATAAACCCACCTCTACCACCGGTCCTTTAGGCTTGCCTATAATAGGAAACCCGCCTTCATTAAACCCGAATTGCACTGTTACTTTTTCGACTGTCTCGGATCTATGGTCCCGTCTTCAAACTTCGAATGGGGAGCGTGTTGGCAATAGTCATAAACTCGCCTTCACTTGCCAAAGAGGTCCTCAAAGTTCAGGATGCCATCTTCGCTAACCATGACGTTCCGGCAGCCGGTGTGGTCGGCACATTTGGTGGACTCAACATCTTATGGAGACCCAACGGTCCTAGATGCAACCAGCTACGTAAGCTTGTTATTTGCGAAATCATGAGCAAACAGAGCTTGGATGCTTGCACCGTGCTTCGTCAACGAGAGGTTCGACGAATGGTGAAGGAGATTCACGGAAAAGTTAGTTCCTCAGTTAACATATATAAGCAATTATCAGCAACCGCTCTACGAGTGATGATGAGCACGCTATGGGGTGATGATCCATCGCAAGATTTGATTGAGTTTAGGAAACGATTGGATGAAATTATAATAACATTTGCAGCACCGAATGTTTCTGATATTTTCCCAATTCTGGCCCCATTTGATTTATAAGGAATTGAATCCAAAGCGAAGGAGCAAGTGTCGTGGTTTTATGGGGTTTTTGAATCAATGATAAAGAACCGAAGAAACATTAGAGATGATGAAAAAGAGAAGGAGAATATTAGTAAGGATTTTATGCAGCAATTGTTGGAGCTGCACTGGCGAGGAGATGAGAAAAACTCTTTATCCATCAACGAAGTGAAAGCTTTGCTTCTGGTAAATAACTTCAACATAACAACATCCACATAAGTGTTAATATTTTCCATTTTACAATATTTATCTCTATATCTCATAGGATTTGATGGTCGCCGGTACGGATACAATACCCACTGCTGTAGAGTGGGCAATGACCGAACTACTACGCCATCGAGATAAAATGACGAAACTTGTAAAGGAATTAGATATGGTGGTCGGAAACCAGAACACTGTGGAAGACTCTCATATACCTCAACTTGTCTACTTGGATGTGTTAGAGTAATTAATGAGCAGTTAGTTAGTTAGCCAACTGTCGAACGTTTCAGTTGTAAGTTTCTGTTGTAAGCTGTTAGTTTCAGTTGTAAGCTGTCAGTGGGTTAATGAGTCTCTATAAATAAGCAAATAGATGACTGTATTCGGTAGCTTCTTGATGAATAAAGTTGAATTCAGTAAAGAAATTGAGATATCTTAACATGGTATCAGAGGTGGTTTTGTTAAAAGTGTTTCTTGTATTTTGTTTGTTTTAGTAAATCCTTCTGCTGTGCAATCTACCTTTCCTGCCATGACTACAAACCTTTCTGATAGTCTTGCTGATTGTCGGTTTCTTGCCACTAAGAAGATCAGTGTGTTATTGGATGACAATAACTACTTGCTATGGCGTCAACAGGTTATTCTGGCGCTCAAAACTTTCAGACTACAACACCTTCTTGACACTGCCACATCACCTCCGTCTCAACAGATCCTAGATGATAATGGTGTTCTTCAGGAGAACCCGGAGTTTTCTCGATTTGAGCAGCAAAACAGTGCTTTGGCATCTTGGCTACTGTCCTCTGTAAGTATAAGTGTTTTACCGCATCTCATTAGTCTTAAATTTAGCTCTCAGATTTGGAATGCTATTGTTGATCTTTTTGGAAGCAAGACCACGTCTTGTTTAATGTCTTATAGACGGGCGTTACATTCTCAACGCGAAGCTGACTTACCTATGAAGGATTTTCTACTAAAGATTAAGAGTTGTGAAAATCTGGCCAGTTGTGGAGAGATTATCAGTGAGCGTGAACACGTCACTGCCATCCTCAATGGTCTACCATCTGAGTATGAGTCGGTCATTACCGTTGTCACTGCAAGCCAGGTTCTGTATACTGTTCAAGGGGTATCTACAATTCTTCTTGATGCTGAGACCAGACAGCAAGTTATAGTAAATAAGGTTCCTAGTTCAGCAAATCTTGTGTCTAGTCAAGAGAGCAATTCTGTGAATGAAACTGCTTCAGCTCCTACATATCGCCCTTCCACAACAAATCGAGGGAGAGGGTGTGGTCGCTCTTATGGCTCTAGGATGCAGTGCCAACTATGTGGGAAAATGGGACACCTTGTGGATCGATGTTATCATCGGTTTGATGCGTCATACAAGAGTATCGGTTATAGACCACCTGTGGCTCCACAAGCAAATTTGAGTATGTTTGGGTCTGCTGCTTATTCGATGACACCTTGGATGCCAACTCTGCCTGCTGTCAGTCCAAATTCTCAATCAGGTTGGTACAATTCCCCTGGCTCATCTCCTAATTGGACTAACCCGTTTGTTCAAAACTTTCCACAGTATGGATCCATGCCTTCTTCCCCATCTCCTACAGTCCCTCAAGCTCAGGCCTATGCCGCGACTCCTGCAACAGTGGCTGATAATGCTTGGTATCCAGACTCTGGTTCCACTCACCATCTGACAAACTCGAGCGCATCTATAGGTGAACAGCAGTCTTGTACCGGCCCAGGTAAAGTGTATGTGGGTAACGGCTCTGCACTTCCTGTTATATCCATGGGACAATCATCACTGCTTACTCGGTCTCGGTTCTTACACATGAAGTCATTATTGCATGTGCCTGGGATAACTAAAAATCTTCTTTCTGTATCAAAGTTTACAAGAGATAATGCAGTAATGTTTGAGTTCTATCCTACACAGTGCCAAGTTCGTGATTTAAAGACTAGAGAGTTGCTCCTTTCTGGCTCTATGCGTGATGGGTTGAACAAGTTACATATTTCCAAACCTGGCGCGCCGGTGCTACCTGCTCAATCTGCTCAGTGTTTTTCTGCTCATTCTATGATTTCACTTGATGTTTGGCATTACAAATTAGGACACCCGTGTAATGTTCTACTTAAAAGGGCTCTGTCTAGATGTAATATACACGTTGATGTGAATAAACAAGTTGCTTGTTGTCCAGCATGTCATTTAGGGAAGGAACGTAAACAACCATTTCCTCAGTCTGTCACTGAATACTCCAATCCTTTACAACTTGTGGCTGCTGATGTCTGGGGACCTGCTCCAGTAACATCAAATGGTTTTCGCTACTATGTGGCGTTTACGGATGCATATTCACGATACACATGGGTGTATTTTTTACAAAAAAAGTCAGATGTTCTTGGTGCGTTCTCAGTTTTTCATAAGCAAGCAGAAAGGGTTTTGGGTTGCAAGCTTAAAACTCTGCAAACTGACGGAGGAGGCGAGTTTCAAGCCTTGAAAGGATATGTGACACAACATGGCATTGTGCAACGTGTCACCTGTCCGTACACGTCACAGCAGAATGGCTTGGTCGAGCGTAAACATAGGCAAATCGTTGAAGTCGGCCTTTCTATGCTGGCACATGCAGGGATGCCAGTTCATTACTGGAATGAGGCTTTTAGCAGTGCTGTGTTCTTGATTAACAGGCTACCCTCGTCACCTATAGGGGTATCTCCGTATGAAAAATTATTTCGGGAATGTCCTCCTTACTCGTTTCTGTGGGTGTTTGGGTGTTTATGCTTCCCTAACTTACGTCCTTACAATACGTCCAAGTTGCAGTTTCGATCTACTCCTTGTACGTTCTTAGGATACTCTCCGACTCATAAAGGGTATCGGTGTAGGGCAGCAGATGGCAAAGTATACATTTCTCGCCATGTTACGTTTCATGAAGATATTTTTCCATTCAAAAATCTCAGCTTCAGGCCATCACCTCCTTCATCTGGCACAGCACAGTCGAGTTCTAGACTGCTTGTTTTGCAACCTAGCTGTTTGCCCATGGGTAGTACTGGTCAATACTTACATACTTCCCCGATTAGTGCTAGTGACACTCCAGAGTGTGCTAATAACGTTCCAGCTCGTGATTCGTCTGTTAGCTCACGGTTTTCTCCAGATGTACCTAGTGACACTCCAGCTCAAGGGTCTTCTGCTAACGTGAGGCAGTACACGAGCGATAGGAATGCTACCACACCTGTCAGGTTAGTTGTTCTAGCCAACTCACATGCCATAGTTACAAGGAGTAAAGCTGGTATTTTCAAGCCTAAGGTGTACTTGAGTAGTGCCGATATTGCTGCCACGGATGTTCCCTCTCACATTCATGAAGCTATGCAACAGACTTGTTGGCAAAAGGCGGTTCATGCTGAGTTACAAGCTCTCCAGCAGAATAAGACGTGGGAACTTTGTCCGCTACCAGCTAACAGACAAGTTATTGGGTGCAAGTGGCTATTCAAAGTAAAAAGGAAGGCTGATGGCACTGTGGATAGATACAAAGTGCGCTTGGTGGCAAAAGGGTTTTCACAACATGTTGGATTTGATTTTTGGGATACCTTTAGTCCTGTAGTTAAAGCAACGACTATCAGAACTGTGCTAGCTATTGCTGTCATGAAAGGCTGGCCCCTTCGACAAGTAGACATCAACAATGCGTTTCTTAATGGAAAACTGACAGAAGAAATCTATATGGCGCAACCACCCGGTTTTGAAGTTAAGGGTTCAAATGGACAGCAGTTGGTGTGTCGACTAACCAAAGCTCTTTATGGGTTGAAGCAAGCCCCCCGAGCTTGGTTTCAAACTTTAAAAGAGTATCTTGTTCACAAGCTTGGCTTTCATGCTTCAAAAGCCGATCCCTCCTTGTTCATTCAAGGTTCTGATGGTCAACTATTACTTCTCATGGTGTATGTGGATGACATCGTTGTCACAGGCAGCTCAGGTGCTGCCATTACCACAGTGGTCAAGTTACTTCATGACAAGTTCTCTCTTAAAAACATGGGGCAACTGAATTTTTTCTTGGGCATTGAAGTTCAGCGTACACCTCAGGGGTTATTCCTAAACCAAAAGAAGTACATTGGAGAAATTTTGCATAAAACAGGCATGACGGGTGCTGCGTCCACTCCCACACCTATGTTGAGTTCCTCAAAGCTTGTAGCCTCCGATGGTTCTTCAGAGTTTGCTGATGGTTCCCTATATCGGAGTACGATAGGTATGCTTCAATACCTGTGCATTACACGACCTGAATTGGCATTTTGTGTGAACAAACTCAGCCAATATATGAATGCTCCCAGTGATGAACATTGGAAAGCAGTAAAACGAGTCTTGAGATATCTTGTTGGGACTATGAACCATGGTCTATTTTTTTCAAAGGGTCAGTTTAAACTGGAATGCTATTCTGATGCCGACTGGGCCGCTTTCGTTGAAGATAGACGTTCTACAACAGGATATGTCGTTTTTCTCGGGTCAAATCCAGTTGCATGGTCCTCCAAGAAGTAGGCTGTGGTCTCAAGGTCGTCTTCTGAAGCCGAGTATCGTAGTCTAGCTAATTGTGTTGCTGAACTACTATGGGTAAAACAACTGCTGGATGAAATTGGATTGTCAGTGTGCCAAACACCAGTCATCTAGTGTGATAATACCTCCACAGTATCCATGGCTGCAAACCCAACTCATCACGCTCGTATGAAACACGTTGAGATTGACCATCATTTTATTCGGGAAAAGGTGATGGCAAGAACTTTACATGTTAATTTTGTTCCGTCCACAAGGCAAATTGCAGATGTCCTTACCAAACCCATACCCCCCACTCAGTTCATTGATTTTTTTGAAAGAAGCTTCAAGTTTGCTCAAAATGATAGCTGTGTAAGAGTTTAGTAAAACCGAGAGAATGTTAGAGTAATTAATGAGCAGTTAGTTAGTTAGCCAACTGTCGAACGTTTCAGTTGTAAGTTTCTGTTGTAAGCTGTTAGTTTCAGGTTGTAAGTCGTCGATGGGTTAATGAGTCTCTATAAATAAGCAAATAGATGACTGTATTCGGTAGCTTCTTGATGAATAAAGTTGAATTCAGTAAAGAAATTGAGATATCTTAACAGGATGCTGTCATAAAGGAGACACTTCGTCTTCACCCGGTTGCTCCATTGCTAATTCCTCATGTGCCTAGTGAGACCACTTGTTATTGGTGGATTTATCGTCCCTAAAGGTTGCGTGGTTTTCATTAATGCATGGGTCATTCAAAGGGACCCTGAGTTGTGGGACGATCCTCTTCGGTTTCATCCCGAGAGATTCTTGGAAACCGACATTAACTATCGAAGCAACAATTTTGGGTTTTTTCCATTTGGTTCATGGAGGAGGATGTGTGTTGGGGTTTCTCTGGCAGAGAAGATGGTGGCACTGCTCTTAGGCTCTTTGGTGCACTCTTTTGAATGGGGATTGTCAGAGGGGACTAAGCCTAGTTTAGAAGATAAATTTGGGATTTTTTTGAAGAAAACGGAATCACTTGTTGGTATACCCGTTGCACGACTTCCTAATTTGGAGCAATACCAATGAATATGTTCAGTTTTTGCATATTCATAAACAATATGATATGTATGTTAAATAATTGTTACTACGTAAGAAAAAAAGTAACTACGTAAGAAAACAAATAAGACTTTACATAATAAAGTTGAACCATTGGAGATTATAATTCATCTTAGATTTAAATCCTAAAAATTTATATGGATATATTTTGAATGAAATATATGTACTATCAGTAATAAATTTATATATGATGTATAGAATAACTATTCTTATAAAGGTTAATATATATGGAGGTATCTGAATTTGGTAACTTATATTTATATAATTCCTAAATCTTTTGGACCTAACTGGTACTTGAATTTGAAAACTATAAGCCAACTTGGTACTCTTTTTAGGTGCCAAATTAACACCATTAAAATACACTAACGTGATGTTGACAACCAATAGCATAATGACACATTTTAACACGTGGCAAAAAATAAAAAATGAAATTGACTCACTTCCCTCCAACAACATATTTGTTCCATATCACTGCCCTCAGGCACCTTTTCTAAACTCATCCAAGCCTTATTCATCTATAACAAAAATCATTAGTGAACTAAGAAACAGGAGAACATAGCATTCCAAAGTGCCCACTGAAGTTATTGTAAACAAGAATCACAAATATATATATATATATATATAAAGAAAAGGAGGGGTGTTTAGATTTTATAAAAATGAAAAAAAGAAAGAAAGAAAAAAGACAAGAGGGTTTACCTTGTAGGAAATGAGACCAGAAACTCAACATTAGCACGGAGGAGCTTGGAATTGGATTTCGAGCTAGTTTAGCATTGTTTTTGAAAAATGCTTTTGAGAAATATTTTTGAAAAGCTTAATCAAGTGATAAAGAAATTGATAATGATTTAACATTTTAAGTAGTAATGAATGAATATGTTATCAGCTTTAGAAAGAAAAAAAAAATCAAAGTGGTAATAAATGATGCATGTAGTAGATGTGGTTGCTTTAAATTATAAGATTAGGAACCTCGTGTGTTGGCTTGATGGTCAGGGAGTACATTGCCGTATTGCCTCGAGGCAGCAATTTCGGGTTTTTTCCATTTTGTTTAGGAAGAAGGATGTCTGTTGGGGTTTCTCTAGCAGAGAAGATGGTGGCACCGCTCTTGGGCTCTTTGGTGCACTCTTTTGAATGAGGATTGTTAGATGTTAGAGGGGACAAAGCCTAGTTTAGTAGATAAATTTGGGATTTTTTTTGAAGAAAAAGAAATCACTTGTTGCTATACCCGTCGCACGACTTCCTAATTTAGAGCAATACCAATAAATATGTTTAATTTTTGCATACTCATAAACTATATAATATGTATGTTAAATAATTGTTACTACGTAAGAAAAAAGTAACTTCGTAAAAAAATAAATAAGACATTACATAGTAAACTTGAGCTATTAGAGATTATAATCCATCTTAGGTTTAAATCCTAAAAGTTTATATGGTTATGTTTTTGAATGAAATATATACTTGTGCTTATATAGTTTACTATCACTAATAAATTTATATATGATGTATAGAATAATCATTCTTATAAGGGTTAATATATACGGAGATATCTGAATTTGGTAACTTATATTTATTTGGTACCTGATTTTGAAAATCATAAGCTAACTTGGTACTTTTTTTTTAGGTACCAAATTTAACACCATTAAAATATAATAACGTGATGTTGACAATCAATAGCATAATGACACGGTTTAACATGTCACAAAATAAAAATAAAAATGAAATTGATTTTTAGCACTAAGTCGTACATTGGGAGCATGCAGTATATGGTATTTCAAAAGAAATTATGAAAGCATGGGCAACACAGTTTACGATACCTTTGGATGAATAGTGCGTTTACCTATGGTTAGTGTAAAAACAACGATGACGGTGAAATTAGATACTATAGCATAAAGCAAAAAGAAAGATAAACACATCGCATTGGAGGTAAACGTTCATCCAAAGGGGCCCTTAGACTACTTCAATCTAGGTGCACATGAACCAGGTTACTGAGCTTCCATCCAATCCTACAACAACCGATAGGCCATGATAATGATATCATTTTTAGTCCTTATAATTTTAAAATTTTAATTTTAATTAATACAATAATTGTAAATTTTATTTATTAAAATAATGTTATTTTTTAAGTATCATGTAAAAATAATAAATTTACATAAATGTTTAAATTATCGAAATTAATAAAGATTTCCTCATTATATAGGTGCAAATTGACATATGGATATAAATATTTTCAATAAAATAATTGACTAGTACGCTTTGAGTTGATCAGAATCTTGGTCAGCAGAACTGTGTTGACAGTAGACTTTTGCAAAATTATTCATGCCACATTTTGTCTTTTTTAAGTTGAATAGTTCCTAATTCTATTTTTATAATTTATTTGAATTTTTATTAAGTTTTTATAATATTTATATATTTTTAGAATTTTTAATGAATTTTATAATTTTTTAAAGTTTATATAAGATTTTAATATTTTCATAATTTTAATATTTTTATGATTTTTATTTGAAAAATGAAATATTAAATCAGAGCTATCATAGTGTTGCCTTCTGATTAGTCCATTAATTAACTTTAACAATCAATATGATCAAAGACAAAAATTATTAACGGAAGAGCTTAATTGATTTTTAGTTTATTCTTAAGCACAAATGGTACGTAACTCTGTAAAGTCGATATAAAGACAACAGTGATTCAAACACATGAAAACAAAGAGCTTAACCTATGGAAACAGACACAAACTAATTTATACAATGTGTAAATGATGAGGATTTATTTTTTTATTAAGATTAAATTGACACAGTATATAAATATTGAGAGTTAAAGTTGCTATTATGCTAATTTAAAAAAATTATCACAGTTAATCAACTAGTGACAAAAGATACAATATTGAATAGTTGGTGACCATTTTGTAATTTTGCATATTAGGGCAGCCAAAAAATTTACTAATAGTTGGGTGATAATTTAGTAACTTTCCTCTTAGTTGATTGATTAAAAATAATAATAATTGGATAACTACGAGTGCAGTTTACCTTTTAATTTTTTAATTGTGTTTGATAACTATGTTAATTTTTACTTAATATGAAATTTTCTATAAAAAAGTCTTGAATATGTTAGGTAAGTAGATAGCTACTTATAACTTAATATGGAAAATATTATGTTGATTTTTCAAAACCTTACTTATAACTTAATATGGAAAATATTATGTTGATTTTTCAAAACCTTACTTTTGAAATAAATTATTTTCTCATTTTCATAAAAATTAAAAATTAAAAATTATTTTAAAAACTTTCAAAATAAAATAAATAATACCATATTACTAAGATTAAAATTATAAAATAATAAATTTTAAAAAATCAAAATATATTATTATCAAATAAAAAATTATATTCTACTAATATATCAAATAGTTTTATAATATGAATTTAATAATTATAAAATTCAGAAAGTTTCTGTTTATAAAACACACCCTTATGTTATATTAATAGTGGAATAAGTCTGTTTTAGTCTTATATCCAATTTCTCAATTTCTTTTTCTTGTACGAAATTTGGTATCGGAGAAGGAAAAGTTAATAATAAATACAAGAAATTTTATTCATATATATATATATTTGTAGAAATTGTGTATTTAGAATAACATATAATAAATGATGAAACAAATTGTTTGAAATTAATTAATAATAAGGGGTATTTAATACACTGGTAATATATATTTTTATTCCATAAATACCTTAAAATTTTGAAATGTGTTTTTTATTTAATATTTATTTTATAATATTTTACTAAACCCCTATAAGACACTTGTAACTCCCCAACCCGGCCTAAACATTACGGCCGAATCCGAAAGCGTTACGTAAGAATACTAAAAATCCAACTTCCTTTTAATATGAAACCATCGTAAACCGTTGTTACTTAGTAAGCCTGATTTGTTTGGAAAACGTGTTGACATATTTATTTAATTTAAAAATCGTTATTCATTTACGTCTTTCAATTAAATCATTTATTTTGCAGCGGAGTATCTTAAAAAGTTATATTTTAGTCAATTGAATTGTTTCATTAAAAACCGTTATTTTCAAAAAAATTATCATTTTCGTAAAAACCCGTTTTATCGGTCTTTATGCTAGAAAACCAAAATAAAAATCCAAAACCAAAAATAGTCCGAATAGTAAAAATAGTTTTACGGTGTTGTGAACACAATCGAGCTCTCGTCGTACTGACCCCCTAAGTTTGAGGGTTACCTGAAAGTAACAGACAATAGAGAGTGAGTTTTGATAACTTCTTCTGTAATGCATACATAAACATAAAGTCAAATTCAATCAGATGGCAAAATAGATACAGACATAAGTCTTTTATAGAATTAGATTCATAACAGAGTCGTATAGATACAGATATGCATGGTCCTACCCCCATCCTTTACACACCAACTCCGACCATCCAACACACCATATGGGGTATTAAACACCGACCCAACCTAAACACCGCATAGTGTCCATACTACACTTTTCAAAATAATCGCAGCAATGCTACCAGAATATTAACAAGATATCGCCTCACACAGATTACTTTCTCCACATAATACATACCCCGCCCCATATTCAGATACAAATAGAATACCAGATACAACAAAATTAACAGATACCAAAATTAATATATCAGGCATGCTCGTATAACAAATAATAAACATGCATATACATAGTAGATAATTTCGCATTACATTACATGCATTTAGGTGTTGTTTGCGTCAGATTCCATATAAAAAAATTATCAGATTCCATGCTTTAAGGCTTGCCTAAACACATACAAACCCCACAAAAGGCCCACAATCAATCAGATAACATGCACGACCCTAAGGAAAAATTCTAAATTTTGGACCCACATGGCCCAAAGTGGCTTGCCCGTGTGGCGTCGATAGGCCCCAATTTTGACTTTTACCGATTGTCGTTTTTGAGTTTCTCGTTACACACCTAGTTCGCTTTCGATTCGGAAGCACTCATGAGCCTACCATCACCGATTAAATAGATCTCAAGTCAATTAATACATTCCTACATTGAATCTAAATTCAAAAATTCACAACACAATAGCCTTAGTTTAACGTTTAACAACTTACCTCCAAATAAACAGCCGAACACAACGCACCTAACTTGTCGAAGGATCAATCGCTTCGTGAACTTCTCCTAACAACACTTAAATGATTAATACGACACCACATATAGCTTATGAACAACAAATAAAATCGATAAAGCAAATCATAACACTTACTCAAGAATGGTTTAACTAAAAATTCACAAGACACCACCACCAAAAAATGTTTGAAAAGGGGTTTGTAAATGATTAAGCAAGAACAATTGCAACCAAAACAAGTACTGATTCCCATGTGAACAATTTCACAAACACAAAATAAAAACTTTGAGGCGCTACAACTCTCCTCCCCTAAAAGAAATTTTGGCCTCAAAATTTACTTGATTCAAACAGATATAGATACTATTGACAAATTGAGTCCTCAGATTCTTACGTTGCTTCTTCGGTACCGTGATTTCGCCACAAAACCTTAACCAACGGAATAGATTTCCTCTTTAAGACCTTCACATCTCGATCTAGAATCTAAATGGGTTCCTACTCAAAAGTCAAATCTTCTCTAACCTCAATCTCCTCAACGAAAATAACATGCGATGGGTGAAACAATACCGCCTTAATATAGATATATGAAACATATCATGGATACAGTTTAACCCCAGAGGTAGCTCTAACTGATAAGCAACTGGCCCTACACGTTTCAGACTCCGATACGACCTAAAGAACCTAGGGCTCAACTTGCCATTATGTCTAAATCATAGAACCTTTTTCTATGGAGATACCTTGAGAAACACGAAATCACCCATGGAGTACTCAATATCCTTCCTTTTCAGACATATATAGGACTTTTGTTTACCAGAAGTCGCTTTAAGATGATTCCAAATCAGTCTAACTTTATCTTCAGCCTCAGAAATCAACTCAAGACCTAAAATCCGTCGCTTACCCAACTCAGTCCAACACAACGGAGTACGACACTTACGACCATACAAAGCCTCGTAAGGTGCCATCTGAATGTTAGACTGGAAACTATTATTGTAGCCGAACTCGGGTAATGATGGAAAATCATCTCAACTGCCTCAGAAATCAATCACATAACTCCAAAGCATATCATCTAGTATTTGAATCACTATATCAGATTGACAATCTATCTAAGGATGGAACGTAGTACGAAAATCCAATCTTGAACCTAGAGACTCATAAAATTTTCTTCAAAATTGAGAAGTGAAGCAAGGATATCTATCCGAAATAATCGAAACAAGAACCCCATGAAGTTTCACGATCTCAGAAATGTATAGCTTGGCCAACTTTTCAAGAGAATAATCTGTTTGAACAAGAATGAAATGGACAGACTTGGTCAACCGATCTATGATGACCCACACAGAATCTTTCTTAGTAGATGTTAAGGGCAACCCACTAACGAAATTTATAGTCACACATTTCCATTTCCATAAGGGAATCTTAACGATTTAAAACAAACCTGAAGGCAATCGGTGCTCAACCTTCACTTGCTGGCACGTTAGACAACGAGAAACAAAGTTTGTCACCTCCCGTTTCAAACTAGGCCACCAGTAAAGTTCACAAAGATCTCGATACATCTTATTTCCATCGGGATACATAGCATAATGGCTACTATGTGCTTCCTGTAGAATAGACTGTCTCAAATCAGAGTCATTCGATACATAAACCTGTCATCGAACACATAAAACCCTATCACCATTTAGCTCAAAGTCAGAAGTACTACCATCTTTCATTTGACGAAATCGGAGAACCAAAGAATCATCCCTCAACAGTTTATCCCGAATCTAATCAATCCAAGTCGGCTTAACTTGCAACTTAGTTAAAAGACTCCCATCATCAAACAGATTTAGACGAGTAAACATTGCCTTCAAATTAAACATAACCTTACGACCAAGAGCATCGGCCACTACATTGGTCTTACCAAGATGGTACTCAATAGTACATCCATAATCCTTAAGCAGTTCAATCCATCTACGTTGCCTAAGGTTCAACTCTTTCTGGGTAAAGAGGTACTTAAGATTCTTCTGATTGATGTAGATGATACACCTCTCACCATACAGATAGTGCCTCCAAATTTTTAGGGCAAATACCACGACAGCTAACTCGAGGTCGTGCGTCAAATAATTCCCCTTATATGACTTAAGCTGTAGAGATGCATAAGCCACAACCTTATCATATTACATCAGAACACATCCCAAATCGACATGTGATGCATCATTATATACTACAAACTCTTTACCAGATTCAGGTGTCTCAAAATAGGAGCCTGAGTCAAAATAAATTTGAGCTTTTCTCAAAGCTTGATTGATACTCATCAGTCCAGACGAAAGGAGCATTCTTACGCAACAACTTAGTCAAATGAGCTACAATAACGAGAACCCCTCAACAAATCTCTGATAATATCCCACAAAACCTGGAAAACTGCGGATCTCAAAAACATTTCTATGTTGTTTCCAATCAAGTACATACCCTAGAAAAGTTACTTCCCTTAACCAGAATTCACACTTACTCAACTTAGTGTAGAGTTGTTTCTCTTGAAGTATCTGAAGAACTACCCTAAGATATTCATCATGACCAACTTCGAACTTATAGTATACCAAAATATCGTCGATGAAGACCATGACGAATTGATCAAAATACGATTGAAAAACCGGTTCATAAGATCCATGAATGCAGCCGGAGCATTCGTCAAACCAAAGGGCACGACTAGGAACTCGTAATGCCTATAACGTGTCCTAAAGGCAGTCTTATGGATGTCAGCCTCTTTAACCTTAAGCTGATGGTACCTTGAACAAAGATCTATCTTGAAAAACATAGCAGCCCCACAAAATTGATCAAATAGATCGTCGATTCTCGAAAGTGGGTACTTGTTCTTCATTGTCAACTTGTTTAACTGACAATAATCAATGCACATCCTTATGGTACTATCATTTTCTTTACAAACAAAATTGTGCCCCTAGAGAGACATATTGAGACGGATGAAACCACGATCAAGGAGTTCTTGAAGCTGAGCCTTTAACTCCACACAGCCTACTACACGGCCATGTGGCGTTGACAAGCCCCAATTTCGAATTTCATCGATCATTGTTTTCCGAGTTGCTCGTTACACTCCTGATTCTCTTTTGATTTCAAAACACTCACAAGCCAACCAGCACCTAATTTAAATAGATCACAAGTCAATTAATACGTCCCCTCATCGAATCTAAAAGCAAAAATTCGCAACACAACAATCCTAATTTAATGTTTAACAACTTACCCCAAATGAACAACCGAACACCACCGCTCCTAACTTGTCGAAGGATCAACCGCTTCGTGAATTTCTCTTAATAACACTTAAATGATTAACATGACACTACACATAACTTATGCACAACAAATAAAATCGATAAAGCAGATCGTAACACTTACTCAAGAATGGTTCGACTAAAAATTGACAAGACACCCCCACCAAAAATTGTTTGAAAAGGGTTTGCAAATGATTAAGCAAGAACAATTACAGTCAAAGCAGGTACTGATTCCCACATGAAACAAATTGTGTAGCAAATCAAATGGAAAAGAAAGAAAAAGAAATTGAAAGAAAAGAGAAAATTTGGAAGCACATGGAAACGTGAAAACTAGAAAGGACTTTCAGGTTTGTCGGGATTTTTTTATTAATATTATTATTTATACAAACCAAAATTTAAAAACAACCAACTACACTTAGAATCCACTACCATCACAAAATAAACTCAATTAATCACACAAAGACTCAAACCCAAAGACCCTTAATGCATCAACAAGGCCCTCAACCACTTCAACAAGTACTTATCACATGATAAAATTTCACAAACACAAAATAAAAACTTTGGGGCGCTACAACACTTGTTAACCCCTGATGCTACTTGTGGAGTCTAAAAACTTCAATGATAGTGTACTAAATAATTTCTCTTAATAATAACGCATGAAATATGTACAATATTAAAATGAAAAATATATATTAGATGTGAGTAAAACAAAATTTAAATATGTAAACGATACCCTCGTAAAGTTAAAATTTTATTGACATAAACAGCACAGGTTCAAGTCCAATCGCACACAAATTTTTATTTAGTTATTCTAAAAATAAGAAAAATGACTAAAATACCCTCAAATAATGTAACTTATTTAATCACGAAAGGACATTTTTGTAATCCTTTTAACTAAGTTTGTACTTAGTTGACTCATCACACCAACTTAAAGATTAATTTAAATAATAGTAAGCATAGATAAATACAATTTGTTGAGGTAAAATTAATGTTTTATTGAAATAAATTGCATGAGTTTAAATATGTGAAAGGTCATTGTATTCTTTTGAAAATTAAAATTTAGTTCTTATATTTTAATTTTGAAACATTAAGTCCCTATGTTTTTTATTTAAAAATCTTCATCACTTTGTCTAATTTTTCGTTAAAATTAAAAATAACTTTTTAGCCCTCAATATTTATAATTTTTTTGTCAATTTGGTCCTTAACCTTTAAAGTACATAAAAATAACTTTTCCATACTTTAAATAAAACATAATAAATTAAAAATATTATATTTTTAAAAAATGAAAAAAAACTCTTTAAAATTCAAAAAAGGATTTTTAAAATATAAAAATTTCAAAATTCAATGTTATCTAAACTGGACCGAACCACTAGTTGGACCGGTTGGACTGGGAATTGGGTGGAGTATCGATTATAAATCGAATTAAATTTTACAATTTGAATATACGATTGGTGTAAATACAATGTTTCTAAATACCAAATTAAATCATTATTAACTTTACATCTAAAAAAATTTATAAAAAAAAACTAAAGGATATATAAAAAAACTTAAAAAATATAAAAAAAAACCCCTAAACTCTAACCTTACTTTAGAAATTTAAAAGATTGAATCATTTCCCTCCAACCATATCCCTGCCCTTACGCACCTTTTCTAACCTCATCCAAACCTTATTCATCTATAACAAAAATCATTAGCAAACTAAGAAACAAGTGAACATAGCATTCCAAAGTGCCCATTGAAGTTATTGTAAACAAGAATCACAAATATATATAAAGAACAAGAGGGGTGTTTAGATTTTATAAAAATTAAAAAAAAAAAAGACAAGAGGGTTTACCTTGTAGGCAATGAGATCAACCAGAAGCTCAACATTGGCACTGAGGTGTTTGGAATTGGACACACCGTTTGGACACACCGTTTTGTGGTTTGGACACAGCTCTTTTACATGGCTTGGACACACCGTTTTGTGGTTTTGCCCAGAATTTTGAGAATTGTGCAGTTTAGTCCATGTATAGTCCTCGAACTATTTTTGGAGTTTTATTTCTCTCAATTAGTCCCTGATGATATGAATATTCTTGAGCCTATGATCTGATTGACTGAATTATTATTGTTATATGCATGATATGTGAATAATACATGCATATCGTCACTGTATTTCTAATGAACTGGTAATGTTATTCATACCACTTTGATACTGATTGCATGTTATGATGCCTACTGCTACTGTTAAATCAAATACATGTTAAGCAAGTTTATTGCTACTATAATGATCTGTTATAAGCATGTTAATTGCTACCTTATTGATCTATTATAAGCATGATATATGCTACTGTATCAACTTTCTATAAGAATGTTATTGCTATCGTATTGATCTATTATAAGCATGTCATGTTGCATTGCATGGAGTGGGATGATCTGAACGGAGGAAGGTTCAACAACTTATTTGCAACGACAGTGGTTTATCCACAATGTATTTTAGTTAGCAGTTTGTCTGCAATGACTAGTGGTTCATCCACAACATATTTTAGTCGGTAATTTATCTGAAATAACCAGTGGTTCATTCACAACATATTTCAGTCAATAGTTTATCTGCAACAACCAGTGGTTCATCCATAACATACTAGCAACTTTCATCTACATTGATGGATGGTTCATCCACCAATATTTTTATCATTAGTAGTTCATTTGTAATGATCAATGGTTTATCCATAACATGGTGTAAAGGTAGAGGGTTCTGGGGAAATCCTATTGTAGTGTGTAGCGGAGTTGGGTAGGATCTATTATAATAAATTGAAATTGCATCACCATTCATGAGCATGTGCATTCATAAACTGTGAATTCTAACATATTATAAAATTAGCGTGTTGATCTAAAGAATTGATGCTTTGAACCACTATATGAGTGTGATTTTTCTGAGAATTTCTATGTTGTATGAGTCATCTACTATTTGCATTGATTTACTTGTGATATGAGTCATACTGAGCTTCATAAGTTCACCCCTTTTTAATTTTCATCTTTACAAATAGCCCACCAGGTTAGGACGTGGACATGGCATCCAGAAGGTCTCGACTCGGGTTGAATGTTTTTTATGAGAGTATTTTAGATTTATTCGAATAATTCGAATAATTGTAATATCAAACTATGATATTTTACATTTTACCCCAAACTCCTAAACCTTTTTACTTTTCCCTCAAAACTTTTACTCCTTTCCACTTCCCCCCAAAACTTTTACTTCTCTCCCCTCCCAACCCCCCAATCTACCTAAAATCTATTTCCTACCAAAATTTTACTCTCACATTTACTTTTTCTCAAAATTTTACTCCCAAAAACCCTCAAAACCATTTATTTTCCCCCAAAATTTTTACTCCCTCCCACTTTTCCCCTAAAATTTTTATTCCCTTCCCATTCCACCTCCCATCTACTCCAAACCCTCCCCCCTCCAATTTTTTTTTTAATATTTTCCCTCCAAAATTTTACTACCCCTATTTACATTCCCTCAAACTTTTATTCCCCAATACTTTTTATTTCCCCCCTAAACTTTTACTTCTTACCCTTTACTCTCAAATAAAAAATTAAAATTATCCAAAAAATTACTAAACATAAATAGTAATAATTTTATTTATATCTACTATTTATATTATTAAATTAAATTTCACATTTTATATTATTTATATTATTGAATTGTTTAGTCATATTTAATATTTATATTAAAATTGAATTATTAATTATGCCATAAAATATTCGTGTTAAAATTTTATATTGGTATCAATTTCACATTTTATTTTTAAATAACTTTTATTAAAAACCATATTTTTACATTTAATATATTTTTAATTCCAAAATACATAGTGACAAGAATTTGAAAATAATTGAAACAACTAAGCAAGCAAAGAAGCTAACCAGTATATAAAAAATTAATAAATAAATTATGAGGCGGTGAAAGTTAATAAAAAATTTGATTAAGATGGACAAATTTTATTACGATGGGTGACAATGGTTACAAGGACCCAAAATTATTTTTTAAAATTTAACTCGAACAAATATATTCGATTCGATTCGATTCGAATTCTATCTCACTCGACTCGATTCGAGAAAACTTCAAATAAAGTTAGGATGATAAAATGAGATTCGAAAACTTGATTAACTCAAAAATTTTCGATTCGATTCGATTCGATCGAATGCTCACCCCTACTTATATATGTGCATTAACGTATGTACATTTTTTTTTATTTTTTACGATTTTCATATTCACCCATACATGCATTTTTTATATATATTGCATTCCATCTTTTTATAAGTATTATCGTATGTGTGTTAAATATATGCGTACACATATTTTCAAATTTACTTGTATATTGTACTTTTATATGTATATTTGTAAATATTTATTCCTATATGTTTTAAATTAAAGTATTTGTATCATATTGTACATTAATTTTTAACATATCCTTTTGAAAATATAGTTTGGTTTTAACCATACATCAAAGTTATTTTCTTGATTCAAAGGTTTTTTTTTTGAATAAAAGCAATATTCGAAAGTTTGGGATTTTCGAGAGAAATTGAGCCTTAATGTATTGGGTTCTGATTTTCTTTGTTAATTTTAAATAACCGAGGATATTCTTTATTCAAAATGCATGAGTATAAAAATCATTTTTGGGAACTTAACTTGTTGTGTCCTAACGCATTGGGTGTGGCATGTTACTTTCTCAAAATGAAGATTTTCACATAAAATAAAAGTGATATTCAAAGTTCGGGGATTATGAGGAATTGTACCCTAACGTATTGGGACTCGATTTCTTTACATGACTTGAACAATTGATTATCCTTTTTCAAATTTCATCATTTGAGTTGATTTTAAAATCTTTTTAACCTTCGACACTAAGACATTAAATGATCAATTTGGTACCGATTTTAGGCGTTACGAGGGTGCTAACACTTCTTCGTGCGTAACTGACTCCCGAACTCGTTTTCTCAAAATTCGTAGACCAAAATAATTTTTAAGGTGAGCCGATCACACCTTAATAAAAGATCGGTGGCGACTCCAACTTTATTTTTAAAGTCGACAACTAAAATTTTTGTTTTCAAAAAAACAGTTTCGACATATACATTATGTATTAAACAAATACAAACATACTACTTAATATATAAAGTAATTGAATTAGGAGAGAAGCAAAGCGATAGTAACTAATGTTTTAATTTTTCGACTTTTAAAATTTATTAATTAATTTATTTAATTTTAAAATGAAAAAATACTTATATTCATATTTTGAGAAAAATAAATTAAAATATATTTTATTAATAAATAAAATTCAAGTCAACTTACAAACTAAATTACAAAGTATCTTGTCCAAAGTTCAACAGGAAATGCCATTAGCTTACCATTGGGTAGGAGTATTGGATTAGTTTATAATAATAATAATTATAATAATTTAGATATTGAGGTTGAAAAATGTGCTTCTAAAATTGCTCTTCAAAATTTTGATAATATTTATCATTACTATTAAAAGGTGTTTTTTGAAAAGATAAAATATCCATTATGGACAGTATATTGTAAAATTAAAGATTTAATGATGTATAAAAAGATAATATTCTTGAAAAGTGCTTTTCTGAAAATCAAAAGTTAAAATTTTTGGCTTGGGTTAAAATCCTGGTTAAGATTTAAGGTGGATTACAAAATAAAATCTAATCTTGTATCCCCACTAATAGTTTCCAAATTCGAGTAAATGAATTAAGGTACGTTTGAGTCGATCATGCTCAGAAGATGATTAAGAGAAGGAAATCTATATTCTCCCTATATTTTCATTTTGTCCCAATGTGGTGTCTTGTGATATTGATCTACTACAACCAGAGGAGCACTCTTTTGATCCATGGCATTAAAATTAGTAAGAACAGTATCTTTGTCTCTCATTTGTTCTTCCGAGCTAATATTGAAGAATGTAGTATGGTGAAATCAATTTTTGTTTGGAAGGAGTGTTTAATGCTACAAAGTCTGATCTAATAGTTAATCCTTAGTCACTCTTTAAGTTCATGAGTATATTTAAAAAAAATCCTGAATGTCATGTTTCTAAGCATCCCAGAACCTATTCAGGATTTATATGGAGCATCTGTGGGGTAGAAGAAAGTTCTTTCAACCTAGTTTCATTTACCTTAGATTATCTAATTAAAAGAAAATTAAAATAATTGTCCCTTATCAATACTTAAGTAATTCGGTGTAAATATATTTGTTTTTGGCTTTCACTGCTGACCATTTGGCACCATTTTGTCCCTTACCAATACTTAAGTAAACCGGTGTAAATATCTTCTGTTCTCCTCAAACCTCCTGTTGAACGTCTAAATGGTGTGATTATGTCGAGTCGAACTTGATACGCATAGCACACATTACGTACAAAATGGTTAGTTATTATAGGAACTAGAATTGATTTTATTTTCTTGCGAGTTTTAAATAACTTTATAGAATCGGGTCTCGTTATTATATAACGTAGGTTTGTTTCAAGTTCGAAAGTTATATCATTTTATTATTTCCAAGACATTACCTATTTAGAAACGGTCCGGAAACTAAAATCGTGACTTGTAAACTTAACACGAGCTGAAATCTTTTGATCAATCCTTTTTTTCTTCAGTTTCTTTTTTTTCTTTTGTCTTTTGTTGCTTCAAACCCGACAAATTCTCTTTTGAATCGATTGTTTATTGTTTGAATCGATTCATCGTGGTTTAAATCGATTCTTTTTTGAATTAACTCAATTAAAAAACCTAACATCCCGCCCATATGAGCTGGTATATATACAGCAGACGTACTTAGGGGAATAAGAAACGTAAACATGGAATAAATGATTTGACACAGGTTGGGGCACAAGTCAAGACAGAAAAAAAAGTAATGTGAAATTTTAATGCTTGATTTGATTTTCAAGCAACCCATTTGATACTCTTTTTTTTTTGCTTTACAAGGACATGAATAAAAACTGGCGAGCTGAAGTTGATCTTGGCAGTGTTCCTGAACATCCATTTATCCTTATTGGATAATGTGGCCCTCTGACACTTCCCATAATCCATTTAATGAACTGATCTTTTAAGGATATTTCACTTTTTTAGTTTTTACAAGTAAACTTTAAGAACAATGCAAGTTTAACATCGATCGGGCACTTAATCAACTCGAGAAATCCAAATTTAAATTGATCAAAATTTAGAAGGATTCTAATAAAAAGAAATTTAAACTTAAAATAAACTGATTTAAAAACCCAAAACCTCAAATTTAATTGAATTGAATTTAAAACTATTCAAGTCGAATCCAAAATTACTTAAAACTAAAATATCCTAAAAATGTTAAAACTTGAATTGATTGATCCAAATCACCCATCCGTTCAATTGAATGACCACACATCATCGTCATCACCCACATAAGGAGTATATAGATTTTTTGTATAATGATTACCTATAGTGCGAAAGCCTCAATTGAAGATTGAAATTGTAATAGCTCTAGAAGTCAATCGACAACAAGTTGAGCAATAAATTTGGAGTGACTGTATTATAAAATAAGAGATTAACGTGTTATAAAATAAAAAAGACAAAAAGTAAAGAACAAAGAGAATGAGAGAGCAAATAGAGAGCATATTTTATTGATCAATCGCAAATTATTTATAATGTTTCTTCAAAGTCTATATTTATGGACATAAGAAGTATAAATGAAATAAAGCTCTATTTCTAATGACCATTAAAATTTAAAGTATATCAAAACTTATCTAGATCTTGATAGACATCCATTTAATAATAAAAATATCCATAACAATTTTTCTTTTTTAACCTATTTTGTTTCTTGACATAATTTTTCGTTATAAGAAAAGAAAATTTTAGAATAATTTTATTTCTACAATTTATATTTTGAAAAATAATTCAAATAAATTGAAATTTTGAATAGAATCCAAAAAGAAAATTTTGTGAAATATTTTGTATTTTCTTGGCTAAAAGATTATATTAAATTCAATTTCACAAGCCTTTGTAATATCAAATTTGGATGTTCTTCAAAGGCATGGAACCCGACTTAAAATATTAGTAATTTGGTTTCTAGAAGTACAAAAAAGCATGTAATGATCTAAACTTTTTTTTTTTGGTTATGTTCTATTTTAATTTATTATTGGATTCTATTGAATTATAATTTTATATATTTCCCATACATATTAGTTCTTCACCAACAATATTTTTGAGATTTTTTATTTAGAATTTTCTATTTTTTAATATTTTAAAACTTTATATAGAATCAATGTCAAATTGAAAAAATATAAAATATGAGGACTAAAATTGTTATTATACCTACTAAAAAGTGTCACATACTTAATGTAGTGAGCAATGAAAACAATCTTGAAAATGTTAGTAACCAAATTGTAACTTTTTTAGTTAGATGACCAAAATGAAAACTTCCTCATAATTTAGTGACTAATGGTATAGTTTACCGAAAACAATCAACTTATAATTTTAACCAATGAGGAGACTTTGATATTATTGGGAGAGGTTGAATTTTTAAGTATTTTGTATTAATATAGTTTAAGTTATATAATGTGTAATTGTCATACGTGGATATTTAGTTCCACAATGTGTTGTTGTTATGTGTAGATTTTAGTTTAGTGGATTGATTTGATCAGTTCAAATTATTTCAACATTTAATGAGCTTTATATTAATTTAATTCTACTTTATAATTTATTCAGGCATGTATTTGTTATTATACTATAATCACATTGTATTGTAATTGTAAACTAAAACAAATTTTATAATTTATATTGTTTTTTAATATTAGTTTTACAACCTCACTCATCAAGAATTAGTCACTAAATTTGGGTTATAATTATTTGATTATTGAGACTCGGGTGAATTTTTTAGGTATAATGATTTATCGACTCTTTAAATTTATATAAAACAAAAATCATTTTAGCTTTCCATTTAAATTGTTATTTCTTTTAGCTCTTAAATTTGTGTTTTTGTTAAATCATCCCAAAATGAATAAAAAATTAACGTATGTTAACTTTGTTGACGTTGCATACATGTAGATTGCTATGTGGATGCTACCTCAACAAATAATTTTTTAAAAAGTTTAATCATAAAAAGTCAACAATCCAAACCCAAATTGATCAAAACCTGGAATGATTCTAACAAAAAGAAATTTAAACTTAAAATAAACTGATCAGAAAACTAAACTTAAATGAATTGAATCCAAAATTACTTAAAACTAAACCATCCTAAAAATGTTAAAAATTGAATTGATTGATCCAAATCACCCATCCGCTCGATTGAATGTCTAATTATAGGTAATAATTGAAGATCGTTTAACTACTATTCGTTTTACCATTTTTGTTAAGTTAAAAGTTGTATATAGAGGGAGGGAGAAGTAGAAAATATTTTTAAAGGCCGAAATTAAATTATAACTTTTTACGATAGTAAAAGTACAATTTCACAATTTCATAACTTTAGTATTGAAAATGAAAACGAACACGGGAGTCGCCACCAATCCTTTTAGATGAGGTGTGATCGGGTTACCTCGAAAAGTGATTATTTTTGAATACGACTTGATTTATTAAGACAACGATTTTGGTCCACGAAATTCAGAAAGATGGGTTCAGGAGTCAATTACATACGAGGAAGGATTAACACCCTCGTAATGCCCAAAATTTGGTATCTAGTTGATTAATTAGTGTCTTAGTGTCGAAAATTAAAATTTTGAAGAAATTTTAAAATACGATCCCTTGTTAAAATGAAAAATTTTTCGAGAACAGGGCATATTTCACGTTAATCGAGAAAAAGTATTACGTCTCGTAAGTTAGGACACAATGTCTTGAATTCCCAATACAAGAATAAACACCGAAAAGTTTATTTATTGAAAGGTATTTGATTCTCTTGGTTTTAGGAAGAAATCATACTCCGTAAGTTAGAATACGATTTTTCTTAATTCCCGAGATTATTTTAAAAAATTTTGCTAAAAAACGTTCGTTTATTTAGATTTATCGAGAAAATTGAAACCCCGTATGTTAGGGAACGACCTTTCGAATTTTAAAGTATGTAATATTGCTTATTTAAAAAAAAACAAAATTTTATGTATCGGGTGAAGATTAATGTAACACGATTTTATAGTAAAATGTAAAAATATATTACGGTGCTAGTATGCATAACGGACTAATAACAAATGCGATAATATAAATAACAATAATACGAGCAAGAATAAAGATAAGATAAATAAAAAAGCAAACTAATTATAAAAAGAGTAAATAAACAAATAAAAACTAATAAAGAGTTTAAATAAAATTGAAAATAAACAAACGAATAAAAGAATGAAAATATTAAATAAAACAAATCAAAAATAATAATAATAATAATAATAATAATAATAATAATAATAATAATAATAATAATCCAGATTTTGAAAGTATAAAAGATAGAAATAAATAAATATTAAAATGACATAATAAAATAAATATATTTAAAATATTTATATAAATAAATAATTAAAATAAT
Source organism: Gossypium raimondii (assembly GCF_025698545.1). NCBI lineage: Eukaryota > Viridiplantae > Streptophyta > Magnoliopsida > Malvales > Malvaceae > Gossypium > Gossypium raimondii. The sequence goes on along the minus strand of NC_068569.1, from coordinate 54,644,556 downwards.
AATAATGCAAAATTAATTAATATAATAATATAGTAATAATAAGTAAATAAATAGAAGGAAAAAAATAATAATACTAATGATAATAATAATTAATTGATTAATTAATTTAACAATAACATAGAAAAAAATAAAGAAATAAAAATAATGCTAATAATGAAACACAAAAAAAGGAAAATAAATAGTTAAAAAAGCTATTTAAAAATACCAATTTAATTAAAATGGGATAATATTAAATACAGTGACTAAATAAATAATAAAAAAGAAATCGAGAATGTACCGAAAACCCAAAGCTACGGGCTTGATTGAATGGGCTACACGACTCGAACTATTATTTTTCTTTTTGTTTCTTTTTGCAGGTAGCAGGTAGCTAGGGAGGAGTGAGGCCATGCCCTAGACTATTTTATTATTTTTTCTTTCTTTTCTTCTTCTTTTTTCTTCTCAAACCCTAGCTTGCGCCACCGCCTTCTTCACACGGTGGTCGGAAAATCGGGGGTAGGTGCGCAAATCACGCTTGGCTGCCAGAAGGACCAGATTGCAAACACAACAAAATTTCTGAGGCCAAAGTGTGATTTTGGAAAATTTGGGCTCAAAATGTAATTTTAAGAAATTTGAGAGTTAAATTGTAATTTTAAATTTTTTAGATTTTATTTATCTTAGGCCCGGGCAAAATTGGCCTTGTATGACAATCCATAACAATAGATAAGCCAGACAATACAAAAAAAATCAAGACAAAGACGTGCCAAAAGGCAGAAAAAACCGTGCTAGAAAGAGCAGACAAATTAAAGGATAAATTCAAACATTTTAATATGGAAAATTTTATTGACATTTGATTGGTAAATATGGATTCCCTTATACGGAGGCTATTGCAGCTCGCCTTAAACGTTCAGCCTTCTAAGAAAAAAACTAAGATGATTTTAGAAAGAAAAAAAAATGCTCTTAATTATTCCAATATGAATTTATTTATTTTTCCCTTCAATTACAATTTATATATAAATATATATATATTACACAAATTACCAAATTAAAATAGTATTACAGTCTTAAATTTTATAAATAATATAATTGATAAAAAATTATATACATAATTATAATTTGGTAATAATTTCATATATATTTAAAAGAAGTATATTTAATTAATTATGCCAAAAAAATGCATAGAGTAAGTAACAAGTATTTAGAAATTTGACTAAGCTCGGATCTTAAAATCAACTTGAGAAAATTTAGGGTGAAAAAGTAGACTTTTTTAATGACATTCATGCTGACAAAGTTGAATAGTTACCAATTTGCGAATAAGAACGGATTGGTTGAATCGATTTTAAATTGATCGGACCAATTGATTCTCAATTCGACATATTTAAAGTAAATAAATTATTAAAAAATTAAAAATAAATAGTATAATATTATAATATCGATTCAATTGCCAATTCAATTAACTAGGTTCAATCATTAAATTAATTTTTATAAAGCCATTTCATGTATATATATATATATATATATATATATATATATATTAAAGTTGTATGATTTCTAGAATACTTTAAATATTAATTTTATGTACACTCATTACTTGGGTGAAAAATAAAATAATATAAAAAATATAAAAATTTGGTTAATTTGCGAATAAGAACGGACTGGTTGAATCGATTTTAAATTGATCGGACCAATTGATTCTCAATTCGACATATTTAAAGTAAATAAATTATTAAAAAATTAAAAATAAATAATATAATATTATAATTTACAAATTAACTAGTGTTCTTACCTCTCATTAGATCGATACCCTAGTAGATTCTTAATCCAACCGGTCCAATCTAATTTAGATAATAGTTTTTATATTTTAAATTATTTTAAAAAATCTATATATTTTAAGTTGAATTGTCGAAATTAATAAAGAATTGTTCATTAATAATTTAGGGTGCAAATAGACACACGTTAGATATTTTGAATAAAATAATTTAGATAATAGATTTTTATATTTTAAATTATTTTAAAAATCTATATATTTTAAGTTGAATTGTCGAAATTAATAATTTTTTTCCATTTGGTGTTATAAGGAAATTCCTTTCTAGTTTGAAGCGTTTTTCTACATTTCAACTGAAAACGCTTTTAGCTCCTTAAATCGGCATATTCCCTTAATTATTCTAAAAAACAAGAGTTACTATTATTAAATAAAATAACTATATTCAATGTTTGTTTTTTACTAATATATCAAATACTTTTACTATATGAATTTATAATTTCCTAGCTATACATTCAGTTGCTCTCTCTATATAACTCCATTTCTTCTGCATTCAATCATTGAAAACAAAAATGACCAACTTATACAACAAGCACGCAGTTCTTGCTTCCGAAGGCTGGTCATGGGGCTGCCATGCCCCTGAATTCGCTCCTCTTATGGCGGGGGCACTAGTAATTTTCTGCTGTGCATGGTGGTGGTGGGATTTGAAATTCACCAAAATAAACCCACCTCTACCACCTGGTCCTTTAGGCTTGCCTATAATAGGAAACCTGCCCTTCATTAAACCCGAATTGCACCGTTACTTTTCAGACCTTTCTCGGATCTATGGTCCCGTCTTCAAACTTCGGATGGGGAGGGTGTTGGCGATAGTCATAAACTCGCCTTCACTTGCCAACGAGGTCCTCAAAGCTCAGGATGCCATCTTCGCTAACCGTGACGTTCCGGCATCCGCTGTGGTCGGCACATTTGGTGGACTCAACATCTTATGGAGACCCAACGGTCCTAGATGGAACCAGCTGCGTAAGCTTGTTATTTGCGAAATCATGAGCAAACAAAGCTTGGATGCTTGCTACGTGCTTCGTCAACGAGAGGTTCGACGAATGGTGAAGGAGATTCACGGAAAAGTTGGTTCCTCAGTTAACATATATAAACAATTATCAGCAACCGCTCTACGAGTGATGACGAGCACGCTATGGGGTGATGATCCATCGCAAGATTTGATTGAGTTTAGGAAACGATTGGATGAAATTATAGTGACATTTGCAGCGCCGAATGTTTCTGATCTTTTCCCAATTCTGGCCCCATTTGATTTACAAGGAATTGAATCCAAAGCGAAGGAGCAAGTGTCGTGGTTTTATGGGGTTTTTGAATCAATGATAAAGAACCGAAGAAACATTAGAGATGATGGAAAAGAGAAGGAGAAAATTAGCAAGGATTTTATGCAGCAATTGTTGGAGCTGCACTGGCGAGGAGATGAGAAAAACTCTTTATCCATCAACGAAGTGAAAGCTTTGCTTCTGGTAAATAACTTTAACACAATAACATCCACATAAGTGTTGATATTTTCCATTTTACAATATTGATCTCTAAATCTCATAGGATTTGATGGTCGCCGGTACGGATACAGTACCCACTACTGTAGAGTGGGCAATGACCGAACTATTACGCCATCGAGATAAAATGACGAAACTCGTAAAGGAATTGGATATGGTGGTCGGAAACCAGAACACTGTGGAAGACTCTCATATACCTCAACTTGTCTACTTGGATGCTGTCATAAAGGAGACACTTCGTCTTCACCCGGTTGCTCCATTGCTAATTCCTCATGTGCCCAGTGAGACCACTGTTATTGGTGGATTTACTGTCCCTAAAGGTTGCACGGTTTTCATTAATGTATGGGTCATTCAAAGGGACCCTGAGTTGTGGGACGATCCTCTTCGGTTTCAGCCTGAGAGATTCTTGGAAGCCGACATTAACTATCGAGGCAACAATTTCGGGTTTTTTCCATTTGGTTCAGGGAGGAGGATGTGTGTTGGGGTTTCTCTGGCAGAGAAGATGATGGCACTGCTCTTGGGCTCTTTGGTGCACTCTTTTGAATGGGGATTGTCAGAGGGAACTAAGCCTAGTTTAGAAGATAAATTTGGGATTTTTTTGAAGAAAACGGAATCACTTGTTGCTATACCCGTTGCACGACTTCCTAATTTGGAGCAATACCATTGAATATGTTCAGTTTGTGTGTAATCATAAGCAATATAATACGCATGTTGTTAAATAATTGTTACTACGTAACAAAATAAATAAGACTTTACATAATAAAGTTGAACCATTAGAGATTATAAATCTCTTAGGTTTAAATCCTAAAAATTTATATGGATATGTTTTTGAATGAAATACATACTTGTGCTTATATATACTTGTGCTTATATAGTTTACTATCACTAATAAATTTATATATGTTTTTTTGTTTGCTTTACGAGGACATGAACAAAAACTGGCGAGCTGAAGTTGATCTTGGCAGTGCTCCTGAACGTCCATTTATCCTTATTGGATAATGTGGCCCTCTGACACTTCCCATAATCCATTTAATGAACTGATCTTTTAAGGATATTTCACTTTTTTTAGATTTTACAAGTAAACTTTAAGAACAATGCAGGTTTAACATCGATCGGGCACTTAATCAACTCGAGAAGGATAGGAAGGCACAATTTTTCTTCATTTGGGTAACTTTTATATTATTATGCAGTGGGGTGTATCTTTTTTATCTGTTTGGTTTTGTTTCAAGCATCTATAGAATTTTCTGATATTTGAAGGAGTTATTTACTAATTATTGTGCTTGCCATTGATCACAGAAAAAGGTGGTGTCATTCGGGTCTATTTGGAAAATTTGGCCAGAGAAGAGAATGTCCAAGAATACGGGTTACCTCTAGACTGTTGAGGGTTACTTTAACCAAAGGCAGTACTAAGTGATATGAGTGCTAAGTGACATGTTGAGTGGTTGTATTTAATTTACATAATCACACGTTCAACAGCAGGTTTGAGGGGAACAAAACATATTTACACCGAATTATGTAAGTATTGATAAGGGACAAAATGTTGTGAATGCATGGTTTATCCTCCCAGACATACATTCCTTCACGTTCATCATTATAAATCTTCTTCTAATATTTTTTTACCAATTGTTCTTACTGAAATTACTATAATTATAGATAATAAAGGGTCTACAATTAATAGACGGAACTGAAAGCAGTTTGTAAATTTCTAAGCATTCCATTTTCCCATCAATCTCTGGAAAACCTTGCAAGATTTGGGCAACCCGAAAGAATTATTGTTTCAAGAGATTCCATTCTCTTAAGCCTCTTAAACACTCCGATTGATGGACGAATATACTAATCTGGTACAACCTTCCATAACCAAAACTTCAAGATATGGGGCTACCGTGACGTCGGGTGTCTTGAGACCCTTTGAGGTTGATCAGTTGAAACCAATAATAAATTGAAGAGAAAAGAGAAAACATAAGAAAACTTATTTCTATTACAATAAGCTAAACCATACGGACCGCATGAATTTAACTCTTACTTTATTTCCTTCCATAGGTGTTCAATGTGCAACAAGATTGTCTGATTGGAAGCTTCAAGGCAATGATCTTATAGGGTATTCTTTTTAATCTAAAACTCATAGTTCATTAGAAAGATAATTGAGATTACCGTAATTAGGACTCTAAACAATCTCAATGTTTTCATCTTTGAGAAGACATCAACACTCAAATATTAATATTAAGTACAAGATTTTTTGCAGATTGGATCAGTATACCATTGCTGAAAGTTTTGAATTGGTACCAAGGCAGAGAATAAACAAAGAATGGATTTAAAGAAGAAAAAGGAACAGAGAACAAACCATTTGTTGCTGTTTATCAGCAGAAAACAGGACAAAGAACAAAGCAGCGAGATGTATGAAAAATTTACTTGCTCACAAATGCGCAGCAAGGAATAAAAAACTGATTTTCATTACATGTCTTTTATAGACAATCATTTTACCAAACACAAGTAACACCACTAATCAACCTAGTAAGTTGTGAAACATTGCTTGTACACTAGAACAAGCCAACTAAACACATCAAGCTTGTTCATTTTCAACCAGACAAAATTACATTGCAAATAAAACTAAAAACTTGTTAATGCAGCATGCATAAGAGCTGCAACATGCAAATAGACTGCATGCACTTCAACAAAAACGTAACTGCAGCATGGTTGGCTTACGAGTAGAAGCATGCTTGTCTTGAGATTCAAATATATATAATATTAACTTACAAGAATCTTTGTTAATATTTAGGTTTCAGCAATGAAATTCTTTCTTGTATTTCTTCAGATCGTCCACAAAACCCATTTTTTCTAGCCTCTCTTCTTCGAAATTGTAGGAAAATGAATATTTTGTCTATTTTAGTGACTCGATTTCCAACTTTGATTTCTGCTCTCTCGCCAATAATTCCCTTTCTACCATGGCAAAATCGTTGGAAAGAAAAGTGGATTTTACAAGAGAAATCATTTTGGGAATGCTCCAAGTGCTGATATTCTCAATTTCATTGTCACCCAAATCTGTTGAATTAACAATCTATTCCATATCTATATTTCTCAATAGATTTATTTAAGATTCTCCTTTTATTTCATTGATTCAAAAATAATATTGCATGTAAAATCATTGTTGACCACTTTTATTATCGATTCCACATTTTCTTGAGTTGACATAACTTATCGAGATCTCTTACTTTCACTATACTTGAATCTCTTTTGGAATTTTACTTATTAGCTATGTCTTGGGTCTCTTCTGGACCATATAGATTTACTATTTTCTTTTATAAGAATTTTCATAATTGGAACTTGTAATGATTTATCCTTGTTGAACTTGTGGTTCAAATTACTCTCCCCTAACTCATTACAAGTTATTATTTCTCTCCTCCCTAATGTCGAGAAAACTATCGAATCAAAATAGTAATCACAAATCATGTCATAATTGAATCTCCAATATATTTAAAACATATAATAATACAAGGAGACTCGTAATTAATATATACTCCCAACTTTCTTTGAGTATTCACTCATCTTTGTTGTGGTGGAGAAATTGAAACATTTACGTACATAAAAAAATTCAAAGATGAGAAATATTTAGCTCTTGATTAAAAATCAATTGTAATGGGGAGTATTTAGAACTTATTGGTTTGATGCATATAACACGTAAATCAAAATAATCTCACGTTGAAATAGGAAGTTTAGTTCTCATAAGTAATGGTTTAGATATTAATTAGAGGCATTCAATCAATAGTTTCTCTAAATTGTTATGCATATAAATAACAAGCTTTTACGAAATTTTTTCAAACTCAATCGATAAAAGACTGAGATTTATATAAACTCATCAGCTTTAGCAATATGAATTGTTCTAATTGCATAATCTGAAATTAATTATTCAAATAAGCAATCTTGCAAATGACAGGTTGCAAGTTGATAACACATATGTGATTAATTAGAAATGCAAGACATTAAATCTCAACTTTAGCTAATGAGTTTCTCATAATCAATTTTCATTGAGAACAAGCAACAAATGAGAATTCTTTAAATTAAATAATCTTCTGGTTCTTTAATAAATGTCCATATGAATTCTCAATTAATTTTCGCATCATATATGATCCATAATGATCTAACTTGTCGACCAAGTAGTAAATGCATTTGTATTAGTAAACTTCGGTTTACTTTAACATACATTTCAATTGTATTAATAATGTCAATATAAATTGTGACAAATTGATAATCTTCTGTCATTCTTTTTACTTTGTATCTACATATAAGTACTATTGTGACATTTACTACTGGAAATATCTAAATCAATGTGAAGTTTATAATGTCACTAAGTTAACAAAATAAATATAATTTTCAAACAAGTATATGCAATATTCACTGCAGGAATATGGCAAAATCTTCAAATATTCAAAAAAATGATTGTAAAATTTATTATATTTATTGCAAACATTCACTTCAAGGAATGTGCAAAAGTAATTTAGACAATAATGTAAGTATATATCGTATTTCTTACCAATAAGATTATATAGATATCATCTACTTCAAGAAATGATAAATTAATATAAATCATTGAATATTTTGTACTAAGAATAAACATTTGGCAATATTTTCAATCATCCATCTTCTTCTTATCTATTTGTCAATAATGGCAATAAGTTAAATTTTCATAATTGTTATGAATTGCTACATTCACCCCTGGGAATGGAACAAAACTGGTGGAACAAATAACTCGTTATAAAATATCCTTCCTCAAAGAATATTAACAAGAGCAAAATATTTGGGCATACACCACACATGTGGCCAATAATCTTTCATATCGCATTGGTAACATAAGTTATATTTACTCTTTGAAGAGTTATATTAAGAACTCCCATTATTCTCTTTTTATTATTATGTTCTCACTTTTAGTGGTCCATGATTATATATTTTATTTTCTTTATATTTGCATTCACTTTGGAGAATGCAACAAATCTAGTAGGATAGACTTCTAGACGTCTCTATTGATTCTTTTATTTGGGCATACACCACACATGTGGCCAATAATCTTTCATATCGCATTGGTAACATATGTTATATTTACTCTTTGAAGAGTTATATTAAGAACTCCCATTATTCTCTTTTTTATTATTATGTTCTCACTTTTAGTGGTCCATGATTATATATTTTATTTTCTTTATATTTGCATTCACTTCGGAGAATGCAACAAATCTAGTAGGATAGACTTCTAGACGTCTCTATTGATTCTTTATTCCATAATCACCATCACAAACATATGTGGATTTCAAATCAGAATCTATCTATTCTTGTTGTCATGATTAGTCTCCAATTATAATAAACAGGACATAATAAATAAATCATAGTAAAATATACCTGAAGATCTTTAACATCATTGTCATCACCCACATAAGGAGTATATAAATTTCTTTGCATAATGATTACCCATTGTGCGAAGGCCTTAATTGAATATTGAAATTGCAATAGCTCTAGAAGGCAATCGACAACAACTTGAGCAGTAAATTTGGAGTGACTGTATTATAAAATAATAAAAGAGAAAAAGTAAAGAACAAAGAGAATGAGAGAGCAAAGAGAGAGCATATTTTATTGATCAATCGCAAATTATTTATAATGCTTTTCCAAAGTCTATATTTATGAACATAAGAAGTATAAATGAAATAGAGTTTTATTTCTAATGACCATTAAAATTTAAAGTATATCAAAACTTATCTAGATCTTGATGGACATACATTTAATAATAAAAATATCCATAACAGTTTTTTCTTTTGTTTAACCTATTTTGTTTCTTGACATAATTTTTCGTTATAAGAAAAGAAAATTTTAGAATAATTTTATTTCTACAATTTGGATTTTGATAAATAATTCAAATGAATTGAAAATTTGAATAGAGTCCAAAAAGAAAATTGTGAAATATTTTGTATTTTCTTGGCTAAAAGATTATATTAGATTCAATTTCACAAGCCTTTGTAATATCAATTTTGGATGTTCTTCAAAGGCATGGAACCCGACTTAAAGATATTAGTAATTTGGTTTCTAGAAGTACAAAAAAGCATGTGATGATCTAAACATTTTTTTGATTATGTTCTATTTTTAATTTATTATTGGATTCTATTGAATTATAATTTTATATATTTCCCATACATATTAGTTCTTCACCAAAAATTTTGAGATTTTTTTAATTTAGAATTTTCTATTTTTTTAATACCTTAAAATTTTATATAGAATCAATGTCAAATTGACAAAAAATATAAAATATGAGAACTAAAATTGTTATTATACCTACTAAAAAAGTGCCACTTAACAGTAAAGTGAGCAATAAAAACAATCTTGAAAATATTAGTGACCAAATTGTAACTTTTTTTAGTTAGATGACCAAAACGAAAACTTTCTCATAATTTAGTGACTAATGGTGTAGTTTACCCGAAAACAATCGACTTATAATTTTAACCAATGAGGAGACTTTGATATTATTGGGAGAGGTTGAATTTTTAAAGTATTTTGTATTAATATAGTTTAAGTTATATCATGTGTAATCGTCATACGTGGATCTTTAGTTCCACAATGTGTTGTTGTTATGTGTAGATTTTAGTTTAGTGGATCGATTTGATCAGTTCAAATTATTTCAACATTTAATGTGCTTTATATTAATTTAATTCTACTTTATAATATATTCAGGCATGTATTTGTTATTATATTATAACCACATTGTATTGTAATTGTAAACTAAAACAAATTTTATAATTTATATTGTTTTTAATATTAGTTTTACAACCTCACTCATCAAGAATTAGTCACTAAATTTGGGTTATAATTATTTGATTATTGAGACTCTGGGTAAATTTTTTTAGGTATAATGATTTATCTAACTTTTAAATTTATATATATAAAAAAAAAAGAGTCATTTTAGCTTTCCATTTAAATTGTTACTTCCTTTAGCTCTTAAATTTGCGTTTTTTGTTAAATCACCTCAAAATGAATAAAAAAATTAACGTATGTTAACTTTGTTGACGTTGAATACATGTAGATTGTTATGTGGATGTTACCTCAAAAAATAATTTTTTAAAAAATTTAATCATAAAACGTCAACAATCCAAACCCAAATTGATCAAAACCTGGAATGATTCTAACAAAAAGAAATTTAAACTTAAAATAAACTGATCAAAAAACTCAAAACCTCAAACTTAAATAAATTGAATTTAAAACTATTCAACTCGAATCCAAAATTACTTAAACTAAAATGTCCTAAAAATGTTAAAACTCGAATTGATTGATCCAAATCACCCATCCGCTCAATTATAGGTAATAACTGAAGATCGTTTAACTACTATTCGTTTTACCATTTTTGTTACGTTAAAAGATATATATATATACAGAGGGAGAAGCTAGAAAATATTTTTAGAGGCCGAAATTAAATTATAACTTTTTACGATAGTAAAAGTACAATTTCATAATTTTAATAGTCTATATCTTTATAATTTTTAAAGAATTATAAACCCTAGATTCGCCCTGGATTTGCCCCTATACATATTAATATGATCCAACATCATATGTATAAAATAAAGATATGTTAATATTGAAAATATTTAACTACAAATGAAGTTTATAGCAACCCATTTGATACTCTTTTTGTTTGTTTTAAATAACTTTATAGAAATCGAGTCTCGTTATTATATAAAGTAAGTTTGTTTCAATTTCGAAAGTTATATCATTTTATTTATTTCTAAGAGATTACCTAATTAGAAACGGTCCGAAACTAAAATCGTAATAGTAAATTTTATTTGTTTCTAAAATCGTTATTACCTATTTATTTCTAATATTTTTAATATTAAATTTTATTGTACTTAAATAAGTGTGACAAAATATAATATAATTTAATTTAAATGTTTTAATATTAAATTCCACATGTTGAATCACATTGGTCACTAGATAGACTATTAATGTGGCCATTAAATGGCGTACCATAAAAATAAAAGAAAAGAACAAACAACTCAAAACCGATATATATATATTATTTTAGGGTTGTATTCTTTTGACTAAAACTATTGCCATGATTCTATCATGTTATTGATAAATATAATATTTTAGGAAATTTTAAATTTCATAAATATAATATATATAACTCTTCAAGGATAATTTAATTGTCAATTTCCGATAAATTTTGCTATCAATAACTTGTTTTCACTAAATTTAGGAGAATAAAGTATATTGACATTTTAATTTAATTTTAAATCGAAAAATCAAAATTTAGGGCAAAAGGATCTTTTTCGATGAAAATCATGAAAGCGCTTTGGCTGTTTGTCGTCGTAGATCTCAAAATTTATTCAAATAAAAAATCGTCTCAATCGGACAACCGAGCCAAAAGTTATGGCCTTTCAAAGTTTTCCAAGCTTAAAAACATAAACTGTTCATCCACGTCAGCAAATCGCGTCCTCGTAGGCGCGATTTGTGTCCACGTAAGCAAATTTCACTGACGTGGACGTGATGTTCTGACACGTACCCTGACATCGCGCTGACGTGGACGCGATTTCACGGAAAATTGCCCATTCCGATAAATAATCAAAAAATCGGCCCATTTTGGTAAATTTTGAAAAAAAATGGCTTTTTTTGGTAAATTGCCCCATTTTTCATTCTATTATTATTTAATTGGAGGAGACTTTTTATTCTTTAATATTTATGATTTTATTTTTTAAAAATAAAATTACAATTTGCAATTTTTTTTATCTCAAAAGCCGGCCTCTTTATTGATGAATAGAACCAAGCAAAAAGACAGTTAAATAAACCAACGATCAAAAAGAAAAACACGAAAAAGGAAATCCGTAGCCATGGTATTTCGACCGACAGTTACTCAAACAAAACATTCACAATACTAAATAAAGAGCAACCAAAACAAGAATGGAGTCTTCAAATAGCAAATCCTCACTATCCTTCGAAAAGAAGCAACAATTCTATGGAGGATCATGAAAGCGACAGTCTTCTATAGCTGCTGTTTCCACCAGCGCCGGAGCTTCTTCGACCCACAAATGTGTGCCTAAAAATAACATACAAGAAATTCTATCATATGTATATGCATGTGGAAACCACAAATTTAGAATTCAAATGTGTGTCTAAAAATAACATACAATAGATAATGAAACTTGTGGTTTGAAATTAATTAATAATAACACAAGAAATATATATGTTATTAGAATAAGAAAATTAGATTAAATTGTTTATCATGATATTGTCATCAAGTTGAGTCCTTGTCAAGTTAACTTGTGACACAAATTTATATATACTATTTTTAAATTCTTGACTAAGTTGGTGTCACTAGTCAACAGGCACCAACTTGGTTAGAAAATTATGAGAATGCCCTTTTGTAATTAAAAAAGTAATATTATTCGAGGATATTTTAGTCTTTTAACTTTGAAAAACTAATAAAAATAAGCATATGGTAGGATTCGAACCCACATCAATTGCATTAAAAACTAATACTATTCGAGGGTGTTTTAGTCTTTTATGGTTGTATAAATTTGTAATTTATTAAATATTTTAAATAAATCTATTAATCATATCTATTTATAATTTAAAAATATCTCGTATTAAATATATAAAATATCTATATAGTTGTATAAATTTATAATTTATATTAAATATATAAAATAATTTACTCCTTAAAATTTATAAATAATTAAATTAAAATAAAATATTTTTAAAAATGATTTTATTTATATTTGGACTGGGTTGGATTAGACCTGTCCATGGGCCGGGCCGGGTTCGGGCTGGGCCCACAAAAATTTTCAGCCCGTTTACTAGGCCGGCCTGCCCGCTCGAAATATGGGCCGAGATTTTGCCTGTGCCCGACCGAAGAAAAATATGGGGCCTGAGCCCTGCCCGCCCGCTTTTAATTAAAATTAAAATTATTTTTTAATAAAATTAAAACTAATTGTTATTAAAATTAATTGTTAGTAAAATTATCAAATTATTAATTGTTAATTGTATTAATTGTTGTAATAAAATCTAACATTTGATTAGTAAATTTATCAAATTATTAATTGTATTAATTGTATTAATTGTTGTAACAAAATCTAACATTTGATTAGTAAAACAAACTTGATGTTTTATTATTATTATTTTGTAACACTAGTCAAGGAAATGAAAGTAAATAAACTTAAAGTAAAAAACTATTATATTTTAAAAATAAAATATATATATATATTTAATATTTTTAATTTGGGTCAAGTGCCAGCCAAAAAATCTTCTTGAGAGGCTGCCCATTTTTAAACGGCCTAAAATTTTACCAAGCCCATATTTCGGCCTATATTTTTACCCAAACCCTCCCATATTTCGGGCGGGCCGCCCGGCCCATGGACAGGTCTAGGTTGGATCGGGTCGACTCAAGGACAAGAAGGGACAAGCTAGGCCAACTTGGTCGATGGATCACCCTACCCATAAATAGTTGTACTTGGTGAGGATAAAAGTGGAAAAGAATAATAATTGAATTTGAATAAAAGAGAAGTGAGGTTGTTTTACCAAACTAACCCAAAATAAATTATATTTGCAAAATAACCCAAGTTCAAAAACAATCAAAAATAACCTAAAATAATAAGATCACTCTTTTTGCAATGATTGCCTAATCATTGTGTCAGACTTAAAAATTATTTTTTGGATTTTGGTTGTCAATGGCGGAACCCATGTATTTTTTAAAAATTGTATAATCTTGATATCTGAAAAAGAACAAAAAAAAAAAAAATTTGGGTCTTTGGCACATCAATGGCCAACACTCAATGATAAAAAATTTAATTTTTTCGTGTCGAGTTAGATATAAATATCTGAAAAAATAAAAATAAAATTTTGGGTCTTTGGCTTTGTCAATGGTAAGCACCAAGACAATTTAAAAAATCTTTTTTTCGTGTGAGTCGATATAAATATCTGAAAAAATTTAAAAAATTTTGGGTCTTGGCTCATCAATGGGGCACCGATCTAAATTTAAAAAATTTTTTTTTTTTTATGGATGTCGATATAAATATACGAAAAAAAGAATTTTTTTAATTTAGATCTTGTGCCGCCATTGACCATTAAAGACCAAAAAAAATTTAAATTTTTTCAGATATTTATATCGACTCGACATCGAAAAAAATTAAAAAAATTTTAATTGTCTTGGGTGCGACCATTGACAAAGCCAACACCCAAAAATAAATTTTTATTTTTTCAGATATTTATATCGACTTTGACACGAAAAAAGTAAAAAATTTTAATTAGATTTGGTGCCGCCATTGACAGCCAACACCCAAAAAGTTTTTTTTTTTTTCAGATATTTATATCGACTCGACACGAAAAAAAAAGAATTTTTTAAAATTTGTCTTGGTGCTTGCCATTGATGTGCCAAAGACCCAAAATTTTTTTATTTTTCAGATATTTATATTTGACTCGACAAGAAAAAAAGGAAATTTTTTTTAATTGTCTTGGTGCTTAAGCCATTGACAAAGCCAAGACCAAATTTTTTTATTTTTTCAGATATTTTATCTTATTCGACAAAAAAAAAGGAATTTTTTTCTTGTTGGTGCCGACCATTGATGTGCCAAAGACCCAAAAATAATTTTTTTCTTTTTCAGATATCAAGATATACAATTTTTAAAAAATACATGGGTTCCGCCATTGATGTGCCAAAACCCAAAAAATAATTTTTTAAGTCGACACAATGATTAGGCAATCATTGGTGCAAAAAAGAGAGTCTCTTATTTATTTTAGGTTATTTTGGTGATTGTTTTTGAACTTGGGTTATTTTTACAAATATAATTTATTTTTAGGTTAATTTGGTAAAACAGCTGAGAAGTGATATTTAAAACATACCTTCACATAGGTGAAAGAAATCACCCAGCTTAAAAGTAAAAATGTTAAATGATCTTATTATTTATCAATGCTACCAAATGCTTTATTATTTGAAACTCGTGTCATGGTTACGCAACAAATCAACTATCACAATTTTAAAAACGCAAATAACTTCTTAGGAAGAATCAAGCTCTGGTTTCATGTTGCTCTTCTATTGCTTTTTCTTTTCACATTTTTTTTGTCTAATTTATCATTAATAATTTTCCAACATCTTTTTCTTGGTTTGAGAGAATAGATTTCAAATTTTTTTTTGTGCATCTGATACAAACTCCCCTTCACCTATGGATTTTTTTTCTTCTTGATTACGATTCTCGAGTCCAATAATTTTTTTTTCATTTGGTGCTAAAAGGGAGTCCATTTCTAGTTTCAAGCAAACCAAAGTGGACTTTATTTTTCAAAATCTTACTTCTAAAGTAAATTATTTTCTCATTTATTAAAAATTACAAAATTCAAATTTTATCTTTAAAAAACTATTCAAAATAAAATAAATAATACCATATTAATGTGATTAAAAGACTTTATTACTCAAAAAAGCTGAATTTTTTATATTTACCGGAATAGGATAATATTTGGAATAATTATAGGAATAGGCCGATTTAGGGAAAACGCTTCCAACTACTTTCAATTGGAAGCGTTTTCAGGTGAAATGTAGAAAAAGGCTTCCAGTTGGAAGCCCTTTTCGTGTGGTACTAGTAAAACGCTTCCAGCTCCCCCCGTGTTGTATTAAGGTTTAAGGTTTTTAGGGTTTGAAAAAGCTTCCAATTGGAAGTGTTTCCCCCATGTTATATTAGGGTTCAAGGTTTTAGGGTTTTTTAGTGTTTAAAGTTTTGGGATTAGGGTTTTAAAATAGGTTTATGTTTAAGGTTAGTTTAAGGTTTTAGGTTTTAAATTGATAAAATATTTAAAACAATAATTGTAATTATTGAATTCGATACTTAAAATATTCGTATTTACACCAATCGTAAATTCAAATTTTATTTTGCAAATTGATTTAAAATCGAAACTCGGAGTACTCAGTTCGATGCAAAACTAGTTTTAAATTTTTTTGCGTTTTTTTTAATCTTAGTTTGATCCGATATTTCAGTAAAATACCTATCCAGTGCATTACTTTTACTGGATAGGTTCAGAAAATATATCCTGAGATACCTGAAATATTATGTGAAATCCTCAGTTAGTGATGGTTGAAATTTTTGGAGACAAAACGCTCCAAGCAAGATGCACTGTCAGCAAAAATACTGAAAGCGTGTCCCGTTGGAAGCATTTTTTGCTGAGTTGGCACTGAAAGCGCTTCCAACTAGACGCACTTTTAGTACTTCTACTAATAGTGCGTCCTGCTTGGAGCGTTTCGTCTCTACAAATTCCAACCCTCCACTATCCAGGAGTTTTTTAAAATCAAATAGGAGGTCATGTCATAGGGCTATAAATGTAACATATTTCAACCTCCGGTGGCATAAGCCATTTACAAGGAAATAAAATTTTTAAAAGTTCAGAAGAATAGAAGTTCGCATGGAAGGCATAAGTTGGAGCAACGATACTATTTGTATAAAAAGTAAGCATAAGCATTGATTTTTGTTGTTAATATTTGAAGCTCTTTTTTTTTTTGCATAATGTTTTCATTTTGAACTTCTCTCGACAGATAATTTGGTTCAAAATGAGTGGATGGATTAATGTTATTATTTATTACGATGGTGAGGTTCATGACATTGAGAACGACGTTGTTTTTTTATCGAAGAACACAGTGCGATTTTCATTTAACCATAACATACAGTTGCTAAAACTTCAAACAAAAATTAGGTGAGAAATCGTTGGATCCAACTAGATGAGAGTATCATTTATTAAGTATTGATTTTGTGCTTTGGTCGACTCCGTGAGATATGACACTTTCGATAACAAAGTTGTTAGGGGCTTGGAGGCGATAGTGCAAACACATATCGATAGTAGATCACCGTTTCTTGAGTTTTATGTGGAATTTTCAAGCCTAGATTAAGGCCTTCAATGTTGACATATGTTCCTTTCCGATTGGCTAGAATGGTTGAAAATGTCAATAGTCCAATGGCATAGTTGTGTGGTGGGTTCACCTATGGATTCTTTTTCTTATTGATTCTGATTCTCTAATCCAATACTTTTTTTTCATTTGGTATTGTAAGGGAGTCCATTTCTAGTTTCAAGCAAACTAAAGTGGACTTTATTTTTCAAAATCTTACTTTTAAAGTAAATTATTTTCTCATTTACTAAAACTTAAATAAATTCAAATTTTATCTTTAAAACTATTCAAAATAAAATAAATAGTACCATATTCATGTGATTAAAATACTTTATTACTCAAAAATGCCGAATTTTTTTTATATTTACCAGAGTAAGACGATTTTTGGAATAATTATGGGAATAGGCCGATTTAGGGAAAACACTTCCAGTTGGAGACATTTTTAGGTGAAATGCAGAAAAAGGCTTTTAGTTGGAAGTGCTTTCCGCATGGTACGTTGGAAGCGTTTTTCTACATTTCACCTTAAAAGCTTCCAATTGGAAGCGTTTGCCCCCGTGTTATATTAGCGTTCAAGGTTTTTTAGGTTTTATTTATGGGGTTTTAGGGTTTTTTTAGTATTTAAGGTTTTGGGATGAGGGTTTTAAAGTAGGATTATATTTAGGGTTGGTTTTGGGTTTTGGGTTTTAAATTGATAAAATATTTAAATAATAATTGTAATGATTGAATTTGATACTTAAATATTCGTATTTACACCAACGTATATTCGAATTTCATGTTGCAAATCTATTTAAAATCGAAACTTAGAGTACTCAGTTCGAGTGCAAAACTAGTTTTAAAAGTTTTTGTGTTTTTTAATCTTAGTTTGATCCGATATTTCAGTAAAATACCTATCCAGTGCATTACTTTTGACAAGATAGGTTCAGAAAATATATCCCGGGATATTTGAAATATGATGTGTAATTCCTCGGTTAGTGAGGGTTGAAATTTGTAAAGTCAAAAGCTCCGAGCAAGATGCATTGTCAGCAAAAGTACTGAATGCTTTCAATACTTCTACTAATAGTGCCCGTCCTACTTGTATCGTTTTGTCTCTAAAAATTTCAACCTTCTACTATCCAGGATTTTTTAAAAATCAAATAGGAGGTCATGTCATAGGCTATAGATGTAACATATTTCAACCTCCAGTGGCATAAGCCATTTACAAGGAAATAAAATTTTTAAAAGTTCAGAAGAATAAAGTTCGCAGGGAAGGCATAAGAGCAAAGATACTATTTGTATAAAAAGTAAGCATAAGCATTGTTTTTTATTGTTAATATTTAAAGCTTTTTTTTACATAATGTTTTTATTTCAAACTTTTCTCGACAAATAATTTGGTTCAAAATGAGTGGACGGATTAATGTTATTATTTATTACGACGGTGAGATTCGTGACACCGAGAATGGCGTGGTTTTTTATCAGAGAACACAACGCAGCTGTCATTTAATTAGAACATACAATTGCCAGAACTCCGGACAAGAATTAAACAAAATATCGTTAGATCCAACCAGATGAGAATGTCACCTATTAAGTATCAATTTTGTGCTTCGGTCGAACCCGTGAGATATGACGCTTTTGATATCAAAAGTGCTAAGGGCTGAGAGGCGATGGTGCAGACGCATGTCGACAGTGGATCACTATTTCTCGAGTTATATGTGGAATTTTCAAGCCCAGATGAAGGCCTTCGGATGTTGACATCTATTCCTTTTAAGAGGCCAGAACGGTTGAAAATGTTGATAGTCCAACGACACAGTTGTGTGGTAGGTTCACCACTTTGTTAGAAAGTTCCCATTATGATATCACAAAATCATCAATGGGAAGACACTCATCTGATTTGACCTTAGAGTTCAACCATGGGAGGCAGAACACCAAACAGTCAAGTTTTGGTGGTAGAACGGAATACACGACCCCTGCACGACACTTAATTAGTGGGTTAGAGATGAACTTCATTCAGTCAATGTTCAACGTTGAGAATATTTACTAGGGAATGACATCAACTTCCACCGGTTGGTAATCAACAAGTGATGTAACGCCCCAGAATTTTTATTTTTTCTTGTGAAAGTGTGATACAACTGTGTATCTGCTCCAGTGGTTAAGTGTTCTGGGTGTGCGAGAGGTCCCAAGTTCAAGCCAGGACTTGGGCAAATTTTGGTATTTTTATGAATAAGCCCTATCTTTGGTCAGTAGGCTTTTAAGTAAAACTTGAAATATAATTAACAGAATGGGCTCTTGGTCTGGTGGATAAGTGAGTGTTGGTGTGAAGGAGGTCCTGTGTTCAATTTTTTGTGATGGCGTGGAGACAGTATTTTTGCTCCAATTTCGGCTAAGAGTTGTGTTGGGGAAAAATTCTGAGTAGTTGTGTTTTAGTGGGTTAATAGGAGATAATGGGGGAGAGGTTATTAGAAAATAATCTGATTATCTTTTTGTTGCAGAAAAAAAAAGTAGTAGAGTTTCGGTTTTCTCTCCAATTACCCAAACTTTTTTTGACGTTTTCTTTTTTTTCCCTCCTCTGCTGATTCTTTCCCCTAGTTGCTGCCAAAATTTCCATTATTTTTTCCCTTTCCGTTTCTTTCTTTATTTTCTAATTGATTGGGTTGTTCATCGTTGGTTGTGTGTGTTCGGTAAGTAACAGTTTTGTCTATTGTTAATTGTTCTTAGTTAATCTCTGAAACAGGGATTCCTTTTTTATGTTTAGGAGTTAATCAAGGGGCTGATGGTTTTGAATCGACGCTGTGATTGTGTGAAGTCATGGTTACTCAAGCGAGGTAAGGGTTTTGTTAGGTTTTTAGTCGAGTTCCTTCCAAAATTGGTTGATTAAAAACAAATTAAGTGATTAATCTGGACATTTGTTGGTCAATTTTTAGGTTCTGGAGGCTTAGGAGTGCTTACGCATCAGAAATGATACTAGGTATGTACCCGAAACGTAGAAAATGAGATTCAACAAAAAGCCAAAATTGCTTGCTGTCGAGAAATAAGAGAAATAAGAGAAAATGATACGAAAAATTGTAGAGAAAGGAAATAAGGGTGTTATAATCTTCGAAAATCAACATTCTACACTAAAATAGTTTTGGACAGCAGTAGTAGTCTAACTTTGAAAAATCATATAAAATAGTGAAAATTGAGTTAGAGGTTGAATAAAATATGAAATTAAATTTTGTTGAGTCTAGTTTTGCATGGAAGAAACAGTGTAAACAATGAAATTGTAAGTTATGAGATATAATGATTTCTGTGAGACAAGGTCAGAATGGTTTTGGGTTCCCATGTTCTGAATTTGGAAAATCATCAAAAATTTTAAAAAGAATAATTAGGAGCTTAAATTTATATGTTTAAATCCTTAATGAGTCTATTTTCAAGAGAAACAAACGGAAACATCATCCAAATTTCATACTAAGAGATAAATAATTTTTAGTAAGGAAAGGTTGAAGTTGTCATATAGGAAAATAGTGATAACTTTGAAGACTTTACTTTAGTTATTTGATAAGCTATAAATTCTAAAAAATTTATGGTAAAAAGTTATTTGAGTCTAGTTTCGAAAACATCAAGCGGATCTTAATTTGAAATTCTGTAGCTCAAGATATAAATAATTTAGTGACAATGACTCAAGTAGAAAACTTTGAATGAAATATAAGTAAATAGTGAAAACATATATGAGCATTTAACTAGCATGGGTTACATTAAATTGGATCACATGGCCAAGGCCAATTTGGGCTGAGTGGGCCACACGGGCATGTGGGCCCATTTTTACTGGAATGTTTCTAAGGTTGCATAGGTCGGTAAGCGCTACTTAGACCCATAAATGTGTGAAAATGACTGAATGATATCTATCCTGAGCATGTTAATATATGAACCGAATATATGTACTGAAATTGCATAATAGCATATCATCCATTGTATGTTGCATTGCATTGTGTTGGGGGTTTTTATTTAGAGGAAGTGTACTGAAAGGCTTTAAGCCTAATTTACTGGCAGCTCAGCTGCAAACTACTGTTTTGTGCCGCATTCGGTACTACTTGGAGTGTAGGGATGAGTGGGTTGATTATATCCCCACATGGAGTGTAAGGTTGGACAGAGATGGTGTGTAGAGGCTAGATGGGTAGGATTTTGCTACTGCATAACTGTTACTGCTACTGATATTGTGATGGGCTAAGGCCCTACTGCATTTTTGACACTGTACTGAGATGGGCTAAGGCCCAACCTGCCACTGATATTGAAAAGGGCTTAGGCCCAAGATTGTTCAACTGTGTACTGTGAATACTGATTGTTTGTTTGTTTTTGCGGGATTACATGCTGTGTAACACCCCTAACCCGTATCCGTCATCAGATTAGGGTTTTAAGGCATTACCGAACATAGCACGATTTGATATTTTTATTCAATCATAATTTAATAATCAGCATTAATAATAAAAGATATAATAAATAAATAAACAAACTCAATCATTGCACATAAAATATTTAATCAATAGCATTTTATATTATTATGACCAAGCCTATTTAAATAAAATAGAGTAACTAATTACGTTATAATATTCAAGTCACGAGTTACTAAATTTGTCAATTCACCCATTCGAAAAGAATATACAAGCACATAATAGCCAAATAAAATTCCATATAATCTGAATTTATGATTAGCCAAGTATTATTTACCAAAATTAAATTATACAATAAAAGTATTTTATACATACTAATGTCAAACCGCACATACATCTCTTTAAAAAAAGTCCAAAATAATTTAACGTGTATTCGGTAATTAGCTTCTCTGTAACCAAATCAATTCATTCCCAAATGTAAAACAAATATACATGTTCTAATTATACAACCAAAATTCATGTCTTATTATAAGTATATAATTTATTTTATTACATTAAACGTCAAAACAACCTATTTTTACTAATCAAATTATGAAACAAAAGCCAATGTTTAAACATCAAACCATATACCATTTTAACGGCATATAAACGAAATAACTATATTAATGCATATCACAAATACTCAACATAATTCACTTCCTAATTCCATATTCTATTTCATTACTTTATTAATCCAAGATACAAAACAAATATCACTTTTATAATTCTTGGTAATCTCTTTAACCTATCAAACAAAATAAACAACCACAAACATGTACATAGACATTAACATTTTTTATATTTTCTTTTAAAATTACATTTATTATAGATCATATAATATATTCACTTTGATACCAACCAAATAAACCACACATAATATTCACATGTGAAATATTACTCATAAAATACTAAACTTTTATCAAGTCATGTATGATTCATAATCCAATCCAAAACAAACAAAACAGGATATTAAGCCATTTTTGCATGGCTTTAATACACCCACACTATCAAATTAAGCTAAAATCCACAACTAGTCTATACATGCCATACGACCAAATTCAAAAATTTAGCAAAATACCAAAAGATATCGATAGTGTGATGAGCTTAGCTGACGATCCCCGAACACGTAGCGATCACCAAAATCTATACATCAAAACAATTATCCAACACATTGTAAGCTAACTTAGCTTAGTAAGTTATAAGAAATTAAACAATTCAATGACATTAACAATTCAATAATAAAATCAAATAATGCAATCATATTCGTATATATACATATTCGAGCTTGTAAAACTTAAATATCAAATATGAAACCATGAACTAATTTCAGCTTGGCCGAATAGGTCTTTAAACAATAACATAGTTATTCTCATATTCAATTCATATACCCTATCTTTACCAAATGTACTCATTCATAAATAAATGTATATAAAACATAATTATAAAATCCTATATAGTTACCATTTGGCCGAATATAAACTTTCATATAATCATATACTCTCATTTACCTCGTATAAATTTTTCTCTTCACAATTGAAATAACCTAATTACCTTGATATCAAGTATTATTCATCCATTGTATACTTCTACTATCATGTACTAAATAATTGATCGAGGCCATAATGAAGTTGCACAATTAGTGCTCTTTCTCATCTAACCAAGTTGCTCTCGGTATCGCACACTTAGTGCCCGTTATACAACATCATCATTTTAATTTCGCACACTTAGTGCCCATTATCCAACATCATTATTTTAATTTCGCACACTTAGTGCCGTTCATATAGCCATAGCTATTCCATAGTCGCACACTTAGTGCCAAATATCGATAAATCGCATTGACGTCTATTTTTACTTTCCGAACTAAAACGCATTTAGCTATATATATATAATTGCATATTTCATTTCAGCATATATGTAATTAACATTCATTCAGAAATTTTAACATCTAATTGCTTATAAACTTACCTCAAACAGCGATAAACCGGAACGAAACAATTAATCGACGACTTTATTTTTCCCCCGATCCAAGTCCGATTTCTTTAATTCTTGATCTATACACATTCAAATTTAACTCATTCAAACATAATTTCATTCAATTCCGTCCAAAAACATATAAATTGGTAATTTACCATTTTGCCCCTGATATTTAACATTTTTACAATTTAGTCCAAATTGCACAAAACACAAAATATTCCAAATTAATCACAATGTAATTTGGCCGAATATTACCTAGACTCAAATAGGCCCTTTCATGTCATTTATTTCACATTCTAGTCCCTCAATTTAATATTTTCTTACAAATTAACCCAAAATAATCAAATTCATCAAAAATTCAAAAACAAACATTATAATCTATCACATATCTTTCATATTTCATCATTAACTATCATAAAGCTCAAGTATTCATCAATGGCTTATCTCAAAATCACCTTCAAATTCTAAAATTAAAGTATGGGCTAAATAGAACACGAAGCAACGATTACAAAAACGTAAAAATCATCAAAAATCGAAATCAAAACATACCTTACCCAAGCTAAAGAAGTGCCGAAACTTAAAAAACCATGTATGTTTAAAAAAACCATGTATGTTTCTTTCCTTTTCAATATTCGGCTAACAAAAGATGAACACATTCATCTTTTCATAACTTAATTTTATTATAAAGTTAATATTTACCTTATTACTATATTAACCTTTTACTAATAATTTTGTCTAACATATATATTAATGTTACTCTTGTCAAATGCCACCCACTATCTAACTTTTGGTCTTATAGCATCATAAATCCTCCCATTTAAAAAGACAATAACATTTAGGTACTTTTAGATTTAACCCTTAAATTTTTATTTTACGCGATTAAACCCTTTTATTAAATCGGACACTTAAACGATGAAATTAAAACACAGAAATTTCACACAATCAAATTCACACATAATAAACACAGAAAATAATATTAAAATATTTTTTTAATTCGGATTTGTGGTCCCGAAACCACTGTTTCGATTTGGGTCAAAATCGGGCTGTTACATGCTGAGTTTACGTAAACTTACCTTTTTTGTTTAATGTGCACAGGTAATCCCCGGACTTAGATGGATCAGTGCGACAGAAGACTCAGCGGTGACCACAGTAATTTTTGGACTTCATGGTTTTCAATTTATATTTTATGATTTAATTATTATTGATTATTTGGGTTGTAATTTAAGGACCCTCTGGAACTTTGGTTTTAAATTTTAGGTTTTTATTTATTTATTTTACTTTATGGATTTATACCTACTGGTCGTGGGAAATTCGATTTTAAAATGTTAAAATAGTTTCTAAACGCATGATCACTTATATTGTTTTATTAAAGCTTCCGCAACGAGAGATGTTTCAAAACAAATGTTTTAAATGAATAAAGACGACTTCCTAAGTTCTAACAAAGGTTTACTAAAGATAATAACATGGAATGTTTTCAACGTAACAACGAGGTTTCAAAAATACTATCGTGTGACATTGCTAGATACGACCATAACGTCTAGGCTGGGTTTGGGGTGTTTCAAGTGATTCTAGACACTTCGACAACTATACGAGAATATATGATGTACTCCCTACGACTCCCTCTCCACGACGTCCACCGGTAATGGGACATTCAACACGACAGATGTTAGTGGGTCAGAGAATGAAGATGGCAATGAATCCGATGTCAATCCAGTCCGAGAGCTCGGTGCCAACGATTTAGAAATATTTTTAGAGGCTGAAATTAAATTATAACTTTTTATGATAATAAAAGTACAATTTCGTAATTTTAATAGTCTATATCTTTATAATTTTTAAAGAATTACCTTTACTAATTTTACCTAAATTTAAAATTTTAATAAACTTAAAAGACCTAAATAGAAAATTTTCCATTTTTGAAAAGCGGTCCTACTAAACCCTAGATTCGCCCCTATATATATTAATATGATCCAACATCATATGTATAAAATAAAGATTATTATTTAGTATATTAATATTGAAAATATTTAACTACAAATGAAGTTAGAAACTATAATTTGTCTTATTTTAAATATTAATTAAAATTAATATCAATTCGTGGAATTTAAAACCTCTACCGGTAATCTACTTGATTACCTATAAAACAAATGAATGCACCGTTGAAATTGCTTTAAGGAAGACCTAAGAAATATTAAAATCTACAAAATAAAATAAAATATATTGTTGATAAACCCTAATATGCTTTATTAGTATTCATTTTCAACATTTGGTTTTGATATTTAATTTCCTCCTCTTATACTTTACACTTCTTTTCCCCATGTTTTAAATGTTTATAACATAAAATAAACATCTTTACTTTTATAAGAAAAACATTTTAATTTTTATTTAATTTTCGTTCTTTTAAACTTATGTTGCTTGTCAAATCTTTTAGATAATGTATACAAAAGCGGTGTAATTTTCTTGATTTTGTATTCATTCTACGGAATTATTCGCTTATACTCTTTTGGTGAAATTAAATTTAATAATGATGGTGATATTAGTTAATATAATGATTAAAACTAATAATGTGATATATGTAGAGTAAATAATTAAAATTTTACAAAAAATATTATCATATAAAAATAATTAATTATTTTCAAATTGCCTTCCTCGTGAAAGAAATTTGTGCAATTAATTATTTCGGCAATAACACTCCAAAAAAACAATATGTGCAATTCAACAACAAAATTCAGTAAGAAAATGGCAATAACCTAGTGGTTAAGGCATTAGGCTGTCAGGGTTCGCAAAATTTTTTCTATTATTAAATAAAACAACTATATTCCATGTTTAATTTTTACTAATATATCAGATATCAATTTAGTAATTATAAAATTCAGTCCTACGGGATTTAGTATGAGGTTAAAATATATACTTAATTCCTACCTATACATTCAGTTGCTCTCTATATATAACTCCAGTTATTCAGCATTCGATCATGGAAAACAAATATGACCAACTTATACAACAAGCACGCAGTTCTTGATTGCGAAGGCTGGTCATGGGGCTGCCATGCCCCTGAATTCGCTCCTCTTATGGCGGGGGCACTAGTAATTTTCTGCTGTGCATGGTGGTTGTGGGGTATGAAATTCACCAAAATAAACCCACCTCTACCACCTGGTCCTTTAGGCTTGCCTATATTAGGAAACCTTCCCTTCATTAAACCCGAATTGCACCGTTACTTTTCAGACCTGTCTCGGATCTATGGTCCCGTCTTCAAACTTCGAATGGGGAGCGTGTTGGCAATAGTCATAAACTCACCTTCACTTGCCAACGAGGTCCTCAAAGTTCAGGATGCCATCTTCGCTAACCGTGACGTTCCGGCAGCCGCTGTGGTCGGCACATTTGGTGGACTCAACATCTTATGGAGACCCAACGGTTCTAGATGCAACCAGCTGCGTAAGCTTGTTATTTGCGAAATCATGAGCAAACAAAGCTTGGATGCTTGCTACGTGCTTCGTCAACGAGAGGTTCGACGAATGGTGAAGGAGATTCACGGAAAAGTTGGTTCCTCAGTTAACATATATAAACAATTATCAGCAACCGCTCTACGAGTGATGATGAGCACGCTATGGGGTGATGATCCATCGAAAGATTTGATTGAGTTTAGGAAACGATTGGATGAATTTATAATAACATCTGCAACACCGAATGTTTCTGATCTTTTCCCAATTCTGGCCCCAGCTGATTTACAAGGAATTGAATCCAAAGCGAAGGAGCAATTGTCGTGGTTTTATGGGGTTTTTGAATCAATGATAAAGAACCGAAGAAACATTAGAGATGATGGAAAAGAGAAGGAGAATATTAGCAAGGATTTTATACAGCAATTGTTGGAGCTGCACTGGCGAGGAGATGAGAAAAACTCTTTATCCATCAACGAAGTGAAAGCTTTGCTTCTGGTAAATAATTTAACATAACAACATCCACATAAGTGTTGATATTTTACATTTTACAATATTTATCTCTATATCTCATAGGATTTGATGGTCGCCGGTACAGATACAATACCCACTACTGTAGAGTGGGCAATGACCGAACTATTACGCCATCGAGATAAAATGACGAAACTCGTAAAGGAATTAGATATGGTGGTCGGAAACCAGAACACTGTGGAAGACTGTCATATACCTCAACTTGTCTACTTGGATGCTGTCATAAAGGAGACACTTCGTCTTCACCCAGTTGCTCCATTGTTGATTCCTCATGTGCCCAGTGAGACCACTGTTATTGGTGGATTTACTGTCCCTAAAGGTTGCACGGTTTTCATTAATGTATGGGTCATTCAAAGGGACCCTGAGTTATGGGACGATCCTTTTCGGTTTCAGCCCGAGAGATTCTTGGAAACAGACATTAACTATCGAGGCAACAATTTCGGGTTTTTTCCATTTGGTTCAGGGAGGAGGATGTGTGTTGGGGTTTCTCTAGCAGAGAAGATGGTGGCACTGCTCTTGGGCTCTTTGATGCACTCTTTTGAATGGGGATTGTCAGAGGGGACTAAGCCTAGTTTAGAAGATAAATTTGGGATTTTTTTGAAGAAAACGGAATCACTTGTTGGTATACCTGTTGCACGACTTCCTAATTTGGAGCAATACCAATGAATATGTTCAATTTTTGCATACTCATAAACTATATGATATGTATGTTAAATAATTGTTACTACGTAAGAAAAAGCAACTACAAAAAAATAAGACTTTACATAGTTGTTGAGCCATTAGAGATTATAATCCATCTTAGGTTTAAATCCTAAAAATTATATGGATATGTTTTTGAATGAAATATATACTTGTACTTATATAGTTTACTATCACTAGTAAATTTATATATATGATGTATAGAATAATCATTCTTATAAGGGTTAATATATACGAAGATATCTGAATTTGGTAACTTATATTTATTTGGTACCTATAAATTTTTTAATCTAATTGGTACATGAATTTGAAAATCATAAGCCAACTTGGTACTTTTTTTAGGTACCAAATTAACACCATTAAAATATACTAACATGACGTTGACAACCAATAGCATAATGACACAGTTTAACATGTCACAAAAAAATAAAAATGAAATTGATTTTTCTCACTAAGTCGTACATTGGGAGCATGCAATATATGGTATTACAAAAAAAATGATGAAAGCATGGGCAACACAGTTTACGGTCCCTTTGGATGGACGGTGCGTTTACCTATGGTTAATATAAAAATAACGATGGTGGTGAAATTAGATACTATAGCATATGACAAAAAGAAAGATAAACAACGATGCGTTTACCTATGGTTAGTGTAAAAACAACGATAGTGGTGAAATTAGATACTATAGCATATGACAAAAAGAAAAATAAACACATCGCATTGGAGGTAAACGTTCATCCAAAGGGGCCCTTAGACTACTTCAATCTAGGTGCACATGAACCAGGCTAGTGAGCTTCCGTCCAATCCTACAACAACCGATAGGCCACGATAATGATATCGTTTTTAGTCCTTATAATTTTTAAATTTCAAAATTTTAATTTTAATTAATACAATAATTGTAAAATTTATTTATTAAAATAATGTTATTTTTTAAGTATCATGTAAAAATAATAAATTTACATAAATGTTTAAATTATCGAAATTAGTAAAGATTTCCTCATTATATAGGTGCAAATTGATATACTCGATATAAATGTTTTCAATAAAATAATTGACTAGTATGCTTTAAGTTGATCAAAATCTTGGTCAGCAGACAGTGATGAAAGTAGACTTTTGCAATATTATTCATACCAACATTTTGTCTTTTTAAGTTGAATAGTTCCTAATTCTATGCTCACCTAATTCTATTTTTATAATTTTTTATAATTTATTTGAATTTTTATAAGTTTTATAATATTTAGATATTTTTAGAATTTTTAATGAATTTTATAATTTTTTTAAGTTTATATAAGATTTTAATATTTTCATAATTTCATAATTTTTATGATTTTTATTTGAAAAATGAAATATCAAATCCGAGCTATCATAGTGCTGCCTTCTGATTGGCCCATTAATTAATTTTAACAATCAATATGATCAAAGACTACCATTAACGAATGAACTTAATTGATTTTCTAGTTTATTCTTAAGCCTAAATGGTACGTAACTCAACAAAGTTGATATAAAGACAACAGCAGTTCAAACACATGAAAACAAAGAGCTTAGCCTATGAAAACAGACACAGACTAATTTATACCATGTGTAAATGATGAGGATTTAATTTTTTTTATTAAGATTAAATTGACACAGTATATAAATATTGAGAGTTAAAGTTGCTATTATGTCTATTTTAAAAATTGTCACAGTTAGTCAACTAGTGACAAAAAAATACAATATTGAATAGTTGGTGACCATTTTGTAACTTTTCATATTAGGGCAGCCAAAAAAATTTACTAATAGTTGGGTGACCATTTTGTAACTTTCCTCTTAGTTGAGTGATTAAAAAAATATTAATAATTGGATAACTACGACTATAGTTTATCCTTTAATTTTTAATTGTGTTTGATAACTATATATGTTAATTTTTACTTAATATGAAATTTTCAATAAAAAAGCCTTGAATATATTAGGTAAGTAGATAGCTACTTATAACTTAATATACTGGAAACCATTATGTTGACTTTTCAAAACCTTACTTTTGAAATAATTTATTTTCTCATTTTATTAAAATTAAAATTCGAAATTTATTTTAAAAGATTTCAAAATAAAATAAATAATACCATATTACTAAGATTAAAATTATAAAATAATAAATTTAAAAAATCAAAATATATTATTATCAAATAAAAACTAAATTCAATGCTTAGTTTTACTAATATATCAAATACTTTTATAATATGAAATTAGTAATTATAAAATTCAAAAACACACCCTTATATTATATTAATAGTGGAATAAGTCTGTTTTAGTCTTATATCCAATTTCTCAATTTTTTTCTTGTACAAAATTTGATATGGGAGAAGGAAAAGTTAATAATAAATACAAGAAATTTTATTCATACACGTATGTTTGTGGAAATTATGTATTTAGAATAACATATAATAAATGATGAAACTAATTAATAGTAAAGTGTATTTAATACACTGGTATTGTACTCTTTTTTTCATAAATACCTTAAAATTTTGACATGTGTTTTTTTAATATTTATTTTTTAATATTTTACTATACCCCTATAAGACACTTGTAACACCCCAAACCCGGCTTAAACATTATGGCCGAATTCGGAAGCGTTACATAGGGATACTAAAAATTCGACTTCCTTTTAATTTGATATCATCGTAAACCGTTGTTACTTAGTAAGTCCGATTTGTTTGGAAAACGTGTTGACATACTTATTTAATTTAAAAATCGTTATTTGTTTACGTCTTTCAATTAAATCGTTTATTTTGCAACGGAGTTTCTTAAAACGTTATATTTTAGTAAATCGAATTGTTTCATTAAAAATCGTTATTTTCAAAAAATTTATCGTTTTCGTAAAAACCCCTTTTACCAATCTTTATGCTAGAAAACCAAAATAAAAATCCAAAACCAAAAATAGTCCGAAGAGTCTAAATTATAAAAACTCCCAAAACCGAAATTTAAGTAAGCCATATTAAAGTAAAAATAGTTTTATGGCATCGTAGACACAATCGAGCTCCCGTCGTACCGACCCCCTAACCTGAAAGTAACAGACAACAAACAGTGAGTTTTGATAACTTCGTGTGTAACGCATACATAAACATAAAGTCAAATTCAATCACATGACAAAACAGATACAGACATAAGTCTTTTACAGAATCAGATTCATAACAGAGTCGTATAGATACAAATATGCATGGTCCTACCCCCATCCTTACACACCAACTCTGACCATCCCAACAAACCATGTGGGATATTAAACACCCACCCAGCCTTACACACCGCATAGTGTCCATACGACACTTTCCAGAATAATCGCAGCAGTGCTGCCAGAATATTAACAAGATATCGCCTCATCAGATTACTTTCTCCACATAATACATACCCCGCCCCATAGTCAGATACAAATAGAATACCAGATACAACAGAATTAATAGATATCAAAATTAATATATCAGGCATACCCGTATAACAAATAATAAACATGTATATCCATAGCAAATCATTTCGCATTACATTACATGCATTTAGGTGTTGTTTGCGTCAGATTCCATACAAACAGATTATCATATTTCATGCTTTAAAGCTTGCCTAAACACATACAAACCCCACAAGAGGCCCACAGTTTATCATATTGAATTGCAAATCAATTTCCATTTAAACACTAGCAGCCGACCACTCACAAAGTCCTTAGCAAAAACAAAATAATCTCAATTAATCACACAAACACTCATACCCAAGACCCCTAATGCACCAACAATGCCCTCAACCACTTCAACTAGTTCACAAACACAAAATTAAAACTTTGGGGCTCTGCAACACTTGATAACCCTCTGATCTTGTTTGTGGAGTCTAAAAATTCTACTGGTAGTGTACTAAATAATTTCTCTTAATAATAACGCATGAAATATGTACAATATTAAAATGAAAAAATATATTAGATGTGAGTAAAATAAAATTTAAATATGTAAACAATACTCTCGTAAAGTTAATATTTTATTGACGTAAATAGCATAGGTTCAAGTCCAATCGCACGCAAATTTTTTATTTAGTTATTCTAAAAAAAAAAAGACTAAAATACCCTCAAATAATGTAACTTATTTAATCGCGAAAGGACATTTTTGTAATCTTTTTAACTAAGTTTGTACTTAGTTGACTCGTCACACTAACTCAAAGAGAAGTTTAAATAATAGTAAGCATAGATAAATACAAGTTGTCGAGGTAAAATTAATGTTTTATTGAAATAAATTGCATAAGTTTAAATATGTCAAAGGTCCTTGTATTCTTATATTTTAATTTTGAAACATTAAGTCCCTATGTTTTTTTATTTAAAATCTTCGTCACTTTGTCTAATTCGTCGTTAAAGTTAAAAATAACTTTTTAGCCCTCAATATTTACAATTTTTTGTCAATTTGGTCCTTACCCTTTAAAGTACATAAAATAATTTTTCCATACTTTAAATAAAACATAATAAATTAAAAAAATAAACTCTTTAAAATTCAAAAAAGGATTTTTAAAATATAAAAAATTCAAAATTCAATGTTATCTAAACTGGACCAAACCACTAGTTGGACCGGTTGGACTGGGAATTGAGTGGAGTATCGATTATAAATCGAATTAAATTTTACAATTCGAATATACGATTGGTGTAAATACAATGTTTCTAAATACCAAATTAAATCATTATTAACTTTACATCTAAAAAATTATAAAAAGAAACTAAAGGATATATAAAAAAAACTTAAAAAATATAAAAAAAACCCTAAACTCTTGCAAAACAAAACTTTAAACCCTAAAATCCACAAAACTCTAACCCTACTTTAGAAAAAACAAAACCTTAACCTTAAAAATCGGATCCAACAATTATTTTAAAAATTAAGATTTTAAAAATTCACTCTAATCCTTACCTTTAAAATAAAATGAAATAAAATAAAATGGTTTTGATTTTATTTTATTTTTATTATTTTGAATGGAGAAATGTTGCTGTTTAAAGTCAACATTTTAAGGTAAAAATTTATTCTTATTTCTAATTTTCTTAACCTTATAAATACAAGAAAGAATTATATGAAACAAAATATTATTCATTTCTAATAATTTAACGTTACATTAATGATTTTATCTTGAATTTAAATATTTTCATTTAAATTTATTTTTTAAAATAAAATATTAAAATTCAAGATAAAATTAGTAATTAAATATTAAATTATGAAAAAAAAATATGACGTAAGTGTTTCATAAAAATCTTTCCCTCTAAACTAGAGTTGTCCATGGCGGGCGGGCAGGTTCAAGGCAGACTGGAAAAATTTTGGCCCGACTCTTAGGCTGAGCCAGCCCGACCCAAAATATGGGCCTAAAATTTTGCCAGCCGGTCAGGAAAAATAATAAGCCGAGCAGGCCCTACTGATTTTAATAAACACAAAAAATATTTTAAAAATAAAAAAATTTAAAGTATTTTAAAATTAAAAATAAAAATAAAATATATATTTATTATATTCGGGCGGGCGGGCCCGCCAAAAAGTTGAGCCGAGCCCGCCCATTTTAAACGGGCCTCGTTTTTTGCCCAAGCCCATATTTCAGGCCTATATTTTTACCCGAACCCTCACATATTTCGGGCGGGCCATCGGGCCGGGCCGGGCCACCCGGCCCATGGACAGGTCTACTCTAAACACACATCATAAAATAAAAACTTCAAACCACAGTACAGAAAAGAAAATCCTTCATCAGCAATGTGAACTAAAATATCTTTGTCCAAAGTTCAGAATACCAATATTGATACGTGGCAAACAACCATTGGTTATTGAAAAATGGGTAGGGGGACAGCTTTTACTGCAACATGATTGGTATTTGTTGACTGGTCTGACAAATTACAAAAGACAAACACTTTTCGCAGAAAAAAAAAAGTTGGATTTCAAAAACAAAGAAGATTAGATATGGTTTTGAATGTGACATCATAAACAAACACACCGATCTTCGTCCAGAAAACATGAAAAATTCGGTGGGTTTTGTTTTAATTCTTGTTTTTTCATAGTTTAGTTCCACTTTTTGTTGTTGTTTTGGGGTTCAGATTCAATTCAATCTGTTGCTGAGTTCACCCTTCAATGTTGCTTGGTATATAAAGTGGTAAGCTTTAAATTTCAGTCATTTATGTAATTGTGGAATGATTGCCGGTTGTTGGTAAGTTCTCCTATGATATTGAATCTCTTTAAAAAGTTGGGTTTTTTTTTTTTAAGGATTTGGTGCTGTTTCTGCTTGATTCTTGATAGGATTAATGAATTTTCATTGTTCATTTTGGTTTATGATTTTGATTTTATATTGGGTTTTGATTCAAAATCTGGAAAACTTGGTTTAAATATGAAACTGTTTTAAGTGGTTGATTCATAATCATAACCACAGTTTCATATTCATATTTCATGAGCTGAACTGAAATTATTTTAGTTGTGATAAGCAAAAATATTGAGGATGTTTGCATGAATCAACTGGATTAAGGTATTTTGTTCTTCAATTAGCTAACATATGTAACTATCTGTTTGTTAAAATTCCTCAATGGGTACTCAAATATGTTGAAAAGATTAGTATAGACTGACAGAATAATCAAACAGTGAAACGTGCAGTTAAAAAGATTAGTATAGTTTTCATATGTTTGATTCATTTTTGTTGTTGGATAACAGGCTTTAGGAGAGGAATCATCAAACATGGTTCATAAACTGGAAGCTATCCATGGCGGTGGTGGATCAATTAAGTTGGGGACTAAAGGGACAATTAGTTCCCTTATGACAAAGGAGCTAGACTCCATTAAAACACCAAAGCAAGCACCACCTAGACACAAATCTCAGGCGATTCCTGCATCGGTTGCCTGTTCTTCAACGACTCTAAAACGATTACAACCAAGGAAATCATTGGATGGAGCCGGCACCTGCAGGGGTCGCAACAGCACGAGTTATAAAAGCCCCCAAAGTACTAAAAATGTCCATCAGATGCCAATGCTTGGCTCTGAAAATGTTGCATTAGAAAGAACACCTATTAGACAAAAAAGTGACAAGAAAGTAGTATCAAACATTGTTGAAGTAGTGGACATAAAATGTGGGAATTCAGATCGGGCATGGTCGACCCCTATAACGAATCGTCTCAAGAAGCTTGGATTCTCCAAGCTTTCCGAGACCATCGTCTAGATTTCCAACTTCTTTGAATCCGATTTCAGGTTCCTATATCCGGAACCCGAAACCCCGACCGGCCTATTCTCCGAAACTTCCACCACAGAACAAATGCTTGCTACAAGTTTGCTAGCTCCTCTTTTTTTCTTCTTTTCAGCTGCCACAACTGGTCCAACAATAGGCCTACCATGTGGCTTCTTCGAGCTTTCTCGGCAGCTTAATTCGAGCTCAAGCCTGTTGAAGTACTTGATCTCTTGCATTACCAAGGATCCCACAGTGCCTTTGGTGCCTATTTCAATAGGATGATGTGCAGCCATATCAACTGCAACATTTTTACCACTGGATTTTGATCTTTGCATGCTTTGCTTTTGGTGTTTCCACTGGTTTTAGTTCTTTGCCTCTTTATTTAAAGTGAACTGCACTGAACATTTAAGCTTCTAACTGAAAATGTCTGTTTTGTTTTAACTACATTACATTGGTTTTATTTTAATGTTGTTTGGTGCCATAGTATTGTCAGTTAACTACTGTTCATCAGTATTTTATAACTGAATTATGTTTGCTAATTTCAGTTGAAATTTGTTAGCTTATCATGTTTATTTTAATCAAAATTTTAAGTTGATAAATTTTGACAAAAAATACTTACAATTTTAAGATTGAACTGAGATTTTAAATTAAAATGTAAAATATATATATATATATATATATATATATATATAATTTTAACTTCTTTTAGTGCAAGGATTAAATTTTAATTTTGTCAAAATATAGGGATTAAAAGTATATTTTAATCTTTTGGTTCCTATGAACTATAACTTATATTTAAATGCTCAAATCAAAGACTAATTTAATGGTTTCTTATAGGGTCAAAATTTTCAAAATGATTATGATAAAATTGCTCAAATGAAGGTTAACTCTTTTAAAATGGTCAAATAGGATCAAATCTAACTTTTTATGGGTTGTTCGGATAAAAGTTAATTATTTTAAAATAGTCATAAAATGATAAAACCTTTATAAAAAATGCTCAAATGAAAGCCAAATTTTTACGAGTACTTTCATAAGGGTTTAGTCCTTATACGATCATATTGAATGGTTTGACGCTTATATGAACAACTTCAGTAAAGTGACATGGAAACCTATGTACTAGGAGTCGGATTACATTTTACTCATTCTACTCAAAAGATAAGAAAATTAATCATTGCATCTTAGATCAAAGAGTAAACATGTCATTCTATTAAAAATTTCATCCATTTCTACTATTAAAAATTGGTCTTATATGTCGGCATGAGGTACATTTAACTATCTAGTTATTTGTTAGTAATATCACCTTTTACAAGTATAAATTAATGAAATTTTTACAGAAAAAATCGATTTATTTTTAATCTAACGTATAAGGACTATTTTACTCATTTAATATCTAAAAAACAAATCCAATACATTTAGACCTAAATAAAACTATGAACCTAGTGGGTGTGGATGATAATATCTTGCATATTGGTCCAATGAACACAACTAAAGTACTTTTTAGGTAGAGAGGTAATTGTGGGGGTTGAGTTCTTTTACTCCATTTGATTGTATCAATATATGTGGTCGTATAATATTAAAAATGATTAGATATAAGGTTATAGAAAAGGAAAGTAGAGAGGGGAGAAGGGGCAAAACATGGGAGTTTCATATGCCTAATAAATTTAATAGTCTTGGTTAGGTGAAGTGAAGTGAAATGTTAAAATGTCTGACTTTCTCACCACTGCCAAATCTTCCTGCTTTTTTCACCAATTGCACCTAATTTAGGTTTTTCCCTTTAATGAGGCAAAATCAATGAGTGGAATTGAATGAAATGAGAAATTCTGAATTAATGGTTAAGGGTGTTCACCGTTTTAGGTGTAGTGGTTTGAGTTATACTAATTGTGTTTATTGTTTAAGCTTTACCAAAATTTTTATTAATTTTAATTTTAAAATTTATCAAATTAAATAAAACTAAAATCAACTTAAGTGAAATAAATTTATCTGAATTTTAATAAATATTCAATTATATTCCATCATAATAGAGCAAGTCTTAATTACAACTTAAAAGGTACAATCTCAAGTGGAAGATCATTTAATATGAAGGAAAAAGCCCACCAACCGTAATCACAATATTACAATTTTTTAATTATATAACTCTAATCTAGATATTGACGATTGATTTTTTTATTAAAAAATTAATGATGGATTGAGTCTTAGCTTGGTTGATATTAATATTGTTGTCAATATAATAGAATGTGAGTTCGAGTATGTTAAAGTCGTTGATTCTCATAGTTAAGTGTTGGGAAGAGACTATGGATAGTTCTAAGAATTGTATAAAAAATATTAATGTAATTTGAGTTAATATATATTTTGCCTCCTAAACATGTCAATTAGTACCTATTTTGTTTTACTTAGTTAATACTTGAACTTGTATTCCCTCACATAGTTTAATACCTTTGCAATAATGTCGTTAGTTTATGCTAATTGACACTAATAGCCAATCCGAAGATGACACATGGTAAATATAAATAAAAATAAAAAATATTTAAAATATATAAATTAATAAAACCATTTTTTCACGTAAAAGAGCTTAGACGAATGGTAGCTTAGATACATTCGAATCTGGACACCTATATATCTAGATTCATTTTAAATGTGTTTTTTTAATAAATTTATATATTTATGTGAAACATGACAGCCATTTGTCCAAGTTCATTTTAACGTGAAAAATATTTTTATTAATTTATATGTTTTTAAAGATTTTTTAATTTTTTATTGGCTAAAGGGGTATATAATCCCCTGAACTTTCGCGAAAAAATTAAATAAGTCTCTCTACGAAAAATGCACTCAATTAAACTCTGAAAATCTCAAATTGCATCAATTAAGCCCTTTGACCAACATTTTCACTCTTTGATCATTACAATGCTAACGTGGCCGTTACAGCACTGACATAGCGCTCCATGTAAGCAATAGTTGTTGGTGTGATAGTGCCACATCAGCTACCACGTTTGACAAAAAATAAAATTTAAAAATTAAAAGAAATAATTTTTTAATTTTTTTACTAGAATGTACTTGAACAAATAGCTATCCAGATTCATTTATTTCAAAACTTAAATTGTTTTAAAATGTTAATTTTTTTAAAAATACAAATTTGTAAAAAATTATTAAAAAATATTAAAATATTAAATAAAATATAAATAACTACAATTTTGTTGTTAATGTTTGGATAATGTACAACATTTGTTTCATTATTAATTTTGCTACTATTTTAGAAGCCTTTTCTTATTAAGTTGCACTTATTTTAGTGTTGTTTAAGTATAAAGACTTTTTTAATTTATTTTCAATTTGTTGGGAAACATTTATTTTAATAATTTTAGTGTATTTGACGTATTATATTTTTAAAATTTTTAGATATAAAAATAAAATTAAAAAAGTCAATACGGGTTTGGCCTAGGCCTAAAATTTTGTTAGGACCTAACCCGACCCATAGACAACTCTAGTTGTACTCCTGTTATTAGAATTAACGAAGTTTTTCAATTAATTAATAAAATTAATTTTAAATAAATATTATTGAATAATAGAATGTGGTGAATTTTATATTCAAAATATAATAATAATGTTAATTGATATTTCTTTAATTATTAAAATTTAATTAATGTTAATTATTTATAGTTGAATGGAATTAAGTTCATTAAAGTGAATATGTAAGTTAATATTTTAAATAGATTATTTGAAAATTAAAAATAAATTTATTTTTAACTTTTTTTTCATGTCAGCTGAATGCATGTTTAAAATTTACCTAAGTCATCATGTGGAGAATGATGATTTTGATGATTATTTTTTATATTTTTCTTACTATTTTGTATGATTTTTAAGGGGTAATTTATAGTATAGGTAATTTAATTTGAGTATCAATTTTCATCTAAATTAAAATTTATTATTTATATTTATTTATTTACTGAAAACAACTTTTGTTATTTTTATATGACATAATAAAAGGTACTAATAGAATTAAAACTTTGATACACATATCATATTTTTAAAGAAAAATAAATTTTAATATTTTTAAACTTATATAATTTAGAAAAGTCTTCTTCAATCACATTGAATCTGGACAACAATATGTCAAGATCTATTTTGGACTTTAACTTTTAAATGGTTTTATTAATTTTAATTTTTTTGAACTTTATTTAATATCTTAATAAATTTTAATGATGTTTTTTACAAATTTATAAAATTTTAAAAATTTAAGTTTTGAAATGAATGAATTGTCCATGTTCATTCCGGTAAAAAATAAAATATATATTTTTAATTATTTAATTATTTTTTATTTTTTGTTAATGTGGTAGCTGATGTGGCATTGCCATGCCAGTAGCTATCACTGTTATGGAGAGTTATGCCAGCGTTGTAATGGTCAAAGGCAAAAAAGTTGGTCAAAGGGCTTAATTGATGCAATCTGAGAGTTGGAAGGCTTAATTCAGTGCATTTTTCGCGGAGGGGCTCAATTGATTTTTTCGCGAAAGTTCAAGGACTTATATGCTCCTTTAGCCTTTTTTATTTATGTTTGCCATGTGGCACATTGAAAGGTTGTCATGTGTCATCTTTGGATTAGCTATCAGTGTCATGTTAGCATAAACTAAAGACGTTAATGTAAATGTGCCAAACTATGTGACAGAATAAGTTCAAGTACCAACTAGTTAAAAAAAAAAAAGGCACCAACTAAGTACAAGTGGACAAGTTCAGGGGCAAAATATTTATTAACCCATGTAATTTTGTCCATTTTAGTAATTGTACTTGTTTTGGTCCGTTTTGGTACCTGAATTTGACAAAATTTTCATTTTGGTCACTAAACCTGGATTTCGTAAAAGTATGATGACATGTCACTATGAAATTGGGTCATATCATCACTTGAAACTTTAAAAAATATTTTTCAATTTTTTTTTAAGTTATAAGTGATGATGTAGCATAATTTCAAAGTGTTATGTCATCATATTTTATAGAATCCAAATTTAGGTATCAAAGTAGACCTAATTACTAAATTCAATACCAGCATTTACATATCCTCCGCCATTCTAACTTAATTAATCGGACCATGATGACCACCCAATCGATAATTTGATCAATATAGTGCATAAGGATAAATTATAGCTATTTATTAAATTATTCGAGTTATTTAAATAATTTAAATTATAGATTTTAAGTCTGAGCTAAATTATATAATTCGAAGTTGGCTTAAAAAAACAACTTAAAAGGCCTCAAATTATTTATTTTTGATATTGTATAGCTTAATTAATTTTTTCGAATTGAGTGAAATTTGATTCGAGTGTATCATTCGATTTGTTTCCACTGGAAACAGGAATTTGGACTGTGGACTTTCTTTCTTAGGATCCAATGTCCTTGCATGAAGTTGGTTGCCTATTGGGTACTTCTATCAATTTATTTAGCGGTGTTTATGGGCCGAGACAAGTTGGGTTTAGATCGAGTTTATGTATACATTAATATATTTTATGTTTGCTTAAGTTTGATCTGATCTGAAATATAGGCTAAAATTTACCTAAACTAGTCATATTTATAAATGATTAGCCTAAATCTTTCTATATATATATTTTTCAAAATACATATATTGTTTTTAACTTAATATTTCAGATGATTTTTTCTTTTATTAAAATTTTAAGTTTAGACAACTCAACATAGTTTTTAATATTTACTTAACAGTGTATTATTATATATATTTAATTTTATATGATAAATTATATAATATATAAAAATAAAATAAAAATATAAAGCAGACTCAATCTGATTAGGTTGGACTCAAAATTTTTTTTTGAATGTCAGATTCGAGCTTTGAATGTTAGAACTCAAACCCATTGTTCAATTTTCGTATTTGTGTTCAAACCACGCAAATTTCTAAAAAGTTTAGGAAATATACTATGAATAAAATCACAAGTATTCTTTTAGAAAAACTTAAATTATAGCATTGATATTTTCATTATTATAATGTAAACTTATATTTTTGTTTTATGGTATAAAATAAATTTATGCTTATTTTAATTATTTTAGCTAATTCTATTGGTTTTAAAATAAATTTTACATATGTAACTTTACTTATATTTAAAAATTAACTTTTATTTTACTAGAAAAAAATCAATTTTTTTCATTTTTGATGTTTGGATAAATATTCATGTAGACTATGTTAATGAGAATTAAGGATGTTAAAATCAGGTGTATGAAATAAACTTGTTGACTGGAATTTTATTAAAATATTGGTTTTCTTCTAAAAATTAAATTTTTTTTTATTTTAATATTTTTCTAAGAATTGGCAACATTTTTATCATACCATTGGACAAAATTGCTAGCTTCATCGTTTAATTTGACCATCAATGATAGTAAATAGTCAAACGTATCAATGGACGAGGACACTCATGCAACATAACATTCAATAAAACAAAAACAGCCAAACATTTCTTCTCCAAGACAATGAGTGGATAATGTTTGAAGCTTATACAAAACCACATTCATATCTCACGAAAAAAAAAAAAAAAAAATCAAAAGAATCAATGGCTTCAATCCCATGTATTTTCCAAATACCCTTTACTGCAAAACCCATAAATCCTTCATTTCCTTCTTTGCCAACATTCAGTTCTAAGTTTCTGGGTACTCAAAACTCACTATCCTGTTTAAGTCCTTCAAATATTGGACCCTCTAATGGTTCAAGAACTCAATGCTGGTTCAAGTTTGGCAAGAATGGTGTTGATGCTGAAGGTGCTGGCATTTATGGTAGTCAAAAAAGAGATGATTTTGACAAAGATGATGTTGAACAGGTTCTTTCTTTATATACTTTTTTTTTTTTGGCTTGTCTTTGTTGCCCATGTTGTTCTTAAGTTTGAGATTGGACTGTGTTTGTTTAAATGTCCCAATGAATATGACATTTCATTTCTAGTTCTTTTTGAGAAGTTTTAGTATGATCATGAAATCATTACAAACATGTATATGGGGTTAGACATTATTGAACTTGTTGGATTGTTTTTAACAAATCTTATTATCATCACCGTAGAAGAGGAAACGTGGATGTTGTTCTTTTTTGTACAAAAGAGATTGCAGCTCGGGAAAAGAGACGGATTTGTAGATGTTGGGATGTGAACCTTAAACATTGTGAAAACATGACTTCATGAACCAACTAGGCTAAGCTTCGGTTCCGATGTTTATAGATGAATCTCAAGTGTTTCATAGGCTTCTTCTATGGTACTCGTTTGATTTGATTTAGATTTATTATCATTGACCTAAATTATTATAGATGAACCTAGTCAAGATATGAGCTTGGATATCATAACCCTTTATGTATTTAAATAGATAGCCTACTAAGGACAGAACTAGATTTCATTGTCAAAAAGAGTTGAAACATCTCCCAAATGTTGATAGGAAATGTTATGTGAATGTATGTTTGACTAGGTTGACAACTAGAACCATTGTAAGAAATTGAAACAAGCTAGAACTCTTTACGCAGTTTGGACTTAACTTATGTTTGCGGAGTCTTGCTCTGATAATCAATCCACTAAAATTCACTTAATATAAGAAAACTCAAAGATTTAAGCTCAACCCCATCACTCAAATTGAAACCTCAACTTTTCACATCTTAGTA
The DNA here is from genome assembly GCF_025698545.1 of Gossypium raimondii. NCBI lineage: Eukaryota > Viridiplantae > Streptophyta > Magnoliopsida > Malvales > Malvaceae > Gossypium > Gossypium raimondii. Next base: position 54,601,576 of record NC_068569.1, on the reverse strand, counting down.
TGATTCTCCTACTTTACCATCTCAGATATCCTCTCTCACTATAATTTTTGCCGAGCCATTTTGAGTTTTATTGCTTCTTTTTATCAACTTGACCCCTTTTCTTCAATGTCAAAGGCGCGACTCACTCTTCTTTCAAATTGTCGTTCGTTCTTCCCTATTTCTATTTCGAGATAATGCCTAAGTCTTCAAAAAACATGAGATTTTTCTTTGGTTTTTATCCTTTGAACGAAACACTCTTATTGTGTTGATCTTTGAGTAGTCTTTATATATTTCTAAGTATATACTTTCTTTTTCTACGTTTTTACTTGATAGAAAAATGGAAAAATTGCCAACAGTAAACATCATGTTGTAGCACCCAAGTGCGTTCTTTATGTTGGCGCAGGACAAGCTAGACCTTCCCTGGCAATACGTATTCCTAATACTATGAGATATGTAAAGCACTTTGCTATTTCGATACATGATTTGTTAGATTGTTAAAGATAATTGTTTCCGCTATTTAAGGAGCTAATTTTGATTTTGCAGTACTTCAACTACATGGGGATGCTTGCTGTTGAAGGGTCCTATGATAAAATGGAAGCTCTATTGAACCAAAACATTCACCCAGTAGACATCTTGTTAATGCTGGCTGCATCAGAAGGTGACCGGCCCAAAATTGAAGAGCTATTGAGAGCTGGAGCTGTTTATGATGTCAAAGATGCTGATGGCCGTACCGCCGTTGATAGGGCTGTCAATGAAGAAATCAAAGACTTCATTCTTGGTTTTTCTGTCCAGAAGGCTTGATCTTGATTAGGGTGTAGATAAAAACAGGGTATTTGTGCTTGTAAGTTACTCGGGTTTGATTTGGAAAAAAACTTGAATTCGATTTGATTATCATCAAGCTTGAATAGTTCAAGCGATCAGATGAGTTGAGTTCAAGTATCCTAATGTTTGATGACTTGAGTTGCTTGTATTAAGTTTTTTTTACCTTTAATATAAATTTTTTTATTTCTAGTTAGGATTGAAAATGTTCTATGATTAAACTTAATTTAATAAGTTTCAACGATTCCATTTATATTTCAGATTGAACAAAACCAAACTTAAAAGTTTTGAATTTTGATTGAAATTTAAACTTGAGTAGTTCAACAAGATGGAAATATGAAATTTTAATTGAATTCAAACTCAGCTTGATTGAATTTTGATTGAATGACAAATCTCTTTCAGCCAAAGAAGTTGGTTTTCTCAAAACTTTTGTGCATTGAATATGATTCAAAATCTCATTTGCAAATAACTGTTTTTCATTGCTTTTGATATAATATTTCAAAATACTGTGTAAAAACAATAACAATTGTTAAGTGTTATAGAAATATAAAATATCAAATAATAAAAACTAAGCAATAAAATAATAATGAACATTACACATTTGAATGAAAATGTGTGTTTTAGATGTTATTTAAATGAAAAATGCCTTAGTAATGCATGTATTTACAGTGTTAAAATTAATTTTCATTGATATATAATTGTAATACAAAGTAAGTGATAGTTAATTTAAAATAATAAATGTAATTTAATACGGATCCAAAATTGAATGAAGTAATAATTAAGATCCTTTGGTTCTTCTATGGTCATCACTTTAGCGTCTCATTATTTTGGGAGGCTATTCAACATCTTCTTCACCATCTCTTCGTTGGCATAGGTCTTCCTAAGATCCTTAAGACCATTGATCATATCGGTGAAGCGGTAGGACATCTCTTGATTCCTTCATCCATTTTTGTTTTGAAGAGCTTATAATTAAGGGTGAGGAGGCTAATCTTACACTCATTGACTCTACTTGTACCCTTATAAGTGACTTCAAGCTTATCCCATATCTCCTTGGCATTGTTACATAAGGGCGACTTTATTGTATTCATTGGGACCAAGGGCACAAAATAAAGTGTGCATAACTTTGACATTTAGTTGTACCATCTTGATATCAACTTCATTTCATTCATCTTCCTCTTTGGTCACAATGACACCATCAACTCTTTTCTTTGGAATAGATGACCTATTTGTAATCACCCTCTATACTTCACAGTCATTTGCTTGGATGAATAGCTTCATTTTTGTCCTCCAATAAGAGTAATTAGTGTCATTGAATAGAGGAGGCATCATAGTGAATAACCTTCTCCCAACATAGTTGAATTTTGCTCCGATGCTATGAGATAAATTTCTTAGCTTCTTTCTTTCGTTTTCAGCTTCTTGTGGACTTTTCTTTTGGTAGTAATATCGTCTCTAGAGTTCTAGCTTCGATATCTATTGTTAGGATCAATAATCACCAAGAGGGAGGTGAATCAGTGTTTAAAAAAATTAAAGCAAAGATGGAAAACAATTGAGATTAAAAAATTTATAGTGGTTTGACACCAATTACCTACCTCCACTACCTTAACTTACCACAACTAAGGATTTTCTAACTTCACTAGATTTGAACCTTTTAAGGATAATGTTTAACCTTAACAATCTATATCTTTTCAAAAAGCAAGATAGGGTCACTTCCCCTTAAGGTTTTTTTTACCAAAAACTTTAATTAAATCTTCACAAAAATGAGAAATAGAATTTAGAAAGGATTAAGCACTCTCACACAATAATACAATACTTGAAAAAATGAATAACAACTAAACTCACAAGTGTGCATAAGAGAAAATGTGAATAATAATGAGAAATGATTGGAATTAAGCTTCTGATCTCTATATGTTTGTTTCTACTTCTTTTCTAAGTGTTCTAGTGCTCCATTTATACATTCTCATGGACTAATAGCCGTTTTGAGGTTGATGGAAATGAATTAAAGCCTAGTCTTTAATTGCAACAATAAATGCATTAGTAGAACTTTAGGTACTGATACCCAAGCCATAGGAGTCCGGTGCTTTTGGTCAAAATATAACCACTGGGTCTACGAGTACCACACTTCAGTTGGGAGGGGTGTGGTACCTCTTTAAGGGGGAGCGATACCTAGGCAATGGCGTGCTTTAATGAAACAAGCTAGGCGTGGTTCCTTTGAGGGAAGGGTGCAATATTTTTGCATTTTGCTCACTATTTGTCACTCCCGAAAATGTTAAAGGTTTGGTTTGAGGGAAATTCTAAATACTTAATTAGAAAACTTTCTATTTAAGCGGGTTCTAGTGTGGTTATGAGAATATGACCAGTTGATAGGTAAATAGTTAGAATTCAAGTTTAATCACATTACATTAGAACTAGGAGTTTTCTTTTAGTGGGAAACATTATGATTAAGGGTATTAATAGTATTCACCAATTTGAGATTAAGGAAAACAATAGTGGAAAGATTATATATAGGAAGATTCTCGCATTCTGGTATTCATTTTCTTTCTTCCATCTTCTTCTCTGGTTCATTCTATAAGAAATGAAATTAAGAAGCAATTTGCATGAAGGGAAGAATCTAGGGTGTTAGTATAAATATTTGAGAATTTAGCAATCTGGTAATATTTCTAACTCTTCCGTACCTTTCGATTTAAGAAAAAGAAAGCAATGTCTGAGGTTTCAGCATAAATTATTTTGAACCGTGATGATCTAAGTCGTATTAAACATGTATAACTCCTCTGCATGCATATGAATTAAGGTTTTCTTACTTATGTATGTCTTCGTTTTGATCTTTGTATGGTTGTTATGCTTAGCTAACCAAGAAAGAGGAGGCCCAAGTAATAAAGGGAAGGCTAAGCAGGTATAAGTTGTGTCAACCCCAGATATTTTGTTGGTGAGTTTCTAAACTCAAACCCTTTGTAGTTGTTATATATATATTTGCACTGTGTTATTCTGTTGAGTTTGACTTCATGTTATGTTGGTGATGAGTTCAATTATTGTGGGTTTTTACTGTATGGTTGAAGTACACAAAGTGGTTATTTACAATGCATGTTTGATAGTACATTTCAGTTCGTTGTTGATCAACCTTCACTGGTAAAATAATTACTAAGGAAGTTATCATTGAAATGGTCTGATAGGTGAATCCATAAATATAAATACACATACTTTCTACCTTTCCATAATAACAAAGTAGATTGCATCGAAAACCCTTACTAAAGCTCACATAAAGTGTGCTAACGATGGTCGTAATCATCCCTTTTCGTATTCGATGGTCGTCACCATCCCTTTTCATTAATCGATAGTCGTCACCATCCCTTTTCATAGTTGATGGTCGCCTCCATCCCTTTTCATAGTTGATGGTCGTCACCATCCCTTTTCATAGTCGATAGTTGAAACTATCCCTTTTCATATACTACGGTCGTCACCATCCCTTTTCATAGTTGATGGTTGTCACCATCCCTTTTCATAGTCGATAGTCAAAACTATCCCTTTTCATAATCGATGGTCAAAACCATCCCTTTTCATTGATCGATAATCATCAATACATCATTGGATTTTTCCATCGAAATATAATTTGACAATACAACATGTTAGCATTTAAGACATAAATTTAAAATGCTATTTAAACGTACGAACTTACCTCGGCGATAAACGTAGATACGAAGTCGATTAATTTGAGACTTTATCTTTGCCCCGATCTAAAGCCATATGAGGTCTACCTTAATCTAAATGAATAAATTCAATCCACTTAATAATCATTCCATTCAATTCAATACAAATTCATATTTTTGCAAAATTATGCTTTTGCCCCTAATGTTTTGATTTCTTTACAATTTAGTCTTTAACCTCGAAAAATGAAATTCATACAATTTCACCCCTACCCAAGTCTAGCCAAATTTTTTATAGGCTCATTGTAGCTCATACATTTCTTTATTTCACAATTTCTACCACACATTTTACAAATAAATCCCTAATTGACATTTTCAACAAAAATCACTTTACAAAAGTTGTTTATCTAACAACAAAGATTCATTTTCTACCATCAAAATTCACAAAAACATGAATTCATTCATGGAAAAACTTTAATCTTTTAACAATTTTGTAAATTAGTCCCTGGGCTAGCTAGATTAAGCTACAACGACTTCAAAAACATAGAAATCATTAAAAACGGGATGAAAAATACTCACATGCAAGCAAAGGAGTGTTAGCCGAACCTTTAAGATCCTTTCATGGATCTTCTAGGCTTTAATTTTCGGTGGACTTAGTTTCTTTGGAAGATGACAACTTGTTTTCTTTAATTTTACTTAACTTATTTGCTAAATTACATAAATAACCTTATTATTAACCTTAAAGTTCACTTAAAAAAATGTCCATAATAGTCCACTCATGATATTAACAATTTATTTACAATATAAACCCTCCAACCATTTAATTTCATAGCTATTAAATCCCTATAGCTATTAGAACTCAAATTTTGTACCTTTTGCAATTTAGTCCCTTTAATCGAATTAAACATGCAAACGTAAAATTTTTTAACGAAATTTTTATACTATATTACTAACATGCTTTAGACATTAAAATAATAAAATAAATATTCTCACATCGAATTTGTGGTCCTGAAACCACTGTTCTGATTTAATTGAAAATGAGCTATTACAAGTATAATTTACCCCATCTCAGACAGTTTGTGGGTAAGTCTGGTCCAGTACATGCCAAAGAAATGAGGTATTATGGTCATTGAGAATGAGAATAATGAGTTAACCCCAACCAGAATAGTTACGGGATGAAGAATTTTCTATAGTTTACCAAAAGTTGAACAAGGCGACTAGGAAAAATCATTTTTTGGAGGATTAATCGTCTCGTGAAGTTCACCTATAAAACCTAAATGATTAACAACGGAGTAGTGCACCACAAAAACCTCAACTTAATCAAAGATAACGAAAGAAAACATCAATAACGGAAGAAAAATAGATGATACTTATGCAAGAATCAAGTTGTAATCTTTTCAATCAAACACCCACCATCGAAATTGAATGACATAAGAACAATGGATCAAGAAAGGAAAGAAAATTTGGGGAAAAGATCAAGAAAAAAAGTAGATGAAAAAACTAGGGAGAAAAGAGGGGAACGTGAGTAATGGGGAAGAGATTTAAGGAAATCTTTTTAATTTTCAAATAAAAGAAAAGAAAAGAATAAAAAAAAAACCGCATCCTATCTAACCACTAAACCCACTAATCTATTCCTCATCCAATAGACTTTTTAGAGTTGAAAATTGACCCAAATTTCCCTAGATGGGTGGCACAGAGACACTAGCAAAAATAATTCCACTTTGCTCATGCAAGGATTCTAACACAAGACCAAAAGGTAAATTAAAACCTTACCACTAAACCAACATGCTCATTCTTGCAAAAACTTATGCAGGAATTAAATTTAAGTTAGGTGTTCAAAGGTAAAGATATGAACAAAATATAACAAAAATTTCCAATGAGAGATTTGAACCCAGAGCCTCACACACATAAGTAACACACTTAACCACTAAAGAAAATCACTTCACTTGTCAAAATTGAACAAATCAAAAACTCAAATTTTGTGGCATTACAACAAATGCCCTTTCAACTACAATTTGAAGCTTTTAATGTCTCAATAAGAGAGTTTGTGAGCTATCCTTGGTGATTGTGTCTGACTTCATTCTTTTAAATGGTATCATACCCTATGATATGGTGCAAGAAAATATTTTGTATCTGCATCACTAACATCAACTACATTATATTTGGGTTCATGGTGAAAATAGTTTGTAGCTTTAATTATAAAAACTTAATTCAGAGAAAGACTTATGCTAGCAATGTGGATCGATGGATAGTGTGGTCGTGCTCTGACGTTGATTCCAACTGTTCGAGCTATCCGACGATCTACAAAATAAGAAACAATTGTATAAGCAACTAGTGTTTAGTAAGCTCGTATAAAAAACTTAAATTTACCGAATACATTAAATAAGGAATTCAAGCATAATTCCATTTAGTCATAAGCCAAATTTCCTTACTATACACAACACCTCACATGGATAGTTGGTGAAGCAATACACATCTAAATCTAACCAAAACATGGTATATAACATGTCAACATTTCCATTTCATAATTCATCACTCATACTTGTACAATGAACCATCTTTTTCTTTCAACTACACATATCATTATAATCAATTTCATTATCCAAAATCATGATTCATTTCATACAAATTCATATACTCATTTAAGCTTTATTTACCCGTTGAACCAAATGAAACAACATCGAATACTCAAAAAATACTCATATAACCATTTAATTCTCTAAACACACCACAAACATAACTAGATAACTTATTTATAGACATATCTAACATATAATTATATTAAGGCATTAATATTCATTATCAAACTATACTAATCAAAACATTCATCTCATATTCTTACTTATAATACCTATCTCACTTAAAACATGTTACCCAAATAGCGAATGGTTGAAGAATGAGATACCGACCTTTTCATAGCAATCCATTTTCTACTTTTCATTGATATCCTTTCCGACGTTTTCATTTGTTATCCTTTTCAGATAACATCCTTTTCAACCTTTCCATTTGTTATCCTTTTCGGATAACATCCTTTTCAACCTTTTCATTTGATATCCTTTTCAGATAACATCCTTTTCAACCTTTTCATTTGATATACTTTTTGGATAACATCCTTTTCAACCTTTTCATTGATTCAGAAATATCAAATGTAATGCCATGGTATCTTTCAACCATGGTCTTTTCGTTTTCAGGTATAATACCATGATGTATTTCAATCACAATTTTTTCCTTTTCTCAACTCAAGACAATCTTAAACATCAGCACATAGATAGATATATAAAGATAGGAATTAATCTTCTAAGTTCAATTATAATATTCTAAAATGAAATACAAACTTACCTCGACCATAATGGTTGCTAAAACAGAGTCGACAACTAGTCTGAAACTTTAGCTTTTCCTCGATTTAAATCTAATTGTAGCGTTTCTTGATCTAAATAATAATTTTCATTCAATTAATACAATTCTAGCACTTAAATAAGCACTTTTATTCAATTAAATTCTTTCATCATCATTTTATAAGATTACCCCAAAATTTTACCTTTTATGCAATTTAATCCTTAGACCCAAAACTTGTAAATTTACCATTTTTAGATAAAATTCATGTCACCAATTTTCACCTAGTCTTATAACAACCCATATTTATCATCAATTCACAATATTTTCTTTGAATTTTACCATTTTCATAAATAAATTCCTAAACTTTAAAATCATAAAAATTACTTAACAAAAGATGTCTATTTAACAACCAAGCTTAACAATCTACCATAAAACTTGAAAATCATATCAAAATAATCCATAACATAATCTATAACATTTAACAATTTTACAATTTGACCCCGAGTTAGCTAGATTAAGCTAATACGAGCTCAAAAACATAAAAATTACTAAATATGAGACAAAATTTCACTTACATACTAAGAAGATTTCAAACTGTACCCTTAAGCTTTCTCCCAAGGTTCATTCAACTGTCCATAATTGTCCTTATGTCATTAGCTCATAAAATGAAAAAAACATGTCCATAATCCAATACTAATGTATATGGTATAATTACCACCTAAGTCCTTTAGTTTATAATTTCAAAACCATTTGATCCTTTTAACTAATAGAAATAAACTTTTGCACCTTTTTCAATTTAGTTTTTTAACTTAATTAATTATATAAACGTTAAAATTTCTTAACCAAATTTTAAAATTAACCAAATTTTAATATGACCCTAATAAAATTCCATAAATATTTAATAAAATATTTATGAGCTCAATATATAGAAACAAGGTCTCGATACCTTATTTTCTAAAATCACTTGACTTTAGGGACATACCACTTGAACCTGATTATTCTTTCAATTAAAAGAAATCATTAAATCAAATGTCAATAATATTTTACTTGACTCTTAAATATTCATGAATAATAATTTCAAGCTCTTACGTTGAACTTGTGGCTCCAAAACCACAGTATTTGATAGTACTGAAAAACAAGCTGTTACAACAAGATCAAAGTCTTTATTATGTAAAAAAAATAATCAAAAGACATAATTCATCATAGAGTTCACCTCCCTAGTTATTAGAAAATTAGTTCATGTTTGGAAATAAAAATATCCAAAAGACAATATAACCACAAGAAACAAAGAAACTCATAATAATCTCAAAAGAAATCAAAAGGGAATCTTTAATCTTGATGAAAATATGCTTTAGAATCGATTTCAATGGTGCTTTTCGAGTTATTTTCTTGAGTATTCTATGACGACTCACTCCTATATTCTTATTTTTGTCATATACAGGTCATAGAATGCCTGAAAAACCCTAAAAATCGTGTCTTTCGCTGTTCAGAGTGTAATTTGTGAAATTGACACGACTTGCCACTTAGCCTTGTGGTAGCCTGTGTGGCTCACACAATTGTGTGGAACGACCCAACCTATCTGGCCATTGTACCTTGCTCTAATTTTCTTGTTTTTGCTTGTTTTTGGATCCTTTTGCTCCCAAATGCTCTCCTAAGTATACAAACATAAATTTAAAGGATTAGTAGCAAAAAGATTCACCATTAACATTGAATAATCACCTAAAAATGCATTAAGAATGAGATTAAAACATGTTACTTTTAGCTCCTATTAGCTATAAGCAACGTGGAAAAGGTATGTCATATATACATGCATGTACTGTATACTGATAATTCTGATGGTATGTTTCTGTTTTTCTTTGTTTGTATATAAGAGCATATGATGTTTGATTATGTTAATTTGTATATCTTTGAATATGCTATATGACCATGCATTTGAAATTATGGCAAAATTGATTTGCTTTTGTTGAAATTATGACACATCTGTTCTGTAAATCGTGGAATTCCATGCCTTCTGATTTCTGTTGTTGTACAACTGCATGTCTTACATGCTTTTCTTTCAGATTATGTATTTGCATGCCATTTCATATTGCATGGGGTTGGGATAATATTGTAAGGAGGAAGTTCTGACAATTTAATGATCTTCACTATCTGGTGGTTTAACCACATTTCTATTTTGGCAACTTGACTCTACTGTAGAGTATATGCCACCCCAACTATTATACGTTTATGTTAAGTCCTTAGTTTGAAAGAACCATTTATTATTTTATTATTCTAGTTGGACGATTTAGTTAGACAGATGAGAACTGGTTAGAATGGAACTAAGTTATCGTAGTCGATAAAACTCATTTTTATGATGAGAGAGAGTACTTAGCCATGGGAATCGAGGGGGTTAGTGTGATACTCTGACTTATCCACTAAACCTAGCTTCCGTGATTAGTTGTATAAATTTTGTATTGGCTTCTTAGGCAAGTTTTATGTATTCCCTTGCATCAATATTTTCTTCTCAAATTTTCTCTGCACTTTCTCTCAAACATCTTGACCGGAATCTTGTCTATACTATATTCAACCAACTCCTTCGCTATTTTAGCACCCCGCTAAAGACACTCTTGAAGGTTCTCGTGATAAGAGAGAAGGTCATGGCGTTTAGAATTGTTGTATTTTTTTTGTGTGTTTCTACACTGACCCTTGTATGTATATTGTTCCTACTGAAGTATATCTACATGAACTTGACCAAACTATGAGTTTAAAATCATGGATGGTATAACATAGAAATGATACTTATATGACTATAGGAATGAAGTTATGTTAGAATTGATATAGTACATGAATGAGTGATGAAATGGGTATCTGTATTAGATATGAGGTCCGGTGAGTCCCAAATTCATGAAGAAACATGTATTAAGTTAAGATTAAGTTAAGAAAAAAATAGTCTGGTTGAATGTGGGTTCTCTTATATAGGTTTTACTAAATATTTTAGATAAGTCCGTTATAATCTAAGTCCCAAAAATAATGAATAAGTGGATGAATGGTCCAAGAGGATAACATAAATGTTTGATAAAGAAATTGCAGTAGTGCAGACCGAATAAACAAATCCTATCTCCCTGGCATTGTACTGGAGTGGATTGAAGCATTAGTTCCTATACCTCTGAAGATGCAGTAGGAAAGAAATGGGGCTACTTAAAGAAGAAGAATACCAAGGTTCAGCACGATGGGGAAAAATTGGGCATTTTTAAAGTCTTTGCTCATTTCCCGTTACACGATAATGAGCAAAGAGGGGCAGCTGTAATACCCTATTTTGGCCCGGGTCTAAAATGCCCAAATTACAAACAGGCCTATAAGGGCCCAAACTGAAACAAAGCAGAGGCCCAAAACTTAGTGGCCCAAAACAAATAAAGAAACCCTAGGGTTTCTAAGAAACTTCAGCCGCCGCAGCCAAGTCCCTTTGTACGAGCCGAATCTTCACCTGCAAGGAATGAACACAGGGAAGGAAACAAAATCAAAAGATTTGCAGACCAAGAGATATCAAGCATGATTTGTTTCTTCATTTTCTTATTATTACTATGGCTATAAGAAGGCCATTAATGTACTGTAAAGGGGATTGGAAATCAATAAAAAAACAACTATTTCCACAACCGAAAACAGAAAACTCAATACTAAGAGCAATACAATCGATCCAAAGGTTAACATCTAAAGTTTTTTTTATATATATTTTATTTACTTTTATTTTTCTTTTACATACGAATAAAACAAAGAAAAAAGGAAAGAAGTAACCTTTAGAGGTGCCCAGATCGTCGTGGATGGCCGAGGGTATCGTCTCCGAAGACAGACGATCGGAAGCCGAAGGGTTTCTCGGGCTTTTGGGGTATTTTTGTTGATATTTTGAGGGATTTGAACCCAGATTTGGGCTTAGGGGAGTCTAAAAGGCCAAATAGGGGAGTCTAAAAGACCAGTCGATGCCCGGACGGTGCCTGAACGATGGGCGAAAGGGGAGAGCTTTTTTGAGGGAATTTGGTTTTTTTTAAAAGAGAATGGAAAATGAATTTTTTTGAAAGGTTTTTGGCTTAAATAGCCAAATAAAACGACATCGTTTTGAGCATGGGTCGATCCGACTCTGACCTGACCTGGCCTAGGATCCGCGTGTTTTTGAGCAGAGGGGTAAATTACGCTTTTAGCCCCTCCGCCTTTTTAATATTTTACAATTAGGTTTATTTTATTTTTTAATTTCGCCCTTTAATTTAGTTTCAATTTCAATCTGGTACCTATGGAACGACGCCGTTTAGAGGAAAAGGAAAATTTCCCTTCCAGTCCCTCCGTGATTATGCTCGTGTTCAATTTAGTCCTTTTGACTTCATTTATTTGCGGATTTGCCCCAGATTTTTCATATTCAGTTCAATTTAGTTTTTTTATATATATATTTTAAATTAATTAATTTCCATAATGTAATTATTCTCTTTTTTGCAATTATTTTTATCTATATATATATATATGTATATTTGTTGTTTTTATGTACATATTTATTTATTTATATTTTTTAACGACTATTTTTATATATATACGTATATTTATTTTTATTTTTAATATTGTAATTATTATTTAATATTTTTCTATATATATACTTTTCATGTACCCATTTATTTCCTATATATATGTATATTTTTAAATAATGTAATTATTATTTAGTTTTTTTATATATGTGCATGTGTGTATATTTTTTTAACGAATGTTTTATTTATTTATATATATGGATATTTATTCTTTTAAAAATGCTCAAATATATATATTTTTAAACACCTATTTTATAATCTATATATGTTTATCTATTTCTCTTTATTTTCATAAGTATATTATGTATTGTATATATATATAATCTTCATAATTTCTATGTGCATGTTATATATCTTCTTTTCTTTATTTATTTTGTTTGCTTTCTTCATTCTTTATTTAATTGTGTTTACATTTATTCATTTAATATTTTGCATGTCATGGATTATTGTTTTTTTTCATTTCGTTTATTTATTTGTATTGTTTCTATGCCATTGATGTATTTGTTATCGTAACATTTACACATACAATATAACATTACGTCATCTTTTTATTCGAATTTAAAAATGGAATTTTTCAAAATCGAGATAATACTCGTATTGAGGATTTTCGAGATGATTGAAGCCCTAACGTATTGGGTTCCGATTTTCTTCATTAAATTTAACAATCGAGAATTGCTCTTGAATCAAACAAAAATAAAACTTGTCATCGGGAATTCAATATGTTGTGTCCTAACGTATTGGATGTGACACGTTGATTTCTCGAGACATGGATTTTTTTAAAAAAAAATAAAAGAAATATTGAATGTTTGGGATTTTAGGAAATTGTGCCCTAACGTATTGGGCTGCGATTTCTTCATAAAATTTAAACAATTAGATATTTTCTTAGATTTTATTATACGAGTTTTTTTTTGGCTAACTCATCATGAAAAGAATAAAATGTTGTGCCCTAACGCATTGGGTGTGATATTTTTCTTTTTTCAAAATGAGAAGGTCTAAATAAATAATTTAATTTAGGATCGCATTTTTTTAAACTCTCGACTTCAAGACATTAATTAATCAATTTGGTACCAATTTTTGGGCGTTACAAGGGTGCTAATCCTTCCTCGTACGTAACTGACTCCCTAATCCGTTTTTCTAAAACTCGTAGACCAAAGCTATTTTTTAGGTGATCCAATCACACCTCAATAAAAGATTGGTGGCAACTCCCAATTTTTATTTTTTAGTCAACAACTAATTTTTATTCTTTTTAAAAAATGGTTTCGACATATATAAAGTTGGTTAAATTTTAAATTTGATCTCTAAATTTCTCTCAAATTTTAAATTGAATCTCTATACTTTAATTTTGACATAAGTTGGCACTCGTGACTAAAGAGATTGTTTAAGCAGTCTATGCATGCAAGGGTACAAACGGTTAGACATACCTAGATGTCTAGTATATACATGGTATAAATACCCTTCCTTGGTGCACAAGCTTCGTATCCAGACTGGTGTAAGGAGGAAATGAAGGGATGTTGCGTATGATGATGAAATGAAGACACATGATAATATGGTTTGCCTCCGGTTTTGCACTTTACTGCAAACCGTGACTGGTAAAAACTCGACCTTGAAGGGGAACACGTGTGTGTTTGAATACAAGGAGGAATGTTGGGGGTACGGAAGTTATGATTAGTAAGTAGCCTTGATGAGTGATATGAAGATACAAGCAAAATGATTCTTCGAAACTAGGATCAGAAGCTAGTACAAGAAAGGGAGTATTTGGGAAAAAGGGGTGTATGTTTGTAAAATAAGGAGTGCACATTTCATGAAATGTAAACAATACATCTGAAAATTATATAAAGGTTGTCCGCGAAAGTGGTATACACACAGAGCAGTTGTGCCATGTGTTCATCATAAGTGAATTTCCAAATTGTGATGGCATTCGTGTAACACCCCAATTCTGGTGGGTTTAAAATTTTAGCGTATAACAAGAAAAAGTTTGTTTGACGTAGTAATAGTTGCCCAAATGATTATTTGGTGTATACGTATGGGTGTTTAGTTACTGCCACAAAAGTAAGTAAGAGTTTGATTTCCTGATATTCTGTCGCATATTAAGGAGAAGTTCGTGTTAATAGGTTGAGAGTAACTATGAAAAGAGTAAATCTGTATTTTGTAATTGAACTGTAACAACCCACCCGGTGAAGTCCTAGTATTCGGTTACTGTTTATTGAGATATGACTTTTAGAGTAAATTTTGAACGAGTAAAGTATTAATTTTGGTTAAGTATAAGATCCTGCGAATGCGCCTATGGGCAAAGTTTATGTTTGGCGAGATTGGTGGTTTGGCGGACTCTACTGTAGAGTATACGCCACCCCAACTATTATATGTTTATGTTAAGTCCTTAGCTTGAAAAAACCATTTATTATTTTATTATTTTGGTTGGACGATTCAGTTAGACAAATGAGAACTGGTTATAATGGAACTAAGTTACTGTAGTCGATAAAATCACATTTATGATGAGAGAGAGTACTTAGCCGTGGGAATCAAGGGGGTTAGTGTGATAATCTAACTTGTCCACTAAGCCTAGCTTCCGTGATTAGTTGTATAAAGTTAGTATTGGCTTCTTGGGAAAGTTTTACGTATTCCCTTGCATCAATATTTTCTTTTCAAATTTTCTCTGCACTTTCTCTCAAACATCTTTATCGGAATCTTGCCTATAGTTGGGTTCGCTATATTCAACCAACTCCTCCGCTGTTTTAGCACCCCGCTCAAGACACTCTTGAAGGTTCTCGTGATAAGAGAGAAGGTCATGGCATTTAGAATTGTTGTATTTTTTTTGTGAGTTTCTACACTGAACCTTTTATGTATACTGTATGAATGGTATAGAGTCTATGTGTTCAAGCATGTGTTTTATGGTGTATCACTAATGTAGTATAAAGCATGGTTACATCTGAATATTTGGAATGTATATTATGAAATGTGTGTTTTGTTGGTTATTTATTAACGACTAAGAAGATTGTACTTATTTTGTTTCAATGTATGACACACCTGCAAGTGAATCTATTTTGAAACCGAGCTCTAGCATTTGTTGTAGACTCAAAGTTAGATGTGACACAGATTTAGTCTGGACTGGTAATCTGTTTTCGTTTTAAAGGTTTCGCTTGGACTAGTAACCTCACATGTATGGTACCCTCTAAAAAGAAATTATGAGTGACGGTTACCTAATGGGGTTTTTTGCATGTCCCAGGACGATGGTGGGAAAACCTCACATAACGTGAATTTTAAAAAATTATTATCATAAATATCCAGGAAAAGAATAGATTTCGAGGAAAACTCCAAAAGGAATTCCTTTACAGAAAACTCTGAAAAGAATAACCTTTATGTCAAACTTGAAAGAAATGTCTTTGTGGAAAAATTTGAAAAAAATAGCCCTTTGTGGCCAACTCTAAAAGGAATTCCTTTGTGGGAAACTCTAAATGGAATTCCTTGATGGCACGTGATTGCCCGTGTAGTGTGTTCTGTTAGGCATATGTGGTGTAAATTATTGGGGATGTCTGGTAAGATTTGAATATGAATGTCTGTGTCTATTGTAGGATGCGAGTAAATTCTCTTAATTCAGTAACAAGTAAGACCAAGAGATGATATCGATATGTTATGGATTAAGAGCGAATGAGTTTCAAGGGTTTCTGTGAAAAGAGATGCATATATGTATGTCAAGAAGGGTATCCGTCATTATGGCCTGCAAGTGTGAAAAGAGAGTGGTATTGTGTCTTGTTCTAAAATTGTTAGGAATTTTAATTAATGTCATATTGATCTATAGGATTTTGATATAGCATAATGTGGAGTGCATCTATCTAAATGGTCTAAGCAATGATTTATCAATATGAATATGCGTGGTCTTGAACTGCCTTTCATCACAATGGGTTGTCGGTGTGTATTTGTACCTGTGTGTGAATTTATGGTATTAAAGTCTATATAAGTATTTGCCAAAAATATATGAGTATTCTTCCTCAATAATTGTTAGTGAACAATTGTTTGAAATAGGAATATGGATTAAGACATGGATATTTGGAAGTGTTTCCTAAATGTATGTTCTGTTAACCACAAGATGTTTCATCTTATCATACGAGGTTAAAGAATCATAAACCTCATCAACTATGAGAGACTCGCGGCTATATAAAATCGTATCTCTAAAGGTTGAATAAGACGGGGGCAACGAAAAAACTAGAATCATCCCTAGATCTTCCTTATCATACTGAACCTCCATGGCCTCCAAGTTTGAGAGAATTTCTTTGAACACTGTTAAGTGTTCGTGCACAGATGCACCTTCCTCCAAACGATGAGCATAAAGACGCTGCTTCATATGTAGTTTGCAAGTTAGAGTTTTCAACATACATATCTATTCCAACCTCTTCCATAATCCAGCGGCAGTCTTTTCCTTCATCACATCCTGTAAAATTTCGTTAGACAAATGCAGATGTAACTGTGTTAACGCCTTTCGATCCTTGTGCTTCTTCTCTTCTTTCGTCAAAGTTGAAGGCATCTTATCTACCCCTAGTAGGGCTTCCTCTAAGTCTATTTGTGCAAGAACTGCTTGCATCTTTATCTGCCACAATGCAAACCTGGTGTTGCGATCCAACAACGAAATTTCGTACTTCAAAGACGTCATTACCGTGATTGAGATGAATAACCCGGAAGCTCTGATACCAATTTGAGAAAAATATAATGTCGGTAATGACAATATATCGCAAAGAAAAATAGAAATAGAAAAATAAAGAACACACACATTTATGTGGAAACCCTTTCGGGAAAAAACCACGGGCAGAGGAGAAGAAAATTCACTATGTCGAAAACTTAATTACAAGAGGAGTAAACTATGCCTATTTATAGGCTTGTAAACCTTATTCTAATAGGAGTGAAACTCCTTATTCAAATAATATCAAATAGATGGAGTTTAATAAGGTTTAGAAACCTTATTCTAAAATAAAATAAAAGAAGTATAATTCTATAGGGATTTTACTTTTATTTTATTTTACCACAGTATTTTATTTAAATAAGGATTTGAGTCACTTAATTCTAACACTCCACATTTTGTACTTACACTCCACCTACATTGAAATTAGGCAATAAACACAAAATTTAGTAGCACCATGTCCCAAAATATATCAAAATAAAGCACATAAATATGTCAATTTGGCACAAGATCATGTTAGGTGTGTCAATAAAATTTAGTGTTTGAAATCTCGCATAGTTAAAACTTAAACGTAAAATGTCATTCATATCCTCTTAACAATAAGGTTATTGTCATTTTCATTTCTATAAATTAAAACTAAAAAATATTTTCTTTAAGTAAATTGAATACTACTCATATAAAACAATTATTTGGAACAAGTGGAACCTGTGTATTTTGACAACTAAATTTTTTTAAAGAAATATGATTTTTTGGTATTTGTGATGTCCATTTTACTGTTCATGTTGGGGGTCCTAACAATGTCACCTTCAAGATTGGAACCTAGATGCTCCCTCGAGAATGTAATGTTTCTTCCTTACCACTGCACCCAACACTTATCGGTAGTTTTTAAAAACAAGTTAATTAACTATAAACTTATTTGATTAATCCTTGTTGGTAAACTATAAAAAAGGATTTTAATAAAGTACAATTATGTACATTTGCATATCCTTGCACAATTAAAACTTACAAGTCTAATATTTATTTAAAGAAAAGGGTGAGATGACAATAATATCCTCCTAACCATGAGGCTTTTGTTGTTATTCAGGTCTAAATTTTAAATAAGATGACTACTTGAAATAAAAATTGTTGGCAAAATATACATGATGGCAATAATATCCCTCTAACTAAGGAGCTTTTGTCTTCAATGTAATTTTTGTGTGTTTCTACACTGAACCTTGTATGTATATTGTATGAATGGTATAGAGTCCATGTGTTCAAGCATGTGTTTTATGGTGTATCACTAATGTAGTATAAAGCATGGTTACATCTGAAAATTTGGAATGTATATTATGAAATGTGTGTTTTGTTGGTTATTTATTAACGGCTAAGAAGATTGTACTTATTTTCTTTCAATGTATGACACACCTGCAAGTGAATCTATTTTGAAACCGAGCTCTAGCATTTGCTGTAGACTCAAAGTTAGATGTGACACAGATTTAGTCTGGACTGGTAATCTGTTGTCGTTTTAAAGGTTTTGCTTGGACTAGTAACCTCACATGTATGGTACCCTCTAAAAAGAAATTATGAGTGACGGTTACCTAATGGGGTTTTCTGCATATCCCAGGATGATGATGGGCAAACCTCACATAATGTGAATTTAAAAAAAATTATTATCATAAACATCTAGGAAAAGAATAGCTTTCGAGGAAAACTCCAAAAAGAATTCCTTTACAGAAAACTCTGAAAAGAATAACCTTTATATCAAACTTGAAAGAAATGTCTTTGTGGAAAAATCTGAAAAAAATAGCCTTTTGTGGCTAACTCTAAAAGGAATGCCTTTGTGGGAAACTCAAAATGGAATGCCTTGATGGCACGTGATTGCCCGTGTAGTGTGTTCTATTAGGAATATGTGGTGTAAATTATTGGGGATGTCTAGTAAGATTTGAATATGAATGTATGTGTCTATTGTAGGATGCGAGTAAATTCTCTTAGTTCAGTAACAAGTAAGACCAAGAGATGATATCGATATGTTATGGATTAAGAGCGAATGAGTTTCAAGGGTTTCTGTGAAAAGAGATGCATATATGTATGTCAAGAAGGGTATCCGTCATTATGGCCTGCAAGTGTGAAAAGTGAGTGGTATTGTGTCTTGTTCTAAAATTGTTAGGAATTTTAATTAATGTCATATTGAACTATAGGATTTTGATATAGCACAATGTGGAGTGCATCTATCTAAATGGTCTAAGCAATGATTTATCAATATGAATATGCGTGGTCTTGAACGGGGGTTGTCGTGTGTGAATTTGATGGTATTAAAGTCTATATAAGTATTTGCCAAAATATATGAGTATTCTTCCTCAATAATTGTTAGTGAACAATTGTTTGAAATAGGAATATGGATTAAGACATGGATATTTGGAAGTGTTTCCTAAATGTATGTTCATTAAGAAAGTATTATGGGACAAGAGATCTATGAAATGCTTGAAGGGATTCCTCAGTTTGCTAAATATGAAATATTAAGTATAGCAAGGGTATAATGACTGACATATATATGAGTAATAAAACTTTGATGGTATCAACTGAAGTAAATGATGCAGAGTAATATTTGACTCATAGCAATTCATATAAGATTTGCAAAGTATCCATCAATGTATGGTTAAAGAGCTCACTAAGTACTCTTGTACTTACAAGGTTTGTTATTTTTTTTTAGGTATTTGAGGAAAGACTGGGCCTAGAGGAACAATGCAAGGAGTTCGCCAAGTTAGTTGCGAAGTGGGTTATTATGCATATAGCGGAATTTTGGTGTAGTCTAGGAATACAGCGGAATTTGTGACGATTATTTTGTGATTATGAATGTTTATTTGTAGCCTCCCTGGCTTATTGTTAAAGGTGGTTTATGGCGATACCAGATTAAAATGACTTTTAAAATACTACTGAAGTGATAACTCGATAGGGAAATTTTATTTGAGCTTGTGGATATATTTTTTTTAAGCTTCTGCCAAAATCTATTTACTTGTGTCTTTAGTCTTTTAAAGTAGCACGATACTATTTTTAATTCGCTTCCAAGTCTTTAGTCTTTATAAATAATATTTAAATAAAAAGAATTATTAAAATAAAAAGAAACCTCCTAACCATAAGGCTTTTGTTGTTATTCAGGTCTAAATTTTAAATAAGATGACTACTTGAAATAAAAATTGTTGGCGAAATATACATGATGGCAATAATATCCCTCTAACTAAGGAGCTTTTGTCTTCAATGTAATTAAATTATGTCCCAATATATTTTCAAAGTACCATCGGACACTCATTATATTTGAACTTTTCGTAATAAATATTAGAAATATTAAAAAATGGTAAAACTAAGCCTGGGCCATATTTGATATTTACACATATAAAATAAAATGACTTTGTTACCATATTTAAATTTAAAAGTCTTACTTGTAATGCTAGAAGGTTGTGTATAAATATGTGTGTGGAGGTAGATATGAAGCAGAATAGAAGGAGAGTGAACTAAAAAAAGGAGTTAAAAATGGCTAGTCATATAGTGGTAAAAGGTGAGCTTAAGAATGGTTCTGATGACTGCCTTGCGAGCTTGACTTATTCGAATTACCAAGGTGCTCCGGTAACGATTAAAAAAGATTCATTACCCACTCCATTTGCGCAGAATATGGTAGTCGACGGTCTGTACGGAGGCCTGGTGTATGATGTTGTTAGGGTGAAGTGGATTATTCTTTGGACCACTGATTGTAAGGTATTAATTAATCAGTATATTTTTCATTTATTTTGATTTTGTAGCAGAAGAAATTAATTAATTAAACTATATATCAGGTGGCTACTAAGCTCATTCCGACCGAAAACCATATTGTTTGGGAGGATATAGTGAGCATCCTTCAGCCCTACGAGAGCTCTGACAACTTGCCCGTATCATGTGGGGGTGCATTTTCCGCAGAAGCTCATATCCATGCAAATGCAGATGGATCTCTAAACCTGACAGCACAAATCATGTGGAGCGGTTGCAAGTAAATCATATATTGCTCCATGCTTATCTCTATCGGTTTATGCTGTGTGACCCATGGAGGCTGTCTACTTCTTTATATTTATAATACTATTAAATAAATTTGACAGCCACTTCTACCTTTCCTATTCAACATTGTGTGCCTTGTTTCTCCTTTTTCTTTACTTTTCTGTAATAATATATATACACAAGATTGTGTGAATTAATAAAAAAATGTCTATGTCTGTGTCTATATCTATATCTTTATAAAAGCCTCAACTAGATACAAAAGTGTTGGGTGCAATAGTAAGGCATATTTTATTATTATTATTATTATTATATAAAATTGGTTAAATTTCAAGTTTATCTCTATATTTCACTCAAATTTGAAATTGAAGCTCTATACTTTAAGTTGGCACCTGAATTCTTATAATGTCTTTAGTTAGTCTAAATATGTTATTCTAATTAAAACGCTGATGCGAATTTCAAAGGATTATTAACACCATCAAAATTCTCTACTAAATTCTAGTCAATTACAATGTAATTTTTTTGCTCCTTGGATACCGAGTAAGTATATTTTTTAATTTCAAAATGGCAAGCCAACAAATTTAACAAAAGAATTATAACAACGCTAACAAATGGACCTAAATTCGAGACGTGAAGTCCTCTATTGATGTCACTTCGAGGATCGCTCCTATATCAAGTGTGCTGTATAGAATCAATCCAGAGAGGTAAAGGAGTTGAAAGTTCAGCTGCAAGAACTGTTAGATAATGAGTTCATCGGATCAAGTGTTTCACCTCGGGGTGCACCAATATTGTTTGTTAAGCAGAAGGATGAGACCCTCCGATTATGTATTGATTATAGGCAGCTAAAAAAAGTGACCATATTAAGTTGCCCAGGATTGAGAACTTTTTTGATCAGCTAATTGGAGCTAGAGTTTTCTCAAAGATTGATCTACGAGCGAGTTATTATGAAGTTAAAACTTACCAATGTAAAACAAGATGTTATTAATATCCTCTTAATATTTTTAATAATAAGACGAAGACTAATAAAAATATCTTAACAATTTAAACTATTTTATTTGGAAATCTAACTAAGGATCAGTCCCTTGCATGTCTCAACTTGGTCGTAAATTAGCGATTCCTGAATGGATGGTAAATGATCAATGTAAAAGATACATAGGTAAATTACCTATTCATTTAATATCCTTTTAACACTGATCAGTAGATCTCCCTTCTCAACGTAGTTACTCGAGATGCCGGATAAACCTGTCCAACTCATGTGTTAACCGAAGTATTTGATTAATCATTGTTGGTTATTTTTAAAAATAGATTTTAATAAAGTGCAATTATCTATATTTTGAACCACCTATTCATATTCATGCACAATTAAAACTCACAAGTCTAATATTTATTTTAAATAAAGAAGGTGGGATGACAATAATATCCTCCTAACTATGAGGCTTTTGTTGTTATTCAGGTCTAGATGACTACTTGAAATAAAAATTGTTGGCCAAATATACATGATGACTACTCTTTATATTTTAACTTTTCGTAATAAATACTTGAAATATTATTATTCCTTTCAAATATTTTTAGTATTCTTATTTGCTAGAGCTAATGTTACAATAAAATCTATGCATTTATACTTTTAACAATTTAATCCCTAATTACAAAATTCAACAAAAATCACTTAACAAAACATGTTTATTTTACAACAAATATTTATAATCTATCAGCTAGCTTCAAAACACATTCAGAAGCATCTATGGCAAGTCCCTCAACCCTTAACAGTTTTGCAAATTAACCTCCGGGCTAGCTAGATTAAACTAAAACGAACTCAAAAACATTAAAAAATCCTTAAAAATGGGACACGAAAACATACCATGCAAGGGAAACAAGCCTTGCCCAAATTCTCCTCTTCCGTTAATGGCTAATATCGGTTTTAGAATGAAGAATGAGGAATATGATACTTTGTTTTAGGTTATCTCTATCGTTTCTCCGCACTACGGGGCTGACACTTCCGTCTATGTCCCTTAAGAAGTAAGCTTTTCAACGTATGCAAAGGCGGCCGCTTTGTATGTTTTGGGAAGGTTGCACAGTCGGTTCGTTAGCTTACTGCGTCAGACGTTGGCGAGCCCAAGAGACAAAATGGCGTGGGATTTGCCATTGAGAAGCATTGATCTAGCATAAGACGATCCCACAGAAGCGATTGTTGGCTAGAGTCAGGTTCTACTAAATCGTAAGTCTAAATCCTTGAAGTTGGTGGTCGTAGACGTCCTCTTCCACTATAATTGGCTTATTCGGTTTAGGAAGGATCATCTAAAAGCCGATGATTGAACCCAAGGCAGAACGAGACAACTGGAGGCTGGAATCTCCCATAAGAATTTCCTTTCTCTCAACTCTATTTTTAATTTCTCGAATTTTCAATTCAATATTCTTTATTCTGTTTTTATTTTATTTTTCATTTCCAGATCCAAACCTTTAATTCTGTTATTTTTATTTGTTTCCAGGCACACAGGTTTTCTTGGGCAAGATTCTGCCGAGATTTCACGAAACAAGATATTGTGCAAATCTAGTCCTTGAGGATTCGACCCTACTTCCCTTTTACTATTCTTTTTCATTATTTATTAGGGATAGGATATTTTTGGTGCTTTCAACGACCGCATCAAATTGTGATTGGGTTTAGGGGAAACTCAAGAAACGAATAATCCTTCGACGACTTAGGATTTTGGAGGTGTTGTTCATTCAAAGGTAAGAGATCTTTGCTAATTTGGAACTATTGTGGCTATTTGGAGAAATCGTGTGGGGACAAGATTGGTATTTTTAGGAAAATCAAGGAGCATATCCTCTTAAATCGATCCGTTATTGTTGGCTAATTCGTTAAGTGTATGATGTTTATAGGTGTTGGTATACTAGTTTTTGGAACCCATGTCAGAAAACATCCATGTGTGTAACAAAAATCTAAGAAAATAGCGAACTGCAAAAGCCAAAAATGGGGACTATCGACACCACACACGGCTGTGTGAGACACACGGTCTGGGCCATTTAGGCCGTGTGGGCCCAAATTGTAAAATTTATCACTAGGGTCATATTCGTTGTACAAGTCGAATGGAGGCCTCCCGTAGGGTCTGAACGGTAATACTTGGGCTTCAAGCATGAGCTCTAATGTATTATCAATGGTAAATCTGATTTATTTACACATGATTGATAAGTTGTATGTGTATAATCTGATTTCTGTTAAGCATGATTTGTATAGGCTGTGTATAATCTGTTATTTGTTACGTATGTTCTATATCTGTCTTCATAAGCATATATGTCATATACATTTTTTATATCTGTATTTCTGCATGAGCATTGGGTAGGATATATGTTTGCGGAGGAAGTGTAGGAAGTTTAATATATTTTTCGTATCTAGTGGCTCAGCCACACATATATTTTTGTTACTGGCAAATTAACACCTTATGATCAAGCAGCTAAACTGCAAATGTTCTGAAAAGTGGCATACAATCACTAAGCGGTGTGTAGGTTTGGATAGGTATATATACCATATATGGTGTGTAAGAATGGACGGAGATGGTTTGTAGTAGATGGAGGAAGGATTGTGTTCCTACATTTGATATGCTCTGTTTCTGGTCTATTATGAAATATATGTTTGAATCACATGTATGGTACCTTCTAAAAAGAAATTATGAGTGACGATTACCTAGAGGGGTTTTCTGCATGTCCCAAGATGATGATGGGCAAACCTCACATAACGTGAATTTTAAAAAATTATTATCATAAACATCCAGGAAAAGAATAGCTGTCGAGGAAAACTCCAAAAGGAATTCCTTTACAGAAAACTCTGAAAAGAATAAGCTTTATGTCAAACTTGAAAGAAATGTCTTTGTGGAAAACTCTGAGAAAAATAGCCCTTTGTGGCCAACTCTAAAAGGAATGCCTTTCTGGAAACTCTAAATGGAATGCCTTGATGACACGTGATTGCCCGTGTAGTGTGTTCTGTTAGGCATATGTGGTGTAAATTATTGGGGATGTCTGGTAAGATTTGAATATGAATGTCTGTGTCTATTGTAGGATGCGAGTAAATTCTTTTAGTTCAGTAACAAGTAAGACCAAGAGATGATATCGATATGTTATGGATTAAGAGCGAATGAGTTTCAAGGGTTTCTTTGAAAGGAGATGCATATATGTATGTCAAGAAGGGTATCCGTAATTATGACCTGCAAGTGTGAAAAGTGAGTGGTATTGTGTCTTGTTCTAAAATTGTTAGGAATTTTAATTAATGTCATATTGAACTATAGGATTTTGATATAGCACAATGTGGAGTGCATCTATCTAAATGGTCTAAGCAATGATTTATCAATATGAATATGCGTGGTACTGAACCGGGGGTTGTCTGTGTGTGAATTTGATGGTATTAAAGTCTATATAAGTATTTGCCAAAAATATATGAGTATTCTTCCTCAATAATTGTTAGTGAACAATTGTTTGAAATAGGAATATGGATTAAGACATGGATATTTGGAAGTGTTTCCTAAATGTATGTTCTGTTAAGAAAGTATTATGGGACAAGAGATCTATGAAATGCTTGAAGGGATTCCTCAGTTTGCTAAATATGAAATATTAAGTATAGCAAGGGTATAATGACTGACATATATATGAGTAATAAAACTTTGATGGTATCAACTGAAGTAAATGATGCAGAGTAATATTTGACTCATAGCAATTCATATAAGATTTGCAAAGTATCCATCAATGTATGGTTAAAGAGCTCACTAAGTACTCTTGTACTTACAAGGTTTGTTATTTTTTTTTAGGTATTTGAGGAAAGACTGGGCCTAGAGGAACAATGCAAGGAGTTCGCCAAGTTAGTTGCGAAGTGGGTTATTATGCATATAGCGGAATTTTGGTGTAGTCTAGGAATACAGCGGAATTTGTGACGATTATTTTGTGATTATGAATGTTTATTTCTAGCCTCCCTGGCTTATTGTTAAAGGTGGTTTATGGCGATACCAGATTAAAATGACTTTTAAAATACTACTGAAGTGATAACTCGATAGGGAAATTTTATTTGAGCTTGTGGATATATTTTTTTTAAGCTTCTGCCAAAATCTATTTACTTGTGTCTTTAGTCTTTTAAAGTAGCACGATACTATTTTAATTCGCTTCCAAGTCTTTAGTCTTTATAAATAATATTTAAATAAAAAGAATTATTAAAATAAAAGAAACCTCCTAACCATAAGGCTTTTGTTGTTATTCAGGTCTAAATTTTAAATAAGATGACTACTTGAAATAAAAATTGTTGGCGAAATATACATGATGGCAATAATATCCCTCTAACTAAGGAGCTTTTGTCTTCAATGTAATTAAATTATGTCCCAATATATTTTCAAAGTACCATCGGACACTCATTATATTTGAACTTTTCGTAATAAATATTAGAAATATTAAAAAATGGTAAAACTAAGCCTGGGCCATATTTGATATTTACACATATAAAATAAAATGACTTTGTTACCATATTTAAATTTAAAAGTCTTACTTGTAATGCTAGAAGGTTGTGTATAAATATGTGTGTGGAGGTAGATATGAAGCAGAATAGAAGGAGAGTGAACTAAAAAAAGGAGTTAAAAATGGCTAGTCATATAGTGGTAAAAGGTGAGCTTAAGAATGGTTCTGATGACTGCCTTGCGAGCTTGACTTATTCGAATTACCAAGGTGCTCCGGTAACGATTAAAAAAGATTCATTACCCACTCCATTTGCGCAGAATATGGTAGTCGACGGTCTGTACGGAGGCCTGGTGTATGATGTTGTTAGGGTGAAGTGGATTATTCTTTGGACCACTGATTGTAAGGTATTAATTAATCAGTATATTTTTCATTTATTTTGATTTTGTAGCAGAAGAAATTAATTAATTAAACTATATATCAGGTGGCTACTAAGCTCATTCCGACCGAAAACCATATTGTTTGGGAGGATATAGTGAGCATCCTTCAGCCCTACGAGAGCTCTGACAACTTGCCCGTATCATGTGGGGGTGCATTTTCCGCAGAAGCTCATATCCATGCAAATGCAGATGGATCTCTAAACCTGACAGCACAAATCATGTGGAGCGGTTGCAAGTAAATCATATATTGCTCCATGCTTATCTCTATCGGTTTATGCTGTGTGACCCATGGAGGCTGTCTACTTCTTTATATTTATAATACTATTAAATAAATTTGACAGCCACTTCTACCTTTCCTATTCAACATTGTGTGCCTTGTTTCTCCTTTTTCTTTACTTTTCTGTAATAATATATATACACAAGATTGTGTGAATTAATAAAAAAATGTCTATGTCTGTGTCTATATCTATATCTTTATAAAAGCCTCAACTAGATACAAAAGTGTTGGGTGCAATAGTAAGGCATATTTTATTATTATTATTATTATTATATAAAATTGGTTAAATTTCAAGTTTATCTCTATATTTCACTCAAATTTGAAATTGAAGCTCTATACTTTAAGTTGGCACCTGAATTCTTATAATGTCTTTAGTTAGTCTAAATATGTTATTCTAATTAAAACGCTGATGCGAATTTCAAAGGATTATTAACACCATCAAAATTCTCTACTAAATTCTAGTCAATTACAATGTAATTTTTTTGCTCCTTGGATACCGAGTAAGTATATTTTTTAATTTCAAAATGGCAAGCCAACAAATTTAACAAAAGAATTATAACAACGCTAACAAATGGACCTAAATTCGAGACGTGAAGTCCTCTATTGATGTCACTTCGAGGATCGCTCCTATATCAAGTGTGCTGTATAGAATCAATCCAGTAGAGGTAAAGGAGTTGAAAGTTCAGCTGCAAGAACTGTTAGATAACAGGTTCATCAGATCAAGTGTTTCACCTCGGGGTGCACCAATATTGTTTGTTAAGCAGAAGGATGAGACCCTCCGATTATGTATTGATTATAGGCAGCTAAAAAAAGTGACCATATTAAGTTGCCCAGGATTGAGAACTTTTTTGATCAGCTAATTGGAGCTAGAGTTTTCTCAAAGATTGATCTACGAGCGAGTTATTATGAAGTTAAAACTTACCAATGTAAAACAAGATGTTATTAATATCCTCTTAATATTTTTAATAATAAGACGAAGACTAATAAAAATATCTTAACAATTTAAACTATTTTATTTGGAAATCTAACTAAGGATCAGTCCCTTGCATGTCTCAACTTGGTCGTAAATTAGCGATTCCTGAATGGATGGTAAATGATCAATGTAAAAGATACATAGGTAAATTACCTATTCATTTAATATCCTTTTAACACTGATCAGTAGATCTCCCTTCTCAACGTAGTTACTCGAGATGCCGGATAAACCTGTCCAACTCATGTGTTAACCGAAGTATTTGATTAATCATTGTTGGTTATTTTTAAAAATAGATTTTAATAAAGTGCAATTATCTATATTTTGAACCACCTATTCATATTCATGCACAATTAAAACTCACAAGTCTAATATTTATTTTAAATAAAGAAGGTGGGATGACAATAATATCCTCCTAACTATGAGGCTTTTGTTGTTATTCAGGTCTAGATGACTACTTGAAATAAAAATTGTTGGCCAAATATACATGATGACTACTCTTTATATTTTAACTTTTCGTAATAAATACTTGAAATATTATTATTCCTTTCAAATATTTTAGTATTCTTATTTGCTAGAGCTAATGTTACAATAAAATCTATGCATTTATACTTTTAACAATTTAATCCCTAATTACAAAATTCAACAAAAATCACTTAACAAAACATGTTTATTTTACAACAAATATTTATAATCTATCAGCTAGCTTCAAAACACATTCAGAAGCATCTATGGCAAGTCCCTCAACCTTTAACAGTTTTGCAAATTAACCTCCGGGCTAGCTAGATTAAACTAAAACGAACTCAAAAACATTAAAAAATCCTTAAAAATGGGACACGAAAACATACCATGCAAGGGAAACAAGCCTTGCCCAAATTCTCCTCTTCCGTTAATGGCTAATATCGGTTTTAGAATGAAGAATGAGGAATATGATACCTTGTTTTAGGTTATCTCTATCGTTTCTCCGCACTACGGGGCTGACACTTCCGTCTATGTCCCTTAAGAAGTAAGCTTTTCAACGTATGCAAAGGCGGTCGCTTTGTATGTTTTGGGAAGGTTGCACAGTCGGTTCGTTAGCTTACTGCGTCAGACGTTGGCGAGCCCAAGAGACAAAATGGCGTGGGATTTGCCATTGAGAAGCGTTGATCTAGCATAAGACGATCCCACAGAAGCGATTGTTGGCTAGAGTCAGGTTCTACTAAATCGTAAGTCTAAATCCTTGAAGCTGGTGGTCGTAGGCGTCCTCTTCCACTATAATTGGCTTATTCGGTTTAGGAAGGATCATCTAAAAGCCGAGGATTGAACCCAAGGCAGAACGAGACAACTGGAGGCTGGAATCTCCCATAAGAATTTCCTTTCTCTCAACTCTATTTTTAATTTCTCGAATTTTTGATTCAATATTCTTTATTCTTTTTTATTTTATTTTTCATTTCAGATCCAAACCTTTAATTACATTATTTTTATTTGTTTCGAGCACAGGTTTTCTTGGGCAAGATTTAGAGATTTCACGAAACAAGATATTGTGCAAATCTAGTCCTTGAGGATTCGACCCTACTTCCCTTTTACTATTCTTTTCATTATTTATTAGGATAGGATATTTTGGTGCTTTCAACGGCGCATCAAATTGTGATTGGGTTTAGGGGAAACTCAAGAAACGAATAATCCTTCGACGACTTAGGATTTTGGAGGTGTTGTTCATTCAAAGGTAAGAGATCTTTGCTAATTTGGAACTATTGTGGCTATTTGGAGGAATCGTGTGGGGACAAGATTGGTATTTTTAGGAAAATCAAGGAGCATATCCTCTTAAATCGATCCGTTATTGTTGGCTAATTCGTTAAGTGTATGATGTTTATAGGTGTTGGTATACTAGTTTTTGGAACCCATGTCAGAAAACATCCATGTGTGTAACGAAAATCTAAGAAAATAGCGAACTGCAAAAGCCAAAAATGGGGACTATCGACACCACACACGGCTGTGTGAGACACACGGTCTGGGCCATTTAGATGTTTATAGGTGTTGGTATACTAGTTTTACACTTTTTACTATTTAGTCCTTTTTTAACCTAATAAATAATTAACCCAATGCAAAGTGTGGGTCAAACCATACTAACCATTTTTTCTATTTGTAAACATACTATTTTTAATTCACTTTCAACTTTATATGTTTTAAAAATATCGGGACACTGCTCTTGTAAGCGAGTACCCGCCAAATTGGAAAGTTAGATTTTTTTTAAATTATAGTTATCTCAACAGTTTTGACTCATATTGCTCCATACCCAGATAGGACAATCGGGTCAGCGTGGGGTGTTACATGTCACCCACCTACACTCCCAACCAAACACGCCAACTTGTTCTTCGGTAAAGTAATTTGACGTCAAATTAATTGTACAAACTATGTATAATTTCTAACACCGTTCAAGGGATCCTTCTTTAAACCACACTAAAAACAATACTATGTGATGATCCTACCTATGTTTGAAATGGAGAAAAGGCGAACACTATAACACTTTACACTTGACCTAGAATTTATGACCCGAGTGTGAAGGTGACAATTATAAATTTGAAACTCTAGACACTTGTTCCCATAACTTGTCTTATCTTGGAAAACAAAGATTCTAAAAATGAATGGCCAAAAAATAAAATTGATTAGCTAAACCTTTTGTGCATTCTTTAGATAATCTCATACTCGAAACAATTATATTATAAGAAAATCACTCAATCATTTTCTTAATTTAGCAGTGGAAAATTGCCAGAGTTTAGTTTTGAAAATCGAATACCAATTTGTAAATTCGTGTGATTTTGTAGTTTTACGCAAAAATTACCAAAAATTAACGAACAGAACAAAAACCCAAAATAAAGTCCAAAAAATAATTTACAGTCCAAAATAGTTAAAAACATAAAACCATCTTAATTAATTATTCGAGAATCCAATCTGAGCTCACCGCGTCAATCGATCCTAAGATTGATGAATATGTCAGAGGGTAAAACAAAAGGGTGAGCTATAAAGCTCAGTGTGTAACTAAACTCAAACAAAGAACACATCAAACACAATAAAAAAAATCATAGTATTGCAGAGAAATTCATAACAAACAATTGATCAAAATTGAGAATGCATGCTTATGTTAATGCGGTAATTTTTCAGAAAAACATGGCGCAAAATTTTCAAAAATTTCCTACCCAACTATACCACACACCAAATTAGAGATCCCCAGAATTCATCCATCCAAAAGCACACAATGTAACATCCCAAATATTGGTGTATTTTATTTTTTAAATCTTGTCGTTGTTAATTGTTGATTGGGTTTAGGGGAGACTCAAGAAACGAATAATCCTTCGACGACTTAGGTTTTTGGAGGTGTTGTTCATTCGAAGGTAAAAGATCTTTGCTAATTTGGAACTATTGTGGCTGTTTGGAGTAATCGTGTGGGGACAAGATTGGTATTTTTATGAAAATCGAGGAGGATATTGATAACACTCTAGAATAACGTATTTTTATGTATTAATTATGTATTTATTCTGAGTATTACCTTGCTAATTTGAGCTATTTATGATCTTTTATCTCATAGGGACTAAATTTGAGGCAAAAGCAGAATTAAGGGCCAAAAGCGAATTTAGAGATAAAATGGGCCAATGTGGGACACAAGGAAAAGTTGGCGCGAAAAGTGCAAGCATGGAGGACACAAGGGTTGAAATGGAAAAAGAAGAGATTTTATTGTATTAAACTCTATTTTAATTATATTAGGATAATTAATATTGAGATAATTATTAAGGATTATTTTTAGGATTTTATTTTATTTATCTTTATTTATCTTCAATTAAATGCATTTATCTTTTAGGAATTTAAGTAGGATTAGACTATCTCCCTAGCACTATAAATAAGGAGTGAAGTGACTCAAAAGACATCCATATTTTTCTGTAAACACTCTCTCCCCAAAAGTCTAGGATTTTGCTCTTCTCATATTTCCTTTTAATAAAATCTCTATTTTTATTATATTTATTTTCTTTTCCACCACAACCATTAGCCACTAAACTCATTTAGCCAAAGGTTGTCGATATTCCCAAAAAGGGTTTTGGAGGCTTAGAGTTCATACTTAGCCTCCTCGCTGAGTATTCATCGTTTCTCCGCACTACGGGGCTGACGTTTCCGTCTATGTCCCTTAAGAAATAAGCTTTTCAACGTATGCAAAGGCGGCCGCTTTGTATGTTTTGGGAAGGTTGCACAGTCGGTTTGTTAGCTTACTACGTCAGACGTTGGCGAGCCCAAGAGACAAAATGGCGTGGGATTTGCCATTGAGAAGCGTTGATCTAGCATAAGACGATCCCACAGAAACGATTGTTGGCTAGAGTCAGGTTGCACTAAATTGTAAGTCTAAATCCTTGAAGCTGGTGGTCATAGGAGTCCTCTTCCACTATAACTGGCTTATCCGGTTTAGGAAGGATCATCTAAAAGCTGAGGATTGAACCCAAGGCAGAACGAGACAATTGGAGGCTGGAATCTCCCATAAGAATTTCCTTTCTCTCAACTCTATTTTTAATTCTATTATTTTTATTTTTTTCAGGCACACAGGTTTTCTTGGGCAAGATTCTGCCGAGATTTCACGGAACAAGATATTGTGCAAATCTAGTCCTTGAGGATTCGACCCTACTTCCCTTTTACTATTCTTTTTCATTATTTATTAGGGATAGGATATTTTTGGTGCTTTCAACGACCGCATCAAATTGTGATTAGGTTTAGGGGAAACTCAAGAAACAAATAATCCTTCGACGACTTAGGATTTTGGAGGTGTTGTTCATTCGAAGGTAAGAGATCTTTGCTAATTTGGAACTATTGTGGCTATTTCGAGGAATCATATGGGGACAAGATTGGTATTTTTAGGAAAATCGAGGAGCATATCCTTTTAAATCGATCCGTTATTGTTGGCTAATTCGTTAAGTGTATGATGTTTATAGGTGTTGGTATACTCGGTTTTGGAACCCATACCAGAAAACATCCATGTGTGTAATGAAAATCTAAGAAAATAGCAAACTGCAAAAGCCAAAAATGGGGACTATCGACACCACACATGGCTGTGTGAGACACACGGTCTGGGCCATTTAGGCCGTGTGGGCCCAAATTGTAAAATTTATCACTAGGGTCGTGTTCGTTGTACAAGTCGAATGGAGGCCTCCCGTAGGGTCTGAACGGTAATACTTGGGCTTCAAGCATGAGCTCTAATGTACTATCAATGGTAAATCTGATTTATGTACACATGATTGATAAGTTGTATGTGTATAATCTGATTTCTGTTAAGCATGATTTTTATAGGCTGTGTATAATCTGTTATTTGTTACGTATGTTCTATATCTGTCTTGATAAGCATATATGTCATATACATTTTTGATATCTGTATTTCTGCATGAGCATTGGGTAGGATATATGTTTGTGGAGGAAGTGTAGGAAGTTTAATATATTTTTCGTATCTAGTGGCTCAGCCACACATATATTTTTGTTACTGGCAAATTAACACCTTATGATCTAGCAGCTAAACTGCAAATGTTCTGAAAAGTGGCATACAATCACTAAGCGGTGTGTAGGTTTGGATAGGTATATATACCCTATATGGTGTGTAAGGATGGACGGAGATGGTTTGTAGTAGATGGAGGAAGGATTATGTTCCTACATTTGATATGCTTTGTTTTTGGTCTATTATGAAATATATGTTTGAATCATTTTTGAAAGCATGTTTGAAATAAATTTATGATTTTGTTTTTATAAGTTACACATGGAGCTCAAAAGCTCACCTCTATGTATCAACTTTCATGTAACCCTCAGATTTTGGACGGGTCGGTGCAGCGAGAGCTCGATTAAACCTTTTTATTTAGTTTTATTTAAAAATCTAGTTTGTTTTGTTTCGGTAATTTTTGGACTATTTTTAAAGTTTGAATTTTAACTTTTTTTATCTCCCGTTTTTAATTATTTCGACGTAGTTCTTATGATATTCATTGTATATGCAAAACCAAGATTTTCAACAACAAATCACACAAAATCGAACTAGATTAAAATTCGCCATAAACTTAAATGTTTTAAAAGTATAAATAATCAACAGTTTCATCAAATTGGTTAAGAAATATGAATTCTTTAAATAATTGGATCTTTACTTAGCGAAAGCTAGCGTCAGACTTATAAGTCTTCAACAATTATTGGATTTTCAAATGAGTCGTAGTAACTCTTCAAAATCTGGTCATAACGTTTAGGTCGGGTTTGGGTTGTTACACACCAACAGATAATTGTGGACAATGCCAACATAATTGCAGTCAAACTGTCAAGTTAGAAATATGTGGTCAAACCATTATAATTGTTGTCAAGTTACCAGAACAGAAATGAGGTTAACCCACCAGATAGTGCAAATCATTAAACTAACAGATCTTTTTCCTTACCATATTATCCCAACTCCATGAAATGTGACATGGCATATAAATACAGAATCTGAATGAAAAGCTTGTAAGACATGCAGTTGTACAATAACAAAAATCAGAAGGCCTGGAGTTTCACGCTTTGTAGAACAGATGTGTCACAAACTCAACAAAAACAAACCGGTTTAGCCAAAAGTCACATGCATAGTCATATAACATATTCATAGATACATTAATTTACATAATCAGACAACATATACTCATATACAAACATCATGTTAAGTGTGTCAGTAAAATCTAGTGTTTGAAATCTCGCATAGTTAAAACTTAAAACATACGTGAGGGGCTAAAAGGCAATTTGTCCAGTTTAGCCAAGGTCAATGCCAAGATAGATGACATTTATATCCTTTTAATTGTAAGGGTTTTGTCGTCTTAAGAAGGAGGCTTTTTGTGTTTTATTTTATTAAAACTAAATAATATGACTTTGAATTTGAAGTTCTGTTATTAAATATTTGATATTTTCACATATTTAACTTTACAAGTCTTACTTGTAATGCTAGAAGGTTGTGTATAAATGTGTATGGAGGTAGATATGAAGCAGAATAGAAGGAGAGTGAACTAAAATAGGAGTTGAAAATGGCTTGTCCTCTAACTCATAAAGTGGTAAAAGGTGAGCTTAAGAATGGTTTTGATGACTGCCTTACGAGCTTGAATTATTCGAATTACCAAGGTGCTACGATAACGATTAAAAAAGATTCATTACCCACTCCATTTGCGCAAAATAGGGTAGTCGACGGTCTGTACGGAGGCCTGGTGTATGATGTTGGTAGGGTTAAATGGATTATTCTTTGGACCACTCACTGTAAGGTATTAATTAATCAATATAGTTTTCATTTATTTTGATTTTGTAGCATAAGAAATTAATTAATTAAACTATATATCAGGTGGCTACTAAGATCATTCCGACCGAAAACCATGTTGTTTGGGAGGATATAGTGAGCATCCTTCAGCCCTACGATAGCTCTGACAACTTGCCCTTATCATGTGGGGGTGCATTTGCCGCAGAAGCTCATATCCATACAAATGGAGATGGATCTCTAAACCCGACAGCACAAATCATGTGGAGCGGTTGCAAGTAAATCATATATTGCACCATGCTTATCTCTATCGGTTTATGTTGTGTGACCCATAGAGGCTATCTACTTCTTTATATTAATAATACTATTAAATAAATTTGACTCCCACGCCATAATATACTACTGGATTCCTACTTTTCTACCTTTCCTATTCAACATTGTGTGCCTTGTTTCTCCTTTTTTTTATCTTTTCTGTAATAATAAATATACGCAAGATTGTGAGAAATTAATAAAATAAATGTCTATGTCTATTCGATATCTCTATAAAAGTGTCAACTATAAATTTTAGGTTCAAATTTTGGAGACAACGACAATCACAGACCTCAAACATTGTCAGTAAAACAAATAGGAAGGCCTTTCTTTCCTGACAGCTTTCCTTTTCCTTTTTGTTTCTGACATGAAACGATTACGGTTACATTTCAACTTTAATCCTTTTACTCTTTTTATATTATATTTTAATACAATATTTTGGCCCGGGTCTAAGAGGCCCAAATTACATACAGGCCTATAAGGGCCCAAACTGAAACAAAGCAGAGGCCCAAAACTAAGTGGCCCAAAATAGATAAAGAAACCCTAGGGTTTCGAAGAAACTTCAGCCACCGCATCCAAGTCCCTTTGCACGAGCCGAATCTTCACCTGCAAGGAATGAACACAGAGAAGGAAACAAAATCAAAAGATTTGCAGATCAAGAGATATCAAGCATGATTTGTTTCTTTATTTTTTTATTATTACTATGGCTATAAGAAGGCCATTAATGTACTGTAAAGGGGATTGGAAATCGATAAAAAAACAACTATTTCCACAACTGAAAACAGAAAACTCAATACTAAGAGCAATACAATAGATCCAAAGGTTAACATCTACATTTTTTTATATTTTTTATTTACTTTTATTTTTCTTTTACATACGAATAAAACAAAGAAAAAGGAAAGAAGGAACCTTTAGAGGTGCCCAGATCGCCGTAGATGGCCGAGGGTGTCATCTCCGATGACAGACGACCGGAAGCCGAAGGGTTTGTCGGGCTTTTGGGGCATTTTTGTTGATATTTTGAGGGATTTGAACCCAGATTTGGGCTTAGGGGAGTCTAAAAGGCCAAATAGGGGATTTTCCCCTTTTTCGACGGTGCAGGCACTGGAGATCGACAGCCGGCACGGTGGATGATGACCAGCCGATGCCCGGACGGTGCCTGAACGATGGGCGAAATGGGAGAGCTTTTTTGAGGGAATTTGGTTTTTTTTTTAAAAGAGAATGAAAAATGATTTTTTTTGAAAGGTTTTTGGCTTAAATAGCCAAATAAAACGACGTCGTTTTGAGCATGGGTCGACCCGACTCCGACTCGACATGTCCTAGGATCCTCGTGTTTTTGAGCGGAGAGGAAAATTACGCTTTTAGCCCCTCCACCTTTCTAATATTTTACAATTAGGTTTATTTTATTTTTTAATTTCGCCCTTTAATTTAGTTTCAATTTGACTGGTCCCTATGGAACGACGGCGTTTAGAGGAAAGGGAAAATTTCCCTTTCAGTCCCTCCGTGATTATGCTCGTGTTCAATTTAGTCCTTTTGACTTCATTTATTTGCGAATTTGCCCCAAATTTTTTAGTATTCAGTTCAATTTAGTTTTTTATATATATTTTTAAATTAATTAATTTCCATAATGTAATTATTCTCTTTTTTGCAATTATTTTTATCTATATATATTTATGTATATTTGTTTTTTTATATATATACTTATATTTATTTTTATTTTTAATATTGTAATTATTATTTAATATTTTTTTCTATATATATACCTTTTATGTACCCATTTATTTCCCTATATATATATATATTTTTATATAATGTAATTATTATTTAGTTTTTTATATATGTACATGTGTATATATTTTTTTAACGAATGTTTTTTTATTTATATATATATGGATATTTATTCTTTTAAAAATGCTCAAATATATATATTTTTAAACACCTATTTTATAATCTATATATGTTTATCTATTTCTCTTTATTTTCATAAGTATATTTATTGTTTTATATATATATATATATATATATATAAGTTCTATAACCCAAAAATTTATTTGTAAACCATATGTATATTTTAATCTTCATAATTTCTATGTGCATATTATATATCTTCTTTTCTTTATTTATTTTATTTGCTTTCTTCATTCGTTATTTAATTGTGTATACATTTATTCATTTAATTTTTTGCATGTCATGGATTATTGTTTTTTTATTTCGTTTATTTATTTGTATTGTTTCTATGCCATTGATGTATTTGTTATCGTAACATTTACACATACAATATAACATTACGTCATCTTTTTATTCGAATTTAAAAATGGAATTTTTCAAAATAGAGACAATACTCGTATTGAGGATTTTCGAGATGATTGAAGCCCTAACGTACTGGGTTTCAATTTTCTTCGTTAAATCTAACAATCGAGAATTGCTCTTGAATCAAACAAAAATAAAACTTGTCATCGGGAATTCAATATGTTGTGTCCTAACGTATTGGATGTGACACGTTGATTTCTTGAGACATGGATTTTTTAAAAAAAAATAAAGGAAATATTGAATGTTTGGGATTTTAGGAAATTGTGCCCTAACGTATTGGGCTGCGATTTCTTCATAAATTTTAAACAATTAGATATTTTCTTAGATTTTATTACACGAGTTTTTTTTGGCTAACTCATCATGAAAAGAATAAAATGTTGTGCCCTAACGCATTGGGTGTGATATTTTCTTTTTCAAAATGAGAAGGTCTAAATAAATAATTTAATTTAGGATCGCATTTTTTTAAACTCTCGACTTCAAGACATTAATTAATCAATTTGGTACCAATTTTTGGGCGTTACGAGGGTGCTAATCCTTCTTCGTATGTAACTGACTCCCGAATCCGTTTTTCTAAAACTCGTAGACCAAAGCTATTTTTTAGGTGATCCAATCACACCTCAATAAAAGATTGGTGGCGACTCCCAATTTTTATTTTTTAGTCAACAACTAATTCTTATTCTTTTCAAAAAATTGTTTCGACATATATACGAATTGATGTTGCGTATGATGATGAAATGAAGACACATGATAATATGGTTTGCCTCCGGTTTGGCACTGTGCTGCAACCGTGACTAGTAAAAACCCGACCTTGAAGGGGAACACGTGTGTGTTTGAATACAAGGAGGAATGTTGGGGGTACGGAGGTTATGATTAGTGAGTAGCCTTGATGAGCGATATGAAGATACAAGCAAAATGATTCTTCGGAACTAGGATCAGAAGCTAGCACAAGGAAGGGAGTACTTGGGAAAAAAGGGTGTATGTGTGTAAAATAAGGAGTGCACATTTCATGAAATGTAAACAATACATCTGACAATTATATAAAGGTTGTCCACGAAAGTGGTATACACGTAAAGTAGTTGTTCCATGTGTTCATCATATGTGAATTTCCAAATTGTGATGGCGTTCGTGTAACACTCCAATTCTGGTGGGTTTAAAATTTTAGCGTATCACAGTAAAAAGTCTGTTTGACGTAGTGTTAGTTTCCCAAATGATTATTTGGTGTATACGTATGGGTGTTTAGTTACTGCCACAAGAGTAAGTAAGAATTTGATTTCCTGATATTCTATCGTATATTAAGGAGAAGTTCGTGTTAAGAGGTTGAGAGTAACTATGAAAAGAGTAAATCTGTATTTTGTAATTGAACTATAACAACCCGCTCGGCGAAGTCCTAGTATTTGGTTACTGTTTATTGAGATATGGTTTTTAGAGCAAATTTTGAACGAGTAAAGTATTAATTTTGGTTAAGTATAAGATCCTGCGAATGCGCCTATGGGCGAAGTTTATGTTTGGCGAGATTGGTGGTTTGGCGGACTCTACTATAGAGTATACGCCTCCCCAACTATTATATGTTTATGTTAAGTCCTTAGTTTGAAAAAACCATTTATTATTTTATTATTCTGGTTGCATGATTCAGTTAGACAAATAAGAACTGGTTATAATGGAACTAAGTTACTGTAGTCTATAAAACTCACATTTATGATGAGAGAGAGTACTTAGCCGTGGGAATCGAGGGGGTTAGTGTGATAATCTAACTTATCCACTAAGCCTAGCTTCCGTGATTAGTTGTATAAAGTTAGTATTGGCTTCTTGGGAAAGTTTTACATATTCCCTTGCATCAATATTTTCTTTTCAAATCTTCTCTGCACTTTCTCTCAAACATCTTCATCGGAATCTTGCCTATAGTTGGGTTCGCTATATTCAACCAACTCCTCTCGCTGCTTTAGCACCCCGCTCAAGACACTCTTGAAGGTTCTCATGATAAGAGAGAAGGTCGTGGTGTTTAGAATTGTTGTATTTTTTTGTGAGTTTCTACATTGAACCTTGTATGTATATTGTATGACTGGTATAGAGTCTATGTGTTCAAGCATGTGTTTTATGGTGTATCACTAATGTAGTATAACACATGGTTACATCTGAAAATTTGGAATGTATATTATGAAATGTATGTTT
Organism: Gossypium raimondii; assembly: GCF_025698545.1. Taxonomy (NCBI): domain Eukaryota; kingdom Viridiplantae; phylum Streptophyta; class Magnoliopsida; order Malvales; family Malvaceae; genus Gossypium; species Gossypium raimondii. The sequence goes on along the minus strand of NC_068569.1, from coordinate 54,561,447 downwards.
TGTTGGTTATTTATTAACGACTAAGAAGATTGTACTTATTTTCTTTCAATGTATGACACACCTGCAAGTGAATCTATTTTGAAATCGAGCTCTAGCATTTATTGTAGACTCAAAGTTAGATGTGACACAGATTTAGTCTGGACTGGTAATCTGTTGTAGTTTTAAAGGTTTCGCTTGGACTAGTAACCTCACATGTATGGTACCCTCTAAAAACAAATTATGAGTGACGATTACCTAATGGGGTTTTCTGCATGTCCCAAGATGATGATGGGCAAACCTCACATAACGTGAATTTAAAAAAATTATTATCCTAAACATCCAGGAAAATAATAGCTGTCTAGGAAAACTCCAAAAGGAATTCCTTTACAGAAAACTCTGAAAAGAATAACCTTTATGTCAAACTTGAAAGAAATGTCTTTGTGGAAAACTCTGAAAAAATATCCCTTTGTGGTCAACTCTAAAAGGAATGCCTTTGTGGGAAACTCTAAATGGAATGCCTTGATGGCACGTGATTGCCCGTGTAGTGTGTTCTATTAGGCATATGTGGTGTAAATTATTGGGGATGTCTGGTAAGATTTGAATATGAATGTTTGTGTCTATTGTAGGATGCGAGTAAATTCTTTTAGTTCAGTAACAAGTAAGACCAAGAGATGATATCGATATGTTATGGATTAAGAGCGAATGAGTTTCAAGGGTTTCTGTGAAAAGAGATGCATATATGTATGTCAAGAAGGGTATCCGTAATTATGACTTGCAAGTGTGAAAAGTGAGTGGTATTGTGTCTTGTTCTAAAATTGTTACAAATTTTAATTAATGTCATATTGAACTTAGGATTTTGATATAACACAATGTGGAGTGCATCTATCTAAATGGTCTAAGCAATGATTTATCAATATGAATATGCGTGGTACTGAACCAGGGGTTGTCTGTGTGTGAATTTGATGGTATTAAAGTCTACGTAAGTATTTGCCAAAAAATATATGAGTATTCTTCCTCAATAATTGTTAGTGAACAATTGTTTGAAATAGGAATATGGATTAAGACATGAATAATTGGAAGTGTTTCCTAAATGTATGTTCTGTTAAGAAAGTATTATGGGACAAGAGATTTATGAAACGCTTGAAGGGATTCCTCAGTTTGCTAAATATGAAATATTAAGTATAGCAAGGGTATAATGACTGACATATATATGAGTAATAAAACTTTGATGGTATCAACTAAAGTAAATGATGCAAAGAAATATTTGACTCATAGCAATTCATATAAGATTTGCAAAGTATCCATCAATGTATGGTTAAAGAGCTCATTAAGTACTCTTGTACTTACAAGGTTTGTTATTTTTTTTAGGTATTTGAGGAAATACTGCACCTAGAGGAACAATGCAAGGAGTTCGCCAAGTTAGTTGCGAAGTGGGTTATTATGCATATAGCGGAATTCTGGTGTAGTCTAGGAATACAGCGGAATTTGTGACGATTATTTTGTGATTATGAATGTTTATTTGTAGCCTCCCTAGCTTATTGTTAAAGGTGGTTTATGGTGATACCAGATTAAAATGACTTTTAAAATACTACTGAAGTGATAACTCGATAGGGAAATTTTATTTGAGCTTGTGGATATATATTTTTAAGCTTCTGCTAAAATCTATTTACTTGTGTCTTTAGTCTTTTAAAGTAGCACGATACTATTTTTAATTCGCTTTCAATGCTATATGTTTTCAAAAAATCGGTACAATGCTCTGGAAAGCGGGTACCCAACAAATTGGAAAGTTAGCCTTTTATTATCTAAATAAAAGATAAGGGATATTTTACACTTAATAAATATCTTTATAAATAATATTTAAATAAAAAGAATTATTAAAATAAAAAGGATCCTAAAAGCTAAAAAGCCTTGAATGGAAAATCACTAATCCCATGCCAAAATCTTTCATGTGATTCAATATTTTCATTTGTTCTCCATGAGAAAAATATAATGTCGGTAAATACAATATATCGCAAAGAAAAATAGAAATAGAAAAATAAAGAACACACAGATTTTACATGGAAACCCTTTTGGGAAAAAACCACGAGCAGAGGAGAAGAAAATTCACTATGTCGAAAACTTAATTACAAGAGGAGTAAACTATGCCTATTTATAGGCTTGTAAACCTTATTCTAATAGGAGTGAAACTCCTTATTCAAATAATATCAAATAGATGGAGCTTAATAAGGTTTAGAAACCTTATTCTAAAATAAAATAAAAGAAGTATAATTCTATAGGGATTTTACTTTTATTTTATTTTACCACAGTATTTTATTTAAATAAGGATTTCGGTCACTTAATTCTAACAATCTCCACCTTGACACGAATTCTTAATGAACAAGTTCTTTATCGCGAACTCTCAACGAACAAGTTTCCCCACCTCTTCCGTAAAACCCCTTAAGGGTTTATTTGTAACAATGAACACCAACCAAGTCTAAGCAATACTTAAACTTGGTTATAGGAAGTGACTTAGTCATCATATCTGCAGGATTTTCATGAGTACTAATTTTGCTCACAACAATATCACCATGAGCAATAATATCACGAACAAAATGATACCTAACATCAATGTGTTTTGTTCTCTCATGAAACATTTGATCTTTTGTAAGGAAGATGGCACTCTGACTGTCACAAAATACTGAATTGATTTGAATGTCTTCATTGAGTTCACTAAAGAGTCCCTTCAACCATATAGCTTCTTTACAAGCCTCAGTAATCACCATGTACTCAGCTTTAGTGGTAGACAAAGCGACTGTAGTTTGCAAAGTGGCTTTCCAACTGATTGCACAACCTCCGATTGTAAAGACATAACCGGTGAGAGATCTTCTTCTATCAAGGTCCCAAGCAAAATCAGCAGCAACATACCCAATGACTCCATCTCTAGTTCTTCCAAATTGTAAGCAAACATTGGTAGTACCTCGTAAGTATCTTAAAACCCACTGAACTGCTTTCCAATGTTCTTTACCAGGATTCGCCATGTATCTGCTAACTGCACTAGCTGCATATGATAAATCTGGACGTGAACAAACCATGGCATACATGAGAGATCCCACTGCACTAGAGTATGGAACATGTGACATGTACTCAATCTCATCATCTGATTATGGAGACAAAGCCGATGAAAGTCTGAAATGGGCTGCTAAAGGAGTACTAACAGGCTTAGCATTCTTCATATTGAATCTGGAAAGAACTTTCTCAATGTACCCTTTCTGACTTAGATACAATTTACTTGCTTTTCTATCCCTGAGAATCTCCATACCAAGTATCTTTTTTGCTGGTCCCAAGTCTTTCATCTCAAATTCTTCACTTAGTTGGGCTTTGACCTTTCTTATCTCTCATTTATCTTTCACTGCTATCAACATGTCATCAACATAAAGGAGTAGATACACAAAAGAACCATCATTATTTTTCTTGAAGTAAACACAATTGTCAAAGCTACTTCTTTTAAAATCATGAGAAGTCATAAAGGAATCAAACCTCTTATACCACTGTCTTGGTGACTGTTTCAAACCGTAAAGGGACTTTTTCAGCAAGCAAACATAGTCCTCTTTTTCTGAAACTGTAAAACCCTCTGGTTGTTGCATGTAAATATCCTCCTCAAGTTCTCCATGCAAAAATGCAGTTTTTACATCTAACTGCTCAAGCTCCAAATCATGCATGGCCACAATACCAAGAAAAGCTCGAATCGAACTATGCTTCACAACTGGGAAGAACACATCTGTGAAGTCTACTCTTGGAATTTGACTGTAACCCTTTGTAACAAGCCTTGCTTTATATCTAGGTTCTTCAAATCTTGAAGTCCCCTCATTCTTTTTAAACACCCATTTACAATGAACAACCTTTTTTACCTTTAGGAAGTTTCACAAGATCCCATGTTTGATTTTTGTGTAGTGATTCCATCTCCTCTTGCATAGCAAACATCCACTTTTCTAAGTCTTCACAACTAACCGCCTCAGAATAATTAGATGGCTCTTGGTTTGCATCTATATCTTCAGCCACATTTAAATTATAAGCAACTAGATCAGCCTCGGCATACTTCTTTGGAGGTTTAATTTCTCTTCTAGTTCTGTTTTTGGCGATAGAGTATTGTGGTGAAGAAACAACTCTATTTTGAATTTTTGTACTGGCTTTAGTAGTTGACTCTGTTGTAGATTCTAGATTAATCTGATGCTCCACCTACTTTTGATTTTCTTTATTGGAAGAGTCTTTTAGAGATAAGTTAGGTAGCATAGCAGTTTCATCAAAAACAACATCTCTGCTAATCACAACTTTTCTATTTTTAGGACATCATAACTTATACCCTTTTACACCAGCTTTATAACCAAGAAAAACACATTTAATAGATTTCGGTTCCAATTTTTCATTATCAACATGAGCATATGCAGGACAACCAAAGATTTTTAAATCAGAATAGTCAGCAGGATTACCAGACCATACCTCTTGTGGAGTCTTTTTCTCAATGGCAATGGATGGAGATCGGTTGATCAAAAAACATGCAGTAGAGGCTGCTTCTACCCAAAATGACTTTGATAAGTTGGCATTTGACAACATACATCGAACCTTCTCCATGATCGTTCTGTTCATTCGTTCTGCAACGCCGTTTTGCTATGGAGTATGACGAACTGTCAAGTGCCTCACGATCCTTTCTGACTTGCACAGTTTATTAAATTCATCAGAATAAAACTCTAAGCCATTGTCTGTGCGGATGTATTTTATTTGCTTTCTCGTCTATTTCTCAATCATGGTTTTCCAAGACTTAAATGCGAAAAACACATCGCTTTTCTGCTTCAAGAAGAATGCCCACACTTTTCTGGAAAAATATCAATAAAAGTTAGTATATAATTAGCTCCACCTCTCGAAGGTACTCTAGATGGCCCCCACAGATCAGAATGAATATACTCTAACATTCCATTCGTGTTATGGATTCCTCTGGTGAATCGAACTCTCTTTTGCTTCCCAAAAATGCAGTGCTCACAGAACTTCAGTTTGCAAATTCCTTGCCCATTAAGAAGTCCTCTTTTGCTCAATTCTACCATGCCATTCTCACTCATATGCCCTAGGCACATATGCCAAAGTTTATTAATATCATCATCTGACAAGGAAGAGGATGACATAGCTACATTACCAGTAACAGTAGAACCCTACAAAACATATAACTTGGCAGTCTTTCTCTGCCCTTTCATCACAATGAGGGAACCTTTGGAAATTTTCAAAACCCCACTTTCAGCTGTGTATTTGTACCCTGTTGAATCAAGAGTACTCAATGAAATTAAATTTCTCTTTAATTCTGGAACATGTCGTACGTCACTGAGTGTTCTGACAACTCCATCAAACATTTTAACTCTAATTGTTCCAACACCTGCAATTCTACATGAAGCATTATTTCCCATCAACACGATACCTTCAGACACGATTTTGTAAGTTGTAAACCAATCCCGACTGGGACTCATGTGGAAGGTGCAACCCGAATCAAGGATCCACTCCTCGCTCACTTTGGAATCGTTGACAGAATCGACTAGAAGTTCACCATCATTGTAATCTTCTACAACATCAGCTTTACCAGAATTTTCTAGTTGTTTTCCATTTTGATTCACAGCCTCCCTTTTGATCTTATTCTGTAGCTTATAGCACTCAGATTTAATGTGCCATTTCTTCTTGCAAAAGTTACAAGTTTTACCTCTGTTTGAAGACTTCGATCTACTTTTAGATTTACTGCGAGGATTCCGTTCCTGTGTTCTTCCACGATCATCATCAGCATTCCGATCTTGTCTCCCATGAACAATAAGACCCTCTCACTGAGAGTCAGTTTTAACCACAAGATGTTTCATCTTATCATACGAGGTTAAAGAATCATAAACCTCATCAACTGTGAGAGACTCGCGGCTATATAAAATCGTATCTCTAAAGGTTGAATAAGACGGGGGCAACGAACAAAGTAGAATCATCCCTAGATCTTCCTTATCATACTGAACCTCCATGGCCTTCAAGTTTGAGAGAATTTCTTTGAACACTGTTAAGTGTTCGTGCACAGATGCACCTTCCTCCAAACGATGAGCATAAAGACACTGCTTCATATGTAGTTTGCTAGTTAGAGTTTTCGACATACATATCTGTTCCAACCTCTTCCATAATCCAGCGGCAGTCTTTTCCTTCATCACATCCTGCAAAATTTCGTTAGACAAATGCAGATGTAACTGTGTTAACGCCTTTCGATACTTGTGCTTCTTCTCTTCTTCCGTCAAAGTTGAAGGCATCTTATCTACCCCTAGTAGGGCTTCCTCTAAGTCCATTTGTGCAATAACTGCTTGCATCTTTATCTGCCACAATGCAAACCTGGTGTTGCGATCCAACAGCAGAATTTCGTACTTCAAAGACGTCATTACCGTGATTGAGATGAACAACCTAGAAGCTCTAATACCAATTTGAGAAAAATATAATGTCGGTAATGACAATATATCGCAAAGAAAAATAGAAATAGAAAAATAAAGAACACACAGATTTTACGTGGAAACCCTTTCGGGAAAAAACCACGGGCAGAGGAGAAGAAAATTCACTATGTCGAAAACTTAATTACAAGAGGAGTAAACTATGCCTATTTATAGGCTTGTAAACCTTATTCTAATAGGAGTGAAACTCCTTATTCAAATAATATCAAATAGATGGAGTTTAATAAGGTTTAGAAACCTTATTCTAAAATAAAATAAAAGAAGTATAATTCTATAGGGATTTTACTTTTATTTTATTTTACCACAGTATTTTATTTAAATAAGGATTTGAGTCACTTAAATTCTACCACTCCACATTTTGTACTTACACTCCACCTACATTGAAATTAGGTAATAAACACAAAATTTAGTAGCACCATGTCCCAAAATATATCAAAATAAAGCACATAAATATGTCAATTTGGCACAAGATCATGTTAGGTGTGTCAATAAAATTTAGTGTTTGAAATCTCGCATAGTTAAAACTTAAACGTAAAATGTCATTCATATCCTCTTAACATAAGGTTATTGTCATTTTCATTTCTATAAATTAAAACTAAAAATATTTTCTTTAAGTAAATTGAATACTACTCATATAAAACAATTATTTGGAACAAGTGGAACTGTGTATTTTGACAACTAAATTTTTTAAAGAAATATGATTTTTGGTATTTGTGATGTCCATTTTTTTGTTCATGTTGGGGTCCTAACAATGTCACCTTCAAGATTGGAACCTAGATGCTCCCTCGAGAATGTAATGTTTCTTCCTTACCACTTTGCACCCAACACCGATCGGTAGTTTTAAAAACAAGTTAATTAACTATAAACTTATTTGATTAATCCTTGTTGGTAAACTATAAAAAGGATTTTAATAAAGTACAATTATGTACATTTGCATATCCTTGCACAATTAAAACTTACAAGTCTAATATTTATTTAAAGAAAAGGGTGAGATGACAATAATATCCTCCTAACCATGAGGCTTTTGTTGTTATTCAGGTCTAAATTTTAAATAAGATGACTACTTGAAATAAAAATTGTTGGCGAAATATACATGATGGCAATAATATCCCTCTAACTAAGGAGCTTTTGTCTTCAATGTAATTTTTGTGTGTTTCTACACTGAACCTTGTATGTATATTGTATGAATGGTATAGAGTCCATGTGTTCAAGCATGTGTTTTATGGTGTATCACTAATGTAGTATAAAGCATGGTTACATCTGCAAATTTGGAATGTATATTATGAAATGTGTGTTTTGTTGGTTATTTATTAACGGCTAAGAAGATTGTACTTATTTTCTTTCAATGTATGACACACCTGCAAGTGAATCTATTTTGAAACCGAGCTCTAGCATTTCTTTGTAGACTCAAAGTTAGATGTGACCTGATTTAGTGCGGGTGGTAATCTGTTGTCGTTTTAAAGGTTTCGCTTGGACTAGTAACCTCACATGTATGGTACCCTCTAAAAAGAAATTATGAGTGACGGTTACCTAATGGGGTTTTTGCATGTCCCAGGACGATGGTGGGAAAACCTCACATAACGTGAATTTAAAAAATTATTATCATAAATATCCAGGAAAAGAATAGCTTTCGAGGAAAACTCCAAAAAGAATTCCTTTACAGAAAACTCTGAAAAGAATAACCTTTATGTCAAACTTGAAAGAAATGTCTTTGTGGAAAAATCTGAAAAAAATAGCCTTTTGTGGCCAACTCTAAAAGGAATGCCTTGATGGCACGTGATTGCCCGTGTAGTGTGTTCTATTAGGAATATGTGGTGTAAATTATTGGGGATGTCTAGTAAGATTTGAATATGAATGTATGTGTCTATTGTAGGATGCGAGTAAATTCTCTTAGTTCAGTAACAAGTAAGACCAAGAGATGATATCGATATGTTATGGATTAAGAGCGAATGAGTTTCAAGGGTTTCTGTGAAAAGAGATGCATATATGTATGTCAATAAGGGTATCCGTCATTATGGCCTGCAAGTGTGAAAAGTGAGTGGTATTGTGTCTTGTTCTAAAATTGTTAGGAATTTTAATTAATGTCATATTGAACTATAGGATTTTGATATAGCATAATGTGGAGTGCATCTATCTAAATGGTCTAAGCAATGATTTATCAATATGAATATGCGTGGTACTGAACCAGGGGTTGTCTGTGTGTGAATTTGATGGTATTAAAGTCTATATAAGTATTTGCCAAAAATATATGAGTATTCTTCCTCAATAATTGTTAGTGAACAATTGTTTGAAATAGGAATATGGATTAAGACATGGATATTTGGAAGTGTTTCCTAAATGTATGTTCTGTTAACCACAAGATGTTTCATCTTATCATACGAGGTTAAAGAATCATAAACCTCATCAACTATGAGAGACTCGCGGCTATATAAAATCGTATCTCTAAAGGTTGAATAAGACGGGGGCAACGAAAAAAGTAGAATCATCCCTAGATCTTCCTTATCATACTGAACCTCCATGGCCTCCAAGTTTGAGAGAATTTCTTTGAACACTGTTAAGTGTTAGGTACGAATGCACCTTCCTCCAAAGGATGAGCATAAAGACGCTGCTTCATATGTAGTTTGCAAGTTAGAGTTTTCAACATACATATCTATTCCAACCTCTTCCATAATCCAGCGGCAGTCTTTTCCTTCATCACATCCTGTAAAATTTCGTTAGACAAATGCAGATGTAACTGTGTTAACGCCTTTCGATCCTTGTGCTTCTTCTCTTCTTTCGTCAAAGTTGAAGGCATCTTATCTACCCCTAGTAGGGCTTCCTCTAAGTCTATTTGTGCAAGAACTGCTTGCATCTTTATCTGCCACAATGCAAACCTGGTGTTGCGATCCAACAACGAAATTTCGTACTTCAAAGACGTCATTACCGTGATTGAGATGAATAACCCGGAAGCTCTGATACCAATTTGAGAAAAATATAATGTCGGTAATGACAATATATCGCAAAGAAAAATAGAAATAGAAAAATAAAGAACACACACATTTATGTGGAAACCCTTTCGGGAAAAAACCACGGGCAGAGGAGAAGAAAATTCACTATGTCGAAAACTTAATTACAAGAGGAGTAAACTATGCCTATTTATAGGCTTGTAAACCTTATTCTAATAGGAGTGAAACTCCTTATTCAAATAATATCAAATAGATGGAGTTTAATAAGGTTTAGAAACCTTATTCTAAAATAAAATAAAAAAGTATAATTCTATAGGGATTTTACTTTTATTTTATTTTACCACAGGATTTTATTTAAATAAGGATTTGAGTCACTTAATTCTAACACTCCACATTTTGTACTTACACTCCACCTACATTGAAATTAGGCAATAAACACAAAATTTAGTAGCACCATGTCCCAAAATATATCAAAATAAAGCACATAAATATGTCAATTTGGCACAAGATCATGTTAGGTGTGTCAATAAAATTTAGTGTTTGAAATCTCGCATAGTTAAAACTTAAACGTAAAATGTCATTCATATCCTCTTAACATAAGGTTATTGTCATTTTCATTTCTATAAATTAAAACTAAAAAATATTTTCTTTAAGTAAATTGAATACTACTCATATAAAACAATTATTTGGAACAAGTGGAACCTGTGTATTTTGACAACTAAATCTTTTTAAAGAAATATGATTTTTTGGTATTTGTGATGTCCATTTTACTGTTCATGTTGGGGGTCCTAACAATGTCACCTTCAAGATTGGAACCTAGATGCTCCCTCGAGAATGTAATGTTTCTTCCTTACCACTGCACCCAACACTTATCGGTAGTTTTTAAAAACAAGTTAATTAACTATAAACTTATTTGATTAATCCTTGTTGGTAAACTATAAAAAAGGATTTTAATAAAGTACAATTATGTACATTTGCATATCCTTGCACAATTAAAACTTACAAGTCTAATATTTATTTAAAGAAAAGGGTGAGATGACAATAATATCCTCCTAACCATGAGGCTTTTGTTGTTATTCAGTCTAAATTTTAAATAAGATGACTACTTGAAATAAAATTGTTGGCGAAATATACATGATGGCAATAATATCCCTCTAACTAAGGAGCTTTTGTCTTCAATGTAATTTTGTGTGTTTCTACTTGAACCTTGTATGTATATTGTATGAATGGTATAGAGTCCATGTGTTCAAGCATGTGTTTTATGGTGTATCACTAATGTAGTATAAAGCATGGTTACATCTGCAAATTTGGAATGTATATTATGAAATGTGTGTTTTGTTGGTTATTTATTAACGGCTAAGAAGATTGTACTTATTTTCTTTCAATGTATGACACACCTGCAAGTGAATCTATTTTGAAACCGAGCTCTAGCATTTGTTGTAGACTCAAAGTTAGATGTGACACAGATTTAGTCTGGACTGGTAATCTGTTGTCGTTTTAAAGGTTTCGCTTGGACTAGTAACCTCACATGTATGGTACCCTCTAAAAAGAAATTATGAGTGACGGTTACCTAATGGGGTTTTCTGCATGTCCCAGGATGATGATGGGCAAACCTCACATAACGTGAATTTAAAAAAAATTATTATCATAAACATCCAGGAAAAGAATAGCTTTCGAGGAAAACTCCAAAAAGAATTCCTTTACAGAAAACTCTGAAAAGAATAACCTTTATATCAAACTTGAAAGAAATGTCTTTGTGGAAAAATCTGAAAAAAATAGCCTTTTGTGGCTAACTCTAAAAGGAATGCCTTTGTGGGAAACTCTAAATGGAATGCCTTGATGGCACGTGATTGCCCGTGTAGTGTGTTCTATTAGGAATATGTGGTGTAAATTATTGGGGATGTCTAGTAAGATTTGAATATGAATGTATGTGTCTATTGTAGGATGCGAGTAAATTCTCTTAGTTCAGTAACAAGTAAGACCAAGAGATGATATCGATATGTTATGGATTAAGAGCGAATGAGTTTCAAGGGTTTCTGTGAAAAGAGATGCATATATGTATGTCAAGAAGGGTATCCGTCATTATGGCCTGCAAGTGTGAAAAGTGAGTGGTATTGTGTCTTGTTCTAAAATTGTTAGGAATTTTAATTAATGTCATATTGAACTATAGGATTTTGATATAGCACAATGTGGAGTGCATCTATCTAAATGGTCTAAGCAATGATTTATCAATATGAATATGCGTGGTACTGAACCAGGGGTTGTCTGTGTGTGAATTTGATGGTATTAAAGTCTATATAAGTATTTGCCAAAAATATATGAGTATTCTTCCTCAATAATTGTTAGTGAACAATTGTTTGAAATAGGAATATGGATTAAGACATGGATATTTGGAAGTGTTTCCTAAATGTATGTTCATTAAGAAAGTATTATGGGACAAGAGATCTATGAAATGCTTGAAGGATTCCTCGGTTTGCTAAATATGAAATATTAAGTATAGCAAGGGTATAATGACTGACATATATAGGAGTAATAAAACTTTAATGGTATCAACTGAAGTAAATGATGCAGAGTAATATTTGACTCATAGCAATATTCATATAAGATTTGCAAAGTATCCATCAATGCATGGTTAAAGAGCTAACTAAGTACTCTTGTACTTACAAGGTTTGTTATTTTTTTAGGTATTTGAGGAAAGACTGCGCCTAGAGGAACAACGTTAGGAGTTCGCCAAGTTAGTTGCGAAGTGGGTTATTATGCATATAGCGGAATTTTGGTGTAGTCTAGGAATACAGCGGAATTTGTGATGATTATTTTGTGATTTTGAATGTTTATTTGTAGCCTCCCTGGCTTATTGTTAAAGGTGGTTTATGGCAATACCAGATTAAAATGACTTTTAAAATACTACTGGAGTGATAACTCGATAGGGAAATTTTATTTGAGCTTGTGGATATATTTTTTTCTAAGCTTCTGCCAAAATCTATTTACTTGTGTCTTTAGTCTTTTAAAGTAGCACGATACTATTTTTAATTCGCTTCCAAGTCTTTAGTCTTTATAAATAATATTTAAATAAAAAGAATTATTAAAATAAAAGAAACCTCCTAACCATAAGGCTTTTGTTGTTATTCAGGTCTAAATTTTAAATAAGATGACTACTTGAAATAAAAATTGTTGGCGAAATATACATGATGGCAATAATATCCCTCTAACTAAGGAGCTTTTGTCTTCAATGTAATTAAATTATGTCCCAATATATTTTCAAAGTACCATCGGACACTCATTATATTTGAACTTTTCGTAATAAATATTAGAAATATTAAAAATGGTAAAACTAAGCCTGGGCCATATTTGATATTTACACATATAAAATAAAATGACTTTGTTACCATATTTAAATTTAAAAGTCTTACTTGTAATGCTAGAAGGTTGTGTATAAATATGTGTGTGGAGGTAGATATGAAGCAGAATAGAAGGAGAGTGAACTAAAAAAAGGAGTTAAAAATGGCTAGTCATATAGTGGTAAAAGGTGAGCTTAAGAATGGTTCTGATGACTGCCTTGCGAGCTTGACTTATTCGAATTACCAAGGTGCTCCGGTAACGATTAAAAAAGATTCATTACCCACTCCATTTGCGCAGAATATGGTAGTCGACGGTCTGTACGGAGGCCTGGTGTATGATGTTGTTAGGGTGAAGTGGATTATTCTTTGGACCACTGATTGTAAGGTATTAATTAATCAGTATATTTTTCATTTATTTTGATTTTGTAGCAGAAGAAATTAATTAATTAAACTATATATCAGGTGGCTACTAAGCTCATTCCGACCGAAAACCATATTGTTTGGGAGGATATAGTGAGCATCCTTCAGCCCTACGAGAGCTCTGACAACTTGCCCGTATCATGTGGGGGTGCATTTTCCGCAGAAGCTCATATCCATGCAAATGCAGATGGATCTCTAAACCTGACAGCACAAATCATGTGGAGCGGTTGCAAGTAAATCATATATTGCTCCATGCTTATCTCTATCGGTTTATGCTGTGTGACCCATGGAGGCTGTCTACTTCTTTATATTTATAATACTATTAAATAAATTTGACAGCCACTTCTACCTTTCCTATTCAACATTGTGTGCCTTGTTTCTCCTTTTTCTTTACTTTTCTGTAATAATATATATACACAAGATTGTGTGAATTAATAAAAAAATGTCTATGTCTGTGTCTATATCTATATCTTTATAAAAGCCTCAACTAGATACAAAAGTGTTGGGTGCAATAGTAAGGCATATTTTATTATTATTATTATTATTATATAAAATTGGTTAAATTTCAAGTTTATCTCTATATTTCACTCAAATTTGAAATTGAAGCTCTATACTTTAAGTTGGCACCTGAATTCTTATAATGTCTTTAGTTAGTCTAAATATGTTATTCTAATTAAAACGCTGATGCAATTTCAAAGGATTATTAACACCATCAAAATTCTCTACTAAATTCTAGTCAATTACAATGTAATTTTTTGCTCCTTGGATACCGAGTAAGTATATTTTTAATTTCAAAATGGCAAGCCAACAAATTTAACAAAAGAATTATAACAACGCTAACAAATGGACCTAAATTGAGACGTGAAGTCCTCTATTGATGTCACTTGAGGATCGCTCCTATATCAAGTGTGCTGTATAGAATCAATCCAGAGAGGTAAAGGAGTTGAAAGTTCAGCTGCAAGAACTGTTAGATAATGAGTTCATCGGATCAAGTGTTTCACCTCGGGTGCACCAATATTGTTTGTTAAGCAGAAGGATGAGACCCTCCGATTATGTATTGATTATAGGCAGCTAAAAAAAGTGACCATATTAAGTTGCCCAGGATTGAGAACTTTTTTGATCAGCTAATTGGAGCTAGAGTTTTCTCAAAGATTGATCTACGAGCGAGTTATTATGAAGTTAAAACTTACCAATGTAAAACAAGATGTTATTAATATCCTCTTAATATTTTTAATAATAAGACGAAGACTAATAAAAATATCTTAACAATTTAAACTATTTTATTTGGAAATCTAACTAAGGATCAGTCCCTTGCATGTCTCAACTTGGTCGTAAATTAGCGATTCCTGAATGGATGGTAAATGATCAATGTAAAAGATACATAGGTAAATTACCTATTCATTTAATATCCTTTTAACACTGATCAGTAGATCTCCCTTCTCAACGTAGTTACTCGAGATGCCGGATAAACCTGTCCAACTCATGTGTTAACCGAAGTATTTGATTAATCATTGTTGGTTATTTTTAAAAATAGATTTTAATAAAGTGCAATTATCTATATTTTGAACCACCTATTCATATTCATGCACAATTAAAACTCACAAGTCTAATATTTATTTTAAATAAAGAAGGTGGGATGACAATAATATCCTCCTAACTATGAGGCTTTTGTTGTTATTCAGGTCTAGATGACTACTTGAAATAAAAATTGTTGGCCAAATATACATGATGACTACTCTTTATATTTTAACTTTTCGTAATAAATACTTGAAATATTATTATTCCTTTCAAATATTTTTAGTATTCTTATTTGCTAGAGCTAATGTTACAATAAAATCTATGCATTTATACTTTTAACAATTTAATCCCTAATTACAAAATTCAACAAAAATCACTTAACAAAACATGTTTATTTTACAACAAATATTTATAATCTATCAGCTAGCTTCAAAACACATTCAGAAGCATCTATGGCAAGTCCCTCAACCCTTAACAGTTTTGCAAATTAACCTCCGGGCTAGCTAGATTAAACTAAAACGAACTCAAAAACATTAAAAAATCCTTAAAAATGGGACACGAAAACATACCATGCAAGGGAAACAAGCCTTGCCCAAATTCTCCTCTTCCGTTAATGGCTAATATCGGTTTTAGAATGAAGAATGAGGAATATGATACTTTGTTTTAGGTTATCTCTATCGTTTCTCCGCACTACGGGGCTGACACTTCCGTCTATGTCCCTTAAGAAGTAAGCTTTTCAACGTATGCAAAGGCGGCCGCTTTGAATTTGAAGTTATGTTATGTTATTAAATATTTGATATTTACACATATTTTAATTTAAAAGTCTTACTTGTAATGCTAGAAGGTTGTGTATAAATATGTATGTCGAAACCACTTTTTGAAAACAAAAATATAGTGTCGACTTATTAAAAATGAAAATTGGAGTCGCCACCGATCTTTTATTGAGGTGTGATCGGATCACCTTAAAATATGATTTTGGTCTATGAGTTTCAGAGAAAAGTGGGTTCGGGAGTCAGTTACGCACGATGAACGGTTAGCACCCTCGTAACACCCAAAATTAGTACCGAATTGATTGTTTAACGTCTTAGTGCCGAAAATTTAAAAAGATCCTAAAATACGGTCCTCTTTAAAAGAAAACTTGAATAAATTAAATTGGACGCTAAGACCCTTTTTATTTTGAAAAAGTAAAATGTCACACCCAGTGAGTTAGGGTATAGCATTTCTAATCCTCAAAACTAAGTTTGTCTTTTGACTTTTAAAACTCATGTTTTTAAGTTTAAGAAGGATATTCGGTTATTTGAGTCAAATGAAAAATCGGAACCCAGTAAGTTGGGGTTCAATTTCTCAAAGTTCCAAATACAATACCAGTAAGTTAGGACAAAATGTCATATCCAGCAAGTTATGACACAACATTTTTAATTCTCGAGTATAAGCTTTTATTTGAGATTTTTACGTTTTGAATCCTCAAATATGTATGTTTAATAGTATTGAAAAATATAATATTTTATATTAATATTTTAAATATTTTAAAATAAAATAAATTTTATTATCAATACAATAATATTAAGATTGATTTAGGTTAATTTTTATAAAAAAATATATATAATTACCTATAGAGAATTTTTTTCCAAAATGACTTATATTTTTCAAGATGATAAGTCATTTTACAGGAAAAAACGTTTATTTTACATTGACTTGTAAGTTATTTTCCATTAACTAAGCTATTTTTTTGTGAAACAAGCATCGAAAAATACAAAAAATATTTTTCGTAAAACTTTTTACATGTAAACAAACGGACCCTAAGTATGTAATGGATTGTGTATAAGCGTTGTAACATGGAATCATAACTATGTAAGTGTTTATTTGGAATGTATGTTGTGAGATGCGATCTTGTTAACATGTTTCAAATATGTATTGAAGTATAGTTTGAGTAAAGAAATTAGTAGTCTAGTTGGACGTGAGTCTCTAAACTAACTCTTGCGTGGGTGTTTTACATATAATGAGGTATGTGGAAACTAATCGAAAGGTGAAGGTGAGATCATGGAAACTAAACTTGTAAGAGTTTATACATATTGGTACAAAAATTTGATATTTTAAATTAATTTTTAAATCCTTTATCTTAATTTTTTAATTTTTCTATAATCATATTTAAAATTAAAAGCTATTAAATTAAATTACTGAACCTAATTAATAATTTTAAAATCTATATGGATGTAATTGCGATATATTTGTATATATATAAAAATATATAATTTATTAAAAAATTAAAAAATTAGACTATATTTAAAAATATTAATAAAGCCGAAACTATATACCGAAAGATACGGGTACTATCCTTTCCAATCGCCATTCGTCTTTTTTTACTCCTAGATATTTCCATTCAATTTCAGTAAATTTACATCTCCTGCGAAACTTTTATCCCTGAATTGTACATTTGTACGTTAAGTAGAGAACCAGTAACCGTTGATCCGGTTCCCATGGAGTCGGATCCTACCAGATCGGTCGTCTCGGGAAATATGTTCCCGAAACCCTAATGTCTGCTCTCTCTGAGCTGGAAACGGCTTTTCATTCCCTCTCCAAAGATGACAAATTTCAGGCTAGTTCCGTCACTGATACATTTTATACGTATTCGTATCCGATTCCTTAATGAATACGTATCTGAAGTACTTCGAGTTAGGTAGTTCATGTGTTGTGCGTTGTGTTTGTTGATAGGAAATTAATTTGGAATTTGCGAATTTGGGAAATGCTTGTTATTTTCACTAGGAAATTTGTTATTGATTAACAGAAGAAAATTTGTTGACTTCTCTTTGTTGTTGATTTTATATAAGTATCTGGAAATGATTATCGTCTTTCTTCTTATTTTAGTTTTAAAAGTTAGGTCTTGATTGTACTTTTGATATTGACTTCCATTTTCCTGAAGGCAAAAAAAAAAAGGCATTTCTTATAAACTTAATTTCTTTAGTAGAACTAATCAAGAGCATTTTCACTTCTATGAATGGTAAAAAAATATATATCGTTTATGCAATACCATAATATTTTAATTGATCGTACTTTTTATTTTGTTGGTTCAATTTTTAATCAAGCATGCGGCAAATTTTGTTGTGGTTATACAGCTTGGATTATCCCGGGGTTCGACCTGAGCACAATCTTCTGCGTGTAGTTTTGTTTCTGGTACTGGAAGTAGTCATTTTCAAGAAAACTATTTATGATTTGCAGGAAGAACTAGCTGGGATTTTGAAAGACTATGTTGGTAGGGAAAGTCCACTTATTTTGCAGAGCGGCTGTCGGAGCATTTCAAGTGTCCCGATGGTGAAGGGTCAGATATACAACTTAAGAGGGAGGATCTTAACCATACTGGTGCCCACAAGATCAATAATGGCGTTGCTTAGGCATTACTCGCTAAACGCTTGGGCAAGAACCGGACTATTGCTGAAACTGGGGCTGGTCAGCATGGAATTGCAATAGCTACTGTGTGTGCAAGGTTTGGTTTGCAGTGTGTTATTTACATGGGTGCTCAAGATATGTGAAGACAGGCACTTAATGTTTTCAGAATGCAGCTTCTTGGTGCGGAGGTAAGTGTTATAATGAAGATTCTTTATCAGATTCTTGGTTAGAGTAGTTCATTCAGGCACCGCGACACTGAAGGATGCTACATCGGAAGCTATCCAGGATTGGGTGACTAACGTGGAGACAACTCATTATATTTTGGGATCGATTGCTGGTCCACATCCGTATCTTATGATGGTCAGAGAGTCCTATGCAGTGGTTGGTAAAGAAACAAGAAAACAAGCACTGGAAAAATGGGGAGGGAAACCAGATGTATTGGTTGCACGCGTTGGTGGAGGTTCAAATGCTATGGGACTTTTCCATGAGTTTGTTAACGACAAGGATATTAGGTTGATTGGCGTAGAGGCAGCAGGGTTCGGTTCGGATAGTGGCAAGCATGCGGCAAATTTTGTTGTGGTTATACAGCTTGGATTATCCCGGGGTTCGACCTGAGCACAATTTTCTGAAAGATGAAGGCCGTGCTGAGTACCAGTGTCACAGATGAAGAAGCATTGGAAGGTATGAAACTACAGTCCGATTTATTTTCAAGTCTTGTTCATATCATATCTGATTGTGAGATTACTGACTGAAGGTAAAACCTGTCTGCCACTCCATATTGGAACATTGCCCGTTGCTTTGTCCGGTTACTTCTGAAGCTTAATCTATATGACCTAGGAAAGTTCCATATGGAGTAGAAACATGTTCCTTCGCATTCAGTCCTTGTTCTCATAATTTTCACCTTCTATCTTTAATCATCCAATATACATTCAGAATTCAACTGTTTATTTTCAGAACTCTATAACAGGATATCGATTTTAATATGTTACCCTTCAAAAATGTTTTGACTGATTACATATAAATTTTTCTCGAAGGTTGAAGCACTTCTTGCATCCTCTATCCTTTTACTAAAGATATCGCCTATGCAATCGGTCTTCGGGTGATGAGTCAGAGTCACACTTTGCACATCTAAACATTTCCTACACACCTATTTTCGTATAGTTGTTGGATTCCTTCAACTTATGCCATTTGATCGGCTTCCTTGCACTCTGGTGCTTGTATTGATAATGTTATATTCCACATTTTAGCCAGCTTTATCATTTGATAGTACTATTTGTCACTGATACGAACTTTTTGTTTTCTTTGTCGTGGATTCTGATGGAACCATTTGTGATATAATGCAGCGTTCAAGAGATTATCTCGACTGGAGGGCATAATCCCAACGTTGGAGACGTCGTATGCACTGGCATACTTAGAGAAACTGTGTCCAACTTTACCAAATAGTACCAAAGTTGTGGTTAACTGCAGTGGCAGAGGTGATAAGGATGTTCAAACAGCAAATAAGCATTTGCAGGTATAAAGAGTCTGATGATGATGATGATGTTTTGGGCCATTAATTTTTCTTCATCCACCTTGAAAATAATTGCTTTGTCCCATGTTTTACTGAAATACTTTCATGGTGTTTCTTATTGTTCCTCAATAAGTATTATTACTTGCTTTGTTATACTATGTATCAACACATTTACAAAAGTTTTCAAGGAAAATTGTCGTCTTTTTTATCTGATTTACTTTTAAAGAAGAAATTTTGAGGGTTTTTTTTTTTTTTTTAAATTCTACTATTAGTCTTGCAAAGGTTGTGGATTTAGTTTATTTACTTTAATTTGATCAATTTTAATTTTATATTTTAATTTTTGAAATTGTAGACATGATCCAAACCATATCCATTAAATCCGTTTGATTAAATTCAATTACTAGTATTGTACCATGTATATAGCTATAGATTTAGTTTATATTCTCTAATTGAATAAATTTTAGTCTTGACACTAAGGTAGTCAGTATCATACCGGTGAACTTACCGTTTTCTACCAATACTTGTTCGTATTGGTATTAGTTTGTTTCAATGTACTGTTTTAGATTTATCACTATTTTGTGAAACATTTGATATATGCATATAAAGGTGTTTACAAATATCAAATAATGAAATTAAATCTCAAATATAAAATACTAATAAAAAACAAAACTTTGGTTGAAGTGGTAAAAAAGATTTTATAAGCTTTACAAATATAGTTCATATCATTAAACAAAACTCCAAATAAGCAAGTAGAAATATTATGGCATAAATTAAATAAGAAGATTATTCCATTCTATGCATATAATAATTCATAATTCAAAAATCTAAAATAAACAATAAAAATAAATTAAATATAAAACATATTTTAAAATTATTTTTGTATGAATAAATAATAAAATTTAAATTTAAAAATATATATTTTTAAAAATTGTACCAATCAATACATCATAATCCGACAACAAATTCACGTATCCCTAAACTTAATTTAACAAACTTAACCGTTATCGTTAGGTGATAATAGTTTTTTAAAATTTAAAAGGTACATAAATTAAAAATGATAAAATTAAAATGTAATTATTAAATCCATAACTTTTGTAAAGTATAGTACTAATAAGAAAATTTAACATTTTTTTATGGAGAGATTAATAAAAATATTGCAAAAATAACAAAAAGAAAAATAGTTATCTTGGCAAAATAAATACAAATAGAACTCTAAAATTAAATTGTAAATTGAAGCAATTTTAGTGATTTTAATGATAATTAAGATACATTAAAATGAAAAGAAGTATCCATCCTTGGAAGGCATGAAGAGGCATGGGTCACATGATAATGGAGATCTGAGTACAAGTGGCTAAATTAGCTTTTATAATAAATATATTTCAAACACAATGGATGAACTGAAGAGCCATGCAATCCACTTGCCATTGGTGCCTCTTCTAATTGCCTTCAACACCATCAATTTTCAATGCACATCAATAATTTAATTTTTTTTTTTGCAAAGTAATTTAATTTCATATAAATCAAGCTTCAACTTTAAAAATAAATTTAATTGAATTCTTGTCAAGTTTTAAATATTAAATTTGAGTTGCCAATTGAATTTCAATTAGCATTGACATTGTTATCAATACAAAAAAATATTAGTTCGAGTGCGTGAAAACATTTATTTAGAGGCATTGCAACAATGTCTCTTTGCTCTTTATTCATTTCAGCTGACAAAGACAAAAGGTTCACAACATTAATCCTTGTTTATTCAAACATTTTCATTCTCAGCTGCATTAAAAACATTTAAGAAAAAAAAAAAACCCTACACATCCACTGTATGACATTGTTCATAATCATCATTATTATATATATATATCTACACTATGACCAAAATCCAGCATCAATCCAATACTAAAGAAAAAGACATTAAAACATGATCTCATCTGAGGTAACTTCTTCCAGATGATATTTGCTCTTTTTTTCATCATCTATGGTACATGATGAATCAAAACTCTCAAAACCCCGATTTTCCTCACGCTTTTGCCTGCAAAAGAGATCGGACATGATTAGGGAATATCGAAACTCAATCATTCTCAACACAAGATACTGACACCTATGGTTAGATCGACACTGGTTCAGATAGTTCAATTGCTACATCCCCGAAGTCGACATTATTGGTTCGTAATTCAACACTAACTACAGCAACCCTCAGATCACTTGTAAGGTTGGCAAGTCATTCAACTCTCAATTGAAGGAAGAACTCGATTATCAAAGATTCAAAAGATACAACCCCAAAATCTTGTAGGATCAAAGACACTCGATTTTGATCAATAATATAGAACCACTGTTAATATATCCCTCACCATGGAGAAAAAACAAACTACTTGACGACATGATTTGTAGCTAAATTAGGACTTGTGAAATGTTAGATGCAGTGTTTCTTAATATCATATAAGGAACACTAACCTGGGAATACAAGAAGGTTCCGAGGATGGCTATTGCAGCTCCGAGAGCATTGATGGGCTGGACCGGCGTGTGGAAGATGATGATTGAGGAGACTATAACAGATATACGTTTCATGGTGTTCCCGACGCTAAATGTCAAGGGAGAGATCTCATCAAGGGACATGTACGAGACTTGATTGTAGAGATGATAGAAGATACTTTGCGCTGCTACCCACCTTTCAAATATGATAAAAACAACAAAACATTGTTACTGGATGGAAATAAGTAATAATATCACGTATTGTTACAATCACATAATTTATGTTTTATGTCAATAAGCAGAAGGAAATTAAAGAGAGCTAATATATGAGTAACTTGAGGAGCACACAAGACCATGGGGGTGAAAAGATAACAACGGTACCATCTAATCAGGAATGTTGTAAGAGCCTAGCTGAAACTTAAATGTATCTATAATTAATCAACCTCGATGAATAAATAAGGAGCAGTTCTTGCAAAGAAGCATCGAATTCAAGATCCACATACGTGTCAATACCATTAGGCACACAACCGGTTTTCAGATGGCATTCCATCATCTATTTGTAGTTCAGACTAACGAGGGGGACTTGACATCATGAAGTGAAAATACAGAGACTAAAACGCATCCGAATTCTCTTACTCGGTCATATAGCTAATGGAATCCTAATCAGCGAACGAATTCCAATACGTTCATCTAATGCATTCAAAGTATCTTCCAAAATCAAACACATAAATCTCAAAAATACTAATCATATGGAAACCGAACAAGGAAATAAAACTTAGTACTTCATGTTATTACCAGATAAACTGTGGTCCTATTTCCGATAAGGCCTTTTGCCATCCTGCAGCCCACATCTGTGGTCCCTCTACGGCAACGGCGAAAGGTGTAAGAATTAAGAGAGACAACAAAGATAGACAAGCGTAGTAGTTCATCCCGCTAACGGATTTCCCCTTCATCCCCTTTTTCGAGAATATGTTACGTAAGACGAACGCAAAGTTCGATATCATAGCTCCCATAAAACCTGGACGCATATATTGAAATTACAATCTCAGTGCCATTCCAGATAACCAGCTGAGAGGACCATATATTGAACCGAGGTAAAAGCGAATTTTAAACAATAAGAGCTTGCTAAGGTTCCAATATCCGAGCATTCACAGCTTATAAGCACACAATTAGAGAAGGTTTGTTATTTTTACCAGTCATATTGAAGTTGAGTTCGGTTACAGCGGCAAGAGCACAACCACCGATGATCGGAACAAGGGACAAATAAACCGATGGAGGAAAGGTCTCTCCAAGCAAGAACCTCGAAACCAGGACAGAGAAAGCCGGTTCACCACTTTTGATGATGTGGGTGAACGAAACTGCAACCTTCGACATACTCACTGTTGCTGCTACATGTCCAATGGTATGTGCTACAGCAACCTAGGAAAACCGGAAAAACAAAACCGGATTGTGTATTAGAAACACAAATCAAATTGTCAATTCATTTCTTTCAATATAAGATAGGATGCATAATACTAATTTTACTTAATGCAGGGTTTAATTATACTTAACATAGGCTGCATAATACAAGTTTAAGTTTCCCTTTTCATTTTCTCAACAACCAAACGAATAGCACTTTCCTTGAAACTCAAACAAAGGACATCTGCAGTTTTAATTTTTATTCCTTCCTACAGTACAAACAACATAACAATTTCTATCTTTTTCTCTCACCTTCTCAGCAACCAAACAAAAGGAAAACTCACCTGAAACAAAGCCTTCCAAAAATTTCAAAATCAGTCTTTGAATTGTTAATGGGGGCATTTAAAACATACCCATCAAAAGTTTTTTCTTTGACCAAATTTTAGTTTCTCTTTATTTTCCTTCATTTTCTCAGCAATCAGACAAACAAATAATTTTCTTAAAACTCAAATACATGCCATCTGCACTTTTTTTTTTTTTTAACTTTTTCCTCCCTATATTCCAAACAACATATCCTACAATTAAATTTAATCAGAAACAAAACCTAACAGCAGAATTTTCTATCTTTTTCTCTCACTTTCTCAGTAACCAAACAAAAAAAAAGTAGGAAAAAAAAAACACTCACCGGAAACAAAGTCTTCCAAAACTCAAAATCTGTTTTTGGGGTCTCAGCAATCCTTGTAGCCCATGAAATTAACATCATCAAAGAACCACAAGCAAGGGACAAAGTTGAAGTCAACCATGGGTAAGGGTAAGCATTCAAAACCTTCTTGTTATATATATTGAAAACCACATTCAAAGCCCACCAAGTTGCAAAATAAATCCCAATTTTCAACCTTTTTGCAGCTTCTGATTTCACTTCAACTTCAATAGGTTGTGACTTGTCAGCTTCATAAGCCTTGCATTCAAACACTGGTTTTTTCTCATTAATTTTCTCAATCGATGAAATATGCAATGGTTTTGACACTGAAAGATTTCTTCTTTCCGGATTTTGAAGGTTCAAACATGGTGAAAACGAAGATCTGCTACAAATTGTTGAAATTAATCTTTTATGAAACCCAGAATTTGTAACATTCATGCATGTAGCTAAACCTGATTGCTTAAAGCTAAAACTCATTTTCCTTTCAAACTACTCAAATCAAAACACAAATTGGGTATTTCTTGAATCAATTTTTTTTTCTTTTGTGCGTGAATCAATAGAAAAAACTGAGAATTTCTTTAAAAACTTGACAAGATCAAGAAAAGACAAATAAATTTTAAAACTTTGAAACAAGGTTACCGTCAATCACGAAAAAACCTAGTAATCCACGATTTTTATTTTTATTTTTATTTTATTTTAAACCAAAAAAGTTGATTTTTTCCTTTAAAGGAAATATATATTTGCTGAGTGTTTTGCAAATTTTGGTTGAAGAGACAAAACAAGCAAAGTACTGGAAGGGCTCTGAAATTATTTCTCAATAATTAATTTTTCACATTTTTAATATTCGTTAAAATATAAATACTAAAATCAAATTCTAACCACTAATTAAAGTAGAAGAGACCTCACTATCTCAATTTACTTTCGTCATTAATCATTATTATTTTTTACAGATATATATATGTATTTTATAGTATTTGGATAAATTTTAAAATCTAATATTGTTATAGAAAAATATTTTTTATTTTTCAAATATTAAAATCTAAATTTACTGTTAAGATTAGTAAAATTATTTTTAAAAATTCTTATTTTATACTTTAATTACATAATTTATTTCAATATCTTGATTCACATATCAATTTTTTTTATGTATTTCACTTTTACTATTTCATCCACGTATTTTCTCAAGTTTAACAATTTAGTCTTCATCATCATAAAATTTCATATTTTTCAACAATTTCACTTTTACGATACTTTATACATATTTCATCATCTCATAACAGACTCATTAAACTTTTATCATAATTTCATTATTCACATATTAAATTGTTTCACACCTAATTTTTTTGTACATTTCAATTTAGTCCTTATTGCCATGTAATTTATTTTTCACCATATAAGCACTTTAATCAAATGATTCATTATAATATCTTATTTCATATAACAAATTCTCATGCATATCACCTCTCTTGTTTCAATTATAAATTTCAAAATTTTACAATTTAGTCCTTAACATCATGAAGATTCATTATTTACTATAATTTCACATTAACATCACATTGTAATCAATTCACTACTTCATTTAAATTCTTTAACATAAATCTCAAAATGTATGTTTGCTTCTAGAGGTGCTCATGGGCCGGGCCAGGCCGGGTTCGGGCCGAGCCCATAAAAAATTTCGGCCCATGTCCTAGGCCCGGGCTCAAGCCCGGCCCCAAATATGCACCTAAAATTTTGTCCAGGCCCGGCCCATTTTTTTAATAAACACCAAAAAAAATTTTAAAAAAGTATTTTAAAAATATTAAAAAAAAGTATTTTAAAATATTTTTAAAAATAAAAAATGAAAAATATATTTATTATATTCGGGCCGGGCCGGTCTCGGGCTAAAAAAGTGGTGCCTGAGGCCCTGCCCGTTTTCTAAACAGGCCTCATTTTTTTGCCCAAGCCCATATTTCGGGACTATATTTTTACCCGAACACTCCCATATTTCGGGCGGGCTGTCGGGCCTGGCCGACCGGCCCATGAGCACCTCTATTTGCTTGATTGAAAACAACTTTTATGAAATATTTTCAGAAAATCTATCAAACAACAGAAAATATTTTATACAAATTCATCCAAACACTATAAAATATTAACTTTTTTCAGAAAAGTAAGTAATTTTCAGTGAAACAAACGAAACTTTAAGTTTATTATTTTTAATTACATCGTTACCAAGTGTTTTTTATTTTAAAAGTCATTTTAACAAATTTAATTTAAAAAATTAATAATTTTAACAAATAAACTTGAATTTTAAAAATTGAAAAATATAAAAATATAAAAATAAAATTCTAAATTTGTGACATATTTTAAAATATATGTTGTTGGTGTTAGATCCAATGCTCGCTTGCGTCAAATGAAAGGTGCTCCAACTACCCACCCTACTCAAACAACTTACTTTTCTTTTGGTTAAATTATATGAATATTTAATATTTGGTCATCTAATTTTTAAATATTACATAATAGTCACTAACGTTATTTTTAATGAAAAGAAGATATGAAATATTAACCCAAAGAGTTAATAACTAATTTTGCCCTTAAACTAAGGCAAAGATATTATTTGACATTCTTAGAATGTTTTTAATAATTCTAGAAATAAAATAAAATAAAATATTAAAATTCATAGTTTTTAAAGTTATAATTATACAAAAAATCATAAAAAATTCTAAAAGAAAGGAATTTATGGTGTTGCACTATAAGAACCAGCGACACTTTTCTCAATACTTGTCGTTGATCATTTTAGACGATCTTCATTTCATTTAAAACACCAAGGTGAAATCTTATCGAGGATAATATAGTTGTTGGCATTTATTTATCTATTATCTAAAAGTAAATATATAATACTCTTGAAAGTTAGAGCACGAAATTTTAAAAAAATTAAAAATAAATTATTTTCAAAAGTATCATATTTTTGATATTATTATTTTAAATTATAAAATATAAAATTATTAAAATACACCTCCAAAATGAACTTAAACAAATGGGTATCCAATATTTAATTGGATTTAGACATATATTTATTTAGATTCATTATGGCATAAAATAAAATAAAAATCAATTTTATATTATTATTTTTAAAACTATAAAATATATAATTAATAAAAATGCACGTCTAACATCCCTAAGGTTAGATAAAAATTTCAGTTTTTTATGTTGTTACTTCTTATAAAATTCTAAAATTATATATTTAATTATATAAAATTTCACTTTTAAAAATTATAAATACAATTTGTTGTATATTTTTCCAAAATTTCAACCACATTTTTCTTGTTTTTTTTAGAAAATAACTCATAAATCAACCACTCACATAATGGGCGTCTATAATATAGTATTAAATTAAGCCTATGATAATGTCGTTTATGTATCATATGATGTTAGTCATAGGGTCAAATTTAGTGTCTTCAACACTTATTTAAATAAGTGGATGGAAATTATTTTATAATTTTTGTATTAATATAATCGTTAAATTTTAATTTTAATTTGGATAAATTATTATATTTTAGTCACTTATGTTTGAAATGTTACATTTTAGTCACTTACGTTATCGTTTCGTTACAAAGTGATCACTCTACTGTTAAACTCTGTTACCTCCCTAACGGCAGTCCTACATGGCATTCCAATTGAGTTTTAAATACCAACTTGGATGTCCAGTTGCTAGGATGAAAATAGATTTTTAATTAAATAAATTTAATTTGGACCGCCACATAAGACTGTCATTAGGGAGGTAACGGAGCTAAACGATAGAGTGACCACTTCATAACAAAACGATAATGCAAGTAACTAAAAAATAACACTTCAAACATAAGTGACTATATTGTAATTTGAGGTAAATAAAAGTGATTATTTTTATAGTTTACCCTTTAATTTCTTTTAGATTATATAATAATAGTCAATTTTTAGTTTTGATTCCTATACTTCCTTCAAATTTGAGATTTAATTTTTATATTTTAATTTTGAAATAATTTGATACTTCAACTCTTATAATGTCACTAGTTAGTCACTGTGAATTTTTAAAATTTATTAATACTATTAAAATTCTTTATTAAATTCACGTTTATTACAATGTCATTTATTGCATGCATATCGATGAACTTTTATAATTTCAAATTATCACGAAAAAAATTGCAGTGTTAATAAATGTACCTACATTTTAAACTCAAAAATAAAGAGACTAAATTCCTAAAAATTAAAACGCTTTAATTATCAATTTTGATACAATTTTAATGTATTTTTATATTCATATTTAAAAAAAATCTATCATGAGATATTCGTACAATATTTCATAAAGGTAAAAGAAACTATACTTCTTTAAAAATTCCTTCAAGTATCCAACAAAGAATATGCTTTGAATATCACTGTCAAACCTGTCGGCTAACTCACCTGCTATATATATTTTGAAGGGTATAAATTCTAGAATTATTTGACTGGGTAGGTATTAATTTGAATTATTAAATAAGTTACTAAAATTAATTTAAATATTTTAATTAATGATAATATAGTTTTTACCCTAAATTTGTTTTTTTCATTTTTAATACTTAAATTTAATAATTAAGTTTATTTTAATTATTGAAATTAAAAATTTAAAAGCTTGATGACGTAGAAAGTACCACACTATATCTTGAAAATAAAAATTCACATAAAATTGTAGGTGATGATGTGACATAATATTAATGTTTCATATTTAGTGTTTTAATAACTAGATTAGATGTTTGATAAATTAAATCATTTGTTCAATTCGATTGGTTTGATTCTTGGATCAATAATAATTAAATAAAAATTAAAATTTTACAAAAATATAAAATAATTTAAAATATTTTTTATTAAACTCATTCAACCTGTTCAAATATTACTTTTTGTCTTGATTTTCCATTTTTATCAATTTCAAGTGGTTTCTGAGTCAATCGATTCAATTCTTTTATTTATCAGTTCTTAATCCGTCCGATCCAGTTTTGTTCCAGTGACATTAGTCACGTTATCATACTAAAATTATAAAAAATTCAAAAAAAATCTAAAAAAAATTTAAGAAAGTTAAAAGATCAAAAAATTTCTAGAATAATAATTTTGAGACCTAAATAAATTCAAGTTTATCATACTAATATATATATATATATATATATTTCTTTGAAAAAGTTTTTAAATTTATGTGTTCAAACATGATATTAGTTATACCGTAACAAAATTTTAATTTTACATGTTTAATTATTTAATTTAACTTGAACAATTTCATTCGATTCGACTTGACTCGATTTGAATTTCATTATACTCGATTTGAGTCGAATCAAAATTTTTTTAAAATCGAATTAATGATAAAAAATTTTCACTCAGTTCGATCGAACACCCACCCCTACGTGTATGCCGAAATGAAGAGCAAAAACTAAACAAAAATACCATGAAAGAAAATTAAACCTTTGAATTAATTTTTTTTCCGGAAATAAAATTAATAAATAAAACAGATCCTTTGAACATTTCAAGAACGGTTAGTCTATTACTCTTAATTTACGGAACAGAAAACAAAAACGGAAATAAGAGAAGGAGGGGTTGGCTGTGTGATTCAAGACGCATAAAACGGTGCCGTTTGTTTTCTTTAGAGAGAAAGCCGTTGCGGGAAATTTCAATTTTCTTTTCAAAAACAAAGAAAAAATGAGCGCCGAAGAAGGAGATTGGAATTTCTATCTCCGAACTGTATCGAACAGTGCCAGGGACTCCAATATCGCCAATGGCCCTGCCTCCGATCCTTCTCTGCTTCACGCCGTTAAAAAGCTCTGCGAGTTTTGCAAGCGAGAAGATAAACCCTCCGATGATTTGGTTGCAAGGGTTTACCCTCATCTCAACAAGCTTTTCCAACGATCCGTTGCTTCCCTCTCTCAATCTAACTCTTCCAACGGACTCCTCTTACTGGTTCCACTTTTCTTCTTCTTCAGTTTTTTATTTGAATTTTGGAAAATTTTGGCTTGAGAGTTGAAGTGTTTATATTTGGTAGCTTTGTAGTTTAGTAGTACTATTTTATCTTGTTTATTCTTTCGGATTTATTGATCAGGGAATTCTTCAATTTTTCCTTGATTTTGGAGAGGTGGTTCTACATGATGCTGATCCAAGTTTGCATACATTCATCCGTTCATGTTTGAGCCGGTAATGATACAGAGCATTATACCAGTACTTCGTTTATTTTTATGTAGGTATACTTTAGATTATCAATAGCTTATATTGGTTTTTCTTGTTTTTTGCATAAGATAGGTTTTGGGCTACCATATCTATTTGGTTTGTTTATATTAAGAAGACTTCTTCTCTAAAGGCAAAAAAAAGATGGTGAAAGTACTTGCTAAGTCCCTCTTTTATAGGATTGGATCAAATTAGTCACTTCTATTAAATGGATTAATTTAGTCATTGTACTAATTAAAAGAATCAAATAAGACCAAATTGTTTGAGAGTTACCACTTACCGTTTTAATGATGACATGAAAACTATTATTATGTTCTTTTTTGGCAATTTAATTTCAAACAAAATATTTCATTTACAAAACCATAAAAGCTTTGAAAATATTAACTCTATTATACAGAAAATGATATTTTTTAAACAATAAAGGTTAACTCAGTTGAAATTTGGCATTATTTGATTCTTTTTAATAGTACAGGGACTGAATTGATCTACTTAATAGTAGGACTAATTTGATCCTGTCCCTACAATAGAGGGACCTGCTAGGTACTTTCACCCAAAAAATAATTATGAAATTTAATGGATAAATTTGAAGCATAATGATGGAGCTGTGGAATTTCTTTATGTATTAAAACAAAAGCTTATGGATTAGATGGACTGATAGTTAGTTTTTTTGGTCCAATGCTAATGAACTTGAGGGCTTTTCTTCTAGCTTTCAATTTATCTTGCTTATATTAGCATTCATTTTTACAAAGTTAAACTTTCTATTTTCCTTGAATCTATTGCTTAGGGTATTTTAATGTTGATTACAGTGAGTTTGCAGATCCTATTGTTGCAGCAGCAACTCTTGATTTTCTATATGTAAACAAGAACAAACTTCTCATATCTTTCCCCAACTTACTACCTCAGGTATGATCATCAGTTTCTGTTGATAAGCATGATGCGTTCTAAAGCATTAAAGATGCTAAATATATGAATAATAGACAATGTTGTTTAAGTTTATAAAAATGATGCTATTATTGTTATATTGCTTTATATAACCTATTTCTTGGTACAACAAAAGATTTTACAATGTATAAATTTAATTTTGTCTCAAAAGCCATTCTGAGGTCTCATGCACTGAACGAATATTCTCTGTATGGTTTGTTCCTACAAACATGAGTTAAGGCATTCACTTCAATTATTAATAAAACCTGTAAAGTTGAAATTAAAACACTCTAATGTGCTTGTTCTGTCTAACTACCATTTTTAAGTAATCTTTAAGTACTTGCTTTGGAAATTATGTTTTTCTTTGGAAATATACTCTGTGGTTTTACTTGTTATTGCTCATCTTCCCTTTGCCCAATTTTATATTTTGGTTTAAAACCTGTTTTGGCCCTGTACTATAGTGAAATTCTCATTTGGTCCTTTTACTATTTTTTTTACTATTTTTTCGGTCACTTTGCCCTCTCTACTTTCATTTCGTCCATCACTTTAGCCTATTGGCCATTTCTGTTAAAAAAGATCCCGTGTGGCCATTTAAGCCAATCAAATCTGAACACATGAGGGGCCAAAGTGAAAACTTCACTATCATACAGAGGCCAAACTAAAAATTTCATTACAAGTCAAGGGGCAAACACATGAACAGGTGGAATTTTTTTAACGGAAATGGTCAAGGGGCTAACGTGATGGATTGAATGAAAGTAGAGAGGACAAAGTGATTGAAAAAAATAGTAAAATGACCAAAGTGAATTTTATTATAATATAGGGGCCAAAGTAAGTATGAATACTTATATATTTATTGTTTAAATTAAGCCTTCAAGCTGAAAAGTAGACCGAGCGTGGAATCAAGCATTTATCCATGTGTTATTCATGCTAATATTCTTAATATCTTTGTAGTTTTTCCCTTTGATTCTGAAGCTGACTGCATGGAATGGAGGAAAGTAAGTTCTCCTATCTAAGTTTTATTCCTTTTTGAGAGGCCTTAGTCTTCAAGTGATTGTGATATGGTGGTCGATTGCCTGGCTGGCAACAGCCTGGTTTCCCTTTGGTCTCACCTCCACCGCATGCGAACTCTTTTATCAGTAATAAGCGGGCTAAACTGTCTCTAACTAATAAGATAAATATTTAATCCTGTGATATGGTTTGCATAATACACTGTTAGAGTACTCATAATTGATTTGTTTGAACTGCTTTTTGAAGAAGATGCGAGCCGCTAATCCTCACGTGTCTGCATTGCAGATTAGAGAAGCCATTTCTCAAGGTTCTACCAGGATTGGTGTCACCTGGGTCATTTCTCCCACTATTTCCATCTTTAATGGACTTGCCAAGTGAGTGTCAGATGTCTTGATTGATGAAGTGGATTTTCTTATTTCTTCTTAAACTAAATTGTTCTGTCTGACATTTGTTTATGTGCACTAGTCTTGGTTGTGGCTTTGGAAAAGGTAGAACGAAGCTCAGGGTCACTAGTAGGAAACAATATAGCTTCAATCCAAAAGAGTAAAGCTCCTGAGGTTATAATGTGGGACTTTATAAATTGTATGTTCTAAGTAAAAAGCTCATTATGTAGTTCAAATGCTAAACACTCCTTTTATATGACTCAGATGCTACTTGCTCTCATGGATGAGGCTTATACTGGTACTACCGTTGGGGAGAGAGGGGGAGATGAATCCGAGGAAAGCAGTACAATAAATGTGGCTGACCCTCTGTTTCTTGAACTTCTCAAGGATGAAAATGATGGCCTTGTTGTATGTTTTCTATTTCTAGAACTTGATTTTATAATTAGACAAATGCACTTATAAACTTGGTATTACCGGAGGAAAATATAATTAGGTAACCATTCCAAGCTTTTTTTCTATCTGAAGGATTTGTGTCTCAATGTTCTTGTGTACTACTTTTATTTTATGAATGAGTTAAATCACTATTTGAGGTCTAAACTTGGCAACTACTCTCACATTGGGGTTTGAACATTTTTTTTCAAGTTAGCCCTTGGACTTGGCAATTGTTCTCACATTGAAACCTAAACTAAGCAATCACTCCCATGTTAGGGCCTGAACTTTAGGGTTTTCAAGGAAATATCATAGACTTACTTGAACTAAAAAAATCTGGTCTCAACGAAGCAACAATTGCCAAATTCAAGGACTAAATTGGATAAAAAAAAGTTTGTCCCAATGTGAGAATAATGATCAAGTTCAGGCCCTAAAAGTGTATTAACCCTTTATGAATATATGAATGAAGTAAAAGCAACACTTTGCATATTTTCTGAATTAGGAGTAGCTTAGTGTTTTCTTTATTATTGTAATGTTACGTCATTCAATAATACAATATCATAATTTCAAGCTACTATGCATAGCTTAAGCTTTGTGTTTATTTTAGATGACTAATTTTCCGTTTTTCCTCTTGGAGTTAGAAACATGTTGACCCTTGAAAGCTGTTTGATTGTTTCAGGAACGCCACTGGACTTCACCTGGGATTGCTGCAGTGCTACAGGCTGCAAAGAACAGCCCTCAGTCTGAAAGATTGAAGCAAATACTCAACATAGCACCTCGGCTTCTTGATGCGTATTTCGCTATAGCTTTGCGTGATGCAAATAGCTGTATGTTTTAAACCATTACTAATCCGGTTGACATCCATTTTAGTGTTTATATAACTTTTATTTATAGAATGTAGCTTTTGTTAAAGTGTTGATGATGTTCCTTGTTACTTTGTGTTCTTGCCTTTCTTTTGTAGCATTAATCTGTGCATTAATTCCCATCCTGATGACAAGGATTTCCGCACTGTTTCCCGACCAGAATTATATGTACAAGGTGTGTATATATTTTCAATATATTGTAGTTCTTTCATTGTATTTCTTGTTGGAGCACTGCCTAGTGGTTTTCTTATTATGTAAAGAGGATGGAATACCCCTCTAAATCCTCCTTAACAATCAGAATGAGTTAAGGTGTCTTTGTATGAATTTGAGTATTTTGCTTGTCGATGTCCTTGTTACGGTACGGCGATTTAGATGGTGAGACAAGAATTGCTTAAATTCTGAGAAGTTTTTATTTGCAGGTTCGTAGAAGGCTTCTAGAATTCATGCTTGCCGCATTTCATCGTTCTCCAGATCTTATACCACTCTTGAAGGTATCTGTCGTACAAGTTTCACGTATACTGGCAAACTTATTATTTTATATAGTTAAAGTCCAATTTAACCATCTGCAGAAGCCTATAATCGACAGGCTCGGAAATGCATATGACAGCACAGAAAAGGTCCGAAAATGACATCATATTTTTTTTTCAGGTAAACAGCAGCTATGCTTTAAGTTACAGATCTAATTTTATATGTTCTGACTTTGTTTAGACAGAACTGGCATTACAATTGTGTTGGGCTGTAGGCGAGTATGGTGGGGGTGGTCCAACTCACAAAGATGCTGCTAGAGAACTTTTTGAAAGTCTAGAGCTACTTTTGTATGAAAATCTTTCATCCAGGTAACATTTCCATAGCTCCGTTTTACTGTCTACTTCTTTGTAATGTTATATGCTGAATTTAAATCTTCGCTTTTGGAAGTCGTCTAGGTCTGAGACAGGAATCTGCGGTCGATTCTAACCGTAAGAGCTTCAGTAAGTCATCACAATCAAGGCTTCTATGTTTTGTTATCACAGCTATCACTAAGCTTGCCACTCATCACCGTGAACTATTGCCAAGAGCACGAGTAGCCTTGATCAAGGTTTGTTAAGAAGGAAACGAACTCTTATTACTTTTAAGTATTTTGCCTAACAATTTTCCATTGTCATATTCAGGTTGCTCGATCTCTAATATCAGATTCAAGGGTGTCGAAGCGAGCTCATGTTTATTTGGGATTAATTGATGAGCCTAGTATTTGTTGGCCTGTCTTGGGACCTTCCCGCCCTTCACATGGATTCGTGCATTATCCAGGCACTGTCAACTGGAATGAAGGAGGCAACAAAATGGTCGCACATATCCCGTTTTACATTCTCGGCGAACAGGAAGGTAAAATTATATTCAACATCTAAAAGTTATATTCCGTTTTACATTCTCGGCATCTGGTATTTTTTACCGTTATTTTCCGATATTGAACCAACAAAACCGATAGGAATTCGACTCTCTACCGTTACAATCTTCTATTAACTTCATTGTTACTGATGCAGGTCCACCCTTCCATGACTTTTCACTATCAGATGTTCTTCCAAGAAGATGATAAAGCTACATAGTAAGGTATCTTTGGAGTCCAGAGTTTCCGATTTAGAGCGGGGATAAGCAAAATTCGGTTCGAATTTATTTCCTTATTTAAATAAGTGGCTCTTTTAGTCTGATAGTTAAAAGTGATTTTATATATTAATATTTAATCAAGTGATTCTATTAAACCACTTGTTAGATAATGTGTATGGTCATCAAAACATTTCATGTTGACATAAATTAATATTTACAATTGTTGAACGATGAAATTTTGGTTTTATAATATTTAACCATATCAAAATTACTTTATATCATATAATACTTAGCAAATAATTTTCAACTTTTAATGTCCAAACTATTATACAGTACTTTAAAAATTGGAAATAGAAATTTTAGTAATAATAATAAGAATTTATCAATAAAAGCGAGAGAGTCCCGTAATTATTGTTTTATCTCAGAAAATCAAAACATTTTATTCAACATGAAAATGATTCTCTTGATCGACGACTAATCTTATCGTCCAATGATGGGTTTGATGTTATGCATTCATTATGATTTTAGGGATTTAAATGAATTTATTTATATTTTTATTTTTAATAATTTATCATATTTTTTATAATTAATTAGGATATTTTGAAGTTCTTTTATTTATTTATAAAATTTTAATTTTTTATTAATTTTATATTTTTATAATTTATTATAAGCTTTTATGATTTTTTTATAAATTATTTCATAAATTTTATAATTGGAATTGAAAAATAAATGATTGCATAAAGAAGGAATATACAAATACTAATATAAAAATGTTTGATTAACTAGTATTAAAATCAATTCGATATAAAAATAACAAATCTAAAATTGGAATATATTAACTAACTGGGTCTTAGCTCGTTGGGATTGGTATTCTTTGTTAGTATAAAAAAATGAGTTTAAGCACTTTCAAGCGTATTTACCTTTCTATTTAAAAGTTGGGGTGAAATTATGAGTAATTCTAAGTATTATATCACAAAAAGGAATATATTAAATCTAGATAAAGCTACATATGATAATATATAAATTCAAAATAATTTAGAGGAAAACTTACACATGTCATTTAACTATGAAATTCATTGCAAATTTTGAAATTATAAAGATTTTAAATTAGTAAATATAAAATTGTACTTTAGCTCCCTAAAATATAAAAATTTAATTTAATATTTTAAAATTATAAAGATATAAACTATTAAAATAGTAAAATTACAATTTTTGTATTGTAAAAATTATAATTTAATTTCGACTCTGAAAAAGTTTATTGACTTCATCCATACTCTTAAAGTTGATATGCATCATCACACTGCAAAATAAAACCTAAACTTCAAAAAATATTTTATTTAATACTAATATATATTTTAAATTTTATTAAAAGTATTTATAGACTATTTGCAGATCTCCATGTTGAATTTTATATATTATTTGTTTTTAATATATTTATTTCAATTTTATGAGTTTTGAACTTGCAAAATTTCAATAACTTAAAATTTTCTAAAACAATTAATTATTCAAACAAAGAAGCATTTTAAATTATGAATTTTGAGATTCAAACATTTTAAAACTAATTTAAAAAAATTATCCACACACACCCAAATCTTAAAAATTCAAACTCTCTCCAATAAATTATCCTATTAATAAATTTTCTTCTTGAATTTTCTTATCCAAGATTAGGGTTATAAAAATGAAATTATAATCCAGGTTGAGTAAGACAAAGGGCTTGTTCAATAATGCTTAAAAAATATTTTTAGAAGAAAAATTATGCTAAATAAACTATTTTTTGTTGAAATTTTTTATTTTTCAGAATCAATTCTAAAAAGGAGAAACTAAAATTTTTAACTTTTTCTCTCCCAGAAGCACTTTTGATGCTTAATTACCATCACTTTTCAAAAGTAATCTAAACTAGCCCTAAATTATATTTTCATATATGAAATAAGTTTACAAACTACAAAAGCCAAGCTGAGAGAGCTTTGAACGAACCAATGCTACAAAAGAACATGA
This sequence comes from Gossypium raimondii, assembly GCF_025698545.1. Taxonomy (NCBI): domain Eukaryota; kingdom Viridiplantae; phylum Streptophyta; class Magnoliopsida; order Malvales; family Malvaceae; genus Gossypium; species Gossypium raimondii. The sequence goes on along the minus strand of NC_068569.1, from coordinate 54,523,935 downwards.
TGCAAAGCTTCCACTAAAAATGGATCTACTTAAAGCTTAAACCAGGCGGCCCAACAGAATCCTACACTTGATTCAAAGCCATTGCATTAGCAAACGACCATCAAGATGATCCTTCACCTTGATGCCATGAATCCCTTTCCAAACGTTGCGGCCCTCGTAATGATGAAGTCATGGCACTTGAGATAATAGATCACGACCCTATGAAAACTCGTGGAAAAAAAGCCGTCATCGGCACAGAAAAGGGACATGTCTTTGCGCTCGAGCGAAAGAATCGAGCAAAGAGTTCGCACCAAGGAAGGCAGTGGACTAAATCGAGTCCACAACTTATTATCCGCAACTGATCCTCATAACACCGGAAAATTGGTCAGTGGCCGACTGATGGTATGACAAAAGTGCCAAGTGGGGGTGGCGGTCGGTCGCTATTAGAATCATGAGAAGCTCCAAGCTTCCTTTTTCAATCTCGCCGTTTGGGATCTCCTATCAAAAGTCCAAGCGATCACTCCTCTTGGCCTAAACTAAGAGACGACCCTCCAGCTACTTGAGGTGAATCTAACTAGGCTCCTCCAAGACTTTGACTAACAGTACGGGATGATGATGTTAATTCAAGAGGGAAAAAAAAGAGGCTAAACCATAGAAGAGAATCTTAAAAGAGTAGGGCGAGCCACGCCCTTCAAGGTGGTACCGGCGGCGGTTGTCTACGAAGGAGCAAGAAAACCGCGGTGAACAAGCTATTTCTTGGATGCAGGAGGGCATCAGAAGAGAGCTAGACAAGGAGGTAACACTGGAGCAAATCCATCAGAGAGTTTAAAAAACATCCGTGAAAGGTTATTGAGTTTGGGGCTGACTCGTTGAATGCAAATGGGGGAATTCATATTTGGCCTTTGTTTTCTCCGGGTGTAATTTTAAGCGGTAAAAGTAATAATAAATGATTTGCGCATCCGGGGAATCGAACCCCGGTCAGTACCGTGGGAGGGTACTATGATACCACTACACTAGATGCGCTTGGATGCTTGTGAGTTTTCTGTTTCATTTAATAATATTAACATACCAATATCCAAACTTAATAGTAGAAGAGTAATAGCACTAAGAACACGTTTAGTGGCCAATTGAGTCTTAATTCGATTGACATAGATATTGTTAACAATGTAGAAAGATATGGATTCGAGTAGACTCAAGCACATTATCATCCTATTTATGGATTGGGGATGAACTATATAATGAGATTGTTAAAAAAAAAACTCGTTAAGTGAGAATGAAATAGAGAAAAAATAGTTTGGATAGAATGATATAAAGAATAGAGAAAGAATTGTATGAAACTGTAATTTCACGTCATCGCTATCCCTTTCCAATAGGAGCATGACGAAAACAGGTGACAGATGATATGATTTTTTTTTGTATTTTATATGTTCAATTACTTTTAGTTTTATTTGTTTAATTAATTATTTTATTAATTAAAAATAATGAATTTCTTTTCATTTGGGCTTTAATTTTTTTCCTTATTTAATATTAATTTATTATGCGCAACTCAATACCTATTTTTTTAACATAAATTTTCTCTAATACTGACAATATTTTTGTAGCATAACAAGAAAAAAAAGCGCTATTAGTGTTCTGTGTAATTTGTATAACATTTAATAAATTTAGGTACCAAATTGAACCTAAGAAAAAGCTTAGGTACCAAATTAGGAAAACATGCCAATTTCAGGTATCAAATTGGGCCCAAAAAAGTATAGGTACCAAATTAAGAAAAAGTGTCAAGTTTAAATATCAAATTGAGGTTACTTTTCCAAAACTAATATTTTCTAGTGTTTGGATGAATTTGTGTAAAATATTTTCTGTTATTTGGAAAATTTACTAAAGATATTTCATAAAAGCTGCTATCATGAAACAAACATACATTTGAGATTTTATTATCTTTTTCTTGTTTAATTGACTTTATTTCATAAAGCTTATTTATATTTTAATTAATCATATTTTAGTTTTAATTAATCTTAATTTACTTAATTAAGCTTAATTGTTAATTTCGTACATTAGGGAATATAAATTTATAGATATAAATTTATGTTTAATAGGGCTAAATGCTTGTATGAAATATTCTGTATATGTATGGTGAGTATGGATGGTTGGTGTGATTTGTGGTTATTTAACGGAGAGTCACCTCGGTGGCTAATGTGTCGCTCGAAATTCGGGTCAGACTGTCCTGGTTGGATTTGGGGTGTCACAAATTATACAAACAATATATTCAAATTCAATTACTATGTGACTTTTTAAATGCACCTTAATATTAAAAACACTAATAATTTGCATATTGGTCATAGGTATTACCCACATTGTGAGTTTGAGTTATAATTTGCCGCGCTCTTACTAAAAAAAGAGGTGTACCAAAAATATACATTAAACTAGTATGGTTATTACCCATGTTTCTCGTCGGATAAATTATTTATTTTTGACTAAATTATAGACGACAAATTTAAAAATTGTAATATGCTTGAACTTCTTGTACTCTTTTTATATTTGGAGTTTAATTTCTATACTTTTATTTTAGGATTTAATCCTTCTACTTTTCAAAATTAAAATTTAAGTTTATTTGTTAACACTTTGTTAAAATTTTTCTATTAAATTTGTTGGTGTGATATTTGAATTTTTTTAAAACCTCACTTGATGTACATGTAACAAAAAATGACATTGTAATGGACTTGAATTTACTTGAAAATTTTAACAATGTTAACAATTTTAAAAGTTCACATCACCATTTTAAGGAGAGTAAAATATTTAGACTAACTAATGACATTAGAAAAATTGAGGTACCGAATTATGTTTAAATTAAAGTATAGAGATTAAATTTCAAATATGAGAAAAAATAGGGATTAAATCTAGAATTTATCCATTCTTATATAATCTAAAAAAGTAAAGGATTGGAATTGATAATTTGGCCATTAGCTTCTCCTATATATATATTATAAAACAATTGATATTGGACAGGTGTCATGTAAAAAAATAAAGGGATTAGAATTTATATTTGGCCACAATTGCTAAACTACACCACAAGTCACTCAACTATGGGTCATTTCTTTTTTTGGTCATTCAATTATGTATTTTTTTAAATTGGTCACTCAACTATGAATTTGTTTCTTTTTTGGTGACCCAATTATGACATTTGGCCAATGTAATAAGCATTTATCTTCAAATTATCAAGAACAATCTAATAAAAAAATTAAATAAACCAGGACTTCTCATGTTAAATTATCAAGAACAAAACAAGACAAAAATTAGATGCGAAACATATCTGAATCCATTGTTGGAGATTGCTTAGAAGGTTTTGATCTTCCAAGAAAATAGTTTTTCTCTCTGTATATATATCTCTCTGATGGGGATGGAAAAGAAATACGATATATATATCTATTTCTTGGGGACCACTACCTCTTTTCAAATAACTAATTATTAAATTAATTTTGAGTATTTACAATTTGGCCCCTCATCAAATTATAAATACAACTTGTGGTATCCACACATTATTTCCGTGATACTTTAATACCTATGACACTTATAACATAATTGATCACTTAATTTTGATCACATTTTATAATAGCATTATACATTATAACATAATACGCTTATGATCAAGAAAATATAAAAAAATTACTATTGACAATTTTTTAGAGTATGTATCTAGTATATTCTAATATACTAATTATACAAAATGTATATAACAAAACTATAAGAGATGTTTGCAAAGGTTCAAGCATTAATCAATTTATTTGCTCCAGCAAACAAAATCTTGTTTCATGTATGAAATACTTACGCATATTGGGTTTTGCTATTTAGAGCTTTCTTTATTTGTCGATTTCATGAATGATTTTATTAAAATAATAATTATTTTTAGATATCAGATGATTTAAGTAATTATATTATTTCATAATATAAAAATTTATGATGTTCATGCATCATAAAACAATACATATCACAATAAATGGTTACGACGACAAGTCTTATTATGGTGAATGATGGATTCAACATGAGTCATGACCGTGTGCTCCATAAGTTTGATCATCACCAATCCTCAGTGCATCCAATTAATTGCGAAAGTTGAGAAAATAGAAAAAGCTTGAGATGGTCGAGAAGATGTAACATGATGATTACCTCCTTTCACCGTTAAGAATTTTAGTAAGTCTCCAAACTCATACTTCAACCCTCCTTCCTGTTAAATATTTATCATTAATTTTATTAAAGTAAGAAAGAAAGTTTATAAATATAAATACTGTTATTTTGAGTCGGCTTATTCAATAAGAAAAAAACTCATTTCAATGTTGAATATATATGAAATGCTGCAAAATTATTTTCTTCTAATATTTTTACTTTTTTACGATCACTTTTAAACTACCAGATCTTAGTCCAAGCGTACCTATTGGCCCAACTAAATATTTAGAAAATATAAAATATGTATAATTTAAAATTTTCATATTTAAATAAAAATTCAGGACAAGTTGTCTAAATTTTTTGAAAAATATTATCCACGGCCTAGCAGGTATTGGTCAAGCCTATTGAACTAGGTAGGTAGCGTGAGCTTGCCTTGAAAGTGCTAATAAAGTCAATCGAGTCAACACTTAAAATTTCTTATTCAAGTTTAGACCCAAATTGGGTAATCATATCGGAGGGATAGTTTGATACTTAAATATATCTAATCATAATATAAAAAGAAGAAGCTAATATATATAAATAAATGAGTAAACATAAAACCTTGGTTCTTAAACTCCATGTTTCCTCTTTTGTTAACTTGATGTTTAACTCCTCAGCCAACTTTTCCAAATGTTGTAGGGTTCCCTCTGTCGGTATTATACCATCTTGATCTCCACTATAACATTGTAATCATATTAGTAAAATAAAATAAAATAAAATCAGTCAAATGGCATGAGAATTTCTTTTCAAAATCGTTCACTTCGATTCTTCATACTTAATTAACTTAATTCAAGAAAGTATTGGAAAAAAAGCATGGCATACAAATACAATACCAACCTGAATATTGTAATGGGAACAGATTGTTGAAGAAGGTTTTTAAGCGCAGGAAGCATGTCAAGGTCCTTATCAGCTTCGTTGTATTTAAAATTAGCTCTAAATAAATAAGAGTCACATATAATGAAAATTTTAAGGTTAACAAATTTTACACAATGTTCACCTCAATAAAACAAGTAATTTATTTATTTTCTTAAGAAAGAGGTGACAATATGGAGGTAGAAAAATTTACCGATAGCCTTAAATCTTGAATTTAAAATAATTTCTAAAAGTAATTATAAGAACATATCGGCGGGAAAAGTTCATTTAGTTTCAAATTTTAGGGGAAAACTTACGTGAAACAACCCTGCCATCTATATGACAAGTTGGTTCGGTTCCCGTGGAAAGCTTTTTGAACTTCAGGGATATTAAAGTAAAATTGCACCCTTAATGGAACGCACATGTCTACTTCTGTGCCAACTATAGGAACCTGGACCAAAATATAAAGTTTTACGCTTTTGATATAACCAATAAAAGAAAAATAACACAAAATCAATTTTACTCAATTGATTAGTTAATTCGATTCTATAGGAACTTATGTTAGTTGTAGCATCAAATTGAAGTAAAGTAAGAGGAATGTAAAGAAATAAATGAAAACCTGTTTTGTTAAGTTCAAATTTAGCTCATTTTCAGCGCAAGGAGGGCGAAAGACATCAAATAGCTTCTGCGGGGAGTAATTATGAGCATCGGTCTTGAAAGCAGCCAAATTGGCCTCGAACACAAGGTTTTTACATTTTGCGCTCCAAGTGGTTTTGATGCTAGAAAAGTAATTATTTTCATCAATGGCATTGCATTCTTTCTTGATTTCGTTATACAACGAGCTGTTTATCATCTCCCGAGAGAAAAAGAAATCAATTTTTGCAATATCGTCTAGCTTTTTACGAAGCATTGGGTTTCCCAACTGTTCAAAATAGTTACAATTAAAAAAAGAAAATAAAGTTCACAACAAAACCTTTAAATAAACATTGAATTGAACCTAAGCATGTTTACTGGAGAGTTGAGCTGCAACACTTGTTATTTTTGTTCTATCTGGGCCCAATAAAGTTCCTAAAAGTATTTCAGGATAATTTTAAATTTTTTATGTTAGTGTCGATACTTAATTTAAATGAAAATTTATTGTCTATGATGTCAGTAATGAACAATAATCCAAGCCATAATGATTTGGTCCTAAACGTAGAAGTCGGTATCCTAATCCAATCTAATAAATCCGAGCATTCTCGAATTATGCAAGTTAATCAACCATGAACATTTCTAACTAATCCTTCTATGCAAATATGTATTAAAGTGGAAATTAAATTTGATTAATTAGATACTGTTTTACTTACAACCAATCCTTTGAGATTAAATTTGGACTTCTCGAATTGCTTGTTGTCGTCGAGCAAAGCATTAGCAAGATTTGGTGCGAAGTGTCCTAAAAATAAAAACCCACAAATTTAGTTGAAGTAATAAACATGTTATATTGTTTGTATTGTTGCATAGAGACTTATTCGTAACATGTATTAAGTCGAGATAATTTGATTGTTATATTTTTATTCAATAATTAATTCGACATGTTCAATTCAAGAAGTATGTTAAAAAAAATAATTTATGAATTCATGTATATTTTTTTGAATTATTTTTAAAAAGCAATTGTTATTTTAATAAGAAATTTGATTAATTATTTGAGTTTGAATCTAAAAAATAATGATGCATGCTTGATAGAATATATATTAGAGAAAAAACTACATGCTGGAGATCACATTATATTTTGTTTCGCTAGTCATTAAGTATATTTTGGTGTATTAAAAATATGTTGATGTACAAAATGAGAGAAAGAAAAACAAAAGAAATTGTTCACCTGCAAAACTTGATCCAGCTATATACAAATCTTTGGACTTGAAGACTGGATATTTTTCATACCATTTTTGTATGAATGTAAGTAATATTTTATCCGTACGAAATAGATAATTGTAAAATATCAATATATATAATACCCAAACCATTTTATTTAATAACGAAGAATATACATTCTGATCTTACTAGTGCTGTCATCTCCGTTATTATAATCACTACTTGAGTTTGAATATGACCATCCAGATCCAATAGGGGAGTCGATGAACAATAGATTTGACACTGAAACATATATTAGATAGAATTTTATATAGATATGGAAATAGAAAAATGTACATATATATAAGACAGACAATGCAATTCATTTAAACATGATGAAAACTAGACGTTTTGTAATATTTTATTGTTCTAACACATTTAATATTTTCTGATAAATTTATATGGATATGAAAGAAATAACTATGAAACTTGATATACTTACACACAAAAAAAAATATATCAATAAAAAATAATCATAGGAAATTAGACAACCTTTGTTCCAAGAAAAGGAATTTGTTTGGAGACCATGAGCATCTTTCGTAACAATGAAAGGACCAACACTTCCAAAGGCATCTCCAACTGAAGAACACCCTGGTCCTGAACAGTATTACACAAATGATTTTATTGTATGTGAGTAATCAAACAAACTTGTCGGCCAGGCTTAAGTAAAGCTAGAAAAATAGAGTAATGGTTTGATCTAATGTAATGACTAGTGTAATTCGACAAGTATTTAGTATATGTTTAATGGTATGGCTTTTCAGATGAGTTAAAAAATCATAGTCAGATCAAGGCTATAAATTTAGTGTTAGGGATGGACATAAACCTAAAACCTTTGCATGGAAGCGGGCTAAATTGAATCAATACTTTCTAACGAGGGCAAAAGGGATAATGTTTCCATTCGAAGGGGCTAAAGGGATTAAATTTAATCATAAATTTTCGGGAAAGGCTAAAAAGGAAATTGTAACATTGAACCGATGGGGCCGAAGCCCTAGCTTCCCCTTGGCTTTAAGTTGCTCATGGTGAACTTTTTCTAACTCATTCATATAGGATACCTACTAGGAAATCCACATAAAATCAGAAACTACAATAAAAGGAATTTAAAGAACTTAACCTCCAGTTAACCAAATTGTGAGGGGTTGAGTCAAGGGATCTTTCTCAGCTTCAACAAAATAGTAAAAAAGACTTCGACCATCAACGTTTTCATCCACTTCAATATATCCAGCAAATTGCCTGAAATTAACATCTGGTTGTCCTGGCAATTTGCTTATCAAATCATTCATTGGGAAGGCATTGGAATCAACTCCAAGTAGAAGGAAAATAAAAAGAATAAATATTACTCCTCGAAATTCCATTCGAAATGCTTCTAATATCAAAGAATTAAGGGTAACTAATGCTTATTGAATTCTTTACTTTCTAATGCTTAAAATTAATGGAGAGAGCTACCTTATATATAGTGTTTGTCTTTTTTAAACTAACTATATTGTTTTAATAGCTGACATTTTGAAACCGTGAAACATAGGTTTCAAGTTGTCATTGTTTTTAGGCACTATTTTGTTTTGTTAGTTTTCTCGATAACTTTTTATGATGAATAACCTTTATGAATTGCAGGTTTACTTGATTTGAATATATTATAGGATATAACACCAACATATTCATTAATTATGAAAAACTTGTTTTAAAAAAATAGTAAATTCGTTCGCAAACATGATTCCGGGTAACTAAAGTCTTCGTATTTTTTTAAACTTCATATTTCAAATATATTTTGAAATTTGAATTTAATCGGGTAAGATTTTTTTAGTAATGACAATGCATGTGTATATTACTAGAAAATGGTAGTATTATCCATGCAAGGATTGGGTTAAGAGAGTTTCATGTTGGACCTATTGTGCTTTCCTATAACACCCTTAACCCGAGTCCGTCGCCGGATCAGGGTTACGAGGCATTACTGGACATATCACAGTTCATACAGATATTCATTTCATGTTGCAACTCAGAATTTAATCACATCAAAGCTCGAAACTTAATCAAATGTCAGACTTATAAAAAAAAATTGAAAAAAAAAATTCAAAAGCATTGCATAGTTGAAACATAATCCGGCATCTATCTAAACATATCATAAATCGAGTATATCTCAAATATATATAATACATAAGCAGACATACTATTTCTATTGCCGAATATTCACATATCAATTATTAATTCTACACTAGCATATAACAAAACCAACCAAACAAATTTTCTTATTATAATAATAATAGTCAATTACTTATGAAATTATAATAATATACACATGACCGAACATACCAAATAAGCTTATATAAATATATATATGGTGCACATTTTATCATAAAATCAAGAGCCATATTTTAAAAATTAAAATACAAACAACATCTCATTTACACCTAATTCGCATATGTAAATTAGTATGCAAGAACTTCATATCACATTCTTTTAATTAATCATTTATTCGTTCACCCCATTATCAAATCATATAATTATCATAATGGACCAATATAGTAACCGAATTTATAACACACATGTACACATACCTATTTTAACACTAGCACCAACTTAACCTTTTAACTATCCATAAAAAATAACTAGCCAAAACATACCTAAACCATATACATCATTTACCCTATTTGATTCATATAAAAAGAATTATGAAACACATTTACTGCTTATTATTTAACAATTAAACGTATATAACCAATATACACTCAAATACATTATCAATACAAGCCGAAACAAAATGTCCTATACATTCAAACTTATAATCAATCAACCCAATTAGTTACCAAATCCATACATACCACACATATAATATATATATATATATATATATATCAATTCATTCACCACATCATTAACGAAACATAGCAACCATATTCGACATATAAATAAGTCATAACCAAATTGCTATAACCAAACACATAAAACATTTGAACAAGAACTCATAAAACCGAGCCTAAATCTAATGATCAAAGATAAGCCATTTTCGCATGGCTATATACATATACAAGTCCCAAAATCAAATATTTCATCTATGCTATACATGCCATAAGCCCAAAATTTAACTTAGTAAAATACTGAAAGAAATAGTCGATAGTGTGATAGATTTTGCTTACGGTCCCTGAGCACGTAACGACCTCTAATATCTAAAAAAAAAACAATGACAAATAAATATACAAAGTAAGCTAACTTAGCTTAGTAAGCCTTAAGCAAATATATATATAACATATAATTTCATAAGCAATTTATCAAGACCGAATATACACATATATAAACATTACTAATACATTCACAAATCTCAAATCATTTTTGTCATGGCTAATCGTTTATACACAAGCTTCCAATCATATACCTATAATTAACATAAGGCTAAACATACCTTTCATATTGTCAAATATGTATAACTTTCCATTAAATAATATTTTTACTACTATATTGTAGGAACTGTCGTCCGGTCAAAAAGTTGGACGCCTTCAACTTTTTGAAATTACACATAGGAATAAAGATGGATCTCCCATGACTCCTGAAGCCGGTGAAATAATTGTACGTTTACTTAATACGATTTGACTTGTTTTAGTTATTTATAGTGTTTATTTTCTAATGGTTTAATTCATTGCTTGTAATGCGACTATTGTTATGTTGCATCTGTTTTTTAATATATATTGCGTTCCTAACTATGTGATTTATTTATTAGGAAAAACTAAAGGATAAAAAGGCGGAGGACGAAGCGATTGCTTCTAGTGATAGTTCTGTTCATCCTGAAGACATTGATAACCGGATTATTACTAAAGTTTTGGGTCCTGAAAGGTATGGTCGGGTTCGATTTCAAGGATCTTTTGTTAGCCCAACCTAATATTTTGGATCCAGCTCGCAGTAATACATGGCTTCGGGGAGTCAGGCTCAAGCTGAAGTTCGGAGGTTAAAAGACCAGATGGCTCAAATGCAAGCGACCACAGTTGAGGTTCAAAGGAAATATGAAGAACTCCAGCTACAACTTAAAGCAGAGGCGGTAGCGAGGGAAGCGGAGGCTGCAGCGAGAGAAGCAGAGGTTCAAAAGAAATATGAAGAACTCCAGCTACAACTTAAAGCTGATACGGCATCGAGAGAAGCAGAGCAGAGCAGAAAGTACGACGAACTCCAGCAGCAGCTTCAGAGTATGATGAAGATTTTTCAGTCGCAACTTCTACCGTCATAGTGTATTGTATAAATATTTTTATCATTTTAACATTTTTGCAAAAATAATATGAATTCACTTTTATTTATTGATATTAATATTATTTTATTCGTTTAATTTGAAATATTATATAAATTTATTGCTTTTGGCTGGTTTAGATCTGGTTGCTTTTGATTTGTTGCTACAGGAGGGCTGAAAAAATGAAAAATTTAATATAAAAAAATCCCAAAAATAGTGGCATTTTTGTACAAAAACGCTGCTAAAGAATATGTTCTTTAGCGGCGTTTGTAAAAAAACTGCCACAAAATATTATGATCTCTAGCGGCATTTTCTACAAAGCGCCGTTAAAGAACATGTTCTTTAGCGGCGCATATTCACAAACACCACTAAAGATCATATCCTTTAGCGGCACTTAGAAAAAAACGCCGCTAAAGATCATGTTCTTTAGCAGCGTTCTTTAGCGGCGTTTTTGTTTGTAAACGCTGCAAATGTTAGCAACGTTTTCGTTAGCGGCCTTTTTTGCGCTTTAGTGGTGATAAAAAGCGCCGCTAAAGGCCTAAAAAAACGCCGCTAAAGACCTGTTTTGGTGTAGTGCATATACTTATAATAGCATTATGTATCATCTTTGTTATATATAAAACAAACTTACTTACCTAGTTATCAAATAGGTAATTAAACATCACATACCTGATCATTTTAACTCATTAATCACGTTCAATACCACATCGGCATAAAGCCTTCTAGGTACAAAGCCAGATATGATACACCGGCATGAAGCCTGCTAGGCATAAAGCCTGATATGGTACACCGACACGAAGCCTGCTAGGCATAAAGCATAAAGCCTGCTAGGCACAGAGCCCGAATATCACTGATACAAAGTCATTCTTACACATAATTCATATATATGAAATCCTAATTATTCTTTAAGGTTCATACTAAGCTTTTCAAACGTCGTATCTTAGTTAAATCGAACTTGTACCCAAATCTCACAAGCATTTATACATTCGGCTATTAATATGAAAATTCATACAATTAAATTCAGCATATAAAATTCATATACACTCTAATTTAACAACGTTTATTTGCTTACAGACTTACCTCGGACGATGAAAATCGGGACAGGACAATTAATCAACAACTTTGGTTTTCCCCAATCCAACTCTGATTTCTTTGGTTCTTGATCTAAATGTATTCAAAATAAACTAATTTAAATATAATTCCATTCAATTTAGTCCAAAAACACACAAATGGGAAAATTACCATTTTGCCCCTGACGTTTTACACTTTATACATTTTGGTCCAAATTTCACCAAACACAAAATATGTAAAATCTCACAACAACATAGTTAGGCTGAATCTTCCTTGTATTCATACAAGTCCATGCAATTCATTTATTTCACATTTTAGTCCCTCAATTTATTTTCAATTTAGCCCTAATTGCTTAAAATCATCAAAAATTTCAATACAAAACATATATATCCAAAACATATATTTCATAATTCATCATCAAACATCACAAAACACAATTATTCATCAATGGCATAACTCAAAATATTCATCAAAATAAAAAATAGCATGGGTCGGATAATACTCAAAGCAACGATCTAAAAAACATAAAAATTATCAAAAATCGAACAAAATCCATACCTTAATCAAGCTTTGTAAGTGGCGAATAATCCAAAGATTTAAACGCTTATATTTCTCTCTTAGTTTCGGTCAAAAAGATGAAGAACATGGTTTTAAATTTGTTAAATTTAACATATATTAACCTTAATAATTAATTTACTTAATTAACCTTTGTTAAAATATATATAACACATATTATAAGGTCATTCTTTACCATTGCCGTCCACTCACCTAATAGTGGACTAATTGCTTCTTAAATCCTCCAAATTATAAAGACAACAACAAATAGACACTTTCATATTTAACCATTAAATTTTTATTTTACACGATTTAATCCTTTTATTTAATCGGACACTCAAACGACGAAATTAAAGCACGAAATTTTCACACAAGTAAATTCACACATAATAAACTCAGAAAATAATTTTAAAATATTTTTCTAACTCAGATTCATGGTCCTGAAACCACTGTGCCGATTAGGGTCAAAATTGGGCTGTTACATTTCCCTTTAAAAAAGATCATGTTAGAGTTAACCCCAAATTGTTTCAAAACAATACAATTATAATATTGTAATGCCCCAAAATTTTTAGTTCTTGTTTTTGTGTTTATGTGACATAAGTATTTGTCTACTTCAATGGTTAAGTGCTTTGGGTGTGTGTGGGAGGTTCCAAGTTCAAGCCATGACTTGGGCAAATTATAGTATTTTTATATAAAGCTTCTGGTTTCACCTACGACCAGGAAAAACACTTCAAACACTTGCAGCTGCAGTGCCCAAAATACCCGCTTTGCTCCTTCAAATTCCCCACTATAAGTAAAATAATTATGCCGAAATGATTACAATTAAGAATTAAACTAGTATAAAGCACTGCAGATGAAAATTTTGAAAAGAACCTAATGGAACTTATTTATAGCATACGCACTTATTAAGATTGAAGACCACCTATTGCATTGCGGATAAAGGGAATCAAATTTACATGCCCAAAGATTCAAAATCTTTGCCTTAGATAAAAATGTCAATTGCTGCCATGGCCGATGGTAGGCGATTTTAATGAAATATTGTTCTCTTTTGAAAAAAGAGGAGGTCGTACGAGATCAAAAAGTCAATGAAGAATTTTCGTAATATGTTGGAGGAATATGAATTGACTACTTGGGTTTTAATGGCAGATGGTATACTTGGGAGAGATGTAGGCTAGCCTCGAATAATATTAAGGAGAGTCTAGATCAAAAAAAAGTTTTAAATAAAAAAAGTTTGATATACATTGACAGATAAATTATTTATCGCTATAGACTTAACTGTACTATAAGTCATATGAAAGTTTATTTACAATGAATTATGAATAAAGAAAAAATATATTGTAGGAATATTTATTTTCACACCCCAAATAAAAATAATAAGCAATTTTTTTTGAAAAAAATCAAACTTTTATTAATTAAATGAAATTAGGGAATGAAAATCACGATGAAAAAAATGTTACAAATAATCTAGCTCATATGTAAAGGTGATCATGGGTTGGGCTACCTAGCCCGGCCCGACGGTCCGCCCAAAAATTGGGAGGGCTTGGGTAAAAATATAGGCCCGAAATATGGGTTTGGGCAAAAAAATACTTTTTTGGCTAGAGCCGGCCCGGCCCAAATTACATATTAAATATATTTTTTTTATTTTTAATCAAATATACTTTTTAACTTTCATGTTTCACTTTCGTCATCAAATCGTGCCATCCCTTTTTTTCCCAATTCCAAAATCAAGCTTCAAAATCCCTAAGTCCTTTTGGTGTTGTAAAATTTAATATGGGCCGGGCTGGGCTGGGCTCGGGCTTAGCAATTTTTTTAGGTCTGGGCCTGGATAAAATTTTAGGCCCATATTTTAGGTCAGGCTAGGCTCGGCCTAGAAAATGGGCCTAAAATTTTGTCTGATCAGGGGCCGAACCCGGCCCATCCCAGCCCATGATCACCTCTACTCATATGTAATGTATATACTAAAAATTAACCTTATACTTATTTATTATTTTTTCTCGCATGAAAATAAATTTATAAGGTACTAATAATAATATATTTGTTCCTCGACAGTACTCTATGGTTCAGCTGTAGGTTCGAACTTTGGAGACAATATTGTTGAAAGAAACAGTCATGAACTCGAACATGGACCATAAAAAGGACATACATAATATCAAAAAAGTACTCTATGATTTAGCTTCAGATTCTTCTTCCTTCTTTTTTTCTGCTGGTGCAACTTCTTCTAGTTTTGCTTGTTGCTTTTGATCTTCTTCACGCCATGTGAAACACGTATATATTAAAAGCAATATCACAAACACCACTGTGATACATACTATCACTATTCCAAATATATTCTTTCCTAACTTATCTTTAAAATTTGTATTTTCAAATAAATCAATTATGTTATAAAATTATAATATGAGTTCGAATCTCAATATCGACTACTAAAGAACAAATTTTTGCATGCATGCATGAATGAGACAATAAAATAATTATAAATGTACATATATACAATGTTGAAGAAAAAAATACCCATTCTTGGTAGCTGGCTCAAAATCTTAATAAAAGCCAATTTGGTTGAAAAATTCTTCTTCTTCCAATGGTAACTCCAAGCTTTAGTGTGTCTCTATTTATAGTAGTTTTATGCTTAACTTAAACTAGGGTTATTTAAACACTTTTTTTTTAATTCAATAAATGAGGATATGCTTTTAGGATTAAGTATAAACTGAGATATTCGGATTTAAAGTTTGCCATGTTAAAGGTTTTGGTTACATGGGAATTTAGTTTAGGCTTATGTTTTGTATTCTTGTAATGAGTCATTGACTGATTTTTTGATGTATTGTTGTGTGAATTTGTTGTGTTGAAGTTTCAGATTCGATAGAACCTTCTACGAGTAGACATAAAGGTAAGGAAAAGCTAGTTTAAGCTTTCGGCTTTTTGGCAAAAGCGTAATTAGTGAGTGTTTGGAATAATTACTTGTGGAAATGATTCAATGCATTATTTAAGAATTTAGTAGTAGCTTAAACCCCTACTCTAAATTCCAAGTGTAAGCTTTCTCATACCTATATCTTGTGAACAAAATGTTTATGTGTTTGTGAATATGTGAATTGAAATGAGATGCTATAACATGTGATATGTGGTTATGATAACTGTTGTGAAAGTGCAAATATGTACATGTTAAATGTTAGTGATAGTGTTTTGCTAAAAGATAAAAATATGCAATGATTGTGCAAGGATAATCGGTAAGTGATATGTGATTGACTTCGAATATATTGACGTTGTGATCTTGGAACCATTGGATATAGTTGACATGCCATAGGATTGTGAGAACTCACCTATATGTACAGTGATTTTGAGCGTTGAAGCCCTGGGACATGTTGGAAGGATAAGGGAATGTGAGATAAGCTCCATTCAACAGGACATGTGAAGGGAAATAAGGAGAGTGTTAGCTTTATGCTACATTGGGATATGTTTGACTCTATGAGTCTATGTTTGGTGTGTTGGAGATCCGCGTATCTGATGAGTGATGATAGAGCTCTCTTTTATGTTTCATAGCTCAAGTGCCAAATTATCTTAAATTATGAATATGTGTGTATTGTGATATGTGTTTATATGACATGTGACCATTATGCAATTTATCTATAAGCTTGTCTTTGAATATTGTGATATATGCTTGAATGTTAGGTGATTATATGTGTAATAGGATATATGCTTAAAAGTGAATATGTTTACCATGTAAAAGAACTAATAATAATGCACGAGTAAGTATATTATAACACTAAAGTTAGATCTTTAAGGTTAGGCTATATGGTTGTTTCATTGATGCTTGATGAATTGTTTGCATGGTAGTTATTCTAGGCATTTACTGAGCTTGTTAAGCTCACCCACTCCCTTCTTTAACCATTGTAGATTAGTTATGTGCCTATAACGACCTATTTTTCAGTAGTGTCAGAAACAATGGTTTTGGGGCCACAAATTCAACAAGTAAGTTCGTAAATATTATTATTTAATATTTACGAGTCAAATTTGGTATTAAAAAGGTTTTTGATATGGTAATTTATGTTATATAAATGATTAATTAAGTTCAAGTGGTAAGACCCTAAAATTAAGTGGTTTTAGAAAATAAGGTATTAGGACCTCGTTTCTATAAACTGAGCCATAAGTATTTTTATAAATATTTATGGAGTGTTATTAAGGTTGTATTAAAGTTTCGTTAAGAAATTTTAATGTTCGATAGTTAATTAAGCAAAAAGACTAAATCGTAAAAGTTGAAAAGTCAATCTCTAATAGTTTAAGGGTGTTAATTGATTAAAGAATTATAATTGGATGGCCATAATGTATAAATAAACCATCCTTAAAATATAGGGACGGTGGATGCTTTAATTTCTTTTAATTTTATAAGTTTTATAAGTTATTTTATTATTAAAGTAATGAATAAAGGTTAAAATAATTATAATAATAATAATAAAACATAAGGTTTTCTTCTTCATTTTGGCTTGTTGATCACCGAAATACGCCATAGGCAAGCTTCAAGCTTCGATTCTTCTTTGGAGGATGCATGGTAAGCCATTTTTCATCCGTTTCATACAATTTTTATATGTTTTATATCATTGCAACTAGGCCCAATTAACCTGTGCCTTCGTTTTTGAAACTTTAAATATTTTGAATGTTGCCATTGATGAATATTTGTGATTTTAGATGTTAAATGATGAATTTGAAGTGTTAGTTGCTATTTAAAAGTATTTTGTTAAGAGATTTTTTATGAATTTAACGATTAGGGGTTAAATTGTTGAAATGATAGAAATACGGGGACTTTGTTGCAAAAATGGGCTGTATTGGATACCATGAATATTCGGTTGGCATGGGTTTGCATAAAAATAGTTAATTTGCATGTTTTAGGCTCAAGGACTAAATTGAATAAAAGTAAATTATTAGGGGCAACTTTGTAAAAATGTCAAAATGACTAAATTGCATAAAACATATATTTTTTACTATCTAAATTAATAAATTGAATGAAATTATTAATTGAGATCAAGGTCGAGTGGAAAATCGAGAAGAATAGAAAATTACAAAAAAACTTCTATACTTTGACATTTCTGCAATTTAGCCAAGTAAGTTCATACGGTTTAAAATATAACATTTATGTGAATTTTTGAATAATTTAGATGGTACAAATGATGTATTTAATTATTGTTGATGAATTGTTAGTTGAGATATGTCATTGAATTTGATTGCTCGGATTGGATTGAACGCGAGATAGAGTAAAGTCGTGATATGGCATGTTGTAGGGGATTAGAGTGGAGATGGTTTGGAGAGATGTATATATTTGTTTCCCGAGTAAATTGAGGTTCAGCATTTGTTGTAAACTCTTGTGTTACACTCTCTATTTGGCGTGTTTCGATTGGACTTGCTCTTATGAACATTGGCGTGTTTCGGTTGGACTAGCTTTTATGAGTATTGGCGTGTTATGTTTGGACTAGCTCTTGTGAGCATTTGATGTGTTTTGGAGGGATTGACTCGTATGAGCATCTGATGTGTTATGATTGGACTTAGGATGTGCTCCTATCCATAAGTTGTTCTTCAAATTGGAAATCTCGGTAAGGTAATGTTCAATGAAAGTATGTTTATGTTCATGAAATTGATGATTTCAAATGATGTTGTTCATGTATATGATTTACCTTATGTTGTTTCAAGTGATTTATGAGTTGATAATCTAACATGTGTTGTGGATGATGCCTAGGCTTGTGCCAAGCTTATGATTGGATTATATCATGCTTAGTCTTAATGAAATACCTTGAAATGGTAAGTGTTCAATTGGTAATATGCTTATGTACATGAAAAGGTGGTATAAATTAAATTATGTAATTTCTTATGAAATGGTTTATCATGTAGTTGAATTTAAAAGAGCTATGCTTAAATTCACTAGCTTGTAGTCATGGTTGATGTTATGCTTATATCTTGTGCGTTATGCATATGAAACGAGTGAGGGAAGATAATGAAATGGTAAGTTCATAGTTGAAATGAAATATGATGAAAAGGGAACGATGAGTTGAAAGATATACTTATATGTGAGGAATTTACGTATGCTATGAATGAATATACCTAGTTCATGAACAATTATACTAATTAGTGAATTAATGTTGTTATTTAAGCTAAAGTAAGTAAATGCAATGGAAAGTAAGTAAATGGAAGGGTTCAAAGTCTTATAAAATCCTACTATGCTAGGAATGATAAGTATATGTGGTGTTGATAGACTTATTCCTTTGTGAGTTGATGATTATGGTTTGACAAATCTTGAGGTATGGGTATAGGTTTATATTTACCTTATAAAATTCATTATTAAAATGAAATGTTATGTTTAAAGTTTATACTAGGTTACTAAGCATTCATTGCTCACATAGTCATCTTTCTCTTACTTTACAAATTATTGGAAACTCGATCGGTTTAGAAGCTCGTTGGAAAACTATCACACTATCCAGTGATTATATTGGTAGATTTTGATGTTTTGATCAAGGTTATAATGGCATGTATAGGTGGACTTGTGGTTTATGTTAGTTGATGAGTTTGACATGTATATGTCATTTTGGTTTATGTAACCTTGGTACTTTTGATGCCTTGTTGATGTGTGTTATTTCGAAAATGTGTTAATGCATGTTTGAATGGCCAAAGTGGTAGGTGATGAATTGACCTCAACATGGTCAAGTTATGGTATGCTTTAGAAAGGTTTTGAATAGATGTGCATGATTGAAATATGGTATGTATACATGTTGGTTGTTGGTACCATTTGGAAATGGCTAGATTTGTGTCATTTAGATGGTTTTGATGCATGTGAGAAATGGTCCAAATGGTAAGGTTATTTTGATATGGCATGAATCTAATATGGCATGGTTTGTATGTGTCAAATGTGATATGTTTTGGTATGTTTATAATGAGACCAAGTGGAGTTATGCTTTGAGCTAGATATGAACTATTTGTAATGGTATAAATGTGGTCAATTTATGATGAGTTTTGATATGGAAAATGAGTTAAGTGTTGATGAAGGAAATGTGTTAAGTACATGTATATGTTTAGGTTAACTGTATATTTGTATTTGAGGTGCTTTTATGGCATATTGGTTGAATGGAATTTGGTATAAAGATTTGGTCATTTTATGCATGATTTGGGTATATTTTAAGGCTTTGTGTATATGTGTAAGTGGCTTGTAGGTTCATGTTCTAAAGGGTGAAAGAAATGGCTTGATTTTGGCCATTTTCTTGTCCACACGGCCTAAGACACGGGCGTGTGTCTCAGCCGTGTGTGACACATGGCCATGTGACACGGTCGTGTGTCCTTTTTAGCTTTTAAAGGTTGCATTTTGAGTGTTACACGACCTGGCACACAAGCGTGTGGCTTGGCTATGTGACCCAAGTCAAAGAGTTACACGGGCATGGACATGGGCTGGGATACGATCGTGTCCCTAATTCGATTGTTTCACGGCCTGAGACACGGGTGTGTGTATCAGCCATGTGAGTCACCTACAGTGTAAATTTTTCTAATTTTTTCCTCAATGGTTCAAATGTTCCCGATTTAGTCCCAAATTGTTTCTAGAGTGTTTCTAAGGCCCCGAAGGCTTGAATAAGGGTGTTTATCAATAAATTATACTATGATTAATGAAATGTTTAAAAATGAATGTTTTAAGTTACGATTTTATGGTAGTGCTCTGTAACCCTATTTCGGCGAAGGATATGGGTTAGGGGTGTTACAGTGCCGATGTGAGCGGTGTGATTCTGATAGGTGAGTCAAGCAAGACTTTTGCATTGTTTCGTAGGTATTTTATATTTATTTATGTTTTGGGGAATGAGGCAATATGGTAGACTTGTTTATAGTCATGTTAACTTCTAGACATTTTACTAATCTTTGGTTCGGTTTATCAGGATTACATGTTATTATTATGCTTGAGTTTATGAACATAAGGATGGATTGACGTTACTTGCTTGAACACAGTTTTGTAATATTGAACTGTTAATTAGTCCGTTGAATGATTATTTGTCGAAGTAATTGATGTATGATGTTTAGAAACTAAATTGGAATGGATTAATTGCATATGTATGGTGCATTTTTGAGGTCTGGAGCAGAGGTATCGATAATCGGGTTTTAAAATAGATACCTCTGTGTTTTGAAACGTGCAGAAAGTTAGAATAGAGATTTGGTATCAATACATTTTCTCGAGTATCGATACTCGGGGTAATTTTATCGATACTTTATGACAGATACTGGTAATTTTCGAGACTTGGGTTTTTAGTCGAGAAACAAAATGCAAATTTGGTATCGTTTTTCCAGGTGGTACCGATACCACACAGAGAAAATATCGATACCCTAGTGTCAGTATCGGTACCTACGGACATGTTTTGGGAATTTTGCTAAATGGACCTCATGCATGTTCTAAATTGTTTATAAGACTAGTTATTTAGCATTTAGCAATGGTAACTATCTTGAATGATTGACTCAAAACCTATAATAACAATAAAATGATGGATGTTTTGTTTACAATGAGTTTGCTATTTGATGTATGTGACATGAGACGGTGGTGTGGCATCTCGATATTCGGCCTAACGTCCAGGTCGGGTATGGGGTGTTACATATATTTTGCATGTGTATTTAAAACATTTCACATATAAACATAATGGTTAAAAACTGTAAATTTAAAATGGTTAAAAATATAATTTATAAATTCATATCAAAGTCTATCTTCTATATTTTTTTTATTTAAAATTTAATAATTTTAAAAAGAATAAATTTATATAAATTTATTATGAGATGATAATTTAATATATATTTGGACTATTTATTTATTTATGTTGTGTAGATGTGTAGTTTTTTTTTTGGATTATATTTTAATTATTTTTCTTGTATTTGTATTATTTAGGAGTTTGTTTGTATTATTTAAATTATTTATTTTAATAATCCCTCAGAAATATTTAAAGGGTTTGGCAAATTATAAATTTATTTATATAAATATTAAAATATAATAATTATTTAATATAATTATAAGATAAATTATTTTATAATTAATGGTTGACATCCAAGCAAAGTGGGATGTAAAAGCTAGCTATTATAAATTCAAAGCTATCTTCTATTAATGTAAAAGGAATTACAAAGATTAAAAGATTTTTCTTCTAAACTTAGATATATCTTCCATTAAATAGTCGAAGCTATCTTTGATTCAAAGTTGTCTATTTGTATGTTTTTAACAAGATATCAAGTTAAACTAGAAAGTTCATTGTGAATGATGGAGGTTTCCTACCGAGAGAATGAAGCTGAACAAATAAAAAGAAGAGATATTTTGAAGGAACTCTTTCAAAACTATGGGGTACTTCCAACCCAAGATTTCTAGTGGAACTCTTTGCGGCCATAAGTTATCTCAATCATGCATAGAAATGTTATCTAAGAATGTGTTGCTTTCTTTAATTTTTTATATCGGTGGTTTGAATGGCTTTGTTGGTGACAGATTATTTATAATCTAGCATAGTGTTACTTTGTTAATCTGGATGAAAGTAAAGCAGATAGACTGGTTTAAATCTATGGAATCATGGGATGAGAGAAGTGAATATGCTTCATTTGTTTCAATATTTGTTAGACTCTAAACTCAGTGAAAGTTTCCCTATTTATTCAGTGAAACCTTTAACATAAGAAAAGGAAAGTCAGTTGTTGCCATGACCACTTCATTGGGGGCTTACTGCACTATTTATTTCATGTAATTAAGTGTTATTTCATGAAACCATTTCTGCATATGTTCAAGTCACATTCACCATATTGGATTTCTTATTACATCATTGTAGAAGACATCATATTCGGTTTGCTTTTGCAATATATGGTTTTGTTCTTATTGCTATTGTTTTGGTTTCAAAGGTTTGCAATCTCTTTTTCTCAAACTGTACCTTTAAGTTTTATATTTGCATAAACTATCATTTACAGCTCCAACAAATTACTAAATCTTAACAAAAGTTATACAATAACATAGGAAATAAATGAAAGAATGAAAAGTTGATATCTAAGCCTAATTCGTTGGCATCTCAAACCGGCAAATAGGACAATAATGGCTCTGCTTCAGCCACTTCAGGATGCAATCGACATGAAAAGTATGAGAACAAGGCATCTGAGAAGCATAAAACCCAACCTCCAGCTCCTCCAAACATATTATGCAATCTTCTTCATCTCCAGCTTCTACTTTGACCATCTTTACCATCTCCTTAACCAATGACTCTTTAGCCGGAACCATACCATAGTTACTGCTTTCAAACTCCAATGCCGATTCAGCCAAAGCTCTTCCCATCAAAACCCCGTCATTGTGAACAGAATCGTGTTCCACAATGGAAGCATGTATCAGTGATCGCAAGGGCAAGACTTCAGGAATAGTTCCTATGCGACGCATCCCACGTACAAAAATTTCATGAACGAAGTTATGATAAGCAAGGGAGGCCGTGTTGATTCGGAGCCTTCTAAACGTGGGAAACAGAACTTGGTGAAACAGGTGCTGGTTTTCCATAATGTCGAGCTCGAAACAAAAGGTTTCTCGTAAGGACGCACGGTTAGTGATGGTGTAGATGTCTGCTAAGCAATCATGGTGGACGGATAGGAGAACGAAGTCAAGGGTTAATTCAATATTGATGAAAGCAATATCATGAGATTGTGAGATGATGTTGCCTTCAAAAGTTTGCTGGTGAAAGATATCATACTCGTATGGAGTTGAAGCCATTAAGAAAAACTTGGGAAACAAGAAAGCTTTAAACTTGAGAAGAAGGAAAGCTTTAAACTTGAGAAGAAGGAAAGCTTTAAGAAATCAGATTTTTTTTTGAAGTTCCCAACTCTCCTAAGACTATTTTATAAGACGACAAAGGCGGTTTAGAAGTATTGGATTAGGAAAAGGAAACCTCATTTGTTTAGAAGTATTGGATTAGGAAAAGGAAATCTCATTTGTTAAAGGGCTATATTATAAATATACCATGTATTAATAACTCCTAATAAAGAAAAAAAAAAGGTAACCCCCTAAATGCCCTCGCTGGAAAATTCCGAATTATGATTCCGGTGAATGCGCCCCCACTCCCGCGACGGGGCGCTGTCAATCGGCTGTGCTTCAGGGTCGAAGGAAGCACTTGGAAGATCGCACTGTCTGCATGCTCGATCTCCGCATTCCCTTCCCGAGTATATCTCTTTCTTCATATCGTTTTTTTTTTTTTGTGCTGCTTCGTGGTTTTATTAGAATGCGTTCATAGGGAAATTAGTATTACTTTTGTAAAAAGGATGAATCGATGTTGCAACTTAATGACAGTTTTAATGGTTTGGATTGAGAATGAGATTCTAGGGTTTTTCATTGAATGAATTTGCTTTTGGTTGTTTTATTATCAAACTTTATCACTTTGGTTTAAGAAATTTTTGATTCATTGGAGCAGGCAAAATTGGGGTTAAGGAAGTTTCAGTCGGAGTTGTTGCAGTTTTTGATGGTCATAATGGTGCTGAAGCTAGTGAGATGGCTTCAAAACTTTTACTGGAGTAATTTGCTCTACATACATACATATTTCCTTTGTATTGAAGACGCAGTCAAGTAGGTTGCCAAATGTAGGAGAAGGGGATATTGTTTTCCAAGTGCTTAGTTGGGACAAAGAGATCGGAAAGCATGGCTTGAACTTTGAAAGGTGATATCATGTGTAACTCAGACCATATTTATGTTTTAGAAAAATGGATATTGCTGTTGACGATTCTTAACCCAAAGTATTAATGCTTGCTCAGATTTAAGTTTTCAGTCCCAGATAATCTTGATGATTCTTTTCACTTGGGTATATTGAAGGAAGCTTTGTAATGGAATTTATAAGGTTTTTTCCTGAATTCTCCGTATAGAATTTATAAGCGCAACAATGGCGGTGTAATGGCAAAGTACCTATTCCAGTTGGGACAGGATCAATCGCTACCATGGCCGGTGGTAGACAATTTTAACGAAATATTGTTCTCTTTTCAGAAAAGAGGAGGTCGTACACGGTCAGAAAGGCAGATGAAGAATTTTCGTAATGTGTTGGAGGAATGTGAATTCACCATTTGGGATTTAATGGTAGATGGTGTACTTAGGAGAGAGGTAGGCTAGCCTTGAATAATATTAGGGAGAGTCTAGATCCAAAAGAAAAAGTTCGATATATATTGACGGATAAATTATCTGTGGCTATAGACTTAATTGTAGTATAAGTCATATGAAAGTTTATTTATAGTGAAATATATTTATTTTCACACCCCCAAATAACAATAAGAAGCAAAAAAAAATTTTGAATAAATCACTCTGTTATTAATAAAAAACTGAAGAACACCCTGGTCCTGAATAGTATTACACAAAAGATTTTATTGTTTGTGAGTAATCAAACAAACTTGTCGGTCAGGCTTAAGTAAAGCTAGAAAAATAGAGTAATGGTTTGATGTAATGTAATGACTAGTCTAATTCGACAAGTATTTAGTATATGTTTAAAGGTATGGCTTTTCAGATGAGTTAAAAAATCATAGTCAGATCAAGGCTATAAATTTAGTGTTAGGGATGGCCATAAACCTCTTTCTAAGTTTTATTGAATTTCTTTATGTCTTGTAGTTTTTCTGATTTTAAGATGTTTTCATTTCAAATTGTGAACTAAATTCCTCGGATACATAGGGAAGATAAAACCTATGATGAATCTTATTAATTGATTTCTGAATTAAATGATAAATACTTAATTCTTGTTCTCAATTATGTATGTTTAATTTGTGTTTTAATATTATTAGGATATTAATTCATGTTTAATGTGCTTATTTTAGTGGAGCAAAAGTCCTTGTTTAAGTGTAGATCTAGCATAATTGAGTGGAGTTGCATGCAATCCTAGAAATAGAACAACATAAATCAAGTTAATGCGACAATAGGGGTTTTAATTAGAAAAAGATTTCAATTAATCAACCTAGAGTCAGTTGTTCTTACTCTCGAAAGAGATATTAACATAATTTAGGGATTTCTATGGATCAAGGCACAAATGAATAAATTGTTTAACTCAGATTTATTATATTAATAGGTGAAGTCTAGCTGGATTCTTTCTTGGGTATTGACTTTCTCTTTAGTTATCTTCAATTATTTTCCTATTTCATTCTATGTTGCGCTCTTAGTAAATTAGTTTAGTAAATTTAGATTAAAATCAATCATCTCAATTTATCAGTTAAATAATAGAAAAACAGTAACTACTAGTACTTTTAGTCCTCATGGATACGATATTCCCTACTCACCATAACTATACTATTGTTCGATAGTTGCGCTTGCCTTTGTCATAATTGTAGTTAGTTTAGTGACCATCACACATTCGAAATATCAAAAGGTATCATTTTTAAAACCTGAATATCGATATTTTTGCTTCAGATAACAAAAATACAGCATAATAAGGCATTGAATTCATTCTAACTAATAAATATTCAACATGCGTCAATTACCTCATTAAACCATCGTCAAAACGACCAAAATGACAATTCAAAACATCGAAAATATATCCGACCAAGAATCAACCTGACAGGGTCCAAGTCTTTAAATCCTAAAAGCAATATGATCTGACAGCTAGACTGCATTTCAGTAAATGTGTCAGACTGACACTATATGGTGTGTAGCTTTGGATGGGTATTAAATGCCCTTAACGGTGTGTTGGGATGGTCGGAGATGGTGTGTAGCAGATGGGGGTAGGAATAACTGCATATGTTTCTGATATGTTTTGTATCTGAACTGAAACTGTTCTGTTATATAGTTGTTACGCTAATCATGTACGGAATATTATCTGATTCTGATTCTGATTGGAACTTGAGATTTGAGAACCTTTAATTAAATTGTGTTTCTAATTAAATCTATATTGATTACACACTGAGTTCTCTACTCACTGTGTGGTTGACTGAATTTCAGGTAACTCACAGACTTGATCGGGTCAACGTAGGGGAAGCTCGGTCAATCTAAGTTATTATCGTATTATTTAATTGTCATGTAGTTATGGTATTTCTTAGTGCTATGACTTTTCTAAGATTTTTGAACCGTCTGTTAGATTTAATGGTTTTTATGACTTGATATTGGGTTTATCTATACTTATGAAAGTAGGTTTCCTTGATAACGTTAATGTAACTTTTCGGACTTGGTCTAGATGCCTAGGACGGGTTTAGGGTGTTACATTTAGTGGTATCATTAAATTGTGTTACTAACTTCCTGCACATTTGAAATATCAAAAGGTATCATTTTTAAAACCTGAATATCGATACCTTTGCTCCAGACAACAAAACTACAAGATAACAAGGCATTGGATTCATTCTAACTAATAACTATTCAACATGCATCAATTACCTCATCAAACCATCGTCAAAACGACCAAAATGACAATTCAAAACATCGAAAATATATTCGAGCAAGAATCAACCTAACAGGGTCCAAGTCCTTAAATCCTAAGAGCAATATGATCTGGCAGCTAGACTACATTTTAAGTAAATGTGTCAGACTGAAACTATATGTTGTGTAGGGTTGGACGGGTATTAAATGCCCTTAACGGTGTGTTGGGATGGTCGGAGATGGTGTGTGGCGGATGGGGTAGGAATAATTGCATATGTTTCTGATCTATTCTGTATCTTAACTGGAACTGTTCTGTTATATAACTGTTATGTTAATCCTACACAGAATATTATCTGATTCTGATTGGAACTTGAAATTTGAGAACCTTTAATTAAACTGTGTTTCTAATTGAATCTATATTGATTACACACTGAGTTCTCTACTCACCGTGTGGTTGACTGAATTTCAGGTAACTCACAGACTTGCTCGGGTTAGGGTAGGGAAACCGCGGTCGACCTACGTTATTATCGTATTATTTAATTGTCATGTAGTTCTGGTATTTCTTAGTGCTATGACTTTTCTAAGATTGTTGAACCGTCTGTTAGATTTAATGGTTTTTATGACTCGATATTGGGTTTATCTATACTTATAGAAGTTGGTTTTCTTGATAATGTTAATGTAACTCTTCGGACTTGGTCTAGATGCCTAGGCCGGGTTTAGATTGTTACATTTAGTGGTATCAGAGTCAGATTAGTCAACACTCAGGCTGTGCTTTCAGCTCATAATGTGTGATAAAAGGTAGTTAAATGAAAATACGATATCTAAGTTACTCTAAAACTTATTTTCTAGTACATGACCGAGCCTACGGCGCCGAACCTGTAAGTATCGCTGTGTGATTATGATGATTAACGGAAACACTGTAGTGATTATACAAAATGCATACAACAAAACTGTAAGAGGTGTTTGGAAATGTTCAAGCATTAATCAATTCATTTGCTCCAGCAAAAAATCTTGTTTCAAAAGGATTAATAAAAATGCTTACGCGTATTGGGTTTTGCTATTTAAAGCTCTCTTTATTTGTTGATTTCATGTATGAAATTTTGAAAAAAAAAAATTGTTGAATGATTTTATTAAAATAATAATTATTTTTTGATATCAGATGGTTTAACTAATTATATTATTTCATAATATAAAAATTTATGATGTTCATGCATCATAAAATAATACATATCACAATAAATGGTTACAACGACAAGTCTTATTATGGTGAATGACGGATTCAACATGAGTCATGACCGTGTGCTCCATAAGTTTCATCACCAATCCTCAGTGCATCCAATTAATTGCGAAAGTTGAGAAAATAGAGAAAGCTTGAGATGGTCGAGAAGATGTAACATGATGATTACCTCCTTTCACCGTTAAGAATTTTAGTAAGTCTCCAAACTCATACTTCAACCCTCCTTCCTGTTAAATATTTATCATTAATTTTATTAAATTAAGAAAGAAAATTTATAAATATAAATACTGTTATTTTGAGACGGCTTATTCAATAAGAAAAAAACTCATTTCAATGTTCAATATATATGAAATGATGCAAAATTATTTTCTTCTAATATTTTTACTTTTTTATGATTACTTTTAAACTACCAGATCTTAGCCCAAGCGTACCTATTGGCTCAACTAAATATTTAGAAAATATAAAATATGTATAAATTAAAATTTTCATATTTAAATAAAAATTCAGGACAAGTTGTCTAAATTTTTTGAAAAATATTGTCCACGGCCTAGCACGTATTGGTCAAGCCTATTGAACTAGTAGGTAGCGTGAGCTTGCCTTGAAAGTGATAATAAAGCCAATCGAGTCAACACTTAAAATTTCTTATTCAAGTTTAGACCCAAATTGGGTAATCATATCGGAGGGATGGTTTGATACATAAATATATCTAATCATAATATAAAAAGAAGAAGCTAA
Organism: Gossypium raimondii; assembly: GCF_025698545.1. NCBI lineage: Eukaryota > Viridiplantae > Streptophyta > Magnoliopsida > Malvales > Malvaceae > Gossypium > Gossypium raimondii. The sequence continues at coordinate 54,494,907 of NC_068569.1, read as the reverse complement.
TATATATAAATAAATGAGTAAACATAAAACCTTGGTTCTTAAACTCCATGTTTCCTCTTTTGTTAACTTGATGTTTAACTCCTCAGCCAACTTTTCCAAATGTTGTAGGGTTCCCTCTGTCGGTATTATACCATCTTGATCTCCACTATAACATAGTAATCATATTGATAAAATAAAATAAAATAAAATCAGTCAAATGGCATGAGAATTTCTTTTCAAAATCGTTCACTTTGATTCTTCATACTTAATTAACTTAATTCAAGAAAGTATTGGAAAAAAAGCATGGCATACAAATACAATACCAACCTGAATATTGTAATGGGAACAGATTGTTGAAGAAGGTTTTTAAGAGCAGGAAGCATGTCAAGGTCCTTATCAGCTTCGTTGTATTTAAAATTAGCTCTAAATAAATAAGAGTCACATATAATGAAAATTTTAAGGTTAACAAATTTTACACAACGTTCACCTCAATAAAACAAGTAATTTATTTATTTTTCTTAAGAAAGAGGTGACAGTATGGAGATAGAAAAATTTATCGCGAGTCTTAAATCTTGAATTTCAAATAATTTCTAAAAGTAATTATATGAACATATCGGGGGGGGGGAGTTCATTTTGTTTCAAATTTTAGGGGAAAACTTACGTGAAACAACCCCGCCTTCTATATGACAAGTTGGTTCGGTTCCCGTAGAAAGCTTTTTGAACTTCAGGGATATTAAAGTAAAATTGCACCCTTAATGGAACGCACATGTCTACTTCTGTGCCAACTATAGGAACCTAGACCAAAATATAAAGTTTTACGCTTTTGATATAACCAACAAAAGAAAAATAACACAAAATGAATTTTACTCAATTGATTAGTTAATTCGATTCTATAGGAACTTATGTTAGTTGTAGCATCAAATTGAAGTAAAGTAAGAGGAATGTAAAGAAATAAATGAAAACATGTTTTGTTAAGTTCAAATTTAGCTCATTTTCAGCGCAAGGAGGGCGAAAGACATCAAATAGCTTCTGCGGGGAGTAATTATGAGCATCGGTCTTGAAAGCAGCCAAATCGGCCTCGAACACAAGGTTTTTACATTTTGCGCTCCAAGTGGTTTTGATGCTAGAAAAGTAATTATTTTCATCAATGGCATTGCATTCTTTCTTGATTTCGTTATACAACGAGCTGTTTATCATCTCCCGAGAGAAAAAGAAATCAATTTTTGCAATATCGTCTAGCTTTTTACGAAGCATTGGGTTTCCCAACTGTTCAAAATAGTTACAATTAAAAAAAGAAAATAAAGTTCACAACAAAACCTTTAAATAAACATTGAATTGAACCTAAGCATGTTTCTTGGAGAGTTGAGCTGCAACACTTGTTATTTTTGTTCTATCTGGGCCCAATAAAGTTCCTAAAAGTATTTCAGGATAATTTTAAATTTTTTATGTTAGTGTCGATACTTAATTTAAATGAAAATTTATTGTCTATGATGTCAGTAATGAACAATAATCCAAGCCATAATGATTTGGTCCTAAACGTAGAAGTCGGTATCCTAATCCAATCTAATAAATCCGAGCATTCTCGAATTATGCAAGTTAATCAACCATGAACATTTCTAACTAATCCTTCTATGCAAATATGTATTAAAGTGGAAATTAAATTTGATTAATTAGATACTGTTTTACTTACAACCAATCCTTTGAGATTAAATTTGGACTTCTCGAATTGCTTGTTGTCGTCGAGCAAAGCATTAGCAAGATTTGGTGCGAAGTGTCCTAAAAATAAAAACCCACAAATTTAGTTGAAGTAATAAACATGTTATATTGTTTGTATTGTTGCATAGAGACTTATTCGTAACATGTATTAAGTCGAGATAATTTGATTGTTATATTTTTATTCAATAATTAATTCGACATGTTCAATTCAAGAAGTATGTTAAAAAAATAATTTATGAATTCATGTATATTTTTTTGAATTATTTTTAAAAAGCAATTGTTATTTTAATAAGAAATTTGATTAATTATTTGAGTTTGAATCTAAAAAATAATGATGCATGCTTGATAGAATATATATTAGAGAAAAAACTACATGCTGGAGATCACATTATATTTTGTTTCGCTAGTCATTAAGTATATTTTGGTGTATTAAAAATATGTTGATGTACAAAATGAGAGAAAGAAAACAAAAGAAATTGTTCACCTGCAAAACTTGATCCAGCTATATACAAATCTTTGGACTTGAAGACTGGATATTTTTCATACCATTTTGTATGAATGTAAGTAATATTTTATCCGTCTGAAATAGATAATTGTAAAATATCAATATATATAATACCCAAACCATTTTATTTAATAACGAAGAATATACATTCGATCTTACTAGTGCTGTCATCTCCGTTATTATAATCACTACTTGAGTTTGAATATGACCATCCGGATCCAATAGGGAGTCGATGAACAATAGATTTGACAACTGAAACATATATTAGATAGAATTTTATATAGATATGGAAATAGAAAATGTACATATATATAAGACAGACAATGCAATTCATTTAAACATGATGAAAACTAGACGTTTTGTAATATTTTATTGTTCTAACACATTTAATATTTTCTGATAAATTTATATGGATATGAAAGAAATAACTATGAAACTTGATATACTTACACACAAAAAAAATATATCAATAAAAAATAATCATAGGAAATTAGACAACCTTTGTTCCAAGAAAAGGAATTTGTTTGGAGACCATGAGCATCTTTCGTAACAATGAAAGGACCAACACTTCCAAAGGCATCTCCAATGAAGAACACCACGGTCCGAACAAGATTACACAAATGATTTTATTGTATGTGAGTAATCAAACAAACTTGTCGGCCAGGCTTAAGTAAAGCTAGAAAAATAGAGTAATGGTTTGATCTAATGTAATGACTAGTGTAATTCGACAAGTATTTAGTATATGTTTAATGGTATGGCTTTTCAGATGAGTTAAAAAATCATAGTCAGATCAAGGCTATAAATTTAGTGTTAGGGATGGACATAAACCTAAAACCTTTGCATGGAAACGGGCTAAATTGAATCAATACTTTCTAACGAGGGGCAAAAAGGGATAATGTTTCCATTCGAAGGGGCTAAAGGGGATTAAATTTAATCATAAATTTTCGGGAAAGGCTAAAAAGGAAATTGTAACATTGAACCGATGGGGCCGAAGCCCTAGCTTCCCCTTGGCTTTAAGTTGCTCATGGTGAACTTTTTCTAACTCATTCATATAGGATACCTACTAGGAAATCCACATAACATCAGAAACTACAATAAAAGGAATTTAAAGAACTTAACCTCCAGTTAACCAAATTGTGAGGGGTTGAGTCAAGGGATCTTTCTCAGCTTCAACAAAATAGTAAAAAAGACTTCGACCATCAACATTTTCATCCACTTCAATATATCCAGCAAATTGCTTGAAATTAACATCTGGTTGTCCTGGCAATTTGCTTATCATATCATTCATTGGGAAGGCATTGGAATCAACTCCAAGTAGAAGGAAAATAAAAAGAATAAATATTACTCCTCGAAATTCCATTCGAAATGCTTCTAATATCAAAGAAATAAGGGTAACTAATGCTTATTGAATTCTTTACTTTCTAATGCTTAAAATTAATGGAGAGAGCTACCTTATATATAGTGTTTGTCTTTTTTAAACTAAATAAATTGTTTTAATAGCTGACATTTTGAAACCGTGAAACATAGGTTTCAAGTTGTCATTGTTTTTAGGCACTATTTTGTTTTGTTAGTTTTCTCGATAATTTTTTATGATGAATAACCTTTATGAATTACAAGTTTACTTGATTTGAATATATTATAGGATATAACACCAACATATTCATTAATTATGAAAAACTTGTTTTAAAAAATGATAAATTCCTTCATAAACATGATTCCGGTAACTAAAGTCTTCTTATTTTTTAAACTTCATATTTCAAATATATTTTGAAATTTGAATTTAATCGGTAAGATTTTTTAGTAATGACAATGCATGTGTATATTAATAGAAAATGGTAGTATTATCCATGCAAGGATTGGGTTAAGATAGTTACATGTTGGACCTATTGTGCTTTCCCTTCAAAAAAGATCAGGTTAGAGTTAACCCTAAATTGTTTCAAAACAATACAATTATAATATATTTTACGTAGAAAAACTCCTCTAAAGAGGATAGAAAACCATAGAGAAAAAGAGATTTCACTATAATAAATGAGAGTATAAAGGATGGAGAGAATTGAAAGAAAAACCTGATACACTACAAGAAAAACCCATCGAAACAAAGAACAAAATTCTCTCAATCTAAATATTTTTTTTTTGTTGTGTAAAACCTAGCATAATTAAAACCTATTTATAGACTGAAATTCGTAGCATCTAGGTTAATTAGAGTTTAAGTGGGAAACTAAAGATAGAGTTTAACTAGTATAAGAAAAACCAAAATAAATTTTGGTCAAAATAGGAGGTATTCTCCCACAAAGGAACTTGCAATCTAAAATGTTGCATCAAAATCTTTATCATTTAGGGTCTGTTTGTTTGCATGTAAAATATAATATTTTCTGTAAAACATTTTCATTGTTTTGTTGTAACACCCTTTACCCAATCCGGTCGTCAAGCCCTAGTAACAGGACGCTACACCAACTTCATGCATCATGCGCATTATAAATTGTCTGATTGTGAAGCGAACATATTTTATTTTAGAATTTTGTAAGAATTTTAAGTCAAACATACTCTAATCATCATTAAAACATGCTAAACACTCATCAAGCAAACTTAAAATAACAGTTAAACATGCTTTTAAATCACTAAAAAATTTTGAATTAATCACGTAGGTAACGATACTGAATCAATGGGATCGATAATAGTCATGGATGGTATCGATACCACCCTGAAAAGTGGTACCAAACCAGTATTCTGTTTTTCGCTTAAAACCAAAACCCAATAATTTATCGATTCATTTCAAAAAGTATATGTTTCATTTCCCCGAGTATCGATACTTGTGATATGGTATCGATATCAAATTGTGTTACTAACTTCCTGCACATTCGAAATATCAAAAGGTATCATTTTTAAAACCTGAATATCGATACCTTTGCTCCAGACAACAAAACTACAACATAACAAGGCATTGGATTCATTCTAACTAATAACTATTCAACATGCATCAATTACCTCATCAAATCATCATCAAAACGACCAAAATGACAATTCAAAACATCGAAAATATATTCGAGCAAGAATCAACCTGACAGGGTCCAAGTCCTTAAATCCTAATAGCAATATGATCTGGCAGCTAGACTGCATTTCAGTAAATGTGTCAGACTGAAACTATATGTTGTGTAGGGTTGGACAGGTATTAAATGCCCTTAACGGTGTGTTGGGATGGTCGGAGATGGTGTGTGGCGGATAGGGGTAGGAATAACTGCATATGTTTCTAATCTGTTCTGTATCTAAACTGGAACTGTTCTGTTATATAGCTGTTATGTTAATCCTACACGGAATATTATCTGATTTTGATTGGAACTTGAGATTTGAGAACCTTTAATTAAACTGTGTTTCTAATTGAATCTATATTGATTACACACTGAGTTCTCTACTCACCGTGTGGTTGATTGAATTTCAGGTAACTCACAGACTTGCTCAGGTCAAGGTAGGGGAACCGCGGTCGACCTACATTATTATCGTATTATTTAATTGTCATGCAGTTCTGGTATTTCTTAGTGCTACGACTTTTCTAAGATTGTTGAACCGTCTGTTAGATTTAATGGTTTTTATGACTCGATATTGGGTTTATCTATACTTATGGAAGTTGGTTTTCTTGATAACGTTAATGTAACTCTTCGGACTTGGTCTAGATGCCTAGGTCGGGTTTAGTTTGTTACATTTAGTGGTATCAGAGTCAGATTAGTCAACACTCGGGCTGTGCTTTCGACTCATAATGTGTGATAAAAGGTAGTTAAATGAAAATACGATATCTAAGTTACTCTAAAACTGATTTTCTAGTACATGACCAAGCCTACGGCGCCGAACTTGTAAGTATCTCTGTGTTATTATGATGATTAACGGAAACACTGTAGTGATTATACAAAATGCATACAACAAAATTGTAGTGTTATTACGATGATTAACGGAAACACTATAGTGATTTAAATATATTATAGGATATAACACCAACGAATTCATTAATTATGAATTGTTTTTAAAAAAAATAGTAAATTCGTTCACAAACATGATTTCCAGAAACTAAAGAAATGATTTTGGATTGGGTTAATAGAGTTTCATTTTGGACCTGTTGTGCTTTCCCTTTAAAAAAGATTACGTTAGAATTAACCCCAAATTGTTTCAAAACAATATAATTATAATATATTTTAAACAATAAAACTTACCTTCTTATTTAACCCAAAATTACGTTTGAAATGGCAAAATTGCGTTTCAATAATAGATGAACTAAGCTCCCAAAGTAGCCTACTTGAAACAGAAAAGTTAGAAATCCTGAGTAAGTTGTAACGATTTTCGATGTTTTGAGCCACAAAATCTTAAGCTTTTGGTAAATGTTTCTGATAAAACGAAAGTTCTAGTTCTTTAAATTAATATTCTTAAAACCACAAAATATTTGAATGAGCATAGAGTTTTGATGGCTTAAAATGATCCAAATAATCATGAAAATTATGAAATATAAAATACAATTTTTTATTTTATTTCTTTTTAATATTATTGTTATCCAAATTATGTTTTATTATATTAAGCATCATATTAAATTAATTTTCAAAATGTTTTGTTGAATTTTTTATTTAAATATATTACAAAATTGTAGAATTATCACTCGTGTTAAGTTACTCGATAAGTTATTGTACTACCGAAATGCCTTGGAATCTAAATCCCAAACCGAAACCAAATCAAAAACCCAAAACCAAAACTGAAAGTGAAAGCCCAAACCTACACCGAGTCTAAAACTCCAAACTGAAAACTAAACTAAAACCAAAATCGAAAACCCAAACTTAAGGCTTTTAACATATTTGGTAACTACATTTAAGGGTTTTTAAAACCATCTATTGTTTCTCATTCTAGTCGAACTTTAAATGATTTCTACTGTATGAAATGTGATCTTTCAATTGGTTTGTTGTTCTAGCCAAATTGAATTCTGTCTTAGATGAACTAAGCTCCCAAACTAGCCTACTTGAAACAGAAAACCTAGAAATTCTGAGCAAATTGCGACCATTTGTAATATTTTGAGCCCGAAAATCTTAGGCTTTTGGTGATTGGTTTTCATGAAACAAAATTTCTAGTTTTAGAATCTCATTTGACCTTTAAAATAATATTCTTAAAACCGAAAAATATTTGAACGAGTATAGAGTTTTGATGGCTTAAAACGAGCCAAATAATCATGAAAATTCTGAAATATAAAATACAATTTTTTTATTTTATTTCTTTTTAATATTATTGTTATCTAAATTATGTTTTATTAAATTAAGCATCATATTAAATTAATTTTCAAAATTTTTAGTTGAATTTTTTAATTCCTATATTACAAAATTGTAGAATTATCACACATGTTAAGTTACCCAGTAAGTTTTCGCACAACAGAAATGCCTTGAAATCAAAACCCGAAACAAAAACCAAATCTAAAACCCAAAATCGAAACTGAATGTGAAAGTCCAAACTGACACCGAATCTAAAATTCCAAACTGAAAGCTAAACTAAAACCTAAGTCGAAAACCCAAACTTATTGCTTTCAACATATTTGGTAACTACATTTAAAGCGTTTCAAAAACCATCTATTGTTTCTTATTCTAGTCGAACTTTAAATGATTTCTGTTGTATGAAATGTGATCTTTTCATTGATTTGTTTTTCTAGCCAAATTGAGTTCTGTCTTAGATGAACTAAGCTCCCAAAATAGCCTAATTGAGACAGGAAACCTAGAAATTCTGAGCAAATTGCGGCGATTTGTAATATTTTTAGCACCAAAATCTTAGGCTTTTAGTGATTGGTTTTCATGAAACAAAATTTCTAGTTTTAGAATCACATTTGACCTTTAAAATAATATTCTTAAAACGGGAAAATATTTGAACAAGCATAGAGTTTTGATGGCTTAAAACGAGCCAAAAAATCATGAAAATTCTGAAATATAAAATACAAAATTTTTCAATTTTATTTCATTTTCATATTATTTTTATCCAAATTATGCTTTATTAAATTAATATTCATATTAAATTAATTTCCAAAATTTTTAGTTGAATTTCTTTATTTATATATTGCAAAATTGTAAAATTATCACACGTGTTAAGTTACTCGGTAGGTTATCACACAATCGAAATGCCTTGGAATCAAAACCCTAAACAAAAACTGAATCCAAACCCCAAAACCAAAACTGAAAGTGAAAGCCCAAACCGACACCAAATCTAAAACTCTAAACTGAAAACTAAACTAAACCTAAGTTGAAAACCCAAACTTAAGGGCTTTCAACATATTTGGGTAACTACATTTAAGTCTTTTTAAAACCATCTATTGTTTCTCATTCTTGTCAAACTTTAAATGATTTCTGTTGTATGAAACGTGATCTTTCCATTGGTTTGTTTTTCTAGCTAAATTGAGTTTTGTCTTAGATGAACTAAGCTCCCAAAGTAGCTACCTAAAAATTATGAGCAAATTGCGACCATTTGTAATATTTTGAGCCCCAAAATCTTAGGCTTTTTGGTGATTGGTTTTCATGAAACGAAATTTCTAGCTTTAGAATCACATTTGACCTTTAAAATAATATTCTTAAAACGGGAAAATATTTGAACAAGCATAGAGTTTTGATGGCTTAAACGAGCCAAAAAAATCATGAAAATTCTAAAATATAAAATATAATTTTTTCCATTTTTATTTCATTTTAATATTATTGTTATCCAAATTATGTTTTATTAAATTAATTTTAATTTTTTTTGTTGAATTTTATCATTTATATATATATTACAAAATTATAAAATTATCACACATGTTAAGTTACTCGGTAGGTTATCGCACAATCAAAATGTCTTAGAATCAAAACCCCAAACAAAAATCGAATCCAAACTCCAAAACCGAAACTGAAATTGAAAACCCAAATCGACACCGTATCTAAAACTCCAAACCTAAAACTAAACTGAAACCTAAATTGACAACCGGCTTTCAACATATTTAGGTAACTACATTTAAACCATCTTACATATATATATATATATATATATATATATTCTTCTCCCTTGAATTTTTTATAATATCTAAACTTTTCATGGGTTACTTTTTATTATTTATTGTCACTCTCTCCTCTCAAATAACTATTATCGATACTTACAAACGTGTATTTATAATTAATAACTATAAATTTAATTGAGAAATTGTTAGATACATGTTATTTAACAACAAAATGCTCTCAAACTTTTCAACTTTCTAATTATTAAGGATAAATCTCAAATTTATACATGAACTTTGATTTAATGTGCAATGGTATACATAAACTTTAATTTGGTACAATTACACCCATGAAACTCTAATTGTGGTTCAAATGTATACTTAAAACTTTAATTTTGATTTAGGATCTGCTTGATTGCCAGTAAAATGATTTCCATAAAATGATTTCGGAAAATGTTTTACTTTTTCGTAAAATGATTTCTTGGAAAATATTTTCGGTGTTTGATTGAATCATGTAAAATATTTTCTCTTTGGTGATTTCTGAATATATTTTTCGGAAAAGTTGTTTTTACATATATTAATATATATTAATAAATTTTATATTTTAAATTGTTTTACATATATTGCAATGATTTATTTATAATAATACTCAATTATTAAGCTACAATATTAATCGTTATAAATTGAAAAAAAACTAATATCAAATAAATTATTTGTAATTGTGTTAAAAAAACAAGTATTGAATGATTAAAAAAACAAGTTACGGGAAAATCGATAAACAGAAGCAATTTTCTACCGGAAATGAAGGAAGGAATGAAGGAGGCGATAGAGAGGAGAGCACGGAAAATGTCTTACAGAAATTGAAAGGGTAAGACATTTTCCCTAAAATGTAACCCATTTTCCCTTGTTTTGGAGTTCATTTTCCAAATGGAAAATGTTTTCTGCCAATCAAACGCTGGAAAAGTTGGAAATGATTTTCCGAAAAATCAATTCCATCAATCAAACAGACCCTTAATCATACAAATTTAAATAAATAAATACATCAATTTATTTTTATATTGGATATATATAATTATTTACATATGCAATATATAAACACAAAATGATGTTATATAAATAATTATGCTAATAATTTACAAGAATTGGATCAAATTAAAATTTTATATATAAAATTGCACAAAATTAAAGTTCATATATACATGCAATTGTACATTAAACCATAGTTCATGTATAATTTTGATATTTATCCTAATTATTAAATATAAATATTGACATCTGTTGATCCTAGTATTTTTATGCTTTGTTTATGTTCATGTGTATGGCTTGAGTTTTTATGTTTTATTTACTTATTCGTTCTCAATTTTTGAATTGTAGTAGAGATCAATATTTTTATTCATGTGAATTTTTTATCCCATTTTACATTTTAGTCCAGGAATGGAGAATGTTTCGTTTTCTAGATGAATAAGCATTGATAGAATTTTTGGAGACTACAAAAATGAAGAAATTGTAGCTTTTTTAACACAAGCATCAACGTTCATGATTTAATAGTTGAATCTCAAAATTATTGTTCTTCTCAAATTTCAATTTGATTTTTTATTGGTTATTTTCTCTTTTTTGATCAAATTTAATTTTCTATTTATGTTATCTATATCTATGTATATATATTGTGGGGTGTGCCTCACTTTTTCGGGTAAACCAGAGAAGAAACATAATCGGTCATGATGTCACGAAGGACGTTGCAACGTGTATTCAGCTTAAACTGGATTTCGTTAAACTCTGCCATCTTTTCCCAATTAAACTTTGAGTAAGTCTATAGGAATATTTTAGTCATATTAGAACTTCAAAAATTAGCCTATTTAAATGGTCTTTGTATTCAGGTTTTGGGATTATTTTTTCCATCTTGTACTCTTGGATTATTGAAAATTTTATTTACACGTGATTTTTATCCTCTTCGGAACAGTTTTTCACATTAATTTTGTGTGTTCGATTTTCTTTACCTTTTTATTTGCACGTGATTTTTATCCTCTTCGGAACAGTTTTTCACATTAATTTTGTGTGTTCGATTTTCTTTACCTTTTCTATTTTGTTGTTTATACGAGTCAATCCCAACATATACATAATCGAACTCCTAAGGAGAATAAAAGAAATAATTAGAGTAAAAAAGACTACTCACTTTCATTTAAAAAATGCCAATAGAGCAATCTTTGATATTTTGGTGAAATTTATGTGAATACAAATATTCACATTGTCACTATTTTTTATGAACCCTGAGCTCTGGATCCTAACCGAATCTTGGACCCTAAACTCTAGATTTAGGGTTAAAAGTTCAAGGTTAAAAGTTCAAGGTTCAAGGTTTAGGATCCAAAGTCTAAGGTTTTAAGGTCTAAAGTCTAAGATTTAGAGTCCAAGGTCTAAAGTTCATGGTTTAGGGCTTAGGATAAAAAATTACCAAAATAATGTGTCAATGGATGAAAAAAAGATACTGAAATGACATTAAATAATTGGTAAGGGATAGAGGAAGATGTGGCGTCTCTATTTCATACAATCATTTCTCATATATATGACTCACATTGGAAACATGTTTAAATTTTATAAATATCAAGTAAATTAAAATTATTTAATGTCTTTAATAGTCATATTCTTTTCTACTATAATCCATCTCACCGCGAGAATTCGGTATAAAACTTATTTAAAATACCTCCATCAATTTTATTTTTTGATAATTGGGGAGGGAACGTGACTGCTTGGAATTAAACCTAGACTCTCATGCCTACAATATAATGTTCTTGTCATTAGGCCAACAGATTATTGACCAATCAAATTTTAAACACGCGTGTATTTATCACATTTGTTCAAATAAAGAAGTAATCTTATTAAATTTTAATGCCACTATTTATTTTTTAAGTATTGTAAAATTAAAAAAAATTAAAATTTGAATTATAATCTAAAAATGTACTGTGCAAGTAACTTCGAAAGTCCAAGACATGGTGTTTATTTTGACTTTTGACTCCAATCGCAATCTCAATATCAGCCAAAATTAAAGACGATTATCCTAAGTGGCAGATTCTAAGACCCACAGTGATTAAATCCTGGTTATTAAAATTTTAAAAAAAAAACCTTAAACCACGAATTGGTACTTAAATTATATCATTTTTTTATAATTTGGTACTTAAATTTTTTTCTCACAACTATTCCTAAACTATCCTTTATGTCCAAAGTGATACCTAAACTATAATGTCTTTCCCAAATTGATACCTAAACTTTTTTTTGGTCACAAGCGGTATATAAACTATATTCTGCAACCAAAATTTGATCTATCACCCAAATTACTCCACCGGTAAAACAAAATCTCTTAGTCAATTATTTTGTAACACGTGACAATTTTTTAATTAAAAAAAAACTATAAACATATTCATCTCTTTTGTTCTTCATCTAAGAACTCCAATTACAAAAAAACTCAAGAACTTGCCGAAAAACTCATCCAAACTCAGTTTTCGACGACAAAACCCAAATTCTGGCAAGCTTCGTTTCTTTTTTTGGACTTTGATTTCGATTCATTTTTCACCCTGATCAAAACTTGTGTATTATTTTTCTTAAAAATAATTTTCTTTTTGTTATTTTCTATATGCTTTGCATAAAATAGTTAATGTTAGGTGAACCTCTATAATAATAAAAGCACGTACAGAACATGAAATCTAAATACCGAGACGAAGTTGAATAGAACAAAAATGATGGGAGGATTAAAAAGAAGTGCATTAAAAGAGATTTTTTTTTTACAGCTAAGGTAATTTGAGTAACAAAGTATAAATTAAGTATTATTTTGAGTAATGTAATATAGTTTAAGGACCATTTTGTAATTTAACCCAATTGAAAACCCTGTTTTTTTAAAAATATCTAATATAGAAAATGAAAACCCCGAATAAAAACGCAGGAGACTTAAAGTAGTTAAAACATAAAACGACTTTGCTCATCTCTCACTCTTTATAGTATCTGGAAAAATAAGTTTCTCCATTGCTAGATCTCTTGGGATTTAAATTCCTCTTTTTTATTTTTATCTTTATTTTTATCTTTTTCAAAAAAAAAATTCTCTTGAAAAAAATCTGATTCCGATTGATTAAAATCAGTCATGATTTCTTCAAGCAAGATCAAATCCGTCGATTTTTACAGGTTCAGATCTCTCAGTTCTCTTTTTTCATTTGTCAGTTATTTTCTTTCTAGTAAGATTTCTGATTATTGGCTGAAATGAAGTTAAGTTTGTTAGTTTAATGGATCCGAGCATTTACTATAGAAAAAGAGCAAAACTAATCGCTGTTTGCTATATTTGGATTGAAATTTTGTTCATTTATTTACTGGAAAATGAAAAAAATATATTACGTTCTAGCATTAGTATTCGTGTGAATAATTTTGGAGAAACTTCTTGTTTGGTTGCTAAAATTTTATAGTAATTTGGTGAATGAGCTTAAATCCTTTTGTATGAATATTGTTTGCTATTTCGGTTGAAGCACATATAGTGGACTAAATTATCTGCTGTAATGCTTAGGGTTTTTACAGGGTTTAAGTAAATGTTATAATGATTCTTGTGTTTTATTAATTATTTTTTCATCTATGTGCAGGAAAATCCCTAGAGATTTAACAGAGGCATCTTTATCCGGTGCAGGGTTGTCCATCATAGCTGCATTGGCTATGATGTTTTTATTTGGAATGGTAAGCAGCTTTTCTATTTACTCAAATTTGATTTGGTTTGGCATGTTGGTTGATTTTAAATCCCAAACAACACCTTTGCAACATCCTTCTATCGTAATATTTGTTGCCATTTCCTTTTCTTTTCTCGGATGATACTTATCAGATATATTTTTAGTTCATTTGTTCTACTTTTTCCTTGAAATGAAATTGATTCCTCTGTTCTTTTCCTCTACACGTTTTAATCTATTAAATATCTTTTGCAGGAATTGAGTAATTATTTTACAGTCAGCACCTCTACATCTGTTATTGTTGACAATAGTTCTGATGGAGACTTTCTACGCATTGATTTTAACATGAGGTGCATTAATTTTCTGTAGCAATCTTATTTTTCAATGTTCTCATTTGTGGCTAATATTATGGAAGGTTCCAGGTGAACTTCATGTCAAAAGTACAAGCAGAGTGTAATTGTATTTTGTAGATTGAGCATGTGCTTATATAAGCTTTTACTGCTTATCTTTATTGATACTGATGGCACATTAGCGTAATGGGCATGGGTGGTTTGAACTGTGTTAAATTCCTAGTGATGAGAAATGTACTTACAATCTGGTAGATCTCACATTTCTTTTCAATTGAGCTTAGCATGAAAAGAGATCTCCCATGCAATTGGGGTCCTAACTCAATTGCAACATTCTTGCTTGACTAGCACATAAACAATGAGATCCATTGCATTATGGTTCCGATGGTACTTTATACTGCTATTGAGATTTCAATACAGATTCCCCCCCCCCCCCCGGCCCTTTTTTTTTCCAAGAAATGTTGGGATTAGATTGCTGCATGTAAATCAAGATTTATTTGATCATACTTATATGGTTTTTCTTCTAAACTGTTGTAGGTTGCTATTCTGTTGGTTATCTTGATATGCATGTATCTTTTCATTTCTGTAATATCCTTGAACATAGTTTGAGCTTTATTTTTAATGATAGATAATTATGTTCGCTAACTATTCCAATTGATCTCCAGTTTTCCAGCGCTCTCATGTGAATTTGCATCTGTTGACGTGAGTGATGTCTTGGGAACTGTAAGTACCTATATTAGTGTTTCAATTGCTTAATTTTATTGAAAAAGCAAAATGCTTCTGTTTAGTACTAAATCTTTTGCAAGATGATCCTTGCTTTGCCCTGAAGCTTTTTACTATCTGCAAGCTTAAAATTGCACTTTAAATGCCCAAAATAGAGTCTGTCTGAAAACTTTAAGATGAGCTAATACTGTTGTGCCCTATATATTTTGAATTTCATATGAAAATATTTTTTATGCTAAATAAAATGAAGTACATCACACCGTTTCATGCCGGATATTGTTTGTATTTGACCGTAATACTTTTCATTATTCATTCTTCAAGAAGCCTGAGTGTTTCAATTGCTTAATTTTATTGAAAAAGCAAAATGCTTCTGTTTAGTAGTAAATCTTTTGCAAGATGATCCTTGCTTTGCTCTGAAGCTTTTTACTATCTGCAAGCTTAAAATTGCACTTTAAATGCCCAAAATAGAGTCTGTCAGAAAACTTTAAGATGAGCTAATACTGTTGTGCCCTATATATTTTGAGTTTCATATGAAAATATTTTTTATGCTAAATAAAATGAAGTACATCACACCATTTCATGCCGGATATTGTTTGTATTTGACCGTAATACTTTTCATTATTCATTCTTCAAGAAGCCTGAATGTTTTTCCTCAGCAGCATTTACCATTCAAAGTTTGGTCCATATGACTAAATTTGTGTCTTCTGTTTTCAGAACAGGTTGAATATAACAAAAACAATCCGAAAGTTTTCAATAGATCAACATTTAAGACCTACTGGTGCTGAGTTTCATTCTGGACCTGTTCCACATTCTGTTAAGCATGGAGATGAAGTTGATGAAGAAACTGTTGAGGGTGCTGTACCATTAAATGGTGTTAGCTTTGACAGACTTTCACATGTGTAAGTGGATTAATTCAAAGTTTCAAACCATTTAATTTTGTGTATTGTGTTCCCACTTGGATCTTTCTGCTAAATGCCAATTTTGGTGATACCTCTATGTACTTGATTTGACTGTTTTATTCTTTTTGCAGGTATCCAATTTTAGTTGTCAATTTTTTTGCTCCTTGGTGCTACTGGAGTATTCGCCTGGTAATCTTCTATTAGCATGTGTGATCTTTTGTCTTGAAGATGCTTGCAGAAAGTATTATTGTCTAACACTTGGCTACATACCGTGGTCATTATACACAACTTTTGTTATAGTGATATGATTTCCAATTCTTCTCTTATTAACAATCCATTTTGTGACTTTATGCACTTCATTTTTATTTTAATAACCCTCTTTTGTTTCTTTTGGATTATTGAGATTTTAATGACTCTAATATATTTTGTGATGTGATATTTTCTGTAGTAGGACCTTACTTTCTGAAGCTCTGTGTCTTCCTTGAAAGCAAATGCATGTTTGTCTACTTATTCAAAAAAGAGCATCCAGAAATAATTAGACCCTTGCCTCACCATTTTACTTTTTACATTTCAGAAACCATCATGGGAGAAAACTGCTAACATAATAAGGCAGAGGTCTGAGCATACATCATTTCTACTCCATGGAGTAAATTTATAGATAGTTTATTGATTTGGCATGAATTTTGCACCCTTGCCTTTTACAGATATGATCCAGAAGCGGATGGGCGCATTCTTCTGGCCAAGGTTGATTGCACTGAAGAAGTTGACTTGTGTAGGAGGTATTTCTTTGTTTGATGTTTTCTCTCATGTAAATTAATGTTTTCTTTGTTTGAGAATACAATTATATGTCATTGTTTGACCTCCATATTGTTGCCTGTCAGTCTTTCTGATATATATATTTAAACATTGCTTTCTTGCTTCTAGTATAGGAATAGTCCCAAACGTTGCATCTTTTTCTTAGCTTTGTCATAAGTTTAATCTTCTGTCTTTATCTCTTTCTTTCTTTTCTGGCACATTTATTACTACTATGCTCACTAGGTCTGTTCTTCATACAGGCATCACATCCAAGGGTATCCATCCATTCGCATTTTCCGTAAAGGCAGTGATCTGAGGTAAGAGGAAGTATTATAGTACATATCCTTTTTCACCCTTATGTAAATGACTGAATGCCCTCCCCATTTTTCCACGTTCTTCCTCTGCCTTTTCCTTATGTTGCTTGTTACTCAACAAAATATATTCCAGTATGTGAAACTCATTTATGTACTATGTTTTCAGGCATATGTTTAACCCTCCGCTTTCCTTTGACCAACTAGATGATTATTACATTCTTCTAGGCTAATTAGTGCTGCTGAACCTTATGTTATATGTTCAATGTGGATTGACCCTTTTTTTGTATGCATTTCAGGGAGGACCACGGACACCATGAACATGAATCTTATTATGGAGATCGTGATACAGAAACCCTGGTTAAGGTACACGACTAGTTTTGAATTGGCCATTTGTTTTTACAGTTCAGTTATAGAAATCTTATAAGATAAACGTGCATGCATGACCTAATGCAGTTGTCTGTTTCTTTCAGGCGATGGAAGATTTGGTTGCTTCTATTCCACGAGAGAACCGAAGGCTGGCTTTAGAGGATAAATCCAATATAACAAAACGACCAGCACCATTGACCGGAGGATGCAGAATTGAAGGATATGTCCGTGTAAAGAAGGTAATAATCATGATACTAAATTAGAAACTGACCTTTGGATTTTTTACTTGTAATTATTTTGTCCAATCGTTTATGTTTACCATTGAGATACATGAGCCGTAGAAATGTTGTTATATCCTACATTACTCAGACTCAAGTGTCAGTGTAGGATATGGTATGTGTCTGACACAGGTATGGTCAGATTATCTAAGGTTTTTTCATGTATTTGGAGGTCATATTCCCATATCCATGTGTCATACATGAGTGTCGGACATAGGTACTTTTACAAAAATGAATAATTGGAGGAACATAGGTTACATCGCCCCTTTGATCTCAAACTTTTGCCAATTCAGAACTGTTTTACTTCATATACCTCAAAGTATTAAGTGACTTGCACTTTGCAGGTTCCCGGCAATCTTATCATCTCTGCTCGTTCAGGATCCCATTCTTTTGATACTTCTAAAATGAACATGTCTCATGTCATTAACCATCTTTCGTTTGGTAAAACGATTTCACCTCGGTTACTGAGTGATGCAAAGAGATTAATACCTTATCTTGGGAGAAGCCATGACAGGTTGAATGGTCGGTTGTTCATTAATCACCGGGATTTAGATGCAAATGTTACTGTAAGTTTGTTCTTTTATACAGTCCTTTCCTTCCAATTATTTTATCTCTGTAAGTAACATGGTTGACCATGAGCATTTTATACGCATCTTTGTCAAAGCAAATGATGTTTTACCTCTGTGGCTGAGTAAAGATAGGCATCGACCTTGGTTGAGAATACAGAGTATTCTGTTCTAAGAAATCCTTAATAATCTAAAACTCGTAAATGAATGTAACTAATCACCTTTCTTAACTTCATTTTCAGATAGAGCATTACCTTCAAATAGTCAAAACAGAGGTAGCTACAAGAAAATCTTCTCGGGAACATACGTTAATTGAGGAATATGAGTACACCGCACACAGCAGTCTGGCACAGAGCATATACATACCTGTTGTGAAATTTCATTTCGAGTTATCTCCAATGCAGGTTATTTTCCAAACTGCTTTAATAATTTTTAACAAAGCTTTTACCTTCCATTCTTGTTTTTCATTCGATTTTGTACGCAGGTTTTGATAACAGAAAACCCAAAATCGTTCTCACACTTCCTCACCAATGTCTGTGCTATAATAGGAGGCGTTTTCACGGTTAGTATCTTAGCACCATGTCCCGAACCGCCATTCTTTTTTACTTTACACGAAATCCACGGTCATTGGTGTTTAAATTTGCAGGTAGCTGGGATATTGGATTCAATATTACACAATACAATTAGGTTGATGAAGAAAGTAGAATTAGGGAAAAACTTTTGATAGAGAGGTTAAAGAAATGATGTGTAAAGAAAAATCTAATTAGTGAGGATTATTTTAAGGAAACAGAATGGGAATGTAGCCCTCTTTTACGTATAAAAACGAAAACCAAGAGTTCTATTTCTAGTTGCAGTTGGAAATAATTTCGGTTTAGATATTTGGAATCCCCCATCATCAATGCAAGAACTTTGATCTTCTTTCCCCTTTGAGAAACATGTGGACATTTCCCAAGAGAAGAGGGAGAGTATAGTGCTATTTTTATTTTTTTTAAATAATTACTCCCAAACTGACCCAAATTTTAAATTGATTTTTTAACTTTAAAATGTTCTAAATAACTCCTTAAACTACTATGTTGTTCTAATCAGTTTCTTCCGTTGTAATAAAATATTATTTATAATTATGATTTATTTTTTATATAAAAGAAAAGGTAAATATTTTATGAAAACAATAAAATTAAATAATATTGTAATTAATTATGAATTTAAAATTTATTTTATTTACCATATATATTATTTGTGTTTGTATTTACTACGTAAAAAAAAAAAGAAACGAATAATGAAAATGAGAAGAATTTTTTGAAAATCACACGTGTCAAACCCAGTTTGACACATGTCACTAAGAGACATGTAATAGAAAAGTTAATGGAATGATTGGGAAAAAGGATGTGATTGGAGTTATACTAAAATTTGAGGATCAATTAAAATTTGATTGATTTTTGGGCCATTTGATAGAATTAATATATGTATGAAAATTAAAATTAAAATAAGATCGAAAAAAGAAAACTCCATAAGTAGAATTAAAAATTATTATGTCTTATTTATTTTGTGTATATATATATTTTTAAAATTTTTTAACCATACCTTACAATCTATCTTCACCGGTTATCACTCAATTTTATTTGTGGAGTTTTTAAATTTTATCAATTTTGAAAAAAGAAAAAAAAGAACCCTCATAGTTTACAACAATATTTTTCATAAAAGAATATTTAACTATTCAAATAAACTCCACATTTTAGTTGAAATTAAATTTTATTTGAAATAAAGATTAGTAAATAAAACCTATTTAAGAAAGATGAAACAAATTTTTTATCACATGAAAAGAGGAGAGAAACCACGAGAGTTAAGTGAGATGGCAAGAGTCTTTACTATCTTAATAAGTGATCAAGGGTTTAATCCTTGTTTTGAGTATGGAGCAGTTTTAAAACTCATAATCAACATTTACCCTTAATACCAAATACGGAAGATTAATTATTAAGTTCGCTTAATTATTTATTGAGAAACTAAAAAAAAGAGAGGAAGGAAGTTGGTATCCAAAAGGTATAAAATCCATTTATTTATGTGTTTACAAACAAGTACACACCAAATATTATACACACTATATATAAAGCTTATTCCTTCTGTTTATCTTTAACAATCAATAATCATGGAAAGAAAAAACCCATTTTAACCTAATAGACACAACCTGAGGAAAATCAAACAAAATAAATATATCAAAAATATTAATAATAGTAGTAATAAAGGAAGAACTTCCCACTTAGAACCCTAAAACAAGAGTTGAAGCCACCAACATTGTTCCCATTGTAGTACTCATCCACCTCAAAGAAGTTGCAACATTTGGTGGATGTGACTCTTCACTCGGTGCCGGTGTCGGGTTAACCTCCACTGTCCCCGTCGGTGGAGACTCAGCAGAAGGTGCCGGAGACGGCGGCATTACGTTGGTCGAACCGGTTGGTGGAGGAGAAGGAGCATTGGTTTCGTTTACGGGTGCTGGAGACGGCACCATTACATCGACCGAACCAGATGGCGCGGGAGAAGGAGCGTTGGTTACGTTTGCGGTGGAAGAACGGTTGGTCCGATCAGCTAAGACGACGACCACCAACTTCTCGTTCTTTTGGCAATTGCCTTTGGTACCACTGATGAAATGGTATGGCCCTGAATGATCCAATGCGAAAACAGTGTGGCCATCGGTGTATTTGGACCAGGGTGACTCTACATTGCAGTTCTTGTAGGCATCCTCACTCACATTTAGCACTGAATCTTCGTTTGGTGCATAGTTAAACACTGTGGCATATCATCGCACACATACATTACATCGCAAATAAAATACTTTTACATATACTAGTCCCTGTACTTATATAAAATTTGAGATTTTAGTCCCTATACCTTTAGAAAGTTCAAAATTAGATCCTTTTACCTCTTCAATTTTAAAACCCTGATCCTTTGATTATTGTCATTGCTAATTTTCCTTAGATTTTATCAATTTAATACATTTATTTTCCGTCAATTATATGTCATGTTATATAAGGGTAACCTAATCAATATACCAAATTTGCGAGGTTTTAGGTTCAAATATTATCATATGTATATATATTTTTTATATTTTATAAAAATATAAAAAAGACAAAAAAAACACCATCTAAATAATATTTGTTACTTTATAAAAATAATGTGTTTTGGACAATTTCACAATTAAGTTCGGACTTGATTGTAAGAAATAATTAAACTATTGAATTATCTTTTTAAACCTTATGACTTTCCTTTTTCTCAAATGCGTTCTTCAAAATGTGATTTGTTTTGTGGATATTAGCAACTTACCAAGTGAGTCACCAATCTGAAATCTGTTGTGTTCAGCCCATTGATTGTAAGTTTGAGCATTGGAGCCACTATGAAGACCCCAATTCACTTGGAATTCTCTTGCATAACCCTTTTGAATCATCATCATCATCAAACAAAGCAGCCCCACTGCTACAAATCCTTTGCTTTCATAATCTAATGTTCTCAAAATGGAGTTTGCCATTCCTAAAACCAAAACAAACAAACAAACAATGACTCTATATGTGTTTTCAACCAAAACAAACTGAAACTTTGGTGACAACAATGGGTGCCTATACCAGGGTTTTTGTAGGCCAACTTGCATGAAAAACAATCTAGGGTTAATTGCACCAGATGTCCTCAAACTATAGCTCAAATTCTAAATTCGTCTCGAAATTTTAAAATGCTTTAATTGAGTTCTCAAAGTATCAATATCGTATCAGCTAGGCCCTTTTGTCAGCTTAGCTTTTAGCTTGGGCATTGAATTGTAGCGCGATATGACATGTAGCATATTTAAAACATGTGTATTTATCACATGGACACCTTAGATCTCATGTGCCCTCCTAAATTTTAATGAGATTGTCTTTTTTTTTTTTTCAACACTTTAGATTCAAATTGTTTACACAATAGGTACACACATGTTTACGTATTTTAAATACACTCCATGTCAGATCTAAGTTAGCATTTAGTGCCCGAGCCAATGGAAGGACCTGATTGATACGGAAATGATACTTTAAGAACTCAATTAGAGCATTTTTGACATGTAGGGCCACTTTAAAATCTAATCTATACTTTGAGAACATATTATGCAATAAACCCAAAACTATATAAACTGTGGCTTACAAGCTTTTGTTTCTTTTCCATATATTCTCTTTCTTTTTTGCTTTGAGGATTTCTTGGTTTCTGGACCAAAGTATAAATCTTCTACTTCTTATAGTTTATATGAATCTTCTTTTTATATATATATTGAATATATGCTTTGCTTGATCATACACAAGAATATCCATGTCTTTCCTTTGGGTTAAACCATTGAAATTCTACATACATCAATGGAATTTGCTTTCACCAATAGAAAATATGCAAATTTTTATATAATTAATGTTAATTCATAGTAAATATCAGTCGTGTCAACGATGTTTTGATTGAAATAGTAAAATTAAAGTTTAAATATTTTAAATGCGTTATGCGAATCATATATTGACGAATTAATTATTTAGTTCAGTATATATAATGGTTATTTATGATAATAATTATTCGATATGACTGTAAAATATAACTTTAAAATATCGAATTAACAACCAAAAAAAAATTGGGTTTGAATATCAAAGTTCCTCTTCTTCAAGTCATTCTTAGATTTTCTTTTATTTTAGATAAATTCTAAAATAACAAAGAAAAGGAAAAAGAAAAGAGTGCTTGAGATGGAGACAGGTTAGCACATCTTAATTGTTGAATTTCATTCCTCATACTTATATGACTTTAGATATGAGATATAATATTTTTTTAAACAAAATCCAACATATCTGTATTGAATATAGTCTTTATTTTCTGTTATTGTTGTTAATCGAGTTTTAGTTCAATTGGTATCGATATTATTGTCAGTGCAAAAAGATGTGGCTTCGAGCGCATTGAAGCTTATTTATCCTTCTACTTCAAGGTTGAGGAGGAATTATAAGTAATTCTAGATATTGTATAAAAAAAATATCTAATATTCTTGGCATAATAACTTATTTGGTTTTCAAATTTTACAAAAAAAATTTATTTTAGCCATTCATTTAATCTATCACCTCTTTTAGCCCTTGACATGGCATACACGTGGATGCCACATCAACAATTAATTAATTTTTTAATATTAAAAAAATAAAAAAAAATATTATATAAATTATTAAAATGTATAAAAATTTAAAATATATTTTAAATTTTAAAAAATTAATTAATTATTGATGTAACATGCATGTGGATGTCACGTCAGCAAAGTTAATAGACGTTAACTTTTACATTCATTTTGGAATGATTTGACGAATAATACAAGTTAAAAACTAAAAAAACGAAAAATTAAATGAAAAGTTAAAAATATTTTTATATAAAATTAAAAGATTAAATAAATTATTATGCCTATATTCTTTTTTGATATATTATATTTACATCTAATACATGCATGACATGAGAAATATTAATCATGCTCATAATAAACACAAAATTATGGTACATACGTAACAATATTGTAAAAATTTAATATTAAAATGGAATATAATTTTAATTAAAATATAAAAATTAATATAATCAAAACTATTAATTTTATATTCGAATTTCATCACAAATAACAGTGAAAATTTTTAAAAGTAAATATTAACAAATAATCAAAATAAATCTAAACCAAATTCAGTCATGGTTTAAATCTCAAAAATTCGATTGAGTCTTAATTCGATTGACATGAGTATTGTTATCAAAGTAGGAGAACATGAGTTCGAGTACGCTAAACCGCATTATCTTTCTATTTATGGGTTGGAGAGGGACTATAAGTAGTGCTAAGTATTTTCTCAAAAAAAAAACATATATGATTGTTCAAAAATAAATAAAAAAATAAAAAATCTCAAAAATTCTAAAAACTTTTTTTTTTATCAAATCACACTTTTAAATATAAATATAATATATGTTTTTCATTTTCTAAATATGCACTTTAAAAAATGATAGATTGCAACAACGTAAAGCACAATGGCGAAGACATGGTGGGCTGGCAGGGCCCGGCCCCTATAAAATTTTTAAATTTTAAATTATACTAATTAATATTTTATATTATTATTTAAATTAGTGGTAAAATTGTGCTTTACCCCTAAAATTTTCAATTTTTTATTATCAATTTAATATATATCATACTATTTAAATTTATAATAAAATTATGCTTTATCCTTCTAAAGATATTTATTTTATAAATTTTATAATTTAATATTATAATTTAGTAACACTTTTAATTAAAAAAAACCCTTTCATTTTGTTAGCTTCATTATTTCTATCACATATATACATAAACTTTCAGTAATACAATTTATTTTGGGTTTAAACTTTCGGAGAAGCAAGTGATAAGTCTTTATTTGAGTAGTTCCTTTGAACATAGTGTGTATTATTATTAACCCTCTAATTATACAATATCCAAAATAAAATTATTTTAATTAGACTTATAACTTTTTAACATCAAAACTTTAATTTAAATATAACAATTTTTATTTGATGAGGTTTTTATTTGTAAAATTCCAAGAGTTATAGAACTGATCATGGGTCGAGTCGGGTTGATGCAAAAATTTAGAGTTGTTTTCTATGCTTAAAATTTTGTCCAACCCCGACCTAGATTAAAAATGTTAAACCCAAACCTGATTCAACTTACTTGTATTAATTTTTTTAATTTAAAAAAATATAATACATCAAATACACTAAAAAAATTAAAATAAATGTTTTCCAAAAAATTAAAAATATATTAAAAAATCTTTATACTTAAATAACACTATGATAGTTGCAATTTAACAAGTAAATAAAACAAGAGATACGATATCCATATAATAACAATAAAACAGTAGCGAAACAGTTGATTCCGGCCAGGCTGAACCCGAGAAAAAAAATCCTACTTGAGGCTTGACCCATTTAAAAAATGGGCCTTATTTTTTGTCTAAACTCATTTTTCGAACTACTCAAACTCTTTCACTTTTCGAATGTAGACGAATGACTTGGTGTATGATCCAGTCTAACCGGTTTATAGTTTATGTTTGAGTGATGGTATGGGGTTTACAACTGTATTCTGTTTTTTGTTTTTTTTTTCAGTTATTGAAAGTTTAATCTTCTAGAGAGAAAGAAAACAACATAAAGAAAATGTCAAATTAAAAAGTCAAAATAAACATTAAAAGAGATTTAAATTTAGGACATAAGAAAAAGCAGGGAAATTGGCGGTTAAATTTAGACAAGAAGCAGAGAAAAAGAAGGGAAAACGGTTTGTAATTACAAAAATAAGCATTTAAAAACAGCCCAAGAATGAAAATCCCTTTTTGAGGAAGCAGAGTTGCCTGGGCTTCTCCATTTTATCAAATTTTCTGGGTTTTTTTCTTCTTCCACTCAAAGGTTTTACCTTTTGGTGGAAAGAAGTTTTTTTGTGCAAAAAAGGGGGAAAAAAAGAGTTTTTATTTTTATTTTTAAATATTTATTTGATAAATGTGGGGAGCTCCAGCAGAACCTGCAGATTCTTATTATGAGGTCCGACCTGAGTGTACTGATGTCCCCAACACCAAATTTAAGATCAGGGTTTGTTTTTATTTTATTTTTTAATTAATTTTTTGGAAATAAACGGGGAAAAGAAGTTGATAATGGTGATGGATGCAGCCTGGAAAAACTCTAAGCGTGAGGAGATGGAAAGCTGCATTTTCTCCAGATGGCCGTTTGGATATTGCCAAAACTCTAGACCGTATACATCGTGGGGTGAGTGGATCTTCATCATGCATACATGCATATGGGCTAATTGCATCCATCGTCCTTAAACTATACCTCAATTTCTTAATTGGTTTTCAAACTATCATAGTATTATATCAAAGGCATAATGCCACATATGGTTTTCAATTTTTTTTTGTCAAATTGACCCTTATTCTTTTTTAAAACTAAAGTTGGCCCAACCTTTTAAAATGAGTCGAATTGTTGTTTTTAGTGGAAATACTAACTAAAATGTTAAATTTTTCACGTGAATTATCGCGCCAACATCGTTAAAATAATTAAGATTTTAGTCAGTATTTTCATTAAAAAAATTATTTGACTTTTTTTTAAGGCTAATCAAATTTAGCTCAAAAGACAAGTAGAGGCCTTGGCCTCCTAAAATGTAAAATTCAAAAAGTAAAAAATTAGTACATTGTAAATTTACATTTTGACACCCTAAATGATAAAATTGTGATTTAATTTTTCTAAAAATTATAAAATTTTAAGCTTACAATGAAAAAAAAAGTATTTTGGCTCTCATAAATAATTTAATTTAATTTCGATCCCTTCAAAATAATTTTTCGACTTCACCCCTAATCAATCGTGTTCTTGGGTTGGCATAACCATCGGTTTGAATATTAAATGTCTATTCAGATCTGACACGAAGCATATTTAAAAAATAACGATTAAGTTTTAAATACCCTATCTATTTTTAGAAAAAAAATAAAAAATATATATATTAAAAATTAAAATATAAAAACCAAATCCTCTAATTTGATTGGCTCTATTTATGGTTTTAATTTATGGGTTGGAAAATGTAGGGGATCCATCCGACAATTAGAGGAGAAGTATGGGAGTTTCTACTTGGTTGCTTTGATGCCGATAGCACATACGAGGAAAGGGATCAGATACGTCAGCAACGAAGGTACTCCACTTCTCTTCATTCCTTTTATTTTTCTATTCAATCTTTTGGAAGTTATGTTTTTTTTATTGAGTTAAATCGAGTGAAATTTTTTAAAATTAAACTAATGTCTTATTATATAAATTAAACTTGATTTGAAATTTTACCGAATCGGTTTAAATAAAAAAAATCGGGTTAAAATATGAAGTTCGTTCATGTATGTTGATAAAATTTGGGGTTTAATCCTTGTACTTTTAAAAGTTAAAAATCTAATTCTCCTGCTTTTT
The DNA here is from genome assembly GCF_025698545.1 of Gossypium raimondii. Taxonomy (NCBI): domain Eukaryota; kingdom Viridiplantae; phylum Streptophyta; class Magnoliopsida; order Malvales; family Malvaceae; genus Gossypium; species Gossypium raimondii. The sequence continues at coordinate 54,467,815 of NC_068569.1, read as the reverse complement.
TAATTTAAAAAATCATAGTACAATTTGGGCATAGTCAAGGCCCCGACCCCTCTGAAATGGAAAATTTTTAATTTATGCCTTTTAAATTTTATAAAATTTTAAATTAATAAAGGTAAAATTACACTTTACCCTCCTAAAAATGATAACAATTCGATTTAATTTTTTAAAAATTATAAATATATAAACTATTCAAATGGTGAGATTGAATTTTTACTATCATAAAAATTAAAAATTAATTTTGGCCCCCTAAAAAGAATTTTTGCCTTAGCCGAAAGTACAATCATTATAAATCGTTGGTATTAGTTTTTATTAAAATTTGTCAACTTTTAACATGTTTATTTTTCCTCAACCATATGCCACATCAAATGAGAGAAGTCTAATCAACATGTTTTATTGATAAATTTTGAAAAGAAAAAGAAAAAGAAAAACTTATGATTTTAATGATTAGATTAGGGTTTTAAAATTAAAAGAGTAGGACTTAATTTGTAGAATTTGAAAAATAAGGATCAAATCTCAGATTTTATCAAAATACAGGGATTAATTACATATTTTAACCAAAAACTTGTAAGGCAGAGCATTTTGAAAGTCGGTTTTTTTTTAGGGAGCAATATGCAAAAATGAAGAGTGATTGTCGTGAAATATTTCCCGTCGTTGGAAGTGGCAAGTACATAACAGCGCCTGTAATAACCGAAGACGGTCAGCCAATTAGTGACCCTTTAGTACTTGCGGAGACAAGTCAAGGTAACTCACTCACTCACTCACACTTCACTTTTCCTTTTAAACAAATAGTTGGACCAAATTGAAATAAATATGATATTAAAGATAGAAATGGATATTTTATGGATCCAGATATTCCAATTATTACCTGTTATAGATTAAATACGAATCCTTGGATATATTATTCAAATAACGAATATTTAAATTTATAAAAAAATATTATAAATTCAAATATTCAATAAATAATTTATTTAATGCAAATAATATACAATTTTAAGGAATATTTATTAATGTGTGATTAATTATTCTAAGCGCAGATGATAATACTATAGAAATTGTGAAGGAACTAACGAGTCGTGGTCCTTTGGACAATAAAGTAATCCAATGGCTGCTTACATTGCATCAAATAGGTAAGATTAGGGTTCGATCTTTCGAATACTTTTTCATCCATTATTTTCTAATACATTAACGATGATTAAAGTTATATTAGACAAAAATTTGAAATTTATAAGTTTAGACTTTTTTTTTTAGTTCTTCAAGTTTAATGACATTCCTCGTATTCATATTTCGAGTCAGGCCTGGATGTGAGACGGACCGACCGGACTTTAGTATTCTACGAGAAGGAAGAGAATTTAGCGAAACTATGGGATATTCTCTCTGTTTATGCTTGGATAGATATTGATGTTGGCTACTGTCAAGGTAAGTAGTTACTACCTCATAAGTGTTATTACTTGATCTATTTTTTCGAATCAAATCGGATTTTATAGGATGAGTGTTCTAAATTTTGTTTACAATGTTGAGCAGGAATGAGTGACCTATGTTCCCCGATGATTATGCTTCTTGAAGATGAAGCTGATGCATTTTGGTGCTTCGAGCGTTTAATGCGTAGATTGGTACTTATGCTTTTTCTCTTTGACTTAATTTCCATATGACATTGCAGTGCTCATCTGCTTTATTGCTGGTTTCTTACAATATGTGTTCATATTTTGAATCTTATTAAAGAGAGGAAATTTCCGGTGCACCGATAGTTCAGTCGGGGTTGAAACACAGCTTTGTAGTTTGGCGACGGTAACTCAAGTTATCGACCCGAAACTTCATCAGCACTTAGGTACGACACGAAACTTACATAACTTCTTTTTGCACATTTGTTAATAGTTTTCCTCCTTACATTGGTTAATAGAGACGCTAGGTGGAGGTGATTATCTCTTTGCTTTCCGAATGCTAATGGTGTTATTTCGTCGAGAGTTCTCATTTTGCGATTCCTTGTACTTATGGGAGGTATGTTAAATGCTTTGCTCACATTCCAGTTTGAGTAACATTAGCATTCGTGTTCTAATATTGCTTTCTATAGATGATGTGGGCTCTGGAATATGATCCGGACATGTTCTACCAGTACGAAGATTCGGGTTCGGATATGGAGAAAACCGAAGGTGCTAAACTAAGACAGAAATCGACACGAAGGTGCGGGAAATACGAGAGGGAAAATATGAAGGTGAAAAACCCTGAAGCTCATCTCCCCATTTCCGTTTTCCTCGTCGCCAGTGTCTTGAAAGATAAAAGCTCAACGCTACTGCAGGAAGCTCGCGGTCTGGACGATGTAGTTCAGGTTAGCTTACATTTTCGCAGTGTTTATCGACAATAATACCATTCGATAAATAAGTACTGTTTGTTCGGAATTCGCATCTTCCGTTCGATATCGATTAACACTAACATCTATTTCCCGGTACTACTTGTCTTAATGCTTTACCTGTGTTGTTTTCTTGCTTTGATACCTTTCCAGATTCTGAATGACATAACTGGAAACTTAGATGCCAAGAAAGCATGCATAGGGGCAATGAAACTTCATAAGAAATACTTAAAAAAGGTACTGCTTTTTCCTTCATATGGTGCATAATGTCAGATACGATCCGAGTATGTGTTTGACATGGATAAACTCGATGTTTTAAATACATGTTCGATACATATCTATAGAGGTGCTCATGGGCCAGGTCGGACCCATGCAAGATATCTAGATTATTTTTTCAAGCTCGGGCCTAGTCCAACCCTAAAAATGGACTTACTTTTTATCCAAGCCTAACGCAATTTAGAAAAGGTAAACCTAGGTCCAACCTGCCATATTTGATTTTTTTTTTAATTTTAATTTTTATTTAAAAATAATTTTTGAAAAAAAATAGATAATACACTAAATGCACTAAAAAAGACTAAGATAGTTTTTTTAACAAGTTAAAAATACATTAAAAAGTATTTATATTAAAAACATTACCATAAATATAATAAATTTTGGGTTGGTTATTTAGTTGGGTAAGTTTTTTTAACATATATAATTAATATAGTATTTTTTATAACATAATAAATTTAGACTGAGCCAAAAAAAATCTTACCCAAAACTCGACCTTATAAAAAATAGACTTTAAATTTTACCTAGCCCATTTTTCAAACGAACCTTCAAGCTTAGGTGAATAACCTGACCTATGAGCATTTTTACCTACCTTAAACATGTATATTTTAAGAAAAAAGATTGTTGGCAAACCTCCCTTAAATGGTAAAATTGATTTTTAATCCTTTTGAAAATTATGAAATTATACACCCCTTCGAATTTGATTCAATTTAGGCCCCTAAAACCTTTTACTGCCTTCGCCGTTCCAAGCAATGAGGATGAATAGTGTTGTATGATAAAATTTTATGCAAGCAAGTCCTTCAACTCAAGAACTCTTTCCATTCATCTTGTGATCACAGGCGCAGGCAACTCCTTCAACTCAGAGGCTCTTTCCATTCACCTTGTGATCACAGGCACAGGCAAGTCCTTCAACTCAAAAACTCTTTCCATTCATCTTGTGATCACAGGCCAAGATAACACGGCATAAGGGAGATGGAGGCGCATTTTCAGCCCCAGTTGTTTTTTTCTCTCGTGGATTGAACAACTTGGTTTCGGAGAAGAGAATGATACATTTTGTGGATTAGGGATTACAGAAGCATTGTTTACTCTATACCAATCCATTGTTGTATGAGCATTTCTGAGTTTCATTTTCTTTCAAGAAATACAAACAACCACCTAGGTGATTTTGCCACTATTTATTTATTGCTATTGCTATGTTATTCCAATTCTGGCATAAATATAAGATACGACGCGAGGAAAAAGATTATACGAAACAGTGACGCCACGTCATCTATATCTCTTTTTCAATAGTATAATGCCATATTAGCATTTTCACCCTTAAAAAAATCAAATAAAAATAAAAATCTTGAAATTCAAGATGAAATTACTGATATAGCATTAAACTATTGGAAATAGATAATATCTCTGTTTCCTACAATCTTTTCTCTATGACGCAAAAATCCTTCAAACAAACAATTTGTTTTCAGTTAATGGCCAAAAAAAAAAGTCTGATAATTCTAAGAAAATTTTGCATTCATAGTAAAAAAATTACCATGGTGAAAACTAAGCTAATGAGTTGAGAAGTTTGGCTCATTAGTTAAGGGCGTTCACCTCGTTCTCACGTCTTGGGATCGAGTCGCAAGAATTGTCTGGTAGTGGTTTGTGTGTAACAATAATTTCCACTTGTTAGTCGTGTGTGAGTTATAAAAAAAAAGTTAATCTTTTACCATCAAACAATGAACTTTCTTAATTTATTATTAGTATGGTTGAAAAAAACGAAATAGTAAGTGAAATTTGACGGTTGAATCATATTGAAAAATTAAACAATATACATTAATAATAACTAAGAAAAATTGTAAAAATTGAAGAAAATGATAGCAGAATAAAATTAGAAAAACTTAATAAAATTATATTTACAAAATATTAAATAATGAAAATGAACCAAAGTATATGAAAAGGTTCATTTTGTTAAAAACCAAGTTAAAAGTAAATAACTTAGAAGTTAATTGATGATTAGTGAATAAAATTTAGAATAAAGAAATGTCGCCTATTGTTTTATTTTTATAGATAAGGGTCTACACTCGATTGGATTGAGTGAAATTTTTTGAATTAATCGAGTTAGAAAGTCTTATTTTATTATCCTAACTTGATTTGAAATTTTTCAAATCGAGTGAAATGAAATTGAGTTGATTGAATCAAGTGAAATTGTTCGAGTTAAATTAAAAATTAAACATGTAAAATTAAAATCTTGTTATAGTATAACTAATTCCATGTTAGAGTACATAAATTTGAAACCGTATATATTTGAAAACTTTTTCAAAACAAAATAATAAAAAAATAAGATACTTTTCATTAATTAACTTATTTAAATCCCCGCAGTGGTGTATCTAGGGGAGCTGGCAAAAGCCCGAAATTATTATTTTAGAAAAATTTTAAATTTTAAATTTTTTTATATATTCTTTAGAATTTTTTTTTAAATATAAATTTTGAAATTTTTATAAATATTTTCTAATTTTTATTGAGTGAGATCAATTTGCTCATTTTCCAAATTGGCAGGTACAAAGGTGTCTTTAAACGAATTTATTATTTGAATTATTCGAACTATTCGAATTTAAAATTCAACTTAACTTGAACTCAAAACTCAAATTGCTTGTTTGAGTTAATTCGATTAACTCAAAATTTTAGGGATGTTCAAACAGTTAACAGATCGGTTAATCGAACCAAATTAGTATTAATCGAACTTTTTAATTCTTTAACTGTTAACCAAACCAAAATTTAAATAAATTAACCGAAGCGAACCAAATTAACCCAAATTTATATTTTTTTATTAAAACAAGTATAAAACATATCAAAAAAATAAATAAATTGGTAATGTTTATTTGACCGAATTAACCGATTTAGTAAATAGCCTAATACATATAATATATAATATTATTTATTAAGTTCAGTTAATTACCCGATTTGAGCCGAATTAACCGTTAACCGAAATTCTAAAAAATCTTTAACCGACCTCCTACAGAACTAGATCGATTAACCAAATTAGATCGATTCGTTCGATTAATTCAGTTTTAACCGAAATTTGAACATCCCTACCAGTAAATATGTGTTAAACCATCAAAATTTTCAACTGGTTACCCAAACTAGAAAAACCCAAATCCCTACGTTTAAAGAAAAATCAGTTGCTTCTCCCTCTATTGTTCGCCTCTCTAGTGATTCGCCCCATCCATCGCTGTCCATCACTCAGATGGTTCTCGTTGTCCGGCACCATCCATTGCTCCACTTTGATCTGCCTCTACCTTCTCCCAAACCTCAGCTTTATTCTGCTGTGGTAATTGAAGTAACTATTTTTCATGCAATATAGGTTTGGAATTGGACACAAGGAATAAGAGATTGTCTTTCTAAAATTGAAAATTGGTCTACCAGAGCTGATTTTGAGAAAGTCACACAACAACGGATTAACAAATTGTTTAGTTTTGATTTTGTGCCCTGCATTCAACTTGGATATCTTAATCTTACACTCGATAAACGCCAAGGGGTTAATTGGTGATCAAGAAGAGAAATTAAAAGACTGGTTCGACCTCAATTGTCTACTTTCATTAGCTTAGCTTTTCTCAACTACGCATTTTCCCCAATTCACTAAATGATACAGGCTATCTATAACCTTTACAGCTCCCTATCTTTTTATTACGCTAAGATAGATACTTTCTCTAGTTTTTCAAAGCTTAACTAGAAACCCAAAAACATGTAAACAATAAGGACTGCCCAAAGGTAGGTGTTTACTAAATTAAGCTCTCTCAAATACAAATAAATATTTAAATAAAGAAATGCATTAATACCAGCAAGCTCATATCATACTCAGTCATAATCACATAATATATTTTCATTGACATTTCATGATAATTCACATAACATATCACATCTCATAAACATAATTTGCATAACAATAATAGATTGAATAGGGATACTTACACTTGGAACTTAGGATAGGTGTTTAGGCTAACCTAAACTTCCTAATAACGCATTGAGTTGTGCCTAGAAGCAGCAATTTCGATCACTCACCAGATTGCTTTCGATTGAACGTTAGAGGCTAAGTAAGCTTCTCTTTGCTCTTTGACTTGCTCATAGAAGCTCCTGGTTGATCCAGAACTTTGCATACATGATAAACACATTACACACTAATTAATTACAGTCTTTTTTGCATCCCAAAACCGCATATCTACACACTCTCTTATCACTGCTGAAAATTAACTAGTTTTGCCAAAATAAAATATTCTTTGCCAAGTCTTCATTTCTAAACCTCAAATTTGTTTTCAAACATCCTAAATACCATTTAATTACAGATCTAAGCTGTCAATTTCATCTAATTATTTTGATTTAAATTTTCCAAAAATTAAGCTCTCATGAACATTTAAAAGAGGAAAACGCTTGATTCTTAAATATTCGTTAACGATCTATTAAATTGAGTTGAAATACCTTATAATTAGTTCAAAATGAGTAAAAAATCAACTTAAAATAGTAGATTTACTTGAGATTTCAGGATTCACCATTTTTATCCTTTAAAAAGTTGGACTCGAATTGAATTAACAAACTGCAAAAGTATGTTTTTTGGTACAATTTTTACATTGAGATGAAATACATCATATTTTTGTTATGTTTTGTATGAAACAAATGAGAAAATAATGATTTACAGAATTCCAAGTTTGGTTGATGATGGGCTAGAGTCTATGAAGGCACAATTAAGTGTTGGGTAGGTACCTTGAATGCTCTTATTTATATTATATTAAAGTATGAATTCAATAATTTTAGATCATAAATATGGAATGAAAATTTGTAAATCCCATGGTTTAAAATATATGAAATAAGTCCATAATATGTTATGTTGGAATTGTTAGTTAAGTAATGCTTTGTAAAATAAAAATATGAAATCGACATATTAATTGTCATGGAAGTGTTTATATTATTAATGTGAAAATACAAATACTTGACCCACAAATAAAATTTATTGGTGAATTTATGCTTTTAGTCAATATCATGTTAAAATATAAAATTAATATGTAAAAGATAAAAATAAATAAATGGAAATACGACTTTTCACTTTTAAAAACTATTATATGAAATGGATATGTTTATATGCTTTATGAATGTACAACAAACATGCTCAAAAGGCCTTTATAAATATGAATTTGAACATGAATATGTGAGCACGTAAGGTGCCTTATATGATATGTGTATATGCATATGTTAATACTATTGATGGACATCTGTTTATTATAATTGTAAAATGCTTTGGTAGATTTAACAAAATGTTAAGAGGATCAATTGGCATGCCAATTACGATATAAAGTGGCGGGAGTTCTATTGGAGATTTTGCACTTATGTGTGCTTTATATCACATTCGGACATTGCTTTTATAAGCTCCTTGATGTGGTGGAGGAATCTTTGCGATATCTTACTGTTTAGCACTTGGCTGCTCATTGATGTGGTGGAGTCCCCTTGGTAACAAGAAGCTTGAAAAGATTACGAGGAGGATCAGATGTTGGGCTACTAAAACTCTTTCATTTGTAGACAGGGTTCAACTTTTGCAGTCTGTTGTATTCAATTTGCAACGCTTTTGGTATAGATATTTTTACTCCCATCATTAGAAAAGTGACTCAATTGTGTTTTGCATTCCTTTGAAAGGGGGAAGAAGGATCGGCCAAGGGTGCTAGGGTGAATTGGAAGGGAATTTTGCTATCCTAAAGCTGAAGGTGGATCATGGATCAAGGATCTCCTTACTTGGAACAAAGCTTGTATGCTGAAGAATTTATGGGTTATTATGGCACAGGCATGTCCCTTGCATATTAAAAGAGGACTATGGGATGCTCAGATGAAGCAAGGATAAAGCCAAGCTTAGAAGAAGTTACTGAAGCTAAGGCGTTTGCTGCTGCAAATAGGAACTTCTCAAGTTATAAAGCTAATAAAGCATGGTTGATGTTTCAACAAGGTAGCATAGGGAAAATCAGCTATTCCCAGACATTCTTTACTCTTGGTTAGCCATCCTAAACAAGCTACCAACTAAAGATCGCTAATCTTCATGGAACCAGTAGGTTAATCCAACATGTATTCTTTGCAGGTCAGATGCAGGAACAAGAGACCATTTGTTCATAGGGTGTGTTCATGCAAAGCAATTGTGGAGTCTTATTATGCAAACTGGTGGCCAAAATCTTATGAACCATACATGGCATGGCGTGACTGAATGGGATGATTAAGCATGAGGGAAGCCATTCTTTTCACTTTTCAACTATATTAAGATTGGTTTGGATCTCTTAGATCTATGAGCTATGGCAAGAGAGGAATAAGAGTATTTATGGAACTAATCCTAGGCAGGTTGGGATGTTGTTTACTCGTATTAGATGGATGGTGCAAACTAGATTAGGTTTATTAGCATCACATAAATATCATATTCTTCAAAACTTTGCCTGCTTTCAATTCAAAAGAAATCACTCTCAAAAGCTCATACAACCAATCATTGAAACAATTTTAAGCTATAATAACAACATTTGTTTCAACTTTGAATCATAGAGAAACAAGCTCTTCATAGATTTCAAAATCATCCAACAGTACATAATCCAGTGAACTGGAAATCAAAAGAAATACGAGCGGCATATATCGCGATCAAAACAGCATAGAGATAATATAAAGGCATAGATATTATTATAGTATATCCAGACCGGGTAGTATATCCGGGTTTGAAACAAGGCACGCAGATTAGCAGAAAACTTTAAGCTTGCTGCAACTTAGAAACCATGGATTTTGATGTTTTCCTTCTTCACAATGCCAGCCTGGTCCAGAAAAACAAAAGACCGTAAAAATTAGGAACTGAAACACCACAATATATTGCTCCGACTCGTCATTTTCCTTCATGTCTAAAACCCGTCCAAGACATATGCGGAAATGGGCATAGTGATATGAAACTAAACATACTCATGCTAGACACACACCCATAGTCTCGTACCGACACTCACAACTTAGTCCGAGTTACTTTTTGCTTAACATCAACTAATTCCAAGAAGCAATAACAATTACCTGAACAAGGAAGGTGGAGACATTCTTACGCTGGTCACCTTGAAGTTGAATAACCTGAGTGTAAAACCAGAACATAACAAACTTAGACATCAGGTACGAATAACAGATATTATCCATAATCGTTTAAAAGGGTTATACACACACCTGCCCTAATTCTGGGTCCTGAACCACAGTGCCATTGCAGCAAAACTCCTTCTTGAGGTCTTTAAGTATCTTGTTGTAACTGAATTCTTTCTTCAACCCTTGGACAGTCGTCAGGCTTTTCCTACCGTTCCTTTGTTGAACACGGATATGAACATACTCCTTTGCACCAGCACCCGAGTCCTCAGCATTTGCATCAGCAAAGGGATCTACCACAACAAATACAAAAGGCAAGTTAAACCTGAAATTAGAACAATTATTAATAGTGCAATGTTAAGGTCGAAACATACCAAAGGCAGTAGGAACCTGGACGTCGAGATCAGACATGAAACTTTGTTTATCAAAGAGGCCTGAAAACAGCCCAAACATGTTAAGCAAAAGCAACATCGGATTTGACTTTATGTAACATATTATCATCAAGAACAAGAATTCATCATGTAAAATCGAAGAAACACTAATCAGGCAGCCTAAAAACCATTTCGCAACCAAAGCAAAATATGAACGATCAAAGAGGCATAGCAATAACCCGAATATGTTAAGCCAAACCCCATCAGATTCGACTTTATATAGCATATTGTTATTAAGAATAAGAATATTTTTTTCATTTAAAGGCAGCCTAAACACCATTGACAACCAAACCAAAACATGAACTTAGTTGATCAAAGAGGCCTAGCAACAACCCGAATATGTTAAGCCAAACCCCATCAGATTCGACTTTATATAGCATATTGTTATCAAGAATAAGATTAATTTTTCGTTTAAACCGAAGAAACAATAAATGAGGCAGCCTAAATACCATTGACAACCAAACCAAAACACAAACTTAGTTGATCAAAGAGGTCTAACAACAACCCAAACATGTTAAACCAAACCTGCATCGGATTCAAACTTCATATAACATATTACCAACAAGAATACAAATCATATTTCACCAAAATCGAAGAAACAAAAATCAAGCAACCTAGATACCATTTGGCAATCAAACCAAAGCGGGCATCCATTTCCTTCCGTCAACAAGTTAATTAGAACAAAAGCCTTACAAACTCATAAAATGCAAATTCAAACCATAGAAATATCTAATCATTGTAAAATCGAAACTATAGGCTAAATTGTGAACAAGCAAAGATTCAAACTTTCTAAAATAATTTAAATTAGTAATAAATAAATTACCGCAAAAACAGTTTCATTCCAGAAATCATTACAATTAATCACAAAATCAGATTATAGAATCAACTAACATTTAAAGACCAAAGATTCACTACATTTAAATTAAAATTTTCCAGTTTAACTTAACTAGGGAAAAAAAGTGATCTTGAATCTTAAATTTGTTCTTTTTCTTCAGGTAAAGGCATAGAAATTAAGGAAATAAAAGGAAATCTTGATCATATAGGCAAAACCCATTATCAGAAAAGTTTAAGATCAAACAAAAGCCAATTAAAACAAAAGCCAAAAAAAAAAAAAGTTTTAAAAAGAACATATAAAATAAAACTAGACAAGCTGTAGGGGAATGGTTTACCTTATCCAAGAATCCAAAGCTTTTTTAAAGAATTGAAGTTCGGATTATCAACGAAATGACAAAAAAATATTCCTCGGATAAAGTCTGGGAACAGTCGCTGTGCGTTACGGGGGGATGGCGGTGTAGGTTTTTTCTTTTATCTTTTTCTTGTTTGGGTGGCGAGGAAATTAAAGGGAAAGGCCTAGAAAATTATTTATTAATTAGAAATTTGTTATTTTTCTATTTTTCGGAGGTTGTACGCAACTTGAGGTGATGGGGGTGATTTACACTCGTGAGATTATGAATTTCCTATTGTACTCGCTAGAAATAGCTTGTGATGATTAAAGGAGGACACTTGGCAATGTATGAGTAAGCGTGCAAAACAACTGATATGGAAAATCTGAGGTATAATGTTGAAATTCGACTTTATTTTGACATAAAAGTTTGGAACTTTACAAAATAATATCACCAATATATTTGTATTAAAAGTCGGATTATATTTTATTTTTTTATTTAAAAAGTAGTTAAATTAGTCTATTATATTGGATCAAAGAATAAATCGATCTTTCTGATAAAAAATTTATTTATTTTTACGTTTAAAAATTAGTCTCCATACATTAGCATGATATACACATACCACACGCAATGTTATTGTCTGATTATTCCGTCAATCATGTGAATTTTTACCAGTACAAATGGATGAAATTTTTAATAAAAAAAAGATCAATTTATTCTTTGATCTAGCGTAGGATAATTTGTCTATTTTTTAATAGAGTAGGCAAAATGCAATCTAACTACTAATACAGAAGACTCATGATACTTTCACCGAAATTTTGCTATTAATACTTATATTATATATAATTTACATATTTAACCCTTATACTAATTAGTTATATCAACCGTTCCAGTTAAAATCAATCATTACAAGTATTAAATTAAATAACTTAACTTCAACTGATTTACTCAATTAACTAGTTAGCCCACACATAATTTTCGTAGGATGAAACTTGAATCTAGCGCTTACGGTCCCAAGGCTCTATCTTTGTCAACATATTCATGGTTTCATTATTGTATTAAGTTTATTATCGTTGAACATGGTTGACTATATTTTTCATGTAAATCTATCTAGAGACGTTCATAGGACACATGTATGGTGTCACTATCAACAGTCATATAGAGTTGCTTAAACTCGACCAAACTTAAAACATGAGTTTTAAATTTTGTTCAATACTATCCATATTTATTAATAGTTAACTCAATTTTATCTAGATCAACCCATATTTTTTAAAATATTTTATTTTATTTAATATTTAATAATTATTTATATTCATATCTTTTATTATGCTTTAATGAATTCTTTCTTTCATTAAATTTATAAATATAAATTATTAAAAAATTTAAATATTTACATTATAGCGTGCATATTTAATTTTTCATATAATATAAATTACATAATACATAAAAATAACATATTATAAACTTAGAAAATGAATTAAGTGGTTCAAGCTTCAAATATCGAAATTAAAGCTTGGTCCATATTTTATCTGAGTCTAATTTTTTTTGTCCAACTAATAAAACTATCAATTTGAACTTACTAATAACATTATTAGATTATGATATACTCGTGATGTTGATAAAAATCATATAAAATATATTTATTAAAAATTTATGCAAAAATAAAATAAAAACTTAGCTAAAATAGTAACCTTGAATGTTTAAGACTACAATATTTTATTTTCAAAGTTCATCTGGGATTTTATTAAACTTATATAATATCTTAAAAACACAATCAAATTAAAATAAAGTTTTACAATGATATTTGAGAAAATTTTGTATAATTTATATAATATGATAATATTATTTTTATATATTTTATAATTAATATGTACTTAATATTACATTATAATTAAATATTAAATTATTTATATTTGAAAATTTAATAAAAAAATTTATATAATACTATGTAATAAATAATGAATAGATTAAAATGACAATATTACCCTTATATTAAAAATAAATAAATAATAAGTTACATATATATAATTGGCTTGAAGGCCCGGCTGAAAAGTGGGAGAGTTGGGCAAAAATATAAGCCCGGAAAATGGGTTTAGACAAAAAAAAATCCGTTTTCTAAATGGGTTGAGCTTGAATAAGCTTTTTTTACTCAGGCCCATCCCGAATTTGCACAAAAAAATTATTGTTGTTTTTTATTATTTTGCTATAATTTCACTATTATATTACTACTATTTTATTATTATTGTTTGGATATTGTATAAATCTTATTTTATTATTAATTTTGTTACTATTGTAGAGGTATTTGTTTGCTAAGTTACATTTATCTTAGTGTTATTTGAGTTTTTTTTTTTCATTTGTTGGAAAACATTTATTTTAATATTTTTAGAATATTTGATGTATTATATTTTTTAAATTTATTTTTATATAAAAAATTTAATACGGACGAGCAGGGCTCGGGTTTTAGATTTTTATCTGGGCAAAGCCTTGGATAAAATTTTAGGCCCATTTTTTAGGCTGCGCCTGGGCCCGGGCCTAGAAAATGGGCATATTTTTTTTATTCGGCCTAGTCCGGCCCATGAACAACTCTAATTAACACTTTGACCTTATAAATAAGTGATAATTTCTTCATTATATCCATTAAAATTTAGTTTTAAGGTGGGTTTGGATAGGCGGTGGGTGCAATGCGGTGTGTTTAGCTTACTTTTTGTCTTACGTTACAGTATCTAATCTCATCGCCACCATTTTTTTACACTAACCGCAGGTAAATGTACCATTCATCCAAACTCACCCTTAATTTTATATTGATTAGCGAATGTTCAATTAGCTTACTTTGAGTATCAATTTCTCATTCATCACTCAACTATTTTTAGCATATGATTTACCGTTGTAAATGTCTCATGGAGTAAAATATGAAACCATAATTTTATGATTCAACTCCTCACCTTTCCCAATTTTTCTAACATAAACCTCCCTAATTTTGGTAGGCAAATGGCTCTCATGTTTTAATCCAACAAACACTCAGCGGTTACCACCTGCATTACATCGGAGAGAAAAAGGGAACCAAAAAAAGGAAATTGCTTGAAATTAAAAATTAATTTCAAAAATTAATTGCGTTTGCCGGGAGTCGAACCCGGGTCTATTGCTTGGAAGGCAATTATCCTAACCGTTGGACTACAAACGCCTGATGCCATGGTTTTCAAGTTATTTTAATTTCGAATATTTTAAAAGGCTTTTAATGTAGATTGATTGGTAAAAACATCTCTCCACTCCCTCTCAATTCTACGTAAACTCATCAATCTAATATTGAAAAGTTATTTAAAAATAAAATGAAAGATAAAATACTTAAAAAAAATAAAAATATTATCTTACAGATAAAATACTAGAATATAAAAACATTATCCTAATGAAAATAAAAGTATTTATTTTACAAATAACTCTAAAATAATAGTTCTCAAAATAGATCATATTCATCAACTCATTTTTCGACTCAAAATTTTGATGACAACTCACATTTTCGACTTTTTGACTTTCTTAGTTTACTTTTACACCTAATCAAAATTAAATAATAAGTCTAAAATTTGCTGCAACTCATTAAAAATTTATAAAAATTAAGCATGATAAACTTTTTAATATTATTTATCAATTATTATTTTATAAACTTTTCAGAATATTATATTAAATTAAAATAAACTATAAATAGAGTAATTTATGTAAAATTAATTTTAAGAGTATTAAACAATTTTTTCGATGAATTACAAGAGGGCAAAGCCCTAACAACATTGTGACTCGAACCCACTCCACACCTAGAGCGGTAAACACCCTAACTATCAGACCGACACATGGGGTTCAGTATTATACAATTTAAAAACATAATTGAGTGAAATATATGATTAATTGTCCACAAATAAACTTGTATATACATATCTCTAATTACAAACATAATTGACTGAATTATCTACTTATCAATTACTAATTGATTTAATTGAATAGGTTGATTTATAAATATATACACATATGTTTCTAATTATGCCCTAATTTGAGTTAAGAAAAATTTTAAGGACTAAAGTGAAAAAATTATATATTTTAGGGATTATTATATTATATTTATACTTATATAATTGTACGATTGAATGACTCAATTGAATCATTTATGTACTAGTGTAATGATACTATGTGCCTTTACATTTACTTAATTATGAACATAATCAAATAAATTATACTATTAATCATATAGTTATCAATTATACGAGCCTAATCAAATGAATTATAATTAGTGTGGATTTAGATGAGCGGTACGGTGTTTTTAGCTTACTTATTGTCTTGCGTTACAATATCTAATCTCACCGCTACCGTTGTTTTTACACTAATCGTAGGTAAACGTACTGCCCATCTAAACCCATCCTAAGTCATACATTCAATGATCCTATTGAATTGTTTATGTATAAGTGTACTGACATGGCATGCATTTGCATTTACTTAATTATGAACGTAATAGAAAGAATTATACAACTGACCAACTAATCGTCGATCTAGTTGAATCGAACTATATATAATGTAATCAAATGAATTATATTATTAACTATACAATCATTAATTCAATTGAATAAGTCTGTGTACGAATGAAATGACATTACTGTGAATAAGTAATTTTAAGAGATAATCTAATGAATTATATAATTAATCCTATAATCATTGATTCAAACGAAGGAATGATAACATAAATAATCTTAAAGTATTGATTAAATCAAAATATATTTCAATTTGAACTCGATTTTACAAAGAGAAGTTTTTTTTTTTATAAATTGCCTAGAACTATCTATAATTCCTCCCAACATTTCAATAGAAGGATAAATGAGCTTCAGCGTTCTCGAACCCACGTCCTATTGCATAGACAACAATGCTAATGCCAATGAAATTAGGACTCAATCGACAACAAAGATATTTTTTTAATTTCAAATTTAATTACGTACGATATTCGATTTTTTATGTACTAAATGTGTTGATGAAATGTATTTGCAATATTTTTTTCTTTCAATAAAATATATAAGGAGATCACTATTAAGGCTTCACTACAACATCTAATTATTATTAGGGTAAATTATATGATAGGTCATTTTAAAATAGTATTATTCTTATTTTGGTCACTTTAAAATTTTTTTTTGGTCCATTTAATTACTCTAATTAAGATAATTCCTCAAATCGGTCATTGCCATTAAAAATTTTGTTAATCTACTAACGGATTGCTGAAGCGACTTTTTTTTACGTTTGGCTAAAGCTAGGGACTTCTCTATAATTAGTCTGTAACACTTTTTTTTTGTTTATTTGCAACATGAAGATTTCAATGATGTCATCATCAACATTTGAATCCTTTTTTATAAGCTCAAATATATACTAAGAGGGGTGAATTGGTATTTTAAAATTCTTTGCAAACTTTTCTAAATAATGAGGGAAGGAAAGAGAAGCTTAGACAAATTGATTTATAGTAGTTCGATCCAATTGCCTACCTTCACACCTTGGTATACCTCATACCTCAACTAAGGATTTTTACCAATTCACTATATTTGAATTATTACCTTAATTTCGAGAGAAAGTATAATTTTTACAATCTCTATCCTTTTCATGACTATTTTATCTAAATAACCTGAAAAAATTAATTATTCACAAGAATGACACAAGTTCAAAACAATCACTCAAATGACCTGAAATGAACAGTAAAATTGGGTTATGGACACTAGATGGCCGGCACCCACTTAAAATTTAACACAATCATTGCCTGATGATTGTGTCAGACATTTAAAGAATAATTTTTTGGGTTATGGACACCAGATCACTGACACCCATGTATTTTTTTTACAAATTGTATGATATTGATACTCATTTTATACCAATATTAAAAAAAAAAATTTGAGTTATGGACATCAAATGGCCGACACCACTTTTGGGGAATAAAAAATTATTGTTTTTGGATTTTGGCCACTGCGTGGCCGATAGGGGTGTTCATTCGGTTAACTGACTAGTTAACCGACCCGAAATAACATTAACCGAATTAACCGACCTTTCAAAATCTTTAACCTTTAACCGAACCGAAATTTTTTCAAAAAAATTAATCGAACCGAAATTTTTTCGGTTAATTCGGTCGGTTAACCGAATTAACCGAAAATTATATGTTTTTTTTATTTTTGGTTAAACATTAACCGAATTAACCGAATTAACTGAATTATCCGAATTATCCGAATTAACCGAATTGAATCACTACATAATTAAATTATTTTTAGACTTTTAGATTTTAGTTTTAGTTTTAGAATTTTATTTTTATTTATTAAATTATTTGTAATTTTTTATGATTGGGTTGGGTTGGTAATTGGGTTAGGTTGAATACTTGGGTTTAGATTGGGTTTAGGTGAATAGTGGACCTATTTATATATTATAATTTTATTTATTAATTTTTCGGTTAAACGAAAAATTGATTAATGACGGTTTGAACCGAATTAACCGTTAACTGAAAAATCAAAAAAAAATTAACCGACCCCTGACCGAAAAAATTCGGTTAACCGACCGATTAACCGAATTCAGTCGGTTAACCGGATTTTTTCGGTTTTACCCGAATTTTGCACACCCCCAATGGTCGACACTAGTTTTTAATAAAAAAAAATTTTTTTGGGTGTCGGTCACTTTATGGCGGGCTCCACCTTAAATGTAATTTTTTTCTCTTTCTATTTCATTGGCTACTTTTAGTTTCTTTCTTTCTTTTTTTTCTTTCCTTCCATAAATAATTTTACATATAAATTGATGCCGACTATGCAGTGGCCGGCACTCAAAATTTTTTTTTTCATCAGATAAAAAAGCACAGTTTATTGAACTTGTTTTCTTTCTTATTTTCCTTTTTCTTCCTTAAAGCTCATAAACCAAGTTGAGGTAAACAAACAAAACAAATGGCAACTTCGGTTTCTTTTTTAAGCTTGAGGTATTTGAGTTTATTCGTTGTGCTGCAACATGTTGCAATACGGTGAATGTTGCGATTTAACTTATCCAATGGAGTCTTGCACCAACAATCAACCCCTTCCACAGTAGGCTATCAAGGTCTACACACCCTAAACAGCACGGGCTGTACGCCAACTCAGGAGAAACAAGCCAGCTTGCTGAACTACATGCGCAGCAGTCGGGTAATGATGTTTCCATAAGGCCACATTAGAAATCTCGGATCATATTGTAATGGAATATATATTTATATATATATGCGAGCAATTTTGGATGTGAGCAAACAAGAGGCATCCATCAATTTACCACATACCTCAATCTTAATCCTTAATAACAACCTTTTGGATGTGAGCAATTTTGTGTCAATCTTCACCCCCATTTTGTCTGTATCTTTTGCTCAACTGCGGACATTCGTGAATTGCCAATTCTCTAAGGTTGGTGAGGCGGTCTATTCCCGCTACTGGAGCTGACAAATTAAAGCAATACCCAATCTCAAGTTTATGAAGAGAAGTGAGATTCAGTAGCCACGCTGGTAGAACGGACAATTCTGGACACCAACTAATTCGTAATTGCTGCAAGTGGAACAAGACCCTTGAAGAAGCAATTGTGGCAAATCTCTTAAGGCATATAATTCATAGAGTTCGAAAGTTTTAAGGCTCAACTGAAGGTCTCTATCTTCTTCTTCTTTTGGTTCCATTTCTAAATTGATTTTGTTGCAAAAAAACTATTTCAAGGTGTTCTAACTTGGTTAGGAATTTCAGGCTCCGTGGCAATGAGACAAGTCTACTACAGCCTTTCAGGACAAGTGTTTGAAGTGACTTCACATACTGCATTCCTTCTGGTAAACATTCTAATTCGAACCACCTATGCAACTTCAAGTATTGAGGAGAAGTCCAACATCCTGCTCGTATTTCTTTCAAATGCTCAGCTTTAATGGTTATTTCTAGATGTCTAAGCTCAATCAACCTTTGAACATTTTCAGGCAACTGCTTCAAATGAGTACCTCGCAAATTTAACGATTGCAAGCTGCGAAGCTTATAGAAAGAACTCGGAAGTTCCTGTATACCCTTACATTGGGCCAACTCAAGGTCTCTTAAGTGCTTCAAGGTGTAAATGGAATTCGGTAAAGCCGTCACTGGTGAATTCCTTAATTCTAATACCCGTAGATACTTGAAATTGAGGCACAAAGATTTATAAGAGATTTATCAACAATCTTTGATCTCTTTGAAACATCTTGGATGATTACTGTTCGAACACTTTTCATTTCCTCCAAAACACGTGGAACTTCAACCAACTTCTCATCACATAATAATAAATGTCGAACATTTTCATCAACCATTTCTGTTTCGGAATTCACTGTTTTACACTCTTTTTGAGACACATCTAATGCAAGACCATGTACCAGATCAGGCATTTTGAAGGTAAAATTCAAGAAAAAATCCTCCTCCTTTTGGATGTGGCACCTTGACAGTATTTCATTCAAATGTCGTTTGCCAACATCCTCCCACTCTTGATTTTGCCTTGGATGCTCAAGGAATCCATTTGCCATCCAAAGACGGATGACTAGGTCACTATCATAGATCTGATCCTTTTTATACAAGGACAAAAAAGCAAGACATCGTTGCAAATGAGATGGTAAATGATTGTAACTTAGCTTCAACACTGGTAAAATATCGTTTTTCATGTTGCTCAAGTCTCCATATTTCACTCTCTCTTATATAGATCCAATCAGATTCATAAGTTTTCTGAAATAGCAGGCTTCACAATGTTTTTACTGCCAAAGGAACCCCTTTGCATTTTTCCACAATCTCCTCCCCGGTTCTAATGAGATTTGGAACTTATAATTTTATAATAATATTATACTTAGACCCGACCTAATTTATAATCACCTCTAGTATAAATTTAGAAGTTATAATTTGAACCACACCAACATAGACAACTATATATGATATTTACCACATTGATCATCCTATCGCGACCATACCCTGGGCAAACTCACCATTATTTCTTATCTTTGTTACTTAGACTCGACAAACCAATGGCCATATTTGTGTCCATCCAACATGGACAAGGACATGGGATATGGGTTGGATTTGTTGAATATAAATACTCATTTTTGGTTATCAACGCTTTTGCCAATTGTAGTATTAGAAAATAGCATTCAGAATCACTTTATGTTAAAAAGGTTGTGAAGCTAAGCTTAAGCAGGTTTGTAAGATTTTTAAGATTGTTCTTGAAGGTTCAGATACGAATATTGTTAAAAATATTATTTCTTAACCTTTCTTTGGAGTACAAGTGTTTTTTCCTTCTCTTTCCTCAATAATGAACAAACCGTGCACTTACACTTAAGTTTACAAGTAGCACTATTCGTATCCATATCTAACATCCGTATCAGAGTTTGATTTTAATCCAAACGTTAGTATGGTTCGCTCATGCTTCGCATTGAGTTTCTTATTTTTTGGGGTCAATTTGTAAAATACAGATTTGAAAGTTAAAATATGTTTAAAATCTCTATACTCTTAGTACATTTGAAATTTGGTCCTTATACTTATTTTCAAGAATTCAATCTCTAGTTTTCAGGTTTAAAAATATAAGTACAATTGTTAATCTTGTTAAAAATTTTAAAATGACAAATGATTATGTTAAGCATAAATTGTTTTAGATCAAATTTTAGCTATGATCCTGCTATTATGTTTAAATTTAAAACTTACCATCTATACTTCAATTTGACATAATTTAGTTAATGTATTTTACATCATTAGTTAGTCTAAATAGTTGACACCTTAATTATTTAAGTTAAAATGCTAAGGTTGAATTTTTCATGTCAAAATAGATTTTTGCATGTTAGAATCGAATTAATTAATGACATCGTAAAAGTAAATGATTAAATTATATCAAATTAATATATAAAACTAAATCCAATATATAAATATAGTAGAGGATCAAATTGTAATTTATTATTTTGGCTAAAAGACGAAATATAAAAGAACTACACACCAGCTATGAGAGAAACTTTTGCTCAATATGTTAAGCAAAATAGTTGAAGATAACATCCATTTGAATTGACTCTAACAATGAGCAAAATTGAAACCCAACATTATATGGTAGTGTAGATAACATTCATCTTTCTTTTGTATTCTAAAATCAAATTCAAAAGTCTAATCTGTTATATTACCATATAATCCATACCTGTGATCCAATAACCAACAGGAGAAAATCTTCAAAAAAAAAAACTCATATATTTAGATACTGATTCGATCTCAAGACTTTGACAACTATTTATGTATAATATGCAATGGTTATCATTGTCATTCAACATCACATATAGCTTAAAGAGTTGACAGCACAAGAAACATAGGATGCAATATATCAGAGCATCAGACTAACATTATAGATAATATGACACCACCTATATAACTAATACTTCATCGGGTAGCTCTTCCGGCTTAGAACATGATAGACCTTTTAAGTCTCCCGGAAATTCTCGTAGCTGAGACTTAAAAACCGTGGATTTTGATGCTATCCTTCTTCACAATACCAGCCTGTCCATAAATCAAAAGAGATTGGTTGCTAAGAACTCAAACAAGTATGTTGAATCTTCTATGCAGTTCTAAGAAGATTTAAACCGAAGCGTAATGGCAATTACCTGAACGAGGAAAGTGGAGACGTTCTTCCTCTGATCTCCTTGAAGTTGAATAACCTACAAATAAACCAAGTAGATAATAAAATTAACAACGGAGAGGGAAGACAAAGGCAGCTGAGGTCACTTTCTTAGAAGGTTAAACACACACCTTCCCTAATTCTGGGTCCTGGACAACAGTGCCATTACAACAAAATTCTTTCTTGAGGTCCTTGAGAATTTTGTTATAGCTAAATTCTTTCTTCAATCCCTGAACAGTGGTCAGGCTTTTCCTACCGTTCCGCTGCTGAATACGAATGTGGACGTATTCCTTGGCACCAGCACCAGCGTCTTCAGCATTTGCATCAGCAAACGGATCTAGCAGCATACAGTTGGTGACAAGTTTGAATTTCCATGCTAAAGGCAAGTTAATACAAGGAGATAAGAGATAAAAACGAGGGAGAAATGAGTACCAAAGGCAGTAGGAATGTGGATGTCAAGATCAGACATGAAACTTAGCGGATAGAAACAGCCGAACAACTAGAACACTCAGACCTACATTGCAAGGCCGAATATTCATCAGTAATTTTCTTTCGGTGAATCAAATAAAGGTTTCTTCTTCGTCCTCAATATCTCTAAAATAAACATTTCACGACAGAGAAAACAGAAATCAACAAAAAAGGAAAGGTTCTGTTCGATAAACGCTATCCCTTTTCACCTTTTTGCTATTCAGTCCTTAGTTCACCATTCAATTTTTTCTTCAGAAAAAAGAATTTCATCAAAGGGTGCCTAAACAAGGATAAAGTAACATAGAACCACACATAGATTTTCACTTTAATGCATAAGCTATGAACTGGTTGCTGCGTTTTCAAGAAAAGGCACTCATTATACAGATCTAATGGATATCTTCAGTTTTATCCTAAAAGAATTTAAGGATACCAATGCTAAAAGGAATAATTTTTAAAACAAGAAGACGAGATTCAAATAAAGATTATAAATTAAAATTAAAAAAAAACCAAAAAGTTCTAAAATTGTTTTCATTAAGGAAATATATATACATAGATTAAACAAATTATACCCTAAAGATAACAACATGAATGGTAATAATAGTTTCGAAGAAGCCAAAAAACTTAGCTAACTACAAAATTTCCAAATTATACTGAAAGATCAACATGAAACAAAATTAAAAACCAATCCGGCAAAAACAAGAACCGAAGATGATTTAAACAATCGAAGTAACCAATTGCAATTTTTTAATATTTAAAAAAAAAGAACAAAAGAAAAGGTTAAAGCATACCTGATCTGTAAAATTGGGTATTGGGTAATCGGGGAATCGAACTAAGAAACCCTAAATTGATGATCGAAGTCTGAGCTATGTAAGTTCTCTCTCTCTCTCTTGCTGAAATTTGAAGGTTTGGTTTGGGAGAGAGAATCTTTAGGTTTTCGGATATGGTTGGTCACCGAAAGCGACTGAGTTAATTAGCGCGTAAGCTCCTTTATTTCACCTGATATCAACTTGGATGGAAACGTGTACGGTCATTCAAATAGGTTAAAATTATTTTTAGGGTTAATGATTTTTTGGGTCTGAATTTGATAATTATTCTTAAATTGGTGCTTGAACTTTGTTTTTGTTCAAGTTAGTCCCTGAGGCAATTATAGGATCTGAATTTTTTTATTGTAGTCACACTGGGGGGCCTAAACTTCTTTTCGGTCTAACATTTTTTCATGGAAAAATCAGTGACTAATTAGGGCCAAAAAAAGTTTAAGACTCAATAGGAGAATAATTGTCAAATTCAGAGATTAACTTGAAAAAATAGTTCAGGCCCAATGTGAAAAATTGTAAAGTTTTGATACTATATTGAATAAAAAAAGTTCAAGCCATAATGTGAGAATAATTGTCAAGTTCAACCCAAATAATACTTTGATCTTGATTTTCATTTTTTGGTAAATCATGTAAAATTCATATAGAGAAAATTTGTTTAGAGAATCGAAATTAAATTATAATTTCTACTATAGTAAAAATATAATCTCATTATTTTAATAATTTATATTTTTATAATTTTAAATTAAAATTTTATATTTTTAGGAGGCTTAACTACAATATTAGAGAAAATTTTCCATTTCACCCCTATTTGCCCCCCAGGGCAAGTCCCCTCTCGAAGAAAGCAAGAAACAAAAGAGCTCCTCAGTGCAAAACACAAAACCAAGAGCGGAGAGCTAAAGGGGGCAAGGGCAGTCAAAGTAGGGAGCCTTCCGAAGCAGCAGTAACAAGGAAGATATCTTGAGCAAAAGTGACTCTCTAGTGAAGACTTTTCTGTTGCACGCCAAAAAAAATCTTTGGAATGAGAAAAAGACAAGAGACATAACCATAAGTGATTTGGGTTTGAGCCATGTCCTAAAGGATTCAACCATGAGAATGGGCGTCATGCAGTGGTTAAAGCTAAATCCTCCATGTAATGCTAGTCTGTCAATCTAGAGGAGGTAAGTAGAATAAGGGCAGCATAAACGGGCGAAAGGAGCAGAATGCATGGAGCTTGAAAGGATGCGATCCCTAGGTTGGGGTTACTAAGAAAGTTCTTACAGGCTAACAAAAGAGCCTATAGTAAGAACTTATGCTAATGGAGGGTTTTGGTTGGGTTGAAGATTGATGGTTGGAAAGGCCACAATGTTTAGAAGTTTAAGATAATTTACTATGCTTTTTAGGAGCTTTTTGAATGCTCATCTCTTTTTCCTTCATTTCTAGCCTTGAATTGGTTGCATTCTTAATTTTCAGTAAGCTCCTTAATCCTAATGGCTTTCCTTTAAGGGTTTTTTCCCATTTAAATGTAACAACTCGATGAAATTGAGGGTTGCGTGCGGGTGGAGAATCAGATGTTTCTCAGGTTAGATTATCCATGGTAGGTGAAATGGGTTTAGGAGAAATATTTTCTTATTTCCATGGGCTTCAATTTTGGTCTTTTTCCTCAAGCAGTTGTAAGAAGCATAGTTGCATATTGGGTCTTTTACTAAATTTGATAGGCTCAAAACTAGTGGCCCTCATTATGAATCATGGTTTGCTACTTTAGAGAATTAAAGGCTTGGCCCATAAAAAATCCCTTTTAGGTTTAAGGATAGCAAAAGACTATAGGAGTCTCGGTAATTTAAGATTTAGTTTAACATTATTTCTTAAAAGTGGTCGAGGGTATAAGATGGCATTTGTGCATGTACAACTATGATTCCTAACAGTGAGGCATGATTTTTACTTGGTGATTTTAACTAGGTTCTATGTTAGAATGACGAGATTTCTTGGAACTGTGATCTATTGAGTGTGTATTTTTTTAACAATATCGACATAAATGTGGGTTGGTCGAGCTGCCTTATGAAAATTCTACAATATTGCTCTTTTTATATGAGCAGAACTATGGAAAAAGAATTTATAACAAGTGTATGGTTGAATGCCTAGTTTGCGGTACACATAAAGAAACCCTAGTGTTGGCATTTGGTTTGATATTAGTGTTGGCATTTGGGTAACTCAGTGGATGGAAGAGACCGATAGTTCAACTTATCTATCTCCTTGAGAATGATGTATTATAATACTACGGCAAATGCGGAAGCACTGGAATGAGATTTGCTTTGGAAATGAATAGGTTAATCCTTATACAATGATTCGATAGATTAAATATCATGAGCTTCAAATTTCCGTGATTTTAAGAAAACTCAAATCCAATTGAATCCATACCAGACAGAACTTCCCTTGTTGGGTTTCATTCATTTCAAGCCCCTCTAGTGTTAATTGGAGTGACTATTCTCACTAATAATATATCCAAAGTCTTTGGAGTGGCGACAACAATAACAAGAGGAGTTACTTCACCATTAATCACGGAGGTCACACTTCTGGCTGGCAGTCGAAGGCATTTCCTCTTTTAGTACTACGGTAAGTTTTGGTCAAGCTAGATAATTTGAGAATTAATAAGGCTACCATCATTACTAAGGATTAAAAAGGGAGGAAACGATAGGTATGAGGAAATTGGTCCATTGAATGTTAGAGTTGGTGCAGTTGTATATTTCTCATTTCTTAGTTATATTCAGTAAAATTTATGAAAAAATTACTTATAAAAAGAACAGAGGTCATAAATACTAGAGCAATGATTCTTTAATGAGGAAATATTGAATAATATTCAAATAACGATAGTAGAGATAAATCAAAGATTATTCGGTAAACTACACTCATTAATATCACTCTAAAAATTAATATAATTATTCGAATTAGTCATTTTTATTAAAAATTCTATTAATTCACTAACGGATTGTTGATGTGGCACATTAGTCAATTGAATAAAGACACGTGATACTTTTTTTTAACTTGAGTTTCGTGAACCGTGAACGTTACAGCTCTTCAGGCATGGGTTTTCTGTTCTTCATGGGTACTAACTGAAGCGTTTTGTTTGTGCAGGAAAACTAGAATTTGGATGGGAACATTTGAAACGACAGAAGATAGCCATTTGAGATTTCCATTTTCCCTTTTGCAGGTTTGAAAATGCAATAGGGAGTAAAGATGTGTTTCAACTACAGGGAGAGAGGAGTGGCATGCCTTTCAAGAAAGTGTTGATGTAACTCTTCACCTATTCAGATACTTCTAATTTGGCTAATACCAAAAGAAAATGTTGAAGTTCGTGGACATGTGTAACCATATGCAATAAGTGTTAATTGTTGTATGCCAAATATGCATCTTTTTAGTGATGAATCCATAAATAATCTTGGTTAGTCATATTTTATTGTTAAAGGATAAAGATAGTTGCATGAAAATGTAGTGTCATGGGTTGTAACATGACATATGGTCATTACTGTGAGGCTTTAGTTTTGTTTGTCATTGATATTGATTGCTGATTATCATTATCATGATCAATGCCGAAGCGACCACAATAACAACCATAAATTGACATTCTTGAGTGTCTTAGCTTTTCTCAAAGGATGACTGTTTCTCAGCTGTGGTTCTAGTTTTCTGAGCTACAGAGAGAAGAGAAAGAAAAAAGAAAGTATTTTGGAATAATTACAGAGAGATTGTTAAATTTTAGTTAAAAATGTCAAAAAGTGTCACATGTTGTCATTCAATTGGCTAATCTGTCACATCAACAATCCGTTAGTGGATTAACGAAATTTTTAGTGACACTGACCAATTCAAACAATTATATTAATTCGAGTGACTAAATTGACAAAAAAAAATTAGAGTGACTAAAATAGGAACAACACTACTTTAAAGCGATCTTTAGTGTAGTTTACTTAAGATTATTTTAATTAAACGATGAGCTAATATAATATTATGATATTTCAGTATAACAAAAATTGTCATTTATAAAATAAACTTATTTTGATTTATTTTTACGTGCTATAGAAAAATGAAATCATGACAAACAATTGGAGTGTATTTAATAATCTTAATATGATATATTTATCTATTTCAAAAAAAATTTACTAACAAATTATCTCGACAACAACTTAGAATTGATGACAAAACAATAATAAACAATTGTATTCATTTAGTATTCTTAAAACTTTCTGTATAATTTTTTCATTTTAATATCATAAAAATCCAATGTTTTACTAATGAGTTCCAAACCATTACTTTTATTATTTATTGTATGTTATTTACACATACCTCTGTATTTTAAATATATAATTTCTATATGCGTGTGACAAATACATAATTTTCATATACATACACATGTGATAATATTTATAGTATTTATAATGTTATATTAATAATTTAGTGTTTAAAATATGTTAAATTTTTAATATTTAAAATTAAGAGCAAAAGAGAAAAAAAACAAGTTCAAACTTTAAAACTTACAACATACAATTGGCACCATGTGCGACACCTGAAGTAGCACCATGTGATAGTCATTCGGATGATACTCACCATTTGGTTTTTTTTTTTTTTTATATTATGTATATTCATTTTACGATACATGTTTAAGATTCGTGGTTGTCTCTTTTAATAATGTTGTCTTTAAAATTCGAACTTATAATCTCAATTTAATAATATCGATTATTAATACAGACGATAGTGATGATAATAGATTATTATACTTCAAACTTAATAATTAACTTTCTTTTTCTCATTTTCATATAAAAAATTTAACAACTCAACTTTAATATAGATTATAGTGATGAGGAGGAGAGGAACAAGCCATCTGAGACTTGATCTTTTGTGCATCATGCAGTAGGTTTTAGGGTTTACTCTTGGGACTTTTAGCAATTGTTTTTTGGTTGATCGGTGTTTATCGTTAGATTAATTTGATGATGATGAGACTAGAACGTAAATTTCAGTGATGTGATTAAATTGATGTATATTTTAAAAAAAATTCAATTATTCTGCTGATATGATATTTGTGGAATGGTTTATAGTGATTTATTTACCCATCTCTTCCTAGGTTTTAGTTGTATAAACTTACAAAAACAAATCTAATTTCTCACCACCATCTGCATGCAAAAAAACCTACGTGTTGAAACTTGAAACCCTACATTACACGTACTGGCCATGCAAAGGCCAAAATCCATTATAAATACCCTTTCATCCGCCATCCCCATTTCTCACCATCACATACATCAATCAATCCAGTTATATATATCAATCAACCATGGCAAAGCTTGCTCTCCTCGTAGCTACTTTCGCTCTTGCTTTCTTCCTCGTCAACGCCTCCATCTACCGCACCAGCATCACCCCCGGCGGCGACGAAGAAACCTGGTCCCGACACGGTCGGCAGTCGTGCCAAGACCAGATATGGCGGCAAGGCTACCTCCCAAACTGTCAGAGGTACATGAACGAAGAGACCGGCAGCAGCCACCACCGATACAGCAGTCACTACCTCAACTCCTGCTGCGACGAGCTCGAGAACCTGAGGGAGGATTGCCGGTGCCAAGGCTTGAAACATGCGTTAGGACAACAGCTGAAGCTGCAGGGAGTACGGTGGGAGAGTCCAGAGGCTGAAGATATGTGTGAAGCGGCAGAGACGGCACTGAATAGGTGTGGTTTAGAATCTAGGAGATGTGATATGCATAGTGGAAGATGGCTTTAGATATAAAATCTAAGACCCTAAAATGCTAAACGCAAAATAAGTGTAATGCATGCAATGCATGTTGTTTAGTTGTTCACCGGATGAGGTTTTTGTAGTATATCTTATATGAATAAAGCACATTATCGTGTGCATTGCGTTTAGTATTTTTAACTCTTATATCTATCCATATATATTACACTATAATTATAATTTTGCGGCTATATATGAAGAAATGGTAAAATTTAAATTTTAGTTTAAACCATTTATATCAGATTAATCTATACCTAATTCTCAACAAATTTGAATTTATTTGATTTTTTTCTCATTTAGAGTTCGAGTTCGCGATTGGATGCATGTTTCAGTATTAAGCGATATCGCTGCCACTAACAGTAAATAAATGCACCGTCTATTTAAATTTATCACCCACCATTTTAGAGTAACAATAAGTAAATGCATCGTATATCTAAACCTATCTAAACCCACCCACCATTTGATCTAAACCTATCTAAACTCACCCACCATTTGAGAGTAACAATAAATAAATGCATCTTCCTTCCAAACTTATCTAAACCCACTCGCCATTCGAGACCTATCTAAACTCTAGATTATTAATTCAAAAATCTAGAAAGAAATATTACCCAATTAAATAATCTCAAATTTTATTTGATAGTATTTTTAATAAAAATATTTTTAATGAATTTTGAATATGTTAAAAATTATTTTAATATTTTTAATGTATTTAATGTATTATTTTAAAAAACGATTTAAACTTAATTAGATCCAGATTTTTAAAAAAATTGGGATGAATTTAGAAAAAAATTAAATTTTAATTAAATCGTATTTAAACTTGAAAATTTAATTTAAATTCTTTGTATAAATTCAACTCGAATCTCACCTGATACATTTATTATTATATATATATATTTAAAATATTTGTCTATTTTATATATATTTAAATTTATATATTATTATTTCTTTATCACCAATCATTTTTTGTTTTCATATATTTTAAAATTTACTATTATATCATTTTTAAAATATTTATGTACTTTTATATATTTACTTAATTTTTTAGAATTAGAATTAAATTAAGATTATTTATAAATTTTGAGGTTAATTTTCTAGAATGAGTCGATGCAATAAGTAAAATTATAGGCTAAATTGATTATTATACTGATTTTTTAATTGCCACGTCAGTTTGCCGTTTATAATTTTAGTGGGAGTGACTAAAATGACCGTACTATATAACGTGAGCGCTTAAATTACTAACTTTTATTTTGAATGCCTAAAATAATTTTTTATAGTTGGGTGACTATTTATGTAGTTTATCCTTTTCTTAAGATAGAATCATAGAAACTTTTGGCTCATCATCAAGGTCAGTTTATTTTGTGCACATATAGTATATGATGAAATTGAAATTGACGTATTCATGTATATGTATAAGTAAGCATGCTATATAGCTTAAGAAAAACATGAAAAACATGTTACATGTATTTATCACTACATTTTAATCATTCAAATCGAAAATAAAAATTTTGTATATTTTTAAAAGGTTTTAGATTTATGAGTAACTTGCTTAAATCAAAGTTTTTAATTTTGATTTAGGCTTAGTTAGGATGGGTTACCTGCGGTTAGTATAAAAATAACGGTGGCGGTAAGATTAAATACTATAGCAATATTATAGCGTGAGAGAAAAAGTAAACTAAACACACTGCACCGCACCGCACCGCACCACACCACACCACACCCAACCACCCATCTGAACCGGCCCTTAATTTCCTTCATACTCGCATTTTAGATTAGTTGAGAAATATTAGCATGGTTCAGACCAGTAGGAAAAACAACAAAAATATCTATTTTTCATCCTCCAATTTTACAAAAATATCATTTTAACCCTCAAAATAAATTCTTGTCACTTTTAACCTTCAAATCACAATGTTTGTCAAAATGGCCCAAAATGGTGAAAAACTTAATAGGTCGTCAACTCAGGGGTGAAGCCAAAAAAAAAATTTAGGGGCTAAAATTAAATTGTAATTTTATGATAGTAAAAATGCAATTCACCATTTTAATAGTATATATCTTTATGATTTTTAAAAGATTAAATCAAATTTTTATTATTTTTAAAGAAACCAAAGTGTAATTTTACCGTTACTAATTTAAATTTTTTAAAATTTTAAAAAACCTAAATGAGAATGTTTTCATTTTAGGGGGTCGGAGTCCTACCAACCCCTAATTACGCCCCTACATTAACTGTATGATGTGGCACGCCAGGGTGTTAAAAAGTTTAACACGTGAAATTTCATGTTTGATACTTTTTGTAACGCTTTTTAAGTTTTAGGTTGGTAATTTTTTGTATCGGGTTAGTTCTCAAATTTTTTTCCTTCAACTAAATTAATACTTTTTTGTAACGTATTCAAGTTCAAGACAGATGACAAAAATATAATTATGACATGTAACATTAATGACATTATCATGATTTAAAAAATATATTAAAAATCAATAAAATCAATTTATTCAGAAAAATAAAATTTATTTCTCCCTCCGGTAATTATTATCACTTTCCCAGAAAAATATTTAACCCATAACCAAAATATGAACTCTTCACTGTCAGCTTCCATCACTGTAGACCCTTCTCCCTCGCCCATTGTTTGCGTATGGCCCCCGCTCTGCCTACTGTGATTGAACCACCGACGGCAGCTGTCGTGCTTCCGATTTCAGACCGCCCTTCTTACTCGGACATGATAATTGAGGCTATTAGTGCTGTGAAAGAGAATAATGGGTCAAGCAAAAGAGTCACTTCTAAGATTTAGTTTATCATTACTTCTCAAAAAAAAAAAAAGGTCAAAAATTACTTTTGAGCAGAAGTTAAAATTTTTGCTTCTTTAAAAAATACTTTGCAATAGATTTTCTTTTCCAAAAACACTTTTCTATATTCTTATAAAAATTATTGGGTAAATTACAAAAATGGTCACTTTTGTTTATCTTAGATTACATTTTAGTCATTTATGTTTGAAATGTTACGTTTTAGTCACTTACGTTATTGTTTTATTACAAAGTGGTCACTCTACCGTTAAACTCCATTACCTCCCTAACGATAATCCTATATGTCAATCCAAATAGATTTTAAATGTCAACTTAAAAGTCCAGTTACTCGGATGAAAATAGGTTTTTAATTAAATAAATATAATTTGGACTGCCACATAGAACATCCAAGTTGACATTTAAAATCTATTTGGACCGCCATGTAGGACCGCCGCTAGGTAATAGAGCTTAACAGTAGAGTGACCACTCCGTAACAAAACAATAACGTGAGTGACTAAAACATAACATTTTAAACATAAATGACTAAAATGTAATCTAAGACAAATAAAATTGACTATTTTATTGTTTACCCAACATTATTTGATTCTCCCTCCATCTTCCAATCTATCTAATTCCTTCCCTATGACAAATTAATTTTCCATCCAAACCCTAACAAAAATCCCAATTTTCCTTTTTTTTTTCATCTCAAATGGCACCTTATTCTCCCTCCATCTTCCAATCTATCTAATTCCCTTCCCTATGGCAAATTAATTTTCCATCCAAACCCTAACAAAAATCCCAATTTTCCTTTTTTTTTTCATCTCAAATGGCACCTTTGGACCCTCACTCCTTCATCAACTCTTACCACCCTTTAACCACTGACATCTCCCTTTCCCTTTACTTAAACTTCCCTTCCACCACCATCCACGGCGCCGCTTTCTTCATCCAATACACTATTCACTGCCTCCGAATAAACCCTAGTCATCGGTCCAACTTCCCTAAAACCCAGCTCCCCAACTGCAAACGCGAACAAATACGGCGGGATCGGTTGGTTCATCTGAAATTCCTCGACTACCCTCGTTTCGGAACACCACAACGAGTTAAACCCACCACGCAACAATGCGAATGTCCTTCGCCGGCAACCAGTGACCTCCTATCGACATGGCGGGCGGACATAACGGCGCATAACTCCCGAGGGACGTTGAGCAAAGCAGAGTAACGGGTTCTAGCCGCGGGAGTGTCTTGACATGGGAAAATGGAATGCGCGTGGATAGACTGGCATTGGGTATAAACAAAAGATTGTTTTTTCTTAAACGTTTGCGGCGATGATAGCCATTGGAAAGCAGATGAAGAAGGGGAAGTAGAGAAAACGATGAAGAAGGAGTTCAAAATGTTGTCGTTTGGTAGCGAAATGGAAAGCTGGGTGCCCGTTCGGAACTCCGATAGCTGTAGACGGTGGCGGCTAGGGTTCATTCGGGGAAGAAGAAAAAATAAATGAAAAGAAATTGAGAAAAAGAAGGGGGAAATGGAAATAATTTTTAAAAACATTTTTATTAATTTTTAATATATTTTTTAGATTATGACATTATTATGATATCATCAATGTCACTGTCACAATCATATTTTGCCATCTGTTTAGAATTTAGCGTGTTATAATAAATAATGATTTAATTGACAGAAAAAAAATTGATTATCAATTTGAAATAAGAAATTTGAGTATGAATTTTATATCTAAATAACTCTTCAAAAACAAACATTCGAAACTCCAAAGATTGGGGGTTTCAAATCCCTAAACCCCAACATTTAATCATGTCACAAAAAGAAAATAAAGAGCTATAAAACTCAGTGTAAATGAGGAATTCAAAGTGGTTTAGAATAGACTCAGCAAAATTGGATTTAAATAAAAAATTTTAAAATTTTAAGTTAATCGAATTGAGGTGTTTGAGTTATTCGAGTCAACTCAAGTAAGCGAGTTCAAGTCTAGTTGAATTTTACAATTCGAATTATTTCGATTAACAAATTGGTGTAAATATTCTTTTTAATCCCTGTTAATTTTGAAAGCAAATTCATCTCTCTCTCAACAAAAATTACAAAAATTTTAAAATATTTATAAAATTTTATATTTTATATTTTAAAAGATTATAATTTTTTAAAAGAATCTAAAGAATATATAAAAAAGTTAAAATTTTTCTAAAATAATAATTTTGGGACCTAAATAAGTTAATTAGTGATTCAAGTTTATCATACTAAAGTTTTATTTTTCTTTTTGCTTTGAAAAAGTTTTCAAATTTATGTGCTCTAACGTGAAATTAGTTATACTATAAATATTTTCCCTAGTACCTATTTTGAGTCGAATCCATTTTCTTGATGAACCATAAATGAAATTTCAAGCCTATTATATATTCTATTTGATTCATTATTTCCTTGTCCTTGCACGGATTTAGACATTTGGCCATTGATATTAAGGGATTAGGTCGATACATCACGGTAGTTTTAAAAGAAAAGAAAAAAATGAGTGAACTAAGGAATTGTATGGTATAGTACGTATAAGATTTCTTGAGCTTGTAAAAAATTAAGGCAAAATGTCAAATCGAGAAAATCTCATTGAAAAAAATATATACGAGCTCAGATGATTGTACTCATGCGTAATATACGATGCCTTAGTAAATGGAGAGATAAGGAAAGTGAGGGAAGTGGATATAAGGTGGTGAGTTATACGTATACTTGGGAGCATATCGGGAAGAATAGAATGTGTCAAACTACTTTCATGCTTAATTATTCTGTCGAGCCTGTTCCTTAAATTCTAAACCAACCTAAGTTGCAAAACCTTACAAGTTGAAAAGTCCTATGTGACGTAGGTAGTACATTATGTGAAGGACATTGTGTCAATGGTTGATATTTTTACCACTTATATTCATTTGAACATACTTGTATATTTATATATGTTTTATGGAAACCTATACTTAACATTCTTTTATTTGTTTGCTTTGTAAGTTATTGAACTAACTTGTCTAATTTTAGAAATTGTGAGTCAATTGTATATCACTCTAGAGTTATATGTTTATTTACATTATCTTGTTAATATATTTTTGTGCAATTTCCTATATCAAGCTGGCTCAAGTACATTTTCTTTTCTGTGCATGTTTATTTCATGTTTTTAATTCAGTTTGTTTTCGGTTTTTAATTTATTTTTATTTAGTTTGCTTGAGAACAAGCAAAGACTTAAGTGTGGGGTATTTGACCTGTTGTCAAATGTAGTAGTTATTTCGGGTTATTTCCGCATTTAAGGAGCTTGTTTTAAACTAGCCAATTTAGTATTTTATATTATGTTTTCGATATTTAGTAGTTAGGATGAAATGTTAGTAAAAATAAATGTTTTTAACACTATTTATGAGTGTTGTGACCTATGAGGCAGACACGGGCCTTAGGTAGTGCTAATGTGTGTAATTGAATGTGTAGGATGATGAATTATAAGTCCGATTGACGTGGGAGCAAAGGACGAATGATGCATAAGCTTCCCAAGACGTCAAAGCATGAAACGAGCCATACAAGGCGTGGAACACCTATTGTAACACCCCTTACCCGAGACCGTCGCCGGAATCGAGTAAGAGATGTTATCCAATTTAACTTACCGATTCGGAGCATAAAAATTTGCCTTTAAAATTAAATTCACTGTTCACAACAAAACTGTCTACCTGCGTGACTTTCACTAATTTAATTATAACTCGAGTTACAGAACTCAAAATTTAAATCCGTAAATTTTCCCTGAAACTAGACTCATATTACTACTTACCATAAAATTTTCAGAATTTTGACTTGGCCAATTAGTACAGTTTATTCATTAAAGTATCCCTGTTTCACAGCTCGACAGATCTGACCTCTCGGCACTAAAAATCAATTATCTCTTTGTACAGAATACATATAAGGTTATCGTTTGTTTCTTTTGAAAATAGACTCACTAAGAAATCTACAAATATAAATTATGACCCATAATTCTTTCTGTACAATTTATAATGATTTTTCAAAGTCAGAACAGGGGACTTCAAAAACCATTCTGACCCTATCTCACTAAAATTAAAATATCTCAAAATACAGAATTCCTTTGCCTACACCGTTTCTTTCATATAAAAATAGACTTGATAAGCTTTAATTAAATATATAATTCACTCTCTAATTCCATTTCTACTATTTATGGTGATTTTTCACATTCACGTCACTGCTGCTGTCAAAGAAACTGCTTCTTTGAATTAGTTACCATTTTAACATACATAACACCAAAACATATTCTTTAATAGCTACTTCAATAGCTAATATTAGCTATATCATTTGAACATGCTCAAAAGGATCAAGACTCCATACATGCCATAGTTTAAACATTTTGAAAAGCACATAATACCGAGATGATTATGATAGTGTGATACGAACTCCGACGATCCCCACTTCGATCAAGTTCAAATCACTATATAACAAAGGAAAAGAAGAAATGTGTAAGCTATAAATAGCTTAGTAAGTTACATGTAAACAATAATTACTCATTTAATAATTAACACTTTTAACATATAACTAATCAAAACATTTCTTAGCAATTTCAATCACTTACACATGCACAATCTTACCAATTCACTTGCATATACATTTTCACACTTAACATTTCATATTCACTTTAATTCATTATTAATCCCGTTGAGCAGTTGGAATATACACGGATACGTAGAGATTTAGCACATAAGTGCCATTAATCGATATGTAGAAGCTACCAGCGATATGTAGCGAAGCTACCATTGAAATGTAGCCAAGCTACCAGCGATCAATAACACTGGAATGTCCACGGGCTGCTCACACAAGTCGTCAGTGTACGCAACACATGCTAGATCACCCAGCACCCGGGACTCACTGTAACACTGTAACTCTGTAACACTGTAACACTGGTCTCTAGTGACATGTCACTTGTATCCAATTCTATTCCTAAGTTCAACCGGGAATTTACACTTAACACTTTATTACTTGAATAATTCATGAACAATTTTCCTTCCACATTCAATATTAATTCACATATCAAATATAATTCACAATTTATACAAATATAACTATTATTTACATATAACTTACCTCGGATGCAAAACGACTATTTTTGTAATTTAGTCGATAACTTTCTCTTTTCCCCGATCACTTCCACTATTTCTTCTTTCTTGATCTATATTAACACAATTTAATACATTTTATCAACATTTCATTCAAATACAATTCATACACAACATTTTGGCAAATTTACATTTTTCCCGAAACTTTTCAAAATTCCACTTTTGTCCCTAAGCTCGTAAAATAAAATTCACTAAATTTTTAAATTTCAAACTTCACTAAATCATATTTCATGCTCATAACAGCCCTCAATTTCACAAAATCACAACTTTATGCACACTTTACCATCTTTCACAATTTAGCCCTTTTCAACATTTTCATCAAAATTCATCTAGTAAAACTTGTAATTAACACTTCAAACATTCATTATCTAACATCACTAATCAATTTACAATTATATCATGAATGGGTCAATTTTAAACTTTAATTTCATTTAAATTAAATGGTAGAAACATGAAATTCAAGCTTCAATAAGCATAAAAATACGAAAATAATCAAAAACGGGGCAAGAAATCACTTACAATTGAGCTTAGGAAGTTCAAGAACCCTAGCTATGGTGACATGAATTTTTTGGCAGCAAACGTCTGATTTTAAGAAGATGAACACTTGTTTTCATCTTTATTTTGTCTTTATTCAATTTGGACAAAATGCCCTTGACCCATTACTTAGATATTTTTCTAGAAATACCCTTTTGTGTCCATAACACTAATTCATGGTCTAATTGCCACATAAACACTTCCAATTTCATGCAATAATTCAATTAAGTCATTTAATCACTAATTAGACACACTTTGCATTTTTCTCAATTTAGTCCTAAAAATTCAATTAAGCACTAAAGCATTAAAATTTTCTATCCATATTTTCACACAATATTTCAATCAATCAGTAACTAATAAAAATTTATAAAATTAAACTATTTCACTTCGGATTTGTGGTTACGAAACCACTATTCCGATTAGGCCCTATTTCGGGCTATCACACCTATCGTGCCGCACCATGCAAGGCTGGGGCTATTGTCGAGGCTATTGTCATCCGCACCTATCGACGTGCTGCCAAAGTTTGCCGAGGCTATTGTCGTTCGCACAATCAAATTTATACAAAAATCTAGGATGTGGCAAAAAACCTAATTTAAGCTACTAACACTCATATAACTAGAACCTTAGGGGTTTGATGTAACTAAGTCGTCTTAAACACCTTCAAAACCCTCGTAGATTAAGGGTAGGATTAAACTTAGTTTTCTTTCAGCTTTTCATAAACTCTTTGTTCTTTCCTTTTGGAATCGATTTTGATCCAATAGTCGTTTTATAATATTGAATTATTTCAGTTATTTGCTTTTGCGAGCGACGATACTCGTTATTCCAATCAACAGATTTACTACTCCATTCTCCAATCGACATCAACTCCAGGATTATTCTAATCTCTTTTCTCTATCGACTCAATTGTGTTATTTAAATGAGTGGCTAAATCTCTTAAGAGAGATTAACGAGTGGATGTGGATGTGATTAATGGAGGATTTAGGGTTTCTCGAGAGGATTAGTTGGTAGAGATTACGCGTTCCTAAACC
Source organism: Gossypium raimondii (assembly GCF_025698545.1). NCBI lineage: Eukaryota > Viridiplantae > Streptophyta > Magnoliopsida > Malvales > Malvaceae > Gossypium > Gossypium raimondii. Next base: position 54,429,370 of record NC_068569.1, on the reverse strand, counting down.
CCAGGCTTGACAACCCTAGGAAGTAATCATAGGTTAGATGAGATCAAAAGATAAGTCTAAAAAAGAAAACCGTAGTTTATCCTGGTTGAGAAAGTGAGGTTGGGAGATAAGCGAGTATCAACCAATCGATTTATCAGTTAGAGGTCAGGAGGTATAATTGGTTAATTGGTGACTAATCATCCCTAAAACCCTAATCTGAAGTTAATTACAAACCCTAAAACGAGTTAATCTTCCTGATTGCTTTTATCGAATTAGTGTTTGTTTATTTTCTCGTTTATTTATTTTAACTATTTAATTTCTCTTATTACTCCCTTTTATGATTTGTCGTAATATAAAATTTAACTATTACTATTTAGACTTATTATTGTAAAAAAAAAATTATATATTTATTTCATCCTCCTTTGGGGTACGATCCTCTGAATACTTGTTGTGTTCCGTTGTAAATACATATACTATATCACAATTTGACCTGTATACCTGTGGGCACCGCCGTTCTAATTCTATAAGTTTTGGTGTGCTATTTTTACTATAAACGATAACACATTTATAAACAATCATTTGTACATACCATATCTTTGTATTCTTTTATTCATGATTCCTATTAATAATAGTATTTTTTTCAAGTTAATCTGAAAACTTCAACTATTCAAACTAAACTTAAAAAGAATATAATTAACTCATTAAAAATAATAATTAAATTAAAATTTTTTAAATAAAAATTTAATAATTTATACTAATTTTATGGTTTTTTAAAAAGCATAAATTATTAGTTGTTAGGATCGTCCCGATTAAGCAACAAACAAGTAAAAATAGCAGAAGAAATTGAGAAGATGAACACACAAATTTAACGTGGAAAAACCCCTCCAAAGAGGATAAAAAACCACGGGCAAAGATAATTTTACTATAATGGCAAAAGAATGAAGAGTACAAAAGATGGAGATAAAACTAAACCACGAAAACCGAAAAACAAAGATCCTCAAACGTAAACACAAAATTCTCTGAATGTGTTATGAGTTCTAATCTAATGGGTATTATTTCTAAGATTGTAAAAGAGCCTATTTATAGGCTAAATTAGTAAGTCAAATAAACTACACTAATAAATGTCAAATATATTATACTAATAAATACTAAATCTTCTAGAAAGAAAATATATTTTTGTTTAACTTGACTTGCAAGCAATCTCTTAGAATTTGGGTCACACAACTCTAACAATCTCCACCTCGACACGAATTCTTTCAACACCATCTTTGCCAAAACCCGCCACAGACCTATCTTGAACCATGCAGGGAATTAATTGAGTCGAATCTATGCTTAGAAGCTGGAAGACTTCTAGCCTTCGACTTATGCACTGCCAAATCAAAACTAACCCGGGTTTGATTTTCACGAATACAGTGCCCTAACTTTTCAAAACGTGCATCCAAAAGAGAACCTCTCTTCAACGAAATGGTCATACCTTTTTCCCTCCTATGACCAAGTTGCCTCCGCTCCAAACGAGTTGGCTTTGACTCCATAACAGACGAGGGACGTCCAATTTCACCGGTCACTGTAGAACCTTCCAGAATATAAAGACTGCCAGTTCTTTTACCTTTTAACAAAACGAGAGCTCCACGAGATACTTTAATGTCACTCGACTCGATGTTGATTCTGCATCCTTTCAAGTCTAAAATACTCAAGGACATGAGATTCTTTCGTAAATCAGGTACATACCTGACATCTGAGAGTGTCCTAATCGTCCCATCATGTATCCTAACTTTAACAGTACCAATACCTATTATCTTACTAGATGAAACGTTTCCCATATGCACAACTCCACCTTCAACTGAACTGTATGTGGAGAACCATTCTTTATTGGGACACATGTGGAACGAAAATTCTGAATCTAGGATCCACTCAGACTTAAGCTTGGAGTTGTCGCTCGTTGACACTAACAAGAAATCATCACCACCTTCATCGACCAAATTAGCACCAACTACATCTTCCTCGTTACTCTCAGCAGCTCTTTTATTTCGCAGTTTAAAATAATCTGCTTTGACGTGACCTAACCTTTTCTGATGGCGACACCTTTTGTCTCGTTTCTTTGATGCTACCAAAGCGAAGCTTGCCTATCGCTTTGCTATTCAAACCAAACTCATTGTCGAGTTTGTCTCTACTCAATAAATGACCCTTCACATCTTCGAACGAGAGTTTGTCTCTGCCATAAATCAAGGTCTCCCTGAAAGACTTGTATGAAGAGGGTAAAGAGCACAATAATAGCATAGCTTGATCTTCATCATCAATATGAACCTCAACGTTCTTTAAATCATTTAAAAGAGTAATGAATTGACTGATGTGATCTTTAAGAAGCTCACATTTGTTCATGCGAAACGTAAATAGACGTTGTTTTAACACTAAACGGTTAGCCAGAGACTTAGTCGCATAAAGAGTTTCAAACCTTTTCCATAAGGCGAATGAGGTCTTCTCCATCAATACCTCCTACAATACTGTATTCGCGAGGCACAATTGGATTGCAGACAAGGCCTTTTCATCAAGCTCTTCCCATTCTGTTTGATTTAGATTCTCAGGCTTTTTCCCTGTAACAACCTTTTTCAAGCCGTTTTGAACTAGAATTGCCATCATCCGAACTTGCCACAAATTGAAATTTGTCTCACTATCGAACTTCTCAATTTCAAACCTCGTTGCTGCCATCTCTGAACGGGCTGATCTATGAAAATTGAACTAGCTCTGATACCACTTGTTAGGATCGTCTCGATTAAGCAACAAACAAGTAAAAATAGCATAAGAAATTAAGAAGATGAACACACAAATTTAACGTGGAAAAACCCCTCCAAAGAGGATAAAAAACCACGGGCAAAGATAATTTTACTATAATGGCAAAAGAATGAAGAGTACAAAAGATGGAGATAAAACTAAACCCCGAAAACCCGAAAAACAAAGATCCCTCAAAATGTAAACACAAAATTCTCTGAATGTGTTATGAGTTCTAATCTAATGGGTATTATTTCTAAGATTGTAAAAGAGCCTACTTATAGGCTAAATTAGTAAGTCAAATAAACTACACTAATAAATGTCAAATATATTATACTAATAAATACTAAATCTTTTAGAAAGAAAATATATTTTTGTTTAACTTGACTTGCAAGCAATCTCTTAGAATTTGGGTCACACAACTCTAACATTAGTAAAATAATTCTGTTCTTATACAAAAAATTCACTACCATCTCTTCATAGGTTTTAGTTGTATAAATTTACAAAAACAAATCTAATTTCTCACCCCCATCTGCATGCGAAAAAACCCTACATTACACGTACTCGCCATGCAAAGGCCTAAATCCATTATAAACACCCTTTCATCCGCCGCCAATCAATTCAGTTATATTTATCAATCAACCATGGCAAAGCTCGCTCTCCTCGTAGCCACTTTCGCTCTCGCTTTCTTCCTCGTCAACGCCTCCATCTACCGCACCACAATCACCCTTGACAGCTACGAAGAAAACCGGTTCGACGCGGTGAGTCGTCGTGTTAATACCAGATAAGGAAGCTACACTACCTCGAACGGTGTCAGTGGTACATGCAACAAGAGACCGGCGGCATTAGCACATACAACACCCAACTCCTCAACTCGTGCTGCGACCAGCTCCAGAACCTGGACGAGGGTAGCCGGAGCACAGGCTTGAAACAGGCGGTGAGGGAACAGCTGCAGGAAGGACAGTGGGAGAGTGAAGAGGCTAAAGATATGTTTGAAGTTGCGGAGAGGGAACTGAGGAAGTGTGATTTAGAGCCTAGGAGATGCGATATGCAATCTCGAAGATGGTTTTAGATATAAAATCTAAGACCCTAAAATGCTAAACGGAAAATAAGTGCAATGCATGTTTTTGTAGTATATGTGATATGAATAAAGCACATTGTCGTGTGGATTGGGTTTAGTATTTTTAAGTACTCTTATATCTATCCGTATATATATACTATAATTTTGCGAGTAAATACAATCCCTTCTCTGAAGAAAGAGAAATGAAATTATGATTCCACTGTTATCTTATTTTTTTCTAATTTAGCTTTTTCTTCCAGAAAAATTCAAATCCAAGTTTAAAAAAAATAGTAAGATTAGGTTAATGATTTAGAGAATATTATTTAAGGTTTGGATTATTTTCAAAATCAAATAGAATTGGAATTAATAAGATTAGGTTTTAAATTAGCAACGTAGATGGCTCATTTAAAATACGGGATTTTTTTTTGGTGAATTATAATAACAGGACAAAGTCTGAACAATAAACGCATGGATGGTGAACACCCTTAACCATCGAGCCATCACATGAGGTTCACCTTAAAAAACAAAACTTTGAGCACGAATTAAAAAATAGTACATTAATTATATATTAAATATAAATATAATTTATATTTATATATATAATAAATCACTAATTTAATAATAACTAAATATTACTCAAAATCTAGAAAAATTATATTTAATACAATAAAAAGTATATTAATGTTTTTACTTAAAATATTTCAATTTGGGATTTGTGATTTGAGGGTTTAAAATTTGTTTTCTAATTGTTTTGTTTTTTGAACTTTCAGACATGGAATATCACGTGTTAAAATTTTTAACGCCAAACTTTTTGCGCGTAAATTACATTTGAATTATCTCTAAATTTATTAATATATCAAATTACAGTAATATTTTATTTCGATAAATTAGTTTAAAAGGTGGTTCAAAAAATAATTAAAAACTAGATTATTTTTTCAATTTCGGCCAAACTCATTTTCTTTCCTTTAACATTCAAATTCTAAAATACTAATTTACCCTAGCTGTAATTATTAGTATGCTAATGGACTTGATTTGTGGAGCAAATCAGCTCATTTAATATTTATCAGATTTTATAACCTCAAAATAAACAAAATAAAAATTGAGTCAAATATGTTAATCGAACCAGAGGCTAGCCCCCCGAATAATATGATACGATGATCACAGACAACATACAACCCCTATTGATTAGTCAAAGAGCTTCAAATCTGTTAAATATAAACATAAAACGTTATTCATATGGTAATTAAACATATGTGGTTCACTGACCATTTCAGCACCGCAAAGCATAGTTCCCTTCAAAACCCACAAACCCACTTTAAAACACAAACAGTTCATAGAAAAGAAAATTGCGAAATCAACCAAAATAGACACCCGATTAGAAACCACCACGGAGGCGAAGGACAAGATGCAGTGTGGACTCCTTCTGGATATTGTAGTCGGCTAGAGTTCGACCATCCTCCAACTGCTTCCCAGCAAATATCAACCTCTGCTGGTCTGGTGGAATCCCCTCCTTGTCCTGAATCTTCGCTTTCACATTGTCGATCGTGTCTGAGCTCTCCACCTCCAGGGTGATTGTTTTCCCGGTCAAGGTCTTCACGAATATCTGCATCCCTCCTCGAAGTCGTAAAACCAAATGCAGGGTCGATTCCTTTTGGATGTTATAGTCTGCAAGTGTCCTCCCATCCTCAAGCTGCTTTCCGGCAAAAATCAACCTCTGCTGGTCTGGAGGAATCCCCTCCTTGTCCTGAATTTTCGCTTTGACATTGTCAATGGTGTCCGAGCTCTCGACCTCCAGGGTGATGGTTTTACCGGTCAAGGTCTTCACGAATATCTGCATCCCTCCTCGAAGTCGGAGCACCAAGTGGAGGGTAGACTCTTTCTGGATATTATAATCTGCAAGTGTCCTACCATCTTCGAGCTGTTTGCCAGCAAAAATCAACCTCTGCTGATCTGGTGGAATCCCTTCCTTGTCCTGGATCTTAGCTTTTACATTGTCAATGGTGTCAGAACTCTCAACTTCCAAAGTAATAGTCTTTCCGGTGAGAGTCTTCACAAAAATTTGCATGCCACCACGGAGACGTAACACCAAATGGAGGGTCGATTCCTTCTGAATGTTATAGTCCGCAAGAGTTCGGCCATCTTCAAGCTGCTTTCCAGCAAAAATCAACCTCTGCTGGTCCGGTGGGATCCCTTCCTTATCCTGAATCTTGGCCTTAACATTATCAATCGTATCAGAACTCTCCACCTCCAACGTAATAGTTTTTCCGGTGAGGGTTTTTACAAAAATCTGCATCCCACCCCTAAGACGAAGGACAAGGTGGAGGGTAGACTCTTTCTGGATGTTGTAATCTGCAAGTGTCCTACCATCTTCGAGTTGTTTTCCGGCAAAAATCAACCTCTGCTGATCTGGTGGAATCCCTTCCTTGTCTTGGATCTTGGCCTTGACATTATCGATAGTATCGGAGCTCTCCACCTCAAGGGTGATGGTCTTACCAGTAAGGGTTTTTACAAAGATCTGCATCCCACCCCTAAGACGAAGGACAAGGTGGAGGGTAGACTCTTTCTGGATGTTGTAATCCGCAAGAGTTCGGCCATCTTCAAGCTGTTTACCGGCAAAGATAAGCCTCTGTTGGTCTGGTGGGATCCCTTCCTTGTCTTGGATCTTGGCCTTGACATTATCAATTGTATCGGAACTTTCCACCTCGAGGGTGATAGTCTTGCCAGTAAGAGTTTTCACGAATATCTGCATGCCACCCCTTAGACGAAGGACTAGATGGAGGGTGGACTCCTTTTGGATATTGTAGTCGGCAAGAGTTCGGCCATCCTCGAGTTGTTTTCCGGCAAAGATAAGCCTTTGCTGGTCAGGAGGGATCCCTTCTTTGTCTTGGATTTTAGCCTTGACATTATCGATAGTATCAGAACTTTCTACCTCAAGGGTGATGGTCTTACCAGTAAGGGTTTTCACAAAGATCTGCATCTGCTGTCAACAAGAACCAATTAATTAACAACTACCAGAACTTATTTAAAAAAATTATACCCCAAAAGAATCCGACAAGAATTACTAAGATTTTAATTTGGCATAGATGAAACCCCAGCCAAGGATCAAACAACTATCATAAGTTAAAAAAGTCAAGAACATAATTGATCAATCAATAACTTCGGATCCATGCCAGTTTATTCAACTATGAAGCACTAATAAATCAGACCCGAAATAAAAGAAATCAAATAAAGTAAATAAACATAGATAGAAAACAGAATTAATTTACAACTAATGTATGGGAAAATTTCCAAAAAGTATTCAACAAGAATTGTTCAAATATGAAGCACTAAAAAACATAGATGATATTATCAAAAGCTAAAAAAAATCAAGAATATTATCGATGAAACCCAAGCCATAAATGATAATATCCAACAAGAATTATTGATCTGCATAGACGAAACCCTAGGCATAGATCAAACAATTATCAAAAGCTAAAAAACATCAAGAATATTATTGATCAATCAAGCGGAATCAAATCAATATTATTGATCAATACTATTTCAAATCATATAACATCAAGAATAACTTTCAATTTAAGCCAGTTTATGCAACCATGAAGCACTAAACAAATCAGACCCTAAATCAAAAAATCTCAAATAACGTAAATAAAAATCCTTAAGCCAGATCAGAATTAACCCATGAAACCCTAAAATCAACAATACCAAAGTCGGCAAATTAATCAACCGGACGAAACAAAATAGAACTTCAGATCTTGATTTCTGAAAAAAGTTCAGATCTTTACAAACAGATGTCAATATATTTATCAAAATAGATCCAATTGAACCGATGAAACCTTACCCTAATCACACGGAATAAAAATTTACGAAAATTCAAGAACAAAGAAATCAAACCCAGAAATAGAAAACGAAGCTGCAAAGAGAAGATTACCTTCTGGGAGAGATTTGGAATCAAGAGAAGACTATTGAAATAATTGGATTTTGATGGAAAATTGGGGGAATTTGTTGATTTATTTATAGGGAGAGATTGCCGACTTAATCGTGTAGATATGACTGTAAATTGGGTACGTATCCGTTTTGGGTCATTATTTTGGGTTAGGTTTGTTAGGTCAACAATTTTTTATGAAACTTATTTTGTCTTAATTACGTGATTGAGTCTTAATTTAATTGACATTAATATTATTGTCAGTATAAGAAGATATAAATTCGGGTGCTATTAAAAAAGAGCTTATATGATAAAAATCTATAATGAGATTAATGTTCAAAAAATATTTTTGTATTAACTATAACAAATAATTGCACTAAATATTAGATAGTTTAAGCCACTAGGAAAAGAGTTAATTGCACTAAATGTCCTTAAACTATGACATTCATTTTAAATTAGTCTCTAAACTTCAAATCATTCTAATTACATCTTTAAGCTATCAAGGTTATATCAATAGGTCTTTTCGTTACTAAAATCATTAATTTAACTATTAAAGAACATAATTTAAAATGAAAATTTTAAATGAATATTATAAAAATATATGTTCTAAAAATCTTAAATGAATATAGTCATTTATGGTTTATTGTACCACTTCTAGGCATTCTCTAAAGTTTCATTGCATTCAGGGTCTGTTCGGAAGAAAACAAGACCAATGTCGCAACATCATGGAGCCAGTATTGCGACACTAGATTCTCTGATGCTCATGTCGTGACAACCTATGGCCAGTGTCTCATTAATTTAATTAATTAAAATATTAAAATATCTTATAATAAAATAACATTAAGATAATAATAAAATATTTCACCAATCATATTTCAACACCAAATATTCATCAATTATTATCATGATAATTATCTTGATTGAGAAATGACTATTTTACCCTTGTAATATCTTAATATTCACTTTTATGCTATTTCTCACTTTTGGTAAAATTGCAATTTAGTCTCTCTTATTTTTCTACTTATTCAATTTGGTCCGTATTGACCAATTTATTTTACTCTTTAGTGCTTTCCTCAATTGGGGTATTTGCACTTTTGGTCCTGCAACTTTTTTGTATTTATATTTTGACCTCACAAAATTTTAAATATTTACACTAGGGCTACAACACTTTTCATATTTTTACAATATAATCCCTACCTTAAATTAATACGTCATGCCATACTTCTTGTTTCAACTTCATTTAGTATCTTACGACCTTCTCTTTCATCAATCTTATATATTATTTCACTAAGAATCTATCACATTTGTTTACAACCAAGGAGGTTTTTGGGATGTTATAAACTTATTTGACCCTTCAACTTTATATACAAAAAAAAAAAGTCATCTTAGCCCTCCATTTAATTTTTCTTCTCTTTTAGCCCTTCAACTTGCATCATTTGTCAAATCACTCCAAAATGGATGGAAAAATTAACTCAATTAACTTTGCTGACATAGCATCCATGTGTATTTTTAATATTTTCTAATAATTTTAATATTTTTTTAATTTTTATATTTTAAAAAATTAATTAGTTACTGATGTGACATTCACATGTATGCCACAATAGCAAAGTTAACATATATTAACTTTTTCATCCATTTTGAAGTGACTTGACAAACAACATAAGTTTAAAAGCTAAAAGAGATAAAAAAAAATTAAATAGAGGACTAAAATGACTTTTCTTTTTTTTAAGCGAAAGGGCCAAATAACTCATCCTGCCTTTTTTATATATATATATATATATATATATATATATATATATTATTTATGGTCCTGACTAATTATTTATGCTTTTGACAAAGTTGATGTTATGAGCCAATCGAGCACCAACTCGATTAGAAAAATTACAGAAATGTCATTTCGTAATTAAAATAAATCATATTATTTGAGGGCATTTTGTCTTCCCATTTTTTCACCAAAAAACCCTTCATTTTAATGTGTTTTATACAATTTTATTTTAATATGTGGAATTTATTATTTTCAACCGTTGTATTTTATACTTAGTATTTATTAGTGTTACCCATCAATCAAGTCTAAGCTTAGTTAATGAATTACCAAAAAAATTATTTGTAAAGTAAATTATATGATTTTGAGGGTGTTTTCGTCTTTTCTTTAATTTTATAACCAATAAAATTTATCCATAACAGGATTTACATAAAACTTTTTCATTTACCGTATGAACTAAAGCAATTTTAATTTTCATTTGAAATTTTAATAAATATATTTGTATTCTAAATTTTTATATATTTTTGTATATGAATAATGTTGATTGAGTTAGTATTACAAATGAACACGACACCAACTCATGATCAATGAAAAATAATTGTATTAATTTAGTATTCTTAATCCAACACAAATTTTTTGTATTTAAATTTAGTTTTACTTACAATTTAATCTATTTTTAATTATTTTGATATTGTATATACGTGTGTGATAAGATTTCTAATATACACATACACCGGGGAGAAGTCAAAAAAATTTTAGAGGGACCAAAATTAAATTACATATTTTTACGATAATAAAATGTAATTTTATAAATTTAATAATCTATATCTTTATAATTTTAAAGGATTAAATCAAAATTTTATCATTTTACGGGCAAAGTACAATTTTATCATTATTAATTTAAAATTTTATAAATTATAAATAAACCTAATTAAAATTTTAAAGAGAGCCAAGACACCCTGCGAGTCCCCATGAATTCGTCACTGATATATATGTATGATAAAAGGTTTTAATATATATTATATTGCTGAAAACAATCCATATGTATAAATCACTGCTCACCTTTTTTTTTTTTTGCATAGTTTTTACTTTTTAGAAGGAGATGTAATAAGTTATTATTAAATTATCTTATTTTGAAAAATGAAATATTGTAATAATATTTTCATTTAAGTTTTTATATGTTCCATAAAAATTATTAATAAATATATGAAGCTATTTTGAATAAACCATAGATTAACTCGAAAAGCTTAGTTTAGAAATATACATAAATTGCTAAAGAGAAGTACTTCATTAATAATCAATTTAAAAGAAAATAAAATCAAAGAAGTACAAAGTACATTTTAATTAATATATTTATCGTAAATAATAAATGATAACAATCAATATCAAATAACACTTATGATAAAAAAATAAAAATATTATAGCAAAATTCTAATGAGACAATTTAAATATCAATTAATTATTTAAATGTGAGAATAATCTAAAATGAATTTTTAATAATAACATGTAAAGTTACTTTTTAATTTAAATGTTATATTTGCAAATTAATTTACATTAACATATTTTACATTTAACCTTTTATAATATTATCTAGTATAAAAATGTAAGATAATTATACAAAAATTAAAAACTCAATCCCGAAACTCGTAGTGACAGACTCATGAGCAACAAAGAAAATTACATAAGACAACCGCTGTTCATTGAAATTATTAATCTTAATTGGTTTCCTTTAGAAATATTAAGGGCATATTCACCCCCAAAATGTTTATTTTTAACTTAGCTTCAGAGCACGCCATCCTCACTGACCGTTATATTACCACGGAGAGAATATATGAAACAAAAGAGATAATACAGAAATTCAATATTACTTTAAATATAAACACAAACTTAGCTAAGCTCGATTTAGGTATAACACAGTAATAATGTTTGAACATCAAACTTTATTCCATACAGTAACTAAAGATGTGGTTCACTGACCATTTCAGCACCACAAAATCACAAATGAAAATTACGAAAACAAGCAGAAGACACCCAATTAGAAACCACCACGAAGGCGAAGGACAAGATGCAGAGTGGACTCCTTCTGGATATTGTAGTCTGCTAAAGTTCGACCATCCTCCAACTGCTTCCCAGCAAAGATCAACCTCTGCTGGTCTGGAGGAATCCCCTCCTTGTCCTGAATCTTAGCTTTCACATTGTCAATCGTGTCCGAGCTCTCCACCTCCAGGGTGATGGTTTTCCCAGTCAAAGTCTTCACGAATATCTGCATCCCTCCTCTAAGGCGCAAAACCAAATGCAGAGTGGATTCCTTTTGGATGTTATAGTCCGCAAGCGTCCTCCCATCCTCAAGCTGCTTTCCGGCAAAAATCAACCTCTGCTGGTCTGGAGGAATCCCCTCCTTGTCCTGAATTTTCGCTTTAACATTGTCAATGGTGTCCGAGCTCTCGACCTCCAGTGTTATGGTTTTACCAGTCAAGGTCTTAACGAATATCTGCATCCCTCCTCGAAGGCGCAGAACCAAGTGCAGGGTTGACTCCTTTTGGATGTTATAATCCGCAAGCGTCCTCCCATCCTCGAGTTGCTTTCCAGCAAAAATCAACCTCTGCTGGTCAGGTGGGATACCCTCCTTGTCTTGGATCTTGGCCTTCACGTTATCAATTGTGTCTGAACTCTCCACCTCCAATGTAATAGTTTTTCCAGTCAAAGTTTTCACAAAAATCTGCATTCCACCACGCAGTCGCAGCACCAAATGCAGGGTTGACTCCTTTTGGATGTTATAATCCGCTAGTGTCCTCCCATCCTCGAGCTGCTTTCCGGCAAAAATCAGCCTCTGCTGATCTGGTGGAATACCCTCCTTGTCCTGAATCTTGGCCTTAACATTATCAATGGTATCAGAACTCTCCACCTCCAAAGTGATGGTTTTTCCGGTGAGGGTTTTTACAAATATCTGCATCCCACCCCTAAGACGAAGGACAAGGTGGAGCGTAGACTCTTTCTGGATGTTGTAATCAGCGAGGGTCCGGCCATCTTCAAGTTGTTTACCTGCAAAGATAAGCCTCTGTTGGTCTGGAGGGATCCCTTCCTTGTCTTGGATCTTGGCCTTGACATTATCAATCGTATCAGAACTTTCCACCTCGAGGGTGATGGTCTTGCCAGTAAGGGTTTTCACAAATATCTGCATGCCACCCCTTAGACGAAGGACTAGGTGGAGGGTGGACTCCTTTTGGATGTTGTAGTCGGCAAGAGTTCGGCCATCCTCAAGTTGTTTTCCGGCAAAGATAAGCCTTTGTTGGTCTGGAGGAATCCCTTCTTTGTCTTGGATTTTGGCCTTGACATTATCGATAGTATCGGAGCTTTCTACCTCAAGGGTGATGGTCTTACCAGTAAGGGTTTTCACAAAGATTTGCATCTGCTGCCAACAAAAAAACACTAATTCACAACTAAAAAATTTATATAAAGAACAAACTTTTTTCCCGAAAGAACCCAACAAATTACTAGACTTCAATCTGGCATAGATGAAGCCCTATGCATAGATCAAACCATAATCAAAAGCTAAAAAAATAAAGATCAACGCTACTTAAAAATCGAAGAACATCAAGAATACCCGACAATTTAATAGATAGATCAAACCATTATCAAAAGCTAAAAAAAAATAATAATCAAGAATATTATTGATCAAACAAGCGGAATCACATCAATATTATTGATCAACGCTATTTAAAATCATATAACATCAAGAATAACTTCCATTTAAGCCAGTTTATTCAATCATGAAGCCCTAAACAAATCAGACCCTAAATAAAAACTCGAATAAAGTTCATAAAATTCTTAAGCCAGATCAGAACTAACCCATGAAACCCTAAAATCAACAATACCAAAGTTGGCAAATCAATCGACTGGACAGAACAAAATGGAATTTTAGATCTTGAAATCTGAAAAAATAAGATCTTTACAAACAGATGCCAATATATTTATCGAAATAGATCCAATTTAATCGATGAATCCTTACCCTAATTAAACCAAATAAAAATTTACGAGAAATCACGAACAAAGAAATCAAAACCGGAAATAGAAAAAGAAGCTGCAAAGAGAGGATTACCTTCTGGGAGAGATTCGTAATCGGGAGCTTGCTTTGGAATCGAGAGGATTAAAAGAGAAGACGATTGAAATTTTTCAATTTTGATGAGAAACAAGGGGGGATTTGTTGATTAATTTATAGGGAGAGATTGCCGACTTAGTTAAGAAAAGTGGGTTAAAAAAATAAAAAAAAAAACACCGGTCCATATGAAGCCACGTAGAAAGCTAAGTTTGGATGAAGACGCTGCCGTTTCGTCTAGGAGAAGCGGACTAATTTTGGTAAGTATATATTCTTTAATTCCTTATTTTAAATCATCTGGCATTACCTTTATTCGGGTATTTTACTTAAAAAAGAAAAAAAAACTCAATTTTAATATTATTTACGAAAATTGACCACTTAAAATATTATTTATTAGAATGAGCCAAAAAACACAAAAGGCTTTCATGTAGATGTGTTTTAAGGGAAAGTTAGAAAAAAGCTCCCTTGAGAAAACACTTTTGCTAATATGGCAAAAGCGCACTCGAAGGAGCTTTTTTGCCCGTATTTTTTTAAGATTTTTTGGGATATTTATATGTTAGGGTTTAGAGTTTATGATTTTTAGAAAAACAAATTAAGATTTAAGAGTTTTGGAAAATAAACCCTAAACCTTAATTTTTTTTAAAAAAGCTTTAAACCCTAATTTATTTTTTCAAAAAATTCTAAGCCCTAAACTTTAACTACAAATATTCTAAAAAACCCTAGAAAAAAACATGAGCAAAAAAGCTCCCTCGAGTGTGAATTTTTGCTAACGTGGCAAAAGCGCTTCCTCGATGGAGCTTTTTTTTTTGTAATTTCCCTTAAAACGCGCCTACATAGAAACATTTTGTGTTTTTTGGCCCATTACGGTAAATAATATTTTAAGTAACCCATTTCCGTAAATAATATTGGAGATGGGCCTTTTTTTAGTAAAATACTCCATTTATTTATTAGTTTCTAATGATTTATATTACATGTTATTTTTATTTGCAATAATTAGTATAAAATAATATATTTTTAATTATTTAATTTAATTAAAATATATTAATTATCTATTCAAATGTTATAATAGAGAATTTTCAAATCATAATTATAACATTTTTAACATATTCAATAAATGAATATTCTTCAAAATAATTAATTTTTAATGTCACGTGCGTTGTATATAAATTTGCATTTAATATTTAATTAATTTAATTATTTATAGATTGGACTAATTATTAAAACTCAAGATCTACTTGAAATTTGAAAAATTTGAATAAAATTATTAAGCTTAAAAATGAATCTTAACAAAAATAAATATAAAATAAACACTTTAAAATATAGGTCAAGCTTAGGCTTGCATAATCAAAGCCCAAGCCGGACCAATTTACTAAGATTTTTTTATTAAGTCAACTTATTGAGTTTTAGTATATTATATTATTTTATGTTTATATATTATGACATTTATAATACATAAAAATTAAATTAATATTAATATATAATATTATAATGTAAACATTTAAAAAAATTGAAATACCTACATATAAGATTTTAATAATGAAAAAATTATATAAAATTATTAAATATTAAATTAAAAATAATATAAATATTTTCAAAAATAATAATATGAATTCGCTAAAACCAAGTTTAAGCTGACCATTTACAAAAATATGAAATAGCTTGAGTAAAATTTTATGTCTATATTTCAAATCGACCGGACAAGCATAAAATATGTTTAGATAGTTTCGATTTGGACGGTTTTAGTTAAGATTTGTTTTGTTGATTATTTCGATTGATTATCGATTTTTGAATATTCAAACCAACCCTACTGAAATAATTAACTCAATTTAATATTTTTTTAAAACAAATATATATTAGCAACCCAATCCATTAACTAATCAAACTCGAATTAGTTTTTGCAAATTATGATGAGTTAAATCAGTGTAATATTTGAAAACAAAAAAGGGTAAACTATAAAAATAGTCATTTTTGTTTGTTTCAAATTATATTTTAATCACTTATATTTGAAATATTACGTTTTAATCACTTATGTTATTGTTTTATTACAAAGTGGTCACTCTACTGTTAAACTCCGTTACCTCCTTAACGACAGTCCTACGTGACAGTTCAAATGAGTTTTAAATGCCAACTTGGATATTCAGCTGCTGGGATAAAAATAGATTTTTAATTAAATAAAATTAATTTGGACTACCACGTAAGACATCCAAGTTGACATTTAAAACCCATTTGGTTTGCCACATAGGACCGTCATAAGGGAGGTAACGGAGTTTAACGGTAGAGTGACTTTGTAACAAAACGATAATGTAAGTGACTAAAACGTAACATTTCAAACATAAGTGACTAAAATGTAATCTAAAGTAAACAAAAGTGACCGTTTTTGTAGTTTACCCTAAAAAAACCGATTGAAATCATTGGAAAAATGGAATCCTCTCCCCTAAGGTGACTAGTTCCAATTTGATTTAGTAATAATTAAGATGAGATCTCTTAATACGCATATTCTAGGGTTTTTAATCCCACATTGCTTATATCCCAAGTCAATGATAAAAATTATGACGTCCCCCCTTCTAAATAAACATATATTTTTATTTAGCTTTTCTTACATTATCCGACTAAGTCACTGCCACAGACAACCTTACAGCACTGTAAAGATGAAGATAAAACACGGTAAATATTATTGCCATCCCCCGAACACGGCAAGAAGAAAATGGCGACGGCAATTGATATCCCCATCTTTGGATGCTTCGATCTGCAAACATTTTAAACCAAGAAGATTTCGATTCAAGATGATTAAGTAACAGCACGCATAAAAGAGCAAAAAAAAGATGACAGATATACTGCTAGAGACCGATGAAGAGAGTTATATCTCATATGCTTCTTTTGTCGGAGATGTATTCCATCCGAGGGTCCATACGTCCACCACCTGCAAAAGAAGCAGTTACAATGCTGATATCGTGTGTATCCCTATAAAAAAAACATTTAAAAACGAAATTTTGGCTTACATGAAAGAAGGCTTTCAGTGTATGCGAAAGCAACGGGGAATTTCTTTTCGGAAATGCTCGATAAATCAAGCTCCTGCCAAAACCCGTGTTCCGGATCATAGATATAGTGATGGTTTGAAGTTATGAAGAAAATTTCATTCTCCCTCGCGACTGCAAATTCAACACATTCATCATTCGAGAATGGGATGTGATCGCTGCATTTCAGCTCCCATTTAGGCTCATTCCTGTCTTTGAGAATCCATATATTCACGATCTCATCCTCGTCATATACAGCAACTAGGGATAAATGGCCTTCGAGATTGACCAAGTATGAGTGCTCTGTGACCTCTTTCGGAAGGTTAATAGTTTCAAAGGTTTCCTCTATATCAGCCATAAGTATTGAGCCAGGGATAAGTGGATCTTCATTGGAAGCAATGAACCAATATATCTTTCCATTGACGAAAACATGGTTGGACCCGAGGGGACTATGGCTAGAATGCATGGGATAGTACGGTACCCGACCTATGACACTCCAGGATCCTGTGCTTGATGAATATACCTCACATTGTCGACGATTGACACGGGATTGATGTTTAGCCAGAGATATGCGCTTGGCATTGAAAAATCGGAATATCTTGTATTCGTTGATTTTTGGACCAAAAGCAACCCCGATGGAAGGCTTTTCTTTGGACGGACTACCTCTTGGAAGCAATAGAGCCTTTTTGGTAACCGGGTTGCAGATACGGATTTCCACATCTGTTACATCCTCAACTACCATGCCTGAGTCCACTTTCCACGGATAGTTGATACAGCAAAGCAAACCATCAAAAGAACAAACAACCGTAAGCAGAGAAAGGTTGTCACAATACGGGAAGTTGATACTTTTAGTGATTTCACCGCTGTTATTCACCAAATATAACTTCATCATCATATCCATGTAAGGATAAACAATGTAAACAGAGTTTTTTTGAGACCAGAGTAGCTGCACATCGATGAAAGCCTGACTACTTATCAACCGACGCCAACGCTTGCAAACGGATTTGCATACTAAAAGTGACTTAACTGGAACCCTTGAGAGTATATTGGCTAGCACATTTTCTACATGCTCTATATCATACCACTTATCAGTTGTTTGATAAACACATTCGTCAGTGGTTTCATCCATCTCTAGCCTCTCTTCACCTATTTCATCCAGTAATAAAACGAATCTCTACAAAGTCATGCTTAATACATAGAGAAACACATGAGAAAACAGAGGAACGACTCTCCAGTCCAGAATTCGGAAATCATATTACAAGAATACAAACATAACTCATGAAACAACAATCATTTAAAAGAAACTCTTTCTTTTTGGTCTCAAACCAGTTTCCTCAGCGAGGTTGATGGTAATCTTCGAATCACAGCTCCTGACTGCTCAATATTACGATACATAACACGCATCATGCGGTCTAAATTACTTCAGCAAGCAATTATCCGCATTATTATGTACAATTAGCCAGGAAGGCTAAATCATAAATTATCAGTTATGTTCTACCAGCAAATAAGCAGTCCAATGCACAATGATGCATCGGGAAAATATATCCAATTACGATATAGGCAATTAGGCACATTGTAGTTGGTACAGGCAAAATGCATTGACTTCAACACTAACAAACATGTCATGCAAAGATTACATGTGCTACCTAGTCAATTGTTCATATCACGAAACGGTCCCTTTTATTTCTAAATATGCTTTTAATGTCAAATATGAAAATATTACTTCCTTTCTAAATCTAGACAAGCCCAAAACAGAAATATTTAAGTATGTTTCTGTTTTGACACAAGCTGCTAGCTTGCTTTTTCACATTAAGAATGCAATGCGATTATCATTTTCTTAGTCCGAGCTAGCACATTTGAGTTGCAGTTAGTTTCTTCACAAAAGATCTACCATTTCTTTTTTTCAAAGAAATGACACATTCTTCACTGGTAAGCCCATCTAAATTATGAGAAAACTAATGAGTCAGAGAAGCATGGCATCAGATTTTAAACTTTCATCTTAAATGCAGTTGATCAGAAAATCAAATAGATACCTAACAAAGAAGAAAATCATTCTCCATATCAAATTTCCTATTTAAAATAAAAAATTTCCACTCAAAATTCCCATTAAATAGTAGGCATTTACAAGCATTAAAGAAAATTCCCCAAGTTTTCATAATTTCAAACATTATAAATTTATAAACTTGTTTAAAAGTATCCATCATCACAAACACAATCTAATCTTCATAATTTTCATTTTTGTTTTTCTAGAAATTCACACAAAATGAAAAGAACTAATCTAACAGCTATATATTTAAAATAAACAATACACAAAATGATGAACGCACCATAAAACAGCATTCATTAAGTCATTTATTGCTACAATTAAACCAAGCTTCTGGTCTTAAAACAGAACATATATTTTACAAAAATTGCACCATTTTTATCGCTTCAATTAAACCACACACTTGCATTCAAACAAATGAAAATCAATTGTCACCCAGTCCATCAATAACAAAAAAAATGCAATTACATGCAACAACAAAAACCAGTAACAAAAAGCGAAAACCCATTTGAGAAAAAAAAAGTGAAGCCAAAGCGAAAGATTTCACCTTTCCTCTGCGAAATTGAATGAAAGTGAAGATTGGAAGAGAGAAGAAAAGAAAAAGAGGTTCCCCAAGTGTTTTTATTGGAGTCGGATGATGAATTACGGAAGGGAGATGAAATAGAGACATTGTCGGTTTGATTGTGGATTAAAAAGGGCTTTGATAATATCATGCAAAAAAATTTTAAGTGTACTACACGAACTAAAACAGAAAACACAACTGAACTGAAAATTTAATAAATAAAGAAAAAAATAAAAAAGGGGGTTTTCTGCGCTTTCTTGGCACAGTCATGTTAGTTAGGAATTATTCCCTTTCCTTTACTATAGCTAACCTCGATTCGAACTCGAAATTTTAATATTAATATTTTATTATAAAAGAATTTAAAAATTAAACCGGTAAATTTTAAATGATTTAAACTCGAAAACATGAATTCATTTAGTTCAGATTAATCCGACCCGAAACTAATCCGACCAATTGAAAAATATAGACACTGACATTCCCATTATTGGAAACAGCTTCATTGCGAGTCTCCCATGCCTATTTATTCTCAATGTTTTCAAGGAAGCAACTCTCGATTCTGCTAGGTCTTTAGAACAACTCAGGAACTAGTTAAGCTTCACTGCCTTACAATCCTTGATCAGCCATACCACTACGACATCTGTTGGGGATCGATCAGAGAGGCATGAATACAAATATTTTAAGAAGAAAACGTACGAGAGAGTGTTTGAACTAAGCACATTGTTGATTTGACGCCACTGCAAGTTACCATCAGTCCAACAAAGATTGTTCGGCTTCCTTTGGTTTGTTTCAGTATATCAGTGAGGTGCAGTTGAGAGTGCCAACTTCACTGTTATGGTGTTTGAAAAAGCAGATCAGTCTAATCAGAATTTAATTCCACCGCACTGGACGGCTAAATTTCTACTGGAGGTTTCAGCAGCAATTGGAACCCTTGGGTGTGCTGTTGGTATTTTTAAGAGACAAAAATACAATTATTTTTATTTATTATTTTACCATTTTATCATTGAAAGTTAAACTAATTTCTTTCCTAAATTTGATCCAAGTATAATGTTATTATTTGTGAAAATAATATTTATCATTATTATAAAAAATATTTAACTATAAAAAATAAAAATAATTATCATTTTATCTAATAAATAATTTAAATTAATTATATAAATCTTTAAAATACTGGAAGATACATTTTAATATTTTATTAAATAAATTTAAAAATTTACATATTTTAATAATTTTAAAAAAATAAAATAATTTAAAAACTTCTATTATATATCAATTCTAATCGATGTCCTTAATAGTCATTTTTATTCTCACTCACTCACATAGATTGCGTTTGAATCCAAACACACACTCCACCATTGTTTCTAATCTCACCGCTACAGTAACTAATCTCACCGCCACCGCTGTTTTTAACCTCACCGGAAGTAAACACACCGCCCATCCAAACTAGCCCTTCAACAGTATGTTCCAAATATAAGAACACGATGGCCTATCAATCTTCAACGGGCAATTCTATTTTAACTTATGTTTAGATCACAGAACTTGAACCCACAGACGATCTTTATTTGTTAGAAGTTTATATCCTAAGACCACCATTATTCAACAGTTTGGCAACACATATCCCAACTTATCATAGTTTTCTTTCATTATTTGCACCTTTCCAAAAACATTTTCAATCTCTTGACTAATTCTTATACGAGTTGTCATAAGAACCGCTTTTTTACTAACATGGGTGGCGTCAATCTCATTAACGTCACTAGCTTACCACGTCAACCAATAATTGACTAGTAGAGTAAAAAAATAATTTTTTGACTGGTGCCAATATATTTGACGTCACCCGTATAAATACTCAAATTTCATAGAAAGAAAAAAAAATTGAGTGGTGTCAAAATAGATTAGTATCACTGGTCCTTAGCTTTTACTTCTCCGTCTTTTTTCATTTTTATTATCTTATATCTTTTTCTGTATAACATGTATCAAAACATGTTAATCTATGTAACACCCAACACTCTTTTATTTTAATTTAAATGCTTAAAATAATGATATTTTTCTTATTTGAGTGAGTAAATTTTAATTCTTTTTCAAGATGGTTAATTTTAAAGCAAATAATTATATTATATTTATCTAAAATATTAAATTAAAATTAAATAATATCATATTAACAAAAACTCATCGGTGAAGTTTGGAATAATTTATTAAAAAGTTGTATATTTATTTATATATAAATTTAAATATAGAATATTAATCTATAATTAAGTTAATGATTTGATTTTAAATTTTGTTACTTCTCAAGTATTATTGATAATTTTATAATAATTAATATTCTTTTTAGAATTTAAAGTCATACGTGTAATTATAATTTATATTACCAAATATAAGATAATAAATTACAATATAATTATATTCTATAAGTCAAACACGTTTAGTGAATTAAAATTCCTGTAAATTACAAGGGTGCTAATTACAACTTCAGTAGTTATACTTTTATCCAATTATTCTATAGTGTCTCGGTAATATATTTTATTAATACTTTATTTTAATAAACAAATAAATTTGAACTAAAACTTCTATACATTATGCGACTTAAAATTTATACATATAATTGTAGATGATAGGTCTCGAACTTGGATGCAAATTTTAATTACTACATTATATTATAAAATATATAATATATTTATAGTTAAAATATCATGATTCTCTCATTTGGATTTACTCAATGAACATCAAATGCGAATATTTTGTGAAATCAAGATGATTAATTATTTTTCAATTTTTATTATAAAGATTAATATTTTCATTTGGATATATGAATGTCTATGAATATATTCAGAATATATGCTTAGGGGCAAACAATGGCCTTACACTGCCGTTAAATGGAATAATATCAATTTTAATCTCTCAATTATTATATATTCAATTTAACTTTTTTAACAAAATTTTTACTTTTAACCCCCAAAGTTTTAAAATTACTTCAAGCAATGCATAAAAATATCATAATTTTTTTTCAAAAACAGGATGAAAATGAACTAAAATATAATGAAAAACCTCAATTTTTTTTAAAAAATTATAAAAATAATTAAAATCCGATGATTGAACCAATTGAACTAGCTGGTACCTTATTTATAACTAAGTAAAAAAAACATGAACAAAATTCGGATTACACAAACTAAATTTCTTTCATCAATGCTTAATAAACCTCATATACTCGGACATGTAATTATAGTATGTTTACTATATACATAAAGAATGAGTAAAAACTATATGATCAAAAGCAAATATTTTTTCGATAAAGAAATTCAAATTTGAACCCGCAATTGCAGCAGTAAACTATGCATGTTATCCAGTTTCTGTTGAAGTTCTTTAATGTTAGTAAGGTTCACCTGGGAAGACTCCAAATTAGATGATTCAGTGATGAGAGCGGCACACTTGGCTTGTGAATCTGAAACTGCCTCCTCAAGCAAAGCCAATGTTGTGATACTTTGAAGCTTGCTGCCTTGACTGAGCTTATCAGATGAGAAAATCTTTTCGAAACCCTCGATTCCTACAAGTTGGTAGAAAGAACTTCCAACTCAGGTCCGGTAAGATGTTAAGCTTTTTAACTGAATCAACTTAGTCGAAACATACTTACCGAGGTTGCTAAGTTTATTCATGGCTTCTTTGCCAAGTGACTTTTCAAGCTTGAGCAACCGCAAGATTCCAGCAGTTAACCTACCAATTGAATCAACTTCGGATTTGCATAAGAAAGCAAGGTGTTGAAGTTCGTCCTTGGTTAAAACAGCCTCAATCTATAGAAGTGAATGGAACCTTTATTTAAGAGTGTGATTGGAGATTACTACCTATGTAATCAAGTTCTTTTAAAAGTAAGATTGAATTTACCGGTTGTTTGACGGAGAGTTTAAAGTTCTCCATCATCCAGTTGATGGTTTCGTTGTCAACTTTATCTTCCAATATCTTCATACGAACTTCAAGATTCATTCTTCCAAATATCGAGACACTTTCTTTGAAGCCATTTACAGGTAAAGGATCTTCAAGGATGCTGCTCCTCTCCACCTGAGGCTTCAATGTCTGCAAGCCTTCCAAACTAACCTACAACCACCATTTTTTATTTCGGAAAGTTAATAAAAGCAAGACAGAAACATGACATTATTATCAACAGCTGATAATATATAAAAAATTAATATAATATAGAACATTATGTAAAATTTCAAGGCAAGTTGGGGCAGGATCAAGGAAAGCATTTCAGAGCCGAAAATGAAGTCAGGTGCTAGTGTGTTAAATGAAGTTTGAGGCGGGGTAGGTTCGGCATTATATAGTTAAAAATTGGGTCAGGGTCAGGCAAGCAAAGAACTACCCATCCTGCGCTATTGCCATCCCTAGGCAAGTTCAAGGTCCAGACTCTCCCATAGGCTACAAACCATAGGACAGAAACGCACCCAGACACACATAGGTCAGGTTACATGATTCAAAATGCAGCAAAATATCGAACAGTTCACCGTTGCTTGCTTATGTTATTGTTAGTTCTAGTAACTTCTAAACTTGTAAAATACCATTAGAAGGGTTAGGTGTCATGGACCACGTATGAGTGCCAAGGCTGACAACCGTTGAGCCACACTAAAGTCTCAGCCCATGCCACAGGGTAATCGAAGTAAAACTGTAAAAAAGATTCTTACTAAGATGAACTCCACAGGATATCTCCGCATTCCATGTGAATTATTTTTTAAGTTCTGCACATCCTTGGAACTACTTTTTGCTTTTACAGTCAAACTTTTGAAAGTCATGTGCCAACACCTATGCTCTCTGCCCAAGTCTTCCTTCTCAAACCACCACATTTCAGCCATCTCTTGCACACCTTCAAGTGCAAATAACCAGTCTTGCAACTCGATGGATGCATCCACATCATCCGGGATTCCCAGGTGCGAAAAACTATCATCCTTTAGCCCTCCCAAAGTTCCACCTGCCCAAAAGTTATGACAATTACAAGAGTAAAATGCCAAAGTAGAACTTTACTGCCACTTATAAAACAGCAACTAATGTCACGTACCATCCACAAGATCATTATCAATGAAAGCTGAAGACTGTAAAAGTTTTGACAGTGGCCCAGATGATAAGTTCTCTATGCCCTTAGAAAGCCTCAGGCTGGGAGCCCCATCAGGACCAAATATTCCAAACCGACGTAGCAGAGCTTCAGTATGACTCATTCCTCCACCTAAGCGTACACCTGATATACAAGCTGACACACTTAAAGTATGACACTCTTTGTCCCGCTCATTAAAAGGAATGACATGCACAGTGCTTATGTCGAGAAATGGAATTACTGAAGCTTTTGGACTAGATAGCTGCTTCTGCTTGTTGTGTATCCAAAAAACAGCTCTTAGAGGAGAAAATCCATTCTCAGTTGCCAAAGAACCATTTTTAGTTGCATCTATCAGTGTATTATTATTATTGTATACAATGTTTCCCTCTGTGGATACACAGTCGACCTGAACACTCTCCCAACACAAGGTCGATGAAACAGCCATAGCACCACCAAGAGTTCTGTGAGTGGCTTTCAGGAACAGATTGTTTCCAGTAAATTGAGCTAATGGCATGCCCTGCATATCTAAGGAGCATGCTTCAAGAAACCGAAGCTGCAGAACAGTTATTGCTAAACTTACAGCAGTATCACTTGGAACTTTCTCTATCAGTCTTCCACCCAGAGTATCGTCCTTGTTTCTCTTTGGTCTTTTATTCTTTCCAACCACGGAAATCTTTTCACTAACTCTACCGATATACGCATAGAGATCCAAGACAAAAATGAATTGCTCAACTGATGAATTGGACAAAAATTGTGGACAAGCAACTGCTATTCTGACAATACCACCTGGAGGAGGCAGAACTGTTAATGGGTTCCCATCAGTTGATGCCATAGCTAACTCAATGCAAACATCTTTCACCTCAACGCACTTCCACAAATCCGAAGACCAGTCAGGAGAACCGGTTGAGCAAGCAGTTGGTTCTAACAACAAACTGACTTGTGATACTTCGGCAGTCCATTTTTTAAGGCTAGCATCAACAGGTTGGCCGTCCCAAACAGAGAGACAAGCAGGATCCTTCTCCAGGTTCAGTAGCTTGAGGTTTAGTGATGGTGACTCGCAGAAAAACAACTTCTCAAAGTGAAGCCTAGCTCCAGCAAATGAGTTTTGTAGGGCATGGTCCTCTTCACCACCAGGATTATCAAATTTGCTAGTGTGCAGAGGAACACTAATTTCTAACTCCTTGAGAGTGAACACAAAAGAATTCACTGAAGAATCTGGCAAAACAGCATCAGGATCGCCAATTATTCCGTCAGCCAAGAAGGAATATATCCTCAAACAAGATTCTTCCTGAAGATGTATCTGAAATCACAAGTGAAAAATGAGAATAACAAAAGAAAAGTTGATATAATTAGATGACAAAGTTTTTGTTTGTCAGAATTATGAATTTATACCATAAGAGGTTGGCAACTAATTACAGTTCGTGAAGCAAAAGATGGAGGGGGTGGAGAGGGTTTGACTTGAAGAGAGTGGAGGCTTATTAAAGGAACACCAACAGGTAACTGCCATTCCTGTTTACCCAAAGGATATATTGGAGGGCAAAAATTCTCACCTGACAAACCAATACAAAAAATAGAAGCATAAATTCTAGGAACCTATATACTATAAACTGGTTATGCATAAATCTTGTGGAAAATATCAACTAGAGTGATTTTAGGACATGTATCAATTATAGTGATTTTAGGACCTTAAAATTAGAAATAATTTTTCCCTTGATTTTAGGATTGATTGAGGATTTTAGTGGCAATTTTTTAGTTTTTAGTTTCTGGTTGTATATTAATACATAGGCTTATACCATTGTTACACAAGTTATTCAAGAAAGTACTGTTCTTTTCCCATCCTCTTTTCACTATCTTCCTTTTCACATGGTATCGTAGCCAATTTTGGCTTTTCGGGGATTCATGTTTGGCCTTCATTGCTTTTTTTCTTTTTCTTTTTCTTTCAGTGTTCATTATTGAATTTTCTGGTGCTTACACTTTTTTCCTCTGATTTTTCAGCCTTCACTGCTGAAATTTTGGGCATTTCCTTTGTTGCTCCTCTTCCTTCAACCAAAGTTCATTGTGTTTGTGACCTCCAACATGTTTGAAGGTCAAGCAAAGCCTCAAGAACAAAATAGGTTTAACAAGGATGAGATTGAGAAGCTGAAAAACTATTGAGGACACTTGAAATGTCTATTGGTAGTACTCTTTGACACACTCAGGTAAGTTCACTAGTTCATGTAGATTAGGAGTATCAGATAAGTCAATAACGAGTTCTTGGTTCAGGAGCTACAAATCATTAAGGGGGCTGACAAGGGCCTTAGGCCCTAAATTCCTGTGAAATTGCTTTCTAGCCCTTTGAACAATTATATAAAACGATGGTAAATTATATTTAGCCCTCAAAAAGTTTTAAATTTGATTTCTTTTGTAGAATTTGTAATATGATAGGATAATTTTGGTAACATTTGTAGTTTAAATCTTATTCATTTTATTAGATAATATTTTTATTACCTTTTCAATCAATTAAATAGATTCATTTACATTAATTATGGTATTAATATTTATTATGATATGTTTATAACAAAAGAAAAAAATTTAAATCTTTATAACATCTAATACTAGTTATATG
The DNA here is from genome assembly GCF_025698545.1 of Gossypium raimondii. Lineage (NCBI taxonomy): Eukaryota > Viridiplantae > Streptophyta > Magnoliopsida > Malvales > Malvaceae > Gossypium > Gossypium raimondii. The sequence continues at coordinate 54,402,492 of NC_068569.1, read as the reverse complement.
GTTATTTTTATTATTTTACTTATAATACTGTCACAAACTCTTAGGCTTAATTCTAGGATTTTATTTTATTTTCTTTCTTTATTTAGACTCGTTGTGAATATAATATTAGATAAATCATGTTAGAGTCTATATTAATGTCTACTTCTTTACCTAGTTAAACTCTTGTAACTTGTATATATGTACAATGTTCCCATGAGTAAATCTATGAGGTTTTCTTTCAAATTCAACTTTCGTTACATGGAATCAGAGCTAAGGGATCGATTTTAGAGTACAAGTCTCATCAAATTAGTCGCAAATAGTGAGTTTTTTAGGGTATTTTCGTTGACTACCAAGGGTTGTCTTTTTTATCTCACCACCAGCCTAGGGAGGTGCGCAAGACTGTTACAAACTCTTAGGCTTAATTCTAGGATTTTATTTTATTTTCTTTCCGTATTTAGACTTGTGAATATAATATTAGATATATGATGTTCGGGTTTATATTAACTTTTACTTCTCTCTAGTTAAACTCTTGTAACTTGTATATATCTAAATACTCCCATGTGTAAATCTATAAGGTTTTCTCTCAAATTCTACTTTCATTACATGGTACTAGAGTTAAGGGATCAATTTTAGAGTCCAAGTTTCATTGAATTTATCGCAAAATAGCGAATTCTAAAGGGTATTTTCGTTGACCACCAAGGGTTGCCTTTTTTTATCTCACCGCTGGGCCACCAAGGCTTCAAGTAGATGAGCTTTGTCACTTGTTCTTCGAATCGAGTCGATTCAAACGGGTCAAATGAGCCTCATTTAATAGATTGATCTCTGTGGAACGTTCTTTGTGCAAGGGATTTGAACCGTGACCTGTGACATTTTCCCCTACCCATGCTCGCATGCCTTCGTTGCGTCCTCAGAATGGCACTGGTTTGACTCACCTTCAAATTTTCTCGACGCCTTAACTCTTCCCTGACTAGTCTCACTATCGGGTAGTCTTGCCCTTCGGAACCTTTGCCTCAACTTTCTTTATCTCCTAACTCGAACCGTTCCACTCATTGGCACATCTTGTTTGCAAGAGCCTATTGCTCTTATTCGCCCACATTGCGACTTGCCTTGATCGAGATAACCTTGATCCACACACATAGGCTTTGGCATGCCCACATTGAACACTTGGTTAAACTTGAATATTCCCACTAACTCTAGGTTGTAAGCCCCTCGACTTACCTGCTTCAGAACTCTGAAAGAGCCCATCATATCTCGATTTACCAAAACAAAACATCGTGGTTGCGAATCATCAAAGATGTGAATACAATCAGCAAAAGGAAAGAAGTTCAAGCTAAGAACAAAATCATAATCATCTAAGTGGATTACCTCGAAATCTTCCTTACACTTCCACTCGTCGATTTGTAGTTCCACTCCTCGTGCTACTCCCATAGTTGGGACCTCTTCAAAATTTACCGTTTTGATCTTATTATTCAATTTTATTACCGAGAGACCAAGTTTGTCCGCGGCTTTCTCTGATATAAACAAGTCTAATGCTCTCGTATCAACAAGAATACTTTTTCTCTGACTTACAATATTGATGTCCACAAATATCAATCCTATCTACCTGTTGCTGACCCAAGCTTCCATAGTCTTTCCTCCTTTGGCTCTAGTTCCTCTCCTATGTTGATAGCAGCGAACTCAGATCGTCTTGGACAGTCTCACACCTATGCAGATCACTACATAAGAAGTAGTCCACAAGCTTCTCGCTCTCTTTGTCCTTTGCTTCTACACCACGCACGATCGAACCAAGCTTCATAGGTGCTTTTTCTAGCTCATCATCCCCCTTGATGGCTAAAAATATGAATCTTTTTAGGCATTTTCTTACCATATGCAGATCGTCGCAAAGGAAGCATTTTATCTCGTTGCCTTTCTCCTTCGGGTTGTTGTTTGTCCTCCACTTCTCGTTTCGTGGTTTTCCATTGCCACCGTTGTTACTATTACTATTGTCATACTCGCCATATTGTTCTTCATCTTCACCACCATTCTCCTTTTCTTTAGGCTTGGAAGACTCAAACGTATCTTTTCTTAGAATAAGTTCAATTAAGGACTTTGCTAACGTCATGGCTTTGGTAAGCTCTCGAACTCCTCGACGTTGCAACTCTTACTTCGCCCATGACTTCAACCAATCCGTAAAGGAGAAGAATATCTTATTATCGCTCAAATCGAAAATCTAGAGCATGAGTTCACTAAACCCCTGTACATATTCTCTAACTATGCCTCATTGCATAAGCTGACGCAACTTTACCCGAGCTTGTGGACCTATGATGCCACCATAAAAGAGGAATACCAGTGAGATACATCGCAATAGTGTTTACCTTGGTAGCATCATAAGGCCTTTGGCACTAAAGTATTGCTCCATTCCTTACAAAAAATTGTCCACATGGCTTGCAAACCTTATCCCTGTAAACTCTTTCGGCTTCGGGACATCTATCTCGCGGTTGGGTGTTGCACCCGACACTCCTCTACCCATGACAGCTCAGCACATAACAAAATCTCTTGAGCTCCTTGATTCTCGTGTTTAAAGCCTTCGTCGTGGACATTGTTTCCTCCTTCAAATCCATCACCATGGCCTCGAAAGCATTATTTCTCTCCGTCAGCTTACCCGTGATGGAATTGAGCTCCCCTTGCGTCTTTTTCACATTGAAATCAAGAGACTTTAACACAGTCCCTGAGCTACTCTTTCATTGAGTCCAACTCATCGGTGTCCCTCGACCACCTCGAGTATCTCCCTCATGTCCCTTGCGACTCCTCAAAATTGACCACTCATCCTTCCAAAGTCGACAGCATGTCACTCGATTGGCTTGCTTTCCCGACCCTCCCACGGGTCTCTATTGCCTTAATTTAATTAAAAACTTTTTTGTCATCTCGATCAGTGCTTTCGCAATCTTAGCTCGGATACCAATTGTAACAGGACTAAAAATTTAGTCTTACAATCTGTGCGACCTTAGGCGATTTCTTCACTTTAAATACGCCTAAATTAGCCTAACTCTCAGAAAATGAGAATTTTTTATAGAAATTCTCCAAAACACCAAATATAAAGTGGAAGCAACTAAAAGAAAAAAAAAAAAGCTCAAAAGAACAAAATAGCCACAAAAAAACAAAGGAAGCCAAGTGTTTGAATAAATGTTCTCAATTAGTATTCACCACTAAAGAATGAAATACTATGGATGATAACAAATGATAAGGCGTGTAAGTTGAACAAGGCCCTCTATGGACTCAAACAATCATCGAGGACTTGATTCAAAAGATTTATAAATGTAATGCTTAGCTTATGATATAAACAATGCCAAGAAGACCATACTATGTTTGTAAGGCACTTGAAAATAAGGGGAGTGACAGTGTTGTTAGTATATATGAATGATATTATTGTATTAGGTAATGATACAAAGGAGATGCAAAATTTAAAAGGATTCTTGTTGAAAGAATTTGACATCAAAGAACTAGGGAAGTTAAAATATTTCCTCAGTATTTAAATGGTGCATTCGAAGTAGGGAATTTTTATTTCATAACAAAAATATATGCTTGATTTGTTGAAAGAAACAAGAATGTAGGTTGTAAGCCAATTAGTACACCAATTAAGTTTAATTGTTGACATTAAGATGCTTCAGAAGATTCAGTTGTTGACAAAAGGTCTTACCAAAGACTAGTAGGAAGATTAACTATTTGGCAAATACATTGCCTAACATCACGTTTGTACTGAGTGTAGTCAGTCAATTTATGCAAAAACTAAGTTGATGCATCTCAAAGCTGTACACAGGATTTTGCAGTATTTACAGGGTAATCTTGGAAGAGGTTTCTTGTTCAAGAAAAGAGGAAGAATGACTTTGGCAGCTTATACTGATGTAGACTATGTTAGATCATTAGTTGATCGAAGATTAACTTCAGGTTATTGTACAATCCTAGGTGGTAATCTAGTAACTTGGAGGAGTAAAAAGCAAAATGTAGTGGCAAGGTCAAGCGCAGAGTCAGAATTCAAATCAATGGCACTGGGAATATGTAAATTGCTTTGGTTAAAAATAATTCTTAATGATTTCAAGATAAGACAGGTAGGTTTGACAACAAATTGATAACCAACATTGCCTATGACCTAATGCAACATGATAGAACCAAACATGTTGAGGTAGATAGACATTTTATCAAGAAGAAACTCCATAGTGGGCTTTGTACCACATTTGTTTCAACAGAGAATCAACTAGCAGATATACTCACTAAGGGACTACCAAGTCATACGTTTCAAGACTTTGTCAAGAAACTTGGAATGAGAGATATGTAAGTGTTTAAATTTTGGTTAAATGCTATAAATAAGTATTCTAGTTGTTGTGGGTTGTACATTAAATAAGTTTACTTTTAATTTTTAATTTTTAAATAGTTAGTTAATGATAAGATTACTTAGTTTTAATAAGGTTGAAAGTGTGTATAAGAGTATGTAAAAGCTGCTTTTTCAACATTGTATGAAGAATTTCAATAGATGAATTTTCTACAAGTACCTATTCATTATCTTGAGGCAGAGTGTGGAAAATATCAATTAGTGTGATTTAGGACATGTATTAATTATAGTGATTTCAGGACCTTAATTTTAGAGTCATTTTGCCCTTGATTTTAGGACTAGTTTAGAAGATTTTATTGATAGTTCCCTAGTTTATAGTTTCTGGTTGTATATAAATACCTAGGCTCGTACCATTGTTGCACACAAGCTATTCAAGAAAATATTGTTCTTTTCCCATCTTTCTTTTTACACATACAAGATGAAATTTTCTAAGTGATACAAAAAGTAATAAACTGATACCAAATTTAGGAGTAAGAAGATGAGAATCAGTAACAGCCTTCATAGATGGTTGCACTAAAGTACAGGGAGGGCGTGAAAAGGTATCCCTGCATCATATCCACTGACATGTTAAACTGAGTATAAACAGTAATACTTCCAAAGTGAAGATGATCCAGCAAGATGCAAAAGATTACACCCAATGATTCACATACACATTCATGTCAATAACATTTATCAGAGTATCATTTCCCAAATTCAAAGTTTTGAGCTAAGCTTATTTGAAACTTTATGCTCGAAAATATATCAATATTTCTGCAAAAGAAAAAAGGGTTGGACTCTTGACTTGATAGTACAAATTACGCTAAAACATCGAGAGAAAAAAATTAAAAAGACTACAAGGGTTGTACAAAGCTCAAATTACTAGCTTTTCAGAAGATATATCCGCTAATCATAAAAGTCAACTTGTTCAAAAATAAAAAATAATCAAGTTATGAGGTGATAGTGCCCAGAGAAACAAGGAAAGCCACATTCAAAGATGCTTAAACCTTTAAATACAGAAGCAATAATTGGACTTAACAGTCGCTAGTTTGAAACAACCAAATCCAAATCATGGAAAATATGAACTATAACAAAATTTACCTTAAAAACAGCCCACCAATCATAACCTTAGACAAATTACGAGAACTTTCTCCATCAGAGACACTGGCCTGCAAGAACAGAACATCCTAACATAAAATTTGCTACATCCCAGCATGACATGACCCCATACCAACAGTCTTGGAAGTTCATGGAAGCAAATATCTTGATGTTCATACCACTTTCAAATAAAATAAAGAAATAATGTTTGGTAAATGATAGAAAGCTTATAGCTCGATGTACAGACATGAGATTGTGACAAGGATCTTGGATTTTTGTAATCAAATTAACTAAGAAGCTATCGCCCACAATAAGAATATTTTCTGAAAACAAGAAAATACTGCATAAGTTCAATTTTTCACATGAAACATGGTTGTTTTCTAATTTAGGATTTGTAAAATACAGTTATATATTTTTATATTTTCTATATCCTAAAAATCTGACAAGTTAAACAAGAATTTCCAGTAGAAAAACAAAATAAGTTATATCTATAAAACCAGAATTTAATCAGAAAAATAAGCTGATGTTCAGTTATAAAGGGCAGGAATCATAGAAAAATACCCGAGAAAAGTGGAGTGACTGCATCAGAAGTTCAAGCCAAAACTCTGCAGGTAAATTAAAACCTTTGAAAAATGTTCTAATGAGAGATGAAAGTCTGCTTGATGGAGGGGATGTAGAAGAGGTTAAAGTGAAAGAGAGTAAACAATTTGCACTATCCTGTTAGCATTTTATTGTTTAGCATTTTATTGTTGAAAAATAAAATGCAATGGTAATACAGCATGCAGTTAACTTTACTCTCCTCCCCACTCCCAGAAAGTAGATGGTGGTTTACTCCACAGTCTGACTCCTCACATTCCCACCCGTTTACTCTACATGATTTCACTTTCAAACTTCCAAAATTGAGATCTAAGAGAATGTTATAAACTACTCTAAAAAGATAGGTAAGTACTGCTTGTTAAAATATAGATGTGTCCATGTGTGCAGAACAGAACAACCAAACAGGAAACAAACCTGGGTCCTTTACGCAAAGAAATACATGGTCCACAACAAGAGAAACTAGAGAGTGTCCTGCTGATTCAACTGAACGCTGTCAGGTAACGAAAGAAGACTCAGTAAACTTTTCCCATAACAAGTTAATTAGATGTACAAATATCAAGTGAACAATAGTAGATAAACTTCAAACCTGCTGAGCCTTTAGATCCACATCTCCTCTATTTAGACATACACATAATCCAGTCAAGAATCGGAGAAGAGCTCGGAGTCCTGCTCATAAGGTTGTCCACGAATTACTTGCTGTGTAGTACCAAACATTTATTTCAAATGGAGAAACAAGCAGTTAGAAAACTGGTTATCTTGTTACCTGGTTCACTTAGTGCAGGGCAAACAACCTCTGTAACATGTAACTGAACCTCAAGGCCTAGTGGACTGTTCAATTCTGTCCTCTGCACGGTGATCTACAGGTAAAAATATTAAGAGTTAGAATGTCAGAAGGACGAAGATCCTGAAAACCAGGAAATACTCTTTACCACCACACAACTGTTTAAAATAACATAAAGTTCATCAAAATATTGAAAATTCATGGTTTGATTACATAAGCCTCTCCTGATATGCCTTCAAGAAAACGCTCTCCCCCAAAAAAAACACGTTTTGCACCATCATCATCTCTCTGAGCTGCTTCCACACGAGGGCGTGCTAAACGAGCATCACTGAACATGTCAGGATGAGGCAAGAGATCAATAGATAGAGACTCCCATTCAAGTTTCTGGAAAGAAAAGAATCTAGCATCATTAGACACTGAGACAAAATGTACAACCTATAAACTCCTGATGAAAGAAGCTGAAGACACAAAAGGACAGATCAAAAGGATAAAACACTTAATATAAAAAGCAGTTCACATGAGGAATGTGCATGCCCGTATGTGCACATATATATAGAGGAACAGAGGGAATCACAAGTCTATAATATGTTACCCTGAAAACATATATGAGATTTTTGTTTGAGGAGAAATCCCGTGCTGCCTTAAGATTTACAACCTGGAAAAATAAAACAAATAGGTAAATACAAACAGTTAAAAAGATTATACTCAATAATACATGAAAATAAATTGGTAAATAGGAACAGTTAAAAAGATTTACCACCTGCCAATTTTCGTTAGTAGTATAAAGTAAAAGGTTGCGCATGGTGATAGAAGCCATAGGTGTCGCCCTGAAAATTGAAATTTTCATCGACTGTCAAAATCATTTGAACAAATTAACCTCTTGCAGTGCACAAGTGATATATAAAGAATGCAGATATTGAAATCCTAGTGATAAGCAACAAAATGTAGAGAACTATCTGTTTTCTCTCAAAATAGATATAGAACAAACAATTTTCTTAGGCAAAAAATGTACAATGTTCATAAATTTTCCTCTTATATCAATGATGATCTCACTTATGACTTATGATGAAATATGCACTGAACCTTGCAGGGATCTTATATTTAGACGTTAACCAAATGTTAGAGAGCTTTTATCCAAAAATCTAGAGAGAACATGAAGTACATGCATCTTTGATTAGAAGTTTCTAGTATCAACACTACATTTTTAACAGTAACCTGAAACTTTTTCGTTTGTAAAATGGTATACGGTTGCATGAAGATCTTAAACATAATTATAAGTAAACTTTGAAGAAAAAGGGCAATTTTATTGTACGGAAGATTCCTCTTTTTAGTGAGCATAGTTCTACAAATTCTTTGTAGGTTAAGTAAATTCTAATATAGCCATCAGAGCAAGTGACATATACAAAAGGAGATGAGTCTTATCTTTTAGAAAAAGGCAACAACCAAATATATAAGTACGAACAAATAGACTCTATGCATATCTCAACTGGTCAAACAAGTAACTTGACAGTTTGTGACCAAGAATTAGCATAAAAACTGAAAACAAAACAACTTACCAAGCTGCTCCCCCTTCGAACCAAGCACCTCCACTAGTTTCAAGTAGAAGATTGACTGTCTGAAACTGTAGAGTCATTCCATCTGAAATCTGAAAATAATAAAAGGACAAAACCTGAAGTATATATTTTGCATCTAAACCTTTGCCCATGTTGCTAGTGACATGCATAAACTAAAGATCTATGTACTGGAATTTTATTTCACTTATTTAATGTAAGTTGAAGATTTAATTGGAGTCCAAAATTCTAATAGGGGCAATACCAACGTGGGGATGAAGTAGGCACTACAAATGTGCTAACCTTGTGGCGTTTAAATCCGTAAATGGTTTGACAATCCAAGGCAGACAGTTTCTACAACCTTAACAAAGATAGCATCTAACCTTGTCAGCAAACCCATAACCGCTACCTTTCCCTGAGCTGGTGGGTGATTGCAAGCTGTGAGGACATACGCAGATATAAGTTGCTTTTAAGTAGAATGTTCCGAAGTACGAATTTACAAATATGATTTTAAGGATGAATCTAGATTACTTGTTTGAGCTGGCAGCAGTATCAACATCAGGATTTTCCTCCAGAACCATATCAAGTCTATCAATTTGCAAAACAATTGGATCGACTTGTACATTTTTTACTTTGGGCAGCTAGCAACAAAAACATAATAATATTTTAGAGAAAAATTATCAGTTATAAAAACTAAGATTTAATCAAAGAAAATATGATCAAAAACCAGTTCAGCAAAACAATTTTTTTAAAATAATAATAATTTGGCAATTTCAACCTTACATTGTTCAGTTCTGAAATATCCTTCCACAAACAGTTTTAATTGAGCAAGTGAAGATAAATTTTCCATTTAAGAGGAGAAAAATTATAAGTAAAACAACAAATACAAAACTAATTACCAGATATCTAAAATCCTTCCAAAAAAACATAGCAAAAATTCTCCACAATTCATAGTAGCTAAGCGAAGATAAATGGTTAAAAGTCTCATAATTCCTCTTTGATTTGTCCCGTGATGATGATGATAATTATAAACAATTGTATCTTGATCTAAGCTGAAATCTAAACAATTTCAGTAGTTAAAATTTCAAATTCTTTATAAGTTCAAACATAAAACTACAAATTAACCTAAGTAATCATCGATTTTCCAATTCACAATCGAAAACAGTAACAAAAGTAGAAACTCACAATTATCTCCAATTTCCCAATTTTGGCTGTCGTCACAGTCAAAGCCAATGGCAGCCCCATACTCGCATGTAAAGCATCACCATTTATATCTATCACATTCCAAATTTATTTATTAAAAAAAATGAAAATGGAAGCCTGATTTTAGATCCAAAAATCAAAAAGAGTACCTAAATTAGAGAGTTGTCCTGTACGGCCTTGCAATTTAAATTGATCTCTTGAGAAAGATTTAAGCCAGTACTTCAAAGTATACTCCAATGCTCGAGCTAAAATCGATTCCATATTCAAATCGAACAAACAAAATTTTAAAAAAGAAAAATTCTTCTCAACTTTTTAGAAATTTCGTTCAATATTCATAATTTCATTGTGAGAAAATCGAATTATTTTTTATGGAAATAACCCGAATTTTAGGGGTTTTAAGATTAATGGTCGGAATTTATTTTTTAATTATTATTAACTTTCAGGAGAGGGAAACTTGGAACAGACTACAGGGAAAGGAAGGGCGGAGAAGAAGAGGAAGAAAGATGGCACGTGTGAGTCATATATGGCACGTGTGGAAAATGGTATACGGAAGGGTGTACTGTATCTTGATAATGTGTCAGGAGTTGAAAGGTTGGTTTGTCTCCTAAGGAAGGAATTGGAAAGTATAAAATAAAGTAATATACAATATATACAAATTTAGTTGGATCGGAAATCAGTTAATATTTTTTAAAATTTCGATTATCAGTTAGTTCGGTTTAAAATTAGGTAATTAACCAAACTTAATCATTAATATTATGTGTTAATTTCAAGACTTATGTAGTGTTTCAAGAAATAAAATTTTGGTTGATTTGGTTAACTTTCAAGATAAAACATATATTTCGGTTAATTTAATGTATTTTATACTTGTTTTAACTAGAAAAACAAAAACATATAAATTTCGGTTAATTTGGTTAACCAAACAAATTAATCGAAATATTTCGGTTCAATTAATTTTTTTGAAAAAACTTCGGTTCGATTAACGATTAAAGGATTATACAGTTTGATTAATTCGGTTAATGCTAATTTGGTTCGGTTATTCGTTTGAACACCCGTATATATTTATATTATTAATAAAGTCCCTAACTGAACTAGTTTCATAAGCCAATCAGACACCAACTCGATTAAAAAATTACAAAATTATTTAAGAGTATTTTAATCTTTTATTTTTAAAAAATAATAAAAATCGAACACCAACTTGATTAAAAAATTATAAAATTATTCAAAGGTATTTTATCAATAAAAATATAAATAAGTTGAGACTTGAACCCATATCAATTAAATTAATAAAAACTAAAATTTACCGCTCAACTAAAGTACCATCTTAATATTTTTATACATTTTAATTTTTATTATGCACATTTTTTATCTACTTCAATTGTATCTATACCTATATATTATTAATAAAGTCTCTAATTAAGTTGGTGTCACGAGTCAATCAAGCGCCAACTCCGTTAGAGAAAGTATAAAATAACATTTCATAATTAAAATAAATATTAATTTTAAGGGTATTTTAATCTTTTTATTTTAAAAATTTTAATAAAATATACAAAAAATAGGATTTGAACTCATATCAATTAAATTAATAAAACCTTAAATTTACCACTCAACCAAAACTTCAGATTAATATTTTTTACATTTTAATTTTATTATGCACACTTTATTACCTCTATCGGTTGTATATTAATAATGTATTTAATTGAATTAGTGTCATGAGTTAACTCAATCTCGACTCAAGATTGATGACAACATCATGATAAACAATTTAATCTATTTTTTCATTTTAATAACATATATATTTCATTTGTTATTATTAGTCAGTTTCAAATTATGCAATTCAATATGAACTTATTTCAATTTTCTTTTATTCACAAGTTAAAATATTTTTATTTTAATTTCATACATATTACATATATGTTGCTATTATTATTAGTTTCAAACCTTACATTTCATTATTTACTGTACATTATTTTTAGACACACACATGGGTTCTAAATATGTGGTTTCCACACGAGTATGCGTGTGATAATATTTCTAGTATAGATAATATCACAGATTGCGTTGGTGTCACAACCAATTTGATATTTAATTTTTAAAAAATAAGATTTTAATATTGAATTTTCTTTTACTCACAAGTTAAATTATTTTTTTATTTTAAATTCGTACATATTGCCTATGCATTGTTGTTATTATTATTAGTTACAAACATTATGTTTCATTATTTATTGTATATTATTTTTAAACATACTTGTGTTTTAAATATATGATTTCCACATGCATATGTATATGATAAGATTTCTAGTTATATATAAAGTGTCTAACTGAGTTGGTGTCACGAGTCAACTCGAAACTAACTCAGTTGTAAAATTACTAAAACACCCTTACTTTAAAGGGTAATTAATATTATTATGAGAGTATTTTCATCCTGAGTTGGTCTCACAAGTCAACTCGAAATTAAGTCAATTGTGAAATTACTAAAAACACCCTTACTTTAAAGGATAATTAATTTTATTATGAGGACATTTTAATATTTTTATATGATTTTCAAATAAAATAATTAAAAAATGTTATTTAAAAATTGAACCCACAACCATAAATCCATATAGAAAAATCTTCACCACTCCACTAATAATCATTTATTAATATGTTTTTATAAATATATATTTTAATATAAAATATTTTCATTCACCCACGTCGTGAGTGTGATGAAATTTAGTATGAAATAAAGGGATTGCTTGCTAAATTTTAGTGTTTATATTCAATTGTCGAATTGTCTCTTCTAACAACATTGTTTCTAAAGTTTGAATTTTCATCTTTTTTGAAAGTGCAATGTTTTACCACTACATTCAATATGATATGAATTTTAGTATTTTAATATAGTTTTATATATTCATCTATATTCATATAAAATATTTGAGTTAATATTTGGTATCTTGACAATTGCACTTTTTTATCCCACAAGTAATCTTAAAAATATGTAATGTATTTTTTTAAATATTTATTTTTTCAATATTTTACCACATCCCTATAAGATACTTGTCAACTCTCTAATTCGCATATGGAGTCTAAAACTCTATTTATAGAGTACCAAATATTTTCTCAAAATGTTTTAAAAATATTTTAAAAACCAACTTTTAAAAACTTAAAATCTTATTATAAGATGTTTACATTTGCCTAAGGAAAATATGCAATAATTATTGGTTGAAGTATTTGGAGGTCCCTGTATTATAATTATAGGAATTGGATTAAATTAATTTTATTATTAAATGGATCAATTTAATCTCTATACTATTAAAAAGAACTAAAGTAGTCCAAATTGTAAGGAAATGAAACCTATGACCATCTATTTATTTCATGCAGCTTTGCTCATGTTATTTGTTTGCATTGGATATCGGTTAAGAATGGAGAGTTGGAGAGGAAAAAGATTCCTAAAACAAGTATTTACGAGTCATGGTAATCTTTTTATTATGGTTAACTACTTAAGAAGTAAAGTAACTTTCTAGATAGACGATGATGTGATAGATATGAACTAAGAATCCATGTGCAATCCATGAAGAGTTGGAGAGAAAAAAGATCTCTCCTAAGGTCAAAGAGAGTTATTTATAAACGAAGATAATCTCCCTTTGGACTCAAGTCTTGACACGTTAAGAACAAAATAACTTTCTAGATAAGTAGTGATGTGACTCATATGGATTAAGTAGGACTCCCACGTGCGACCCATGTAAAACATTGTCCAATACCTATTCCTAACAAAATGGATCGAAAGAGCTCCACGTATTGTACATGTACCTAGGAGTGAGCATTCGATCGAATCGAATCGAATCGAATAAAAAATTTTCGAGTTAATCGAGTTTTCGAATCTTATTTTATCATCCTAACTTTATTTGAAGTTTTCTCGAATCGAGTCGAGTGAGATGGAATTCGAATCGAATCGAATCGAATATATTTGTTCGAGTTAAATTTTTAAAAAATAATTTTGGGTCCTTATAACCGTTGTCACCCATCGTAATAAAATTTGTCTACCTTAATCAAATTTTTATTAACTTTCATCACCTCATAATTTATTTATTAATTTTTATATCTTGATTAGTTTATTTGCTTGCTTAGTTGTTTCAATTATCTTGATTCTTGTCACTATGTATTTTGGAATTAAAAATATATTAAATGTAAAAATATGATTTTTAATAAAAGTTATTTCAAAAATAAAATGTGAAATTGATACCAATATAAAATTTTAACACGAATATTTTATGGCATAATTAATAATTCAATTTTAATATAAATATTCAATATGACTAAACAATTCAATAATATAAATAATATAAAATGTGAAATTTAATTTAATAATATAAATAGTAAATATAAATAAAATTATTACTATTTATGTTTATTGATTTTTGGATAATTTTGATTTTTTATTTGAGTATAAAGAGTGAGAAGTAAATGTTTAGGGGGAAAATAAAAAGTTTTGGGGAATAAAAGTTTGAAGGAAAGTAAATAGGGGAGGAAAATTTTGGAGGGAAAATATTAAAAAAAAAATTGGAGGGGGGAGGGCTTGGGGTAGATGGGAGGTGGGAGGTGGGATGGAAAGGGAATAAAAGTTTTAGGGGAAAAGTGGGAAGGAGTAAAAATTTTGAGAGAAAATAAAAGGTTTTGAGAGTTTTTGGGAGTAAAATTTTGAGAAAAAGTAAATGGGAGAGTAAAATTTTAGTGGGAAATGGATTTTGGGTAGATTGGGGGTTGGGAGGGGAGGAGAGTAAAAGTTCTAGGGGGAAAGTGGGAAGGAGTAAAAGTTTTGAGGGAAAAGTAAAAAGGTTTAGGAGTTTAGGGTAAAACTGTCAAATATTATAGTTTGATATTCAAATTATTCGAATTATTCGAGTTATTCGAATTCGAAAACTTAACTCGATTCGAACTCGAAATTCGAAAAAAAAATTCGAGTTGATTCGAATAACTCGATTAACTCGAATAACTCGATTCGTTTAACTCGAAATTCGATTTTTTTTTCGATTTTTTCGAGTCGAATCGAGTTTTGCTCACTCCTACATGTACCCATCTGCGAGGTCCATAGTTGGCATGAATGGCAGCTCAAGCTCGTAGAGACAACAAGAAGAAGCAGATATTCTAAGATGCCTTATTTTTATTTCGTTGGTACGTGTTGCACTCTCTTGCAAACGCTTGATTTGGTAACAAAGAATAGATATAAATATATTATACAAAAACTCAATCGAGATCAAACCATTACGATTTCATAATCAAACATTAGTTTCTTCCTGCTTGAACTCAGCCTTTCAATTATATAAACGTATTAAAACAAAGAAATCAAAACTGTGAACTAAAATATTGCATTAATTCCACAAGTGGAAATGTTGAAGAAATCAAGTCAGTATAAGTAATATAAATGTGGTAAGTGAAGGGGTTGCTTGCTAAAAATACAAGAGCAATGGCTACTATACAGATGGGTACATGTTAGAATCTCTCTTTTCTCAATCTACTAATGCAATATAGATACATATGGCTAAATGAACCATGTAAAAAAGGTGGTTTTCATATATGAGATCAGCCATAGCTCAATCGAGAATTCGAAGTCCGGATGTTGAGTTGACGTCGGGGAGTCCCAATCTCACAAGCATTGACCCTAGCTGCGAAACGCAGTGAGCATAGGGATTCACCGGCTGAAGAGGGTTCGGGAGAGAGATTTACGAACATCAGAGTCTTTGAATCCCCACCTAAACAAGGCTAATCACCATAGGATAAGAGAAAATTAGACACTCAAGACGGGAAATACAAGGAGATAGAGGAGGGGTTGTAGATACCCTCAAACTCCAAACCTATTGAATATCATTTTTTGAGGATGATTGCATGAACCAACTGAGTTAAGTCGTAAATTCTGCTTTACTATGTTAATATGTTTTATTATTGATTGATATATGAATTCCATGTCTCCATAGGCAAAGACTATAACTTTAACTTCACAATTTATACTAACAATACATGCATTAATCATAAAAAGGCTGGTTAACCATAAGATAAAAGAAAATTACACTTAAGACTGAAAATCCAGGGGCAGCGGAATGGTTGCAAATACTCAGATTCAAATTCCGAACCTGGTGGATGCTATTTTCTTAAAGGATGGCTGCATGAACTAACCGAGTTAAGCTTCGGGTTCTACTTTACCATGTTTTATTATTGATTGATGTATGAATTCCATGTTTTCCATAGGCAAAGAATATAACTTTAATTGCATAACTTATACTAAAATGAAAATTTTTTAGGTTAAAGTTTTAAACAACATTAAATTTAAATGTTATAAAAAATGTAGATTTGCCATATTTTAGAGTTATGTGGGAAAAAAAAACAAAATTCTGTAATTTTTAAAACACGACAAGGACTATTTTCTTTTTCACATCATGATAAGTCAGCATTTCTAAGGTTCAACCTTACCGTCGTTTATAATATTACCTATGCCTATAATACAAAGACCCAACAAGTAGTTTAACCAACATTTTTGTTATATTCAGAATTGAAACTGCATGTGTAGAGAGTTACCTGAAGAAGATAAGTGAGTTTTGAGTTCCTAAATGGTACATGATCTTCCTTCTTTGCCAATGCAAATATAACATCGGCTAAAGACGATAGACTTTTATTAATGGCCTGAATAAAATCAAATAAAAGAAAAAAATCAAAAAAGGAAATGAGAAACAGAGTATACTGATATTAAGTAATAAGTTTAGGTAATAATACTTGAGTCTCTTTCAACCGGTCCCCTGTTGAGCCACTTTTGGATAGTCGTTCACTTCCAGCAAGATCGATTAGATTCAAGACACCTTGTACTTGTTGTTCAGTGCTCTGTCGATATATATACATGCATTAGTTCATGGCCGGAAAGATTGAGACTGGTATAGCATTATATTTACATGGATTATGGCAGAACATCGACTTGTACCTCATTAACACCAGTTATTCGCATTGTGAAGACAAAATGACTTCTCGATGATTGTTCATTCATTTGAGTTCTCCCCACGGACCTAAATGAGACAAACACAAACTTCATAAGAATTCTAATATTCTCGCCTCAAATTTTCAACCGACAATACGAGGCAACTCTAAAATGTTTACCTGCTTTGTGCAGCTCGGTCTAAAAGAAATGAGACCTCTCTACTACTTTGAACATCCACAATAGTTAGATCTGAGACTTGAGTGTTTCCATTGGCATCGTGTTTAATCATATATTGCTTTCCAGTAACACCATTTTCAAATCGTGATGAATCCCGGTTTGTTGATAACAAATCACGGATTGTTTCATTGTATATTTCTAACATTGAGACCTACGAATATTTTTCAAAGAAAAAAGTTGACTAAATTATCCAGAAAAGATATAAATATATCACAGAGCATAGATAGCAAACAACCTGCATTTCATATCTCCAGCCTTGATGTTGAAGAGCTTGTATAGTTTGAAATATTTGTTCTAACGAACGAGGTATTAATCCCTTCTCATCCGGCTGTCCCGGTTTGCCCATCATAGTGTAGGTTTTACCCGAACCAGTTTGCCCATAAGCAAAAATGCAAACCTATAAAAACATAAAATTGTTGCATGATGAATGAATGAATGAATGTATGCATATTTGTAGGTAAAAGTACCATGGAGGCCCCTGTACTAGAAGCCAAATTGCATTTTGCTCCCTCTACTCAAAAGATGGGAAATTAGTCCCTATACATTAAATCAAAGAGCAAATTGGTCATTTCTGTTAAAAATTTCATTTATTTATACTGTTAAAAGTTGGCGTGATTGAGAGAATAACCAGATAATGATACATGGTGTGTCATGTGTACCCCATACTAATGTACAGAGACCAATATTTAACAATAGAATGGATGGGATTTTTAATAGAAAGACCAGTTTGCTCTTTGATCTAACATACAAGGACTAATTTGCCCATTTTTTGAGTAAAGAGGGCAAAATGCAATCTGACTCCTAGTACAGGACTTCCATGGCACTATTACCTATATTTGTATGTATGTATGCATACAAAACCTTGTAACCATCAAGAGCACTTTGTACAAGTTGTGAGATTTCGACAAAAACTTCCTCTTGTGACACATCAGGCATAAATACTTTATCGAAAATGAAAGAATGCTTCTGCCCTGACAAAAAGACAAACATCAAATAAGCTTTTTAACTTCGAAAACAATATAATTCATACATAACAAGATCATAGAGCATTTGATAATAACTTATATATATATATTGGTTCATTACCGTTATGTGTCATGTCAATGCTGCGATCAAGGTATTCCATTACTGTGGGATAAGAGAAAACCTTCCCATGGTTACTTGAACTATCATCAGCCAATTGAGGACGCACTCGACAAAATACACGGATATTCCCCTTCAATTCCTACAATAGAAAAAGCGATCCGTTGGGATAATATATCTGCAGTAATGTAAACATAAGATATAGTTTAAAGATTACCAATATAGTATTATGCAACTTCTTTCGTAGCTTCTCTCCTTCTATAAGCTTAAATTCTGCATCTTCTAAGCATTTATGTAACTCCTCTATGATTTCCTTTTGTCCTTCAAACTCCTTTCTTTTCTCAAGTGCGAACGTATCAGACATCTAAGTTGAGAAAGAAGCATAATTATAATAGGAAGTTAACTATAATAATGATATAAATAATTTTTTGTCAAAAAAAGAAATAGAAGAAAGAACCTGTAATTTCCTCTCTGCAACCGCTAATTGATCGTGCAAAATTTGTATTTGATTACCTTGCGACAAGCATTTCTCCTGTAAAAGATGCAAAGCGTTTCATAATATATTCAATTATCCATGCCTAAGGGGAAATCAAAGTAAATGAGAAGCAAAACCAAACCTCCAATCCACTCGAGTTGGTTGCCAACTCTTTGTATTTCGATGCTTCAACAGCTAGACTTTGCGCTTGCTGTTGATATTGGTCACGATCGTCCTTAATCTGGTGTAGCTCCATTCTAAGACATGCAACTTCGTTCAGCAAAGCATCTTTTTGCTTCATAACCCCATCTTGTGAAGCCTAACGTACATAAATAATGATAAATGAAAAAATTTCCTCGAAAATCACTAGGGCAAACCTTACCATATGTAAATTCCAACAACTAACAATGAAGCATTGTGCATAACAAGCCATTGAAGGACTAGAGTACTACAAATGATAAAAGATATGCAATGAGAGACGACTTTCCAAGCCATGGAAACTTACTATAGATGAAGTGAGTTGATCTTGCAACGATTTATGTTCACCCCTTAAGTTATGAAGATTTTCCACAGCAGCCAATCTCTCTTTCTCACCGCGCTTAATGGTTTCATGAGCAGCGGTGACATCCGTCTGGAGTTTACTGTTATATATCTGTAAACTCGAGTTGTATTCTTGTAGTAGCTTGTACATATCATTTATCGATTCTATCTGCAACGTTCAAGAATCGCATAATTCAGCAATAGAAAAACCAAGGCACAAAAGACTTCGAATAAGATCGAATTTTTGTTATATTTACCCTTTGATTAGCACTATCAAGCTCAGCTCGAACTTTATCAAGCTCTTCGGAGAGAGAAGCCTTTGACCTTTCAATACTATCCCGAGCTTCTTTTTCTTTTACAAGAGAATCCATTGCAGCCTGATTGTTACATTCAAAAGAACTAATCATGTTCCGAACACAAAACACAATAACGAAGAAGTCTATGACTGAAACTCGTGTTTTCCTACCTTCTTCTCAGATTCTTCTTTCACGAGCTGCTCTTGTAAAGAAGCCAAGCTATTTCTTAGCTCCAAAATTATCAAATTCATTTCTTCATCCTTGTTTTTCAGAGCCATCTCTACAACAAAATAGATTAATTTACATAAAATAATCAATACGATTATAAAAATAAATATATAAAACAAAGATTCAATACCCATTTCATAGCATCTTCTTTCAGTTAATTCCAAAGCACTCCTTAATTTCTCTTGTTCAAATGCATATTCTCCTTCAAGTTCTTGGAACCATCTAATGCAAAGCCTAAGCCTCTTTATATACTCCATCATATTCTCACATCTCTCCTGAAAAGAGAAACAGAAACAAACTGAAAAAAATCGAAATGAATTCAAACTAAACACCTACAAATACAAGTTAAGCACACTCACCTTATAGTTAAACTTGTTCTTGGATTTCATTTTCTCACTCACTAATGCCTCCACATCCTCTCTAGTGAACTCAATGGCACCGCATTCAGAACCGGCATGGCTCACCGGCGTGCTATCGGGGCCAAGATCTTGGGAGCCATTTACAAGAGAAAAAGCTAGCCGGAGCCTACCATTATTTGGAGTGCCAATCATTTTTTGAAATCCAAGCTTTTGCCCCTTCTCTTCACTCACTTCAGCAGCAATGCATTTATTCTGCAAATCCAATAATAAAAAATTCCACCCAAAATTGTGAAGTTAAAAAAAAGAAAAAAAGTATTCAGCTTCCATTTTTTTTACTCTCAAATAATATTAGTCCATTAATGAAAAGTAGCTACAAAATTGAAACTTCACCCTAAAAACTGGGATAGAAAGCCGATCTGAACCCTAAAATGACAAACAAAAGGCACTTACTAGCAAAAATTGGTAAAAAAATAATATTAAAATATAAACACCAAAATGAAAAACGAAAGATACCCATTTACAAGAAGAACATGAAGAATAAATCTTTACCAAGAAAATGGGAAGAAAAAAAAAAGTCTTACACCATAACCAAATGCTGAAAAAAACACCCTTAAAAACCCCAGATTGATTTGTAACAACTTTTAAGTTCCAAAATGTAAAACAAAAGATACCCATTAATGAGAAGAACATGAAGAGACTGAATCTTTACCAAAGAAAGTGAAACTTTTTAACTTACTTTTGAAGTGCTTGGGGTTGTAGTGGAAGTAGTTGAGGGACTGGTAGTGTTATGATGAAAGGGAGGTTTATTCTGATTCTTTGAGCTCATTTTTGAAGAAAGAGAAGCTTGTGAGATCTAAACGGGACCGTGAATTGCATTCAAAGCTACCAACAATCACGGCCGTTGCTTTTACTAGCACGAAGATGGATGAATATGAATCAAGCATAAGACACTCATGAACACTCTCCAAAATTTTCTTTACTAATCTCCCCCCAAAAAAAAACCATTATATAATTTGTTTTTGGATTTTTTATTATTTATTTATTTATTTATTGATGGAAATGATTAAAAAAGAGTCGTTTTTTGGAGTTTTATTACCGTTGAGATCTGGCTGAATTTTGCTGGATGTTTGAAGCTTGAAGGGGGTCTCGTGTTGCTGGGCTGCTTGGGATGGCAATATTGCCCTTGCTTAATGCTGCATATTCCACTCTCCAAATAATTTGGGTTCATTATTAATAATTTATAAAATAAATATAAAAATGCGTCTTGAATCTGCTACTATGAACCATCCATGTTACTTGATGTTCATGGCTTGCCTTTTTCTTGGTAATACGTAATAATCTTTATAAGAACATTTTGTCGGTTGGCTTCATTCATGCAATATTTGTTGAATTCAGTAATGGTGCATGTCTGCATTAAGACATGTTAATGGGTCGAGTCTAACACCATGTTTGATTTGGTGTATTGGTGGCCTCTAATCGGTGGGCCCTACTTAATCCCTCTCTAATCCGCCGTTTGGTTCAATGTATTACTAATACGTGTGTAATCCATTACTTCCCTAATCGGTGAAAATCACCGATTTCTATTCCCCTCTTTTGCCCAGATTAGGTACCGCTTCAGCAAACCCTCCCTGTTTTACCCTCCCCATCCCCTTTGTTTCTCTTCTGTTCCTTCTACCTTCATCCGATTTGCTTCCTTGTTTCTTTACTTTTCTTTTCTGCCGATTTGCTCCCAGTTTATTTTCTTTTCTTTTCTGCCAATTTGCTCCCCCGTTTCTTTTCGGTTTTCAGATTAAAAGAATCAGGCCACGTTTGGTTGGCACCCTCTTTATTCTTGGGAGAATATCAATGCCTTTGTTTGGTTGGTTCCTCAAATGCGTAATAGGGATTGATCTTTGAATGCTTTGAATGGCCATTAGACCATGGCGAATAGAAATAAAGAAAATTCTTCCCAAAATCTCCTTCACACTTTCTCTGCAAATGCGTTCAAAGTTGCTTCTTTTATCACGACATTACACTTTCAGTTAGCGATTTTTCTTTTCAAGTTTAATTTCGTTTGGTTTCGTTCTTGCAATAATCAAATTTTGTTTAGAAGGGTTTTTGGTGATGGGTTTTCTTTAAATTTTTCTAAAATATAAGTTACAACTCAACTCCCAAGTCTCGTCTTTCGGGGAGATAATGTTTCGTTCTCTTATGGGAAACCTATGGACTAGAATTGAATTGCTTGGAGTCAATCGTAATCACCATATCGATCTCTTCCTCTTAATCCTTGTTTCTTCTTTGGAGAGGACAAAATAAACTAATTAATGGAGGAGATAACTCAAAATTTGATGAATTTATATTGTTTGTAATACTCACTCATATCTCTTTTGCAATATTTGTCATTCTTTAAGTTAGAGTTTTATTCCCAAATTTCTTCTTGATAATCACTTAGTCTTCATTATTGTATTTCTGATATTTGATTTGTTTGTGTTTGGAGATAAGGTGCAACAGATGAAAATTTATTAAGAAATATACGTTATAGTGCTTTGGAGCAGACAAGTTGATGTCCGGACACTAGAGGTCAAATGGAAAGCGAAGTTATGGTAGCAGGCAAGTATAGACGGCTCTGTCGGTATAAATAGAGTTGAAAATAGATATAGATGTATCGCATCCTCTTCCAAGTACAAGATGTCTCGATTCCCTATTATTGTAGTATAAATTCAACTAGTTTAGGTGGATCTACAATTTATTAACTTGGGGCATTACTTGTTGGCATTTCTTTGCGTTTATCACATTTATTGGTGTCAAAATACAATATCTTTGAAGTGTGTCATCTATTACTCTGTTAGATAATAACCTCTAATTTGAAATGGTTGTGTCGTTCTTCCGGTGTTCATGTATCGGGTTGGGTGACCTAAACATGCCATACTTCTTGCAACTTCTTTGTCAGTGCGATTACAATTAGGTCTCCTTTCCAATTTTGTTGTGACATTGGAACCTCTACATGTCTTGCTCATCTTTTTGTTTTGCCAATGATCTGATATTCTTTTTGGCGTTACCATCTAACATTACATATCCCTTTCTATTGTTGTATTGGAGCTATTACTTGTTGTGATGCATGGTGCATTCTCCTCCCATTGCAGCACACATGCAGATGCACTTGTTCTTTCTCACTTCCATTTTTTCATTCTCTTTGTCATTACATTGTATTTCTAAGCATTTGTCTTGTTGATTTGTTATTTTCTCTTGGTTGCTATTGTGACATATGTTTAGCTTCTTTCGATGGCATTGCAAAGGAACTTATCTTGTTTCGATGACACATATATTTTATTAATTATTGGATAGGTGGAGTATTCATTGTGTTTATACCAGTATTTTTGCAAAAACATACAACCATGACAGTATTTCATGTATGTGTCAACAACACATCTTGATCCAACTTACAATAGAATTCTAGTAATGATAACAATAAACTATCCACCAAATGAATTTTACAACTTTAACCTTAGAAAAAAGGGCATTATGTGCTATATAACAACAACATAAACTCCATTACTTTTCGGTTTTCATGATCGTAAATGGCATAAAATCCGAACTTAATGGCATAAAACAATAGAACTACGTTCTATTAGCGAAAGTAGATTATAAAGAACATTCTACATACCAATCAGCAAAATCACCCCAAAAGAACTCATATATTTCTCTCCCAACGTCCCCAAAGAAATATTTGTTATAACTCTCGATGTGACATCAATAAGCATATGCGCTTTGAGAGTAATTATTGTTTAGGTTGGGTTTGAAGTTCTTTTACTTGTCTATTTTGTGTTTATTTTGGATTTCTTTTAATGGTAATTGTTTATTTATCGCAAGCGAGTGTCGGATATGTTATATTGATTCTTATTTAGGGTGGAGAGTTGAAGCTTTGAACCGAAATGAATTAGTTTTTCCTTGAGCGGGCGCCATGAAAGGCCATCTTATAACTGGGAGTATGATGTTCACAAGCTCATGCACCTAGAGGAACCGACTTAAATTTTCCTTTCACACGATTGGCGCTCGTGACACTAATTATGGAAGCGGCAACAACTTGTTCGCTACAAAAAACAATTCAAAGATGAGGTAATTATAACCGATTGGTGGAAATGCATATATGTGAAAAAATGAAAATATTCATATCAAGCGTATTCGGTTTTCTTGTTGACCATTCTGGTTGCCCAATTTGCTCAAAAATTCAAACCATTTTATTGGTTTGAAGCTTACTTACACTGCAAATTCACCACTCTTGTTGAACATGAAGAGGGTGGTCGGCGACAAAATTTCTTGCACTCGATAATTGCCTTCCTGTATGCAAGTTCTTGTAGGTATCTATCATAAGTTTTGACCATTTCGTTTAGGTTCTTTCTTTTGGTCTTTCTTTGGAAGCTAATTAATGAATTCGGCTTTCTCGATCTTTTAGATTGTTGATATTTAATATGATCCAGGACCTTATGAGGTTCAATACGATGAAGAATGGTGGCAATAACACGAAATTGAACTGTCTTTCCTTTGACCTTCGGCGTGGAGACTTTGGGTGTGTGTATACATGACATTTTTGTTTTGGCCATGCCACTCATCTCGCTTCGCTCTCTCTTGGGTGGTTTTACAAGAACTAGTGAGCCGACAACCTTTGTTCTAATATGTAGGAGAACACACTCGACATGCAAAAATCGATGTTCAAACTTTTTGATGTTGTAAAACTATATAACATATGGATTATGATGTAGAATTTCATTTTCATCTAACTTTTCTTAATATAAGTTAATTATGTTTATGCGAATATAATTCTCAAGTTATATTTTGATTTTAGTAAATTCATATAAGAACATTTTATTATTAAGAATTTTATGAAATTATATATTATTATTAAATTATATTTAATATTAATTATTTTAAATTGTATAAATTCATATAAGAAAAATTATTATCAATAATTTTATGAAATTATATATTATTATTAAATTATATGTAATAATAATTATTTTAAATTATACAAATTCATATAAGATAATTTATTAGTTATAATTATTTTAAATTTTATTAAGTCATATATTTTAATTAAAATATATTTAATATTAATCATTTCAAATTATCTTTTATAGTATCATATATTACGATTTGAGTAAATTCATATCGAATATTAATTATTAAAATTTTATTAAATTATATATTTTAATTATAATATATTTAATATATTTAATAATAATTATGTTTAAATATGATTAAATTATTTATTATTGATAATAATAATCTTATTAAAATTTAAATAACAATAACAATAATCATTTACCAAAATAAATTTATGCTAAGGGTATTCTAGTTATTTTAGTTTTTTCCATTATGCTATTATACCTCTATTCCATTCAACCAAATACAAGATTACTATTACGCCTCTATTCCATTACATTCAACCAAACAGTTGATTTGCTATTACACATCTATTCCATTACACCTCTAATCCAATACACATCTAATCCAATACAGCAACCAAACGTGCCTAAGTATTATATTAATATATTTTATGTTTTTCTAAGTCTAGCTTGATTCAAATATATGTTTAAAATTTTATTCAATTTTTTCATTTTCAAATAAACTTTCGTAAATATATAATTATTCAAATATATGTTTATACTTGTAAATGTGTTTTCTTTTAAAAAATTTTTGTGTTTTCCATTTAATGATAATATTTTTATCTTTATATAAATAAATTTATCTTCAATTGATTTTACTGCATTAATGTATATATTAGATTACAATAAATTCATGAGGTTGGACGAAAAAAGATATTATAAAACTAATTTATTTATTAAAAATAAAATAAAATGTTATTAAAATGGTAAAGTTAAAAATTTATGATTTATAATGTCATTAGTTTAAATTTTACCACCTGAAAAATTTTATTAATTAATAAAAATATGAAAAGATAAAAAAATATTCTAATATTGATATAACGTACTCTGTAAAATGAATAATTTATTATTATTATTTCCGTAACATCATCTCAACAACTTAAATAATAATATAAATAGAGGCGGATTTAGGGGTGGCAAGAGGCCCGACCCCCCTAAAATATAAAATTATTATTTAAGTTTTTAAAAATTATAAAGATATAGACTATAAAAAATTAAAATTTCTTTCGGCCCCTAAAATTTTGTCCTGGCTTCGCTCCTGAATATAGATGTATATATGGATCACAAAATTTTAATAATATTTTATTAAGAAAAAAGAAAAAGAACGATAAAATCTTAAATTTAGGTAGAAAATTTAATCTAATGGAATTGCTTCCTTGCCAAGCAAAAAAAATTTTCCTCATGATTTTATTGATTAAATGCAAAAAAAAATTTAAGCAGTTAGGTATGAAGAATTATAGCATTGGAAAATATTTGAATACATTTAGAATTAAATAAATAAAAGTTGGGATAATAAAATTGATGATGATCAACTAAATTTCAGCAAATAGCACCCATTTTTATTTATTACAATAGCCATTGATGAGATCTGTGTCTGGTCTGACGAAAAAATGAGCTGAATCTCATCATTAATTTGCTGAATTAAGTCAAATACTGTTATTGTCTGCGTTTAGGGTAAGAAAAATAATGGATATTAATTAATAAAAACATAAGTTATTTATTGATTTGAAGTCTATTTTTTAAAAAAATTTTAGAGATATATGGCCACAGATTGACATATAAAGGTAATATTTACTCTACGCACAGTTAACATGGTTGCAGATTTCATGGTAGCATTAGTAGAAAATATTCCTCTTGATTTTAAAATTCATGATGTTCACTTAAGATGATCGAAATGGAAATTCTATAAGACAGCATTAGTGTCAGATATAATTCCTATTATGGCTAAATGTATTTAGCTTCCTTATCAACCAAAAAAAATTTAGAGATATATTTTTATTGAGAAAGTAACCACTTCCATTAATGTAAAATTCAATTCGTGTTACCCCTCTTTCGTATATTTTTCTATGATTAGTATTTTAATAATTTAATTGTTAAATTTTATATTTTATTTTTTTGGATCATGTATGTCAATTTTGACATAATTTTAAAATTTTTTAACTATTTATTTTATGTAAAAAAAAAACTTCCAAATACACCTAATCATGGGTTGAGTCACCTGTTCAGGCCTGGTAGGCCGGCCTGAAAAATGGGAGGGTTTGAGCAAAAATATAGGTTCGAAAAAAGGGTTTGGACAAAAAATAAGACCTATTTTTTAAACGAGCTGGGTCTCGAGTAGGATTTTTGTCTCGAGCCCAGCTCGAATTAGTTGTTTTGCTGTTGTTTTGTTACCATTTTGCTATTATATTACTACTATTTTGTTGTTGTTGTTTAAATATTATATAACTCTTGTTTTATTGTTAATTTTGCTACTATTTTAGAGGCATTTGCTTGTTAAGTTGCAACTATATTAGTGTTATTTAAGTATAAAGTTTTTTAATATATTTTCAATTTATTGGAAAAATATATATTTTAATATTTTAGTGTATTTGATGTATTATATTTTTAAAATTTTTTAATATAAAAATAATATAAAAAAATTAATATGGGCGGCCTAAGTCGGACTTGGGCTCAAGCCTAGGTTACGAGCTTAAAATATTTGCATCGGTTCAACCTGGCTCATGATCAGGTCTACTTCCAACTATTCAAATAAATAATAATATATATCGATATGATAGATATATTGAACCAATACGAAAATTTACATGCATGAAAAATACAATTATATCAATAAATACAACCGTTGAATTATTAAAATATTAATTGTATAAAATATACACAAGAATACAAAACAACTTTAAATTTATATTGTATAACTAGATTCCTCTCCATATTTATTTATTAAATTAGATAAATAAATTATTCAGTTATCAATGATAAAAAAAAAACTGTTCCAAACTTTTTTAGAGATTACATACTATCATGAAAAGATTTTCATTATTTATTAATTTAGTCATTAGATTAAAACAGAATTAACTTTAAACCCTATGTGATGGCATGATAATCAAGAGTGTTCACCACCTCGGTGTGGTCTAAATTTAAATCACACTAATGATGTTTGTTATTCAGGTTTTATCCTATTATTGTAATTAAAAATAAATAAATTTGGATACAAAATGTTTCAAAAGGAAGTTCTAAATGTTAGGAAAAAATATACAAATTTAATTTAAATTTATTTATTTAATTAATTCATATATATATAATTATTTGAAATTCAATTAGATATAGCATGTGGATGAACTTCTTTAAATACAAAATTTAAAAATCATACAGCAGTGTTTTAGGATAGGTTAGATATAGCTAAATAGGCTACCATGTGGATCCATTTATTAAATATATCATTTAAAAAGAAAACAAAAATTAAATCATTTTTCTAGAGGGATCTAATGTCAATTTTCATTCAATTGTTTTAAATATCATTAAAAATTAAAATTAAAAGTTTAAGTTAGTTAATATCAAATTTAGTCTTCAACGTTTACATCTTTTATCAAATTAGTCTTTATTTTTTTAGTTAAATTTTACCTTTAACATTTCAAAAAAAAGGTAAATATTTTTTAAACTATGCGACAACTTGCATGGCAGTCCGCATGTACTTTCATGCTGATAGGGCACTATTTGTCTTATAGCCATGTCAACAATTAATTTTAAAAAATATTTAAAATTCAAAAAATAGCATGAAGTATATGTAGTTTGTCGTTCAAGTTGTCATGTTTAGAAATTTAACGTTTTAGTCAGTATTTTTATTAAAAAGCAACAACTTTATTCTTTTTTTGAAAGGTTGATGGTCAAATTCGAGGTTTTTTAAAGGTTAATGATCAAATTTAATTAAAAATAAGGACTAAATTGACAAAAAAATATAAATGTTGAGAGCTAAATTTGGCATTATACCTTTTGAAATTGACCCTCAAGTCCCACCATATTTTGTTTTCATGTGAGTTAGATTTTAGTTTGAATTATTCCAATTCTTAATTTATTTATGCTTTGTATTTAGTTTTATTCTATTTTGTATTTACTCAAATATGTACTTGTGATTATACTATAATTATATTATATCTTTATTTGTAAACTTTAAAAATAAAATAATTAACAAAATACATTCTTTTTAATATTTTTAGTAGGTCGATACATGCTAAATCAACTCGGGACTTATTGTGAGCAACAATCTCTTTAAATAAAAATAAAAAGTAATAAAATAAATTTAAATGAGTTAGTTATAAATCTATAAAAAATATTTATAACCATTTGTTCAGGTTCACATCAAACGGTATTTTAATAATTTTTATATTTTTATAATTTTATAATAACCTTTTAATAATCATTTAGAAAATCACATCTAGGATGAACCTAGGCTAATGGTGGCCCAAGTTCAAATGAATTTAAAAATCTTTTGTCCACGTTCATCCCAGATTTTTAAATAATTAATTTTGAAAAGTATTTATTTTTAAGATTTTTATATATTTTTAAATGTTTTTACTAGCCTGGTCTATATGATGTACATATGGACGCTAGTCATTTTTGATTGGTTTGTCAATCATGTCAGCAAAACTTAACATATAAACTTAGTCAACATTAATAAAAGAACTTGATTGATTAAATTTTTCATTTTAAGGACTTAATTGAATGCTAAACTTCGTTGATGGTTTAATTGAATTTTTTTACCAAGTGTTTTTTTACTAATAAACCTTTAACATAAAATAATTTTGGGTTATTGAGCCTAATCATTACGCTTATTGGACTATAGTTGAACCAAAGCATTACAAGACCATAGTGCATAGTGAAACAAAAAGAAGAAGAAAAACAATACTATAGTGCATGAATAGTAAGATTCCTTAGCTTAGTAATCATACCAATTTGTTCAAACTTTTAATCTTTGACATTATTTTCAACCATGATATCATATATTTATTTAGTAAACTCAGGGTAAAAATGAAAAGAAAATTATGTAATTTATATTTTATAAAATTTATATAAAAAATCATGCTTTCAATGTAAAAAAAAAAAAGAGCTGTTTTGAGTTTAAATTTCATTATTATATTAAATTATGTCATATTTATGATATGAGCAAAATAAATTTTATGTATTTTTTTAATTTATTCAACAACGATTATAGGTAGACTGGTAAATAAATTGTATATATATATATATATATATATATATTATTAAACATGTTTTGGATCTTTAAATACGTGGTTTCTAGTTTTTAGTTAAATATTTTATAAAATTATGATAAAACAAAACACCATCACAATAATATTAAGTATCATTTAAAAGAAAAGGTATATTAGCGAAAATTCTACCAAGTATTTGTCAAAAAAAAATCAAACTTTTTATTTAGAAATTTTAGCATTGGCATAGCGTTAGAAATCCTTGTTAGGATCATCCCGATTAAGCAACGAACAAGTAAAAATAGTAGAAGAAATTGAGAAGATGAACACACAAATTTAACGTGGAAAAACCCCTCAAAAGAGGATAAAAAACCACGGGCAAAGATAATTTTACTATAATGGCAAAAGAATGAAGAGTACAAAAGATGGAGATAAAAACTAAACCCCGAAAACCCGAAAAACAAAGAACCCTCAAAATGTAAACATAAAATTCTCTGAATGTGTTATGAGTTCTAATCTAATGGGTGTCTCTTAATTCTAAGATTGTAAAGAGCCTATTTATAGGCTAAATTAGTAAGTCAAATAAACTATACTAATAAATGTTAAATATATTATACTAATAAATACTAAATCTTCTAGAAAGAAAATATATTTTTGTTTAACTTGACTTGCAAGCAATCTCTTAGAATTTGTGTCACACAATTCTAACAATCTCCACCTTGACACAAATTCTTTCAATGCCATCTTTGCCAAAACCCGCCACGGGCCTATCTTGAACTATGCAGGGAATTAACTGAGTCGAATCTATGCTTAGAAGCTGGAAGACTTCTAGCCTTCGACTTGTGCACTGCCAAATCAAAACTAACCCGGTGCGATTTTCACAAATCTGAGGCCCTAACTTTTCAAAACACTGCATCCAAAAGAGAACCTCTCTTCAACAAGCGGTCATACCTTTTTCCCTCCTATGACCAAGTTGCATCCGCTTCAAATGAGTTGACTTTGATTCCAGAAGCAGACGAGGACGTCCGATTTCACCGATCCACCGTAGAACCTTCCGAATATAAAGACGCGGTTCTTTTACCTTTTAACAAAACGAGAGCTCCACGAGATACTTTAATGTCGCTTGACTCGATGTTGATTCGCATCCTTTCAAGTCTAAAATACTCAAGGAGATGAGATTCTTTCGTAAATCAGGTACATACCTGACATCTGAGAGTGTCCTAATCGTCCCATCGTGTATCCTAATTTTAACAGTACCAATACCGATTATTTTACTAGATGAATCGTTTCCCATGTGCACAACTCCACCTTCAACTGAACTGTATGTGGAGAACCATTCTCTATTGGGACACATGTGGAAAGAACATCCTGAATCTAGGATCCACTCAGACGTAAGCTTGGAATTATCACTCGTTGACACTAACAAGAAATCATCATCGGCTTCATCGTCCAAATTAGCACCAGCTACATCTTCCTCGTTACCCTCAGCAACTCTTTTATTTCGCAGTTTATAACAATCTGCTTTAACGTGACCTAACTTTTTACAATAGCGACACCTTTTGTCTTGTTTCTTTGATGCTACCAAAACGGAAGCTTGCCTATCTGCTTTGCTATTCAAACCAAACTCATTGTCGAGTTTGTCTCTACTCAACAAATAACCCTTCACATCTTCGAACGAGAGTTTGTCTCTGCCATAAATCAGGGTCTCCCTGAAAGACTTGTATGAAGAGGGTAAAGAGCACAATAATACCATAGCTTGATCTTCATCGTCAATATGAACCTCAACGTTCTTTAAATCATTTAAAAGAGTAATGAATTGACTGATGTGATCTTTAAGAAGCTCACCTTCGTTCATGCGAAACGTAAATAGACGTTGTTTCAACACTAAACGGTTAGCCAAAGACTTAGTCGCATAAAGAGTTTCTAACCTTTTCCACAAGGCGAATGAGGTCTTCTCCATCAATACCTCCTGCAATACTGTATTCGCGAGGCACAACTGGATTGCAGACAATGCCTTTTCATCAAGCTCTTCCCATTCTGTTTGATTTAGATTCTTAGGCTTATTCCCTGTAACAACCTTTTTCAAGCCATTTTGAACTAGAATTGCCATCATCCGAACTTGCCACAGATTGAAATTTGTCTCACCATCGAACTTCTCAATTTCAAACCTTGTTGCTGCCATCTCTGAAGCAGGCTGATCTATGAAAGTTAAACTAGCTCGATACCACTTGTTAGGATCGTCCGATTAAGCAACGAACAAGTAAAAATAGTAGAAGAAATTGAGAAGATGAACACACAAATTTAACGTGGAAAAACCCCTCAAAAGAGGATAAAAAACCACGGGCAAAGATAATTTTACTATAATGGCAAAAGAATGAAGAGTACAAAAGATGGAGATAAAAACTAAACCCCGAAAACCCGAAAAATAAAGAACCCTCAAAACGTAAACTTAAAATTCGCTGAATGTGTTATGAGTTCTAATCTAATGGGTGTCTCTTAATTCTAAGATTGTAAAGAGCCTATTTATAGGCTAAATTAGTAAGTCAAATAAACTATACTAATAAATGCTAAATATATTATACTAATAAATACTAAATCTTCTAGAAAGAAAATATATTTTTGTTTAACTTGACTTGCAAGCAATCTCTTAGAATTTGTGTCACACAATTCTAACAATCTGATATACCTTTTTCTTTCTCAAGCTCATAATAGAATTTCCCATAATTGTATTTGGTAATTTTCTAACGAATTTGGATTCGGTTGATAGATAATAACAACTTAATCAACCACTTAATATATAGTATACATAGATAAATATGAAGAGAAACCGTCATTGATTGATTTGACGGTTAAATTACTATTATATAACGAACAATATTTTTATAAAGACAATACATGACATACACATGAATGACATTTAAGTAATGTTAATGTTGAAATTTGATTTTTTTTTGTATTATTTATTTTTTTTCAATGGTAAAAAAATGTTAAGAATTTTCTTTTTGAGTGACAAGAGGAGGATAGAACACTGATAAACAAAAGAGGAAAACTAAATGATGTAGGCACTAGAATGAGTTGCTTCAACCATGTCCCCCAACAAACTATTAAAGACTTCCATAGGTGGTCTATCAAACTTCATTAAACCAAGGTCGGTATTAGCAACCATATTTGCCATGCTGTCTGCAACAAAATTTGCTCCGCAAAAGACATGAGACCCGAACCTGCCAATGTCGATGACAAAGTTCTTTTGTATTGCATGTAATGCTCAAGATGTTGTTGATCATTTGGACTGCTACAACACTATCACTTTTGAGTATCACTTGTTTAAAACCTGTTTCCCATGCTATGGTTAGACCATCAAGGATCGCCCATGTTCCCAAGTTTCGATTGAACCCAAGCTGAAGCTCCAAATGTTGCTATCACGTAAAACACCTACAGCTGAAGCTCAATTGGTAGTTTTTTTTTTATTGCCCCATCAGTATTTATTTTAATCCATCCATTTTTTTGGAGGTTGGCATTTGTTGGGTTTAGCACATTCAACATCCTTCTCAATCTCTTAGTCCAATTGATACTTTGTGACATAATGTCATGTATGCTATAATTTCTGCTGCTGGAAACTTGGTTCCTTTGCTCCAAATGCACCAACAGGTAATGCCAAAAAGGGATACCCACTCGACCTCATCGATCAAAATTTAATTTGAACTACAAACTTTATGTTAGAAACAATTCAATCAGTAAGATGTAATGAAAAAAACTAGTAGTGAGTTCGAACTTGGATGTCACCTCTCTGTTGGACTATTGATAGGGTATAACGGGAATGATCGAAATTAAATTGTTTCACTTGAGAAAAAATATTTCATATCTGACTTGTAAAGAAGAAATAAACAAATTTAGTAATAAAGAAAATGAAACAAGAAAAGAAGGAATTTGAGAACAAATAAAAATTATACATAAAGAAGAAATATAAATTAAAAAAATAAAGTGAAAGATGGATCGAATAAATCAATGGATGTGATGGATAGTTGGATATGTGTCCAATTGAACCATTTGTGATATAAATCTCAATAAACTCAATTAATGGTTCTAATCAACCTTCCAATAAATAATCATTGGCAAATTGAAAGATGAAGAATGAATTCTCACGATTCCTTGAAGAAAATCGAGAAGAAAACTATTTCTAAAAACCACAAAAAAAAATCTTACATAAAGAAACTAACTCTCACAGTTGAAAACTTTATTAATGAAAACAGTTATATATCTAATGAACAATAAAGAAGCCTTTATATAGGCTAGCTAATTACATCCAAATAAAACTTTAAAATATACTAAAATTTTAATTAATCTAAACAAGAAGTAGTTTTAAACTAAACTTTCTTATTTGACTAAGAAATATAAAACTCTTAAACAACTTAAAATACTTAAGCAATATTATTCAAAATTCGGAATAAATAAATAATAAAATAATAAAAATTAATAAATACAATATTGGGCTCATATATAATAAAAATTAAGCTTAAAAATCGAACCCAATATGATTTAAACTCAAATTAAAAGTCTGAAACTCATAATTTCCGTAATCATCTTGTCTAGAAATTCTGTTCGCACAGTTTTCACTAAAACATACATAATTTAAGCTCCCAAACTTGAAATTTAGTGATTCAAAGTGAATTGTGAAGCTAAGAGATAGATCTCCGAACACTATGAAGACATCTAATCCCAAAAATGCCTAGATCCCATCCACAAAGTAGTTGAAAGTTGGCTGATTTTCCAAACTTAAAAATTGGCAGCTTCAGTTAATGGAATTTAATAAATTCCATCTCATCTGTGCATGTATCATTCCCCCTTTCCTAAAAAAGATTCGTCCCTAAATCTTGTCTTTGGCGGAACAAGAAAGAGTCTTTATCATAGATGGAATGGTTTAATAGAGCTCCTATTATAGGATCAACAAATTCCTGAAAGAATTAAACAAGTCCACTAGACAAATTCAAGTTAAGGTAAGTGAAAACATAATCATTCCTCTTTCTCGGATAGGTTCTCTCTTTCTTTCCAGTATCTTTTTCAATGTGAATTCAACCCTCTAATTTTACCTTATAGGAATTTTCACTCACCAAAGTTGGACCATCAAATTGACTTTTATCGCTCAATGACTCTTTTCTCTCAGTCTTCTTCCATGAATCATCCTCATTTCCCTTTAACCCCTCACAAAAATTTTGAACATTGAATTCATTTAAAAGA
This sequence comes from Gossypium raimondii, assembly GCF_025698545.1. Lineage (NCBI taxonomy): Eukaryota > Viridiplantae > Streptophyta > Magnoliopsida > Malvales > Malvaceae > Gossypium > Gossypium raimondii. Next base: position 54,367,426 of record NC_068569.1, on the reverse strand, counting down.
GTGACAAACTCACTAATGTGAGCCATAATGGACAAACCTTCGACCATACGGAACATGTAGAGGCATTGTTTTAACAGTAACCGATTTGTTAGGGACTTAGTCATATAAAGGGTTTCCAGTTTCTTCCATAGCATGGATGTTGTGTAACACCCCTTACCCGTATTCGACACCAGAATAGGGTACGAGACATTACCAGAACACATACACTGTAAACGTATTGAACCGAGTTATAAAATTTCATTAAAAAAATTAAAACTTTCAAATTATTAACATGCTTTTATAATTCTTCACAATATATATAATGTAACATTTCCTGCCAACCACAATCTCAAATAATGAATTTTCTTAGTCGAGCTCAATATCAGATGTCAACTTATATTCCAACATTTAGCTTCAATTGTACTACAAATACTTGTCAAATTAAGGATCGTCTTACGGATTTGAGTACATCATTTGCCCGGTGCCACAATTTGCTTGAATATTTCACATTGCTATAACTCAGTATGGTTTTCTTCACGGAAATACCATACCTACTTTTCACAACTCAGTATGGTTTTCTTCACTGAAACACCATACCTACTTTTCACAACTTAGTATGGTTTTCTTCACTGAAACATCATACCTACTTTTCACAACTCAGTATGGTGTTCTTCAGTGAAGCATCATACCTACTTTTCACAACTCAGTATGGTTTTCTTTATCGAAATACCATACCTACTTTTCACAACTCAGTATGGTTTTCTTCACTGAAATACCATACCTATGTTTCACACTTTGCCATGGATCCACCATGGACTTATCCGTCAATTCATCACTGGTTACCGAATGTATGTACTCAATCCTACGTATCCCTTAATCTGAACTAACAATCTCATCTTATTCTCATTTTTACCATAATCATAATTCAACAACAATATACAGATTGATACATTATATCATTCTCACATTAACAACTGATCATAAAAGTTCAGCCGTATGAACTTACTATTTCATTACATTTCCACACTCGTTTCCTATGCATATCACATAAGACATAAAGATATCGTTCAACCATAGTCGCAAGCTAGTGCATTGAAACATAATTCTTTTTGGAAATAATCACATAATAAACCATTTCACTAAAGATTTCATAATTTAAACCTTACCACCCCTTTCATGATCACAATATTTATTCATGTATCAAACTTACCAACATGTGTTAATTCAATACCCATTCATGGCATTACTTCATGCCAAACCATATACCAAATATACCATACACACGTACTATGAGCTTTATTTTCCCACATGAGCTTAAACCATGACCAATACTGCACAAATATATTCATCATTTCTATTTCATCGTCTATTAATTATAATCAAGCGTATTACCAATTACACACAAACCATTCATGTATTTTCCAATTTTTCCTCCACCTCCTCTCCATTCCTCATCCTTAATGTGTATAACACATTTAATCAACATTATTCATACTTTCACTATTTTCCTTTATGTAAATTCAAGCTGTCTGTCTGAGTCAGAGTCACTAATTTATTTATATCTCGAGATACAGAGCTCCAAATTAAGATCCGTTAATTTTAACTGAAACTAGACTCACATTACCATAAAATTGTAAGAATTTTTGGTTCAGCCAATAAGTACATTTTATTCTCTAAAGTTTCCCCTTTTTCACTGTTCGACAGTTCTGACCCCTCTTCACTAAAAATTAGTTATCTCTTTGTATAGAATTCGGATGATGTCCCCGTTTGTTTATATTAAAAATAGACTCAATAATTATTTTAAATATATGAATTATAACCCATAATTATTTTTATACAATTTTTAATGATTTTTCCAATTCAGAACAGGGGAACCCGAATTTATTCTGACCTTGTCTCACAAAATTAATTATATCTCATGATTTACAATTTCATTACTTACAAAATTTCTTCTAAAAGAAACTAGACTCAATAAGCTTTAATTCCATATTTTTTCATCCTCTAATTCAATTTCCACGATTTATGGTGATTTTTCAAATTTAACCTACTGTTGCTGTCCAAAACTGTTTTAGTGTAAAATGTTGATAACTAAATTTATAACACCTTCCTTTCCTTTCTCTTCAATATTTTCCATCACTTTCTCTTATTTACCTTTACTAACATAACAAGAATATAGAACCTTAGATAATGAAACTCTACATTAACATTAATTTCCTACTTTTTCAATAATATCAAACTCAAAAGTATATTGGAATCTTGATGTTCTTACCTTGTGCTATTGATTTCAATCTTTAACTTGATTTTCTTTCTCCTCCAACTTCTGTTTATTGAATCTAACTTGATATTCTAGCTCCCCATAGTCTCCTTAACACTTTTCTCTCTTGGTAGTTATGGAAATTCTTTTGATTTCTAGGTGAAAATGGTAAATTTTTGGTGGAAGGACCAAATTGTAAAGAAAGCAAAGCTTTCTTTCTTCTCTTCTCTTCTAACGTGAAATGCATGGGAAAGGAAGGTGATTCTTCATCTTTTCTTCCATATATATATACTAAATAAAATAATAATAAAGTGATAAAATGTCATTTAAAAATCAAATTAAAATATTAATAAACTAATATTTATTTATTTAATCTAAAATATCTCCAACATCATCATTATTTTCTAGATTTCTCTTTCTTCTAATTGACCATTTTGCCCTTTAGATCTTTTAAAATTTCATCCTTGAGTTATCACTTAATTTGGTAAAATTACAATTTAGTCCCTCATAATTCTTCATCTATTCAATTTGGTCCCAATTCATCCATTTTCCTTAGTTTCTAGATTATTCCACCCTTAAAATATTTATACTATTGGTCCTTCAACTTTTGATATTTATACTTTAATCGCTCAAATTTTGAGTATTTACTCTTGGATAACAAAACTTTTCTCACTTTTGCAATTTAATCATTTCTTTAATTAATATGTCACAATATACTTCCCAATGTTGTCATAACTCAAAATTCTCCTTTTGTCACTTTATTTCCTTACTATATCAAAGATAATATCTTACTGTAAAAATTTTCAGGGTATTACATATCAATTTAGACTTTTTAAATAAATTGAGTGCTCAAACGTCAAAATTTTCGAACGAAATTTTCACAAAATCATTCCGTGAAATTGTAGACCATAAAAATTAAAAATTTCCTCGTCAGATTTGTGGTCCCGAAACTACTATTCCAACTAGACCCAAAAATCGGGCTGTTACATGTTGTTTTCTCCATCAACACTTCTTGTAGGATATTATTTGTGAGGCACAATTGAATTGCAGATAGAGTTTTTTCATTAAGCTCCTCCCATTCTGTTTGATTCCCATCCGCAGGTTTTTTCCCTGTAATGACCTTATTTAGGCTGTTCTGAACTAGAATTGCTATCATCTAAACTTGCGACAAACTAAAATTTAGCATCCCTTGATTAGGGGAGAAGTAGGTAAATGGTTACTTGATTTCCTCCCCTTTTTGTGTCGTCCGTTGGTGTGTGGAATGGTGGTTGTGATTTGCTAAATTTAGCAAATGAGTTGGCTTATTTTCCTCCATGTATGATCGGCCAATGAGTGATCAAAAGATAGTAGTTTTTTTACTTCTATTTTTAGTAGTAGGTGAACGGTTGAAGCTTAATTCAAGGGGAATATCATGTTAATTTTTATTTGATGAATATTAGGGTCAAATCTGTTATATTTAAGAGTTGAATAGTCGATTAGGGATTACTAATTTTAACAGTGGGTGCATTTCATGGTAAGTGGGTAAGTGAAATGGTTTTGGGCCCCCAATTTATTGTCTAGGCCTCCTTAAAATTAAATTTGGATCAACATCGTTTTGAAGCCCATGTGACTACATTGGGGATCTTTCAACACGTACTTTTCTAAGACTCAAATATAACCAAAATTCTGTTATCCTTTCCCTTAGCCCAATTATTACCAAAAAATAGCAAAATAACATGTATTTAATATAAAATTCACAAACTTAACATATTCTCATGGAAATAATAAAATATCATGAAATTAAGTGAAAAACTACAAAATGATTTTTATTTATTCGAATTAGTATAAAATGTACATAAAAAGTGTTGAAATATCTATATATAAAAGAGGGTTGATGTTGATAATCAAAACAAACCTAGACAGATAAACATCCAAGTTCATTTGTATATGAACAAATATTTGTTCATGACTATAATGTGATTCAAAGTATAATAAAGGAAATTACTAAAATTGCAAAACTGTCCAGATTCTTTCTGAACATAGTTTAGTATATCTATAAAATTATTTAAAATTAGGTATTCATCTAAATGTACTAGAACAAAACGCATCGTTTAAAGTTATCTTCATATTGATTTTCTTATCAATTATTGGTACGGGAAGTGAAAAGTTTGTTTATCATAACCTTCCATTTTTAAAGTAATTTTATTATATTTTACGATTTTTAAATTTTTAAATTTTAATAATTTTACAATTTTTAAGTTATAATATTTTAAATTACGCCCAAAGTTGTCGAAATGCAAATGAATTTAGACATCAATTTATTCCGATTCGTTCTAGTTGTCAACAGCGATATAATTAATCAATGACCACATCATCGATAACATTGTAAAAAGTCAAACATTGATGCATTTTCATTGGTTGAGTGTGCCATGGCCTATTTTTTAAACATGATTAACTTTTTAGACCCAAAATTATAATGGAGGAATATTTTAGGTATCAAAATAGGACAAAAAAAAGGGTTAAGTATCAAAGGAAAAAAGCAGGTATAATTCAAGGACTAAACCGTGTCATAAGCCTAATATTTATTAGGTTCAAATATGTTGTTAGTCCTTGTACTTTTTAAAATTTTAAATTAAAACATGTACTCTGAAATTAAAAATTCAGTCCTCCTACTTTTCAATTTAGAAATCTTAGTCTATCATTATCACAAAATTACGTTAGAATTTGTGAACTTAATATGTTTATTCTCTGTCAATCATATACCACGTAAAATTTGAACAACCTAATTAATATGCCAAGTTGACAAATTTTGACAAAAAAAAAACTAACAATGTTAATGATTAGACTGATATTTTTAACTTATAAAAATATAAAAATATGACTTAATTTTTAATTTTTAAATACAGATACTAAATCTCAAATTTGATCAAAATAGAGACTAACAACATACTTTAACCTATTTGTTACCCTTTAAAAAAATTTACTCATTAATCAGTGTCACCAGAAAACTTGATTATAGTATAGATATGTACACGCAAGCTCCTCTCAACTCAACCACCATGTTCATCGGATCCAACGGTCCAGTGTTTCTTTACAAAAATGCGTAAAGTGCAAGAAATACAAAGTTTCGAGTTTCAATTAAACTTGTCCATGGATCGGAACAAGTATCATTGAGTTTCCGTATTGTATGAAAAGCTCAAAGAACATTGTTATGTCATCACACAAATTCTCGAAGTTTACAGTGAAGAAACAGTCATCATAATCAGACATGGTGGGAAAAAAGAAGAAAAAGATTCATACTTGGTGTGCAAGCAAAGAGTACTATAAAGGTTCCAAAAGGTAATATTAAATCCAATATGGGTTCGTATGCTAAAGGTCGATTGGATATATGAGTACTATACCAGTTCTAATCCGACTTTTGTGGGATAAAACTAAGACTCCATAAACTAGAATACTACTTTGCAGATTGGTGCAGCCCGACACTACAGGTCCTGAAGAAACATATAATCCGAAGCTGAAAATGACACAAAAGTAGAAATAATTTGAACAAATAAATTGAAATGACTAGAAATCACCTAAAGCCAAAATGATCTCACTAGCGAAGCCAAATAACCCGAACCCAAAATGATCCAAACTTGAAAAAATCCTAACCCAAAACAACAGAAACAAGAAATGACCGACCGGAGACCGGGATCATAGATAACAAAAACTCTTCCATCTACAATCTATAGACGGTAAAGGAGTTTCTGATGTCAACACTTTCAGATCAAAATTATGAAAAAAGAATTTATTAACAAAGAATCACAATTTTAAGAATAAAAATGGAGGCATCATTATATCTAAGTCTAACTATAATTGTATATTGCATTGACAAGGGAAAATCAACAAGAACCACGAAAACGATACCAAAGGAAGTTCAACCACACGTAGGCAATGTCAGCTCTGTAGAAATATAGCATTGAAGAGCAATGCCATTCGTTTATCCTCTTTCCATTGGTACTTTAGATGTATTCAGTTCATTGAAAAACCGCAAGAACAATGCTTTGGTGCCCTTTCCATCTTGATCAATTTGCCAACATAACATTAAAACAGAACTTAGAGATCTCACAAGCAAATATGACTTATGGAACACGTATTTGTGTTGGTTTTAAGTTTCGCTATATAATGTAGCAAGGTAAAAACAGCATACCTTCTTCAAACGAACACTATTAATTATCGTCATCTGACGAAGAACTATAATCTTCCACCCTCCGCTCAGCAATCGGGAGAAGGTGATCCAATACTGGAGCCGGAGGAAGATGATGCATGAGACCCCTCCTTTTTATGTGATATTTTCGGCTTGTCTCTAAGCTCTTTACACACTTTATCCAAAATTACCAAGAAATCCCGTACGACAACAAACAAGCGTATACCCTCGTCTTTTTTAACGTTTCCATGGAAATAATTGCCGGTGTTCTTTACCAACTCCATGATTCTTTTCTCTTCCTCGATCAATGACTTGACTTCAACCTCAGCCTTCTCAACCAAACTCTTTAATGCTTTTTGGAAACCACTATCCTCCTCCAAACCCTTCATCTCCGAGTTCAAGAAATCACGTGCTTTTAGGAGTGAATGGCCGAGTTTGATAACAGTTCCTGTTAAGTTTTCGGCATCAATGGCTGCAGCTTTCTTGACATTTTCAAGTTCACTACTCAGATGTGAAACCGCCTTAAACCCAAGGTCGTGGTAGTGGTCTTCTGGATCATGGGAAACATCCTCGAGAATATCGTTGGATTTTAAGCTGTTAAAACTTTCACTTTCTCTTTCAGCACGGGCAGCTTTCAAACCTTCAGTACGTATTATTTCTCGGACAACAAAATGCAATAGTGTGGTCTTTCCATCTACTCCTTTAACATCCGATAACTTCAAAAGCGTATCGAGCTTGAAAGCTTCTGCACCACCATGGAATGTCCCATCGTTCATGCGATTTCCGGTTTTGAGAACAGCTTCTAAAAGCTTGAGGAATAGGCGACTACCTCTTAAATCCTTGCAAGCAACCTGCCAAAAGACATCCTCGATTCACATTTTGTTAACTTTTTAAAATATATTTCCGATGCATGACATTCGTTGTATAAAATCATGCAAGTCATGAAATTTAAAATCTAATGACCAACCTCTAATGTCTCGAAGGACTCTTTAGTGGCAGAAACATCCTCTTTAAGAGAACACATAAAAATCAGAACTTCTATTCGTTTAAAAGCAAAAGGGATGTCAAGCAATTGTTTTAGGAATTGCTCGGACAGACCGAGTTGGGAAAATTCACCACTGAATGTTTTAAGTTTGTGTTCTTCATCGGATGTTGGTGCCATCTTCAATAATGTCTGAAGGAATTCAACTGGGAGGTCATTTCCTGGTATCAAATGAACATATTAGAATATCATGATTGGAAACTTAACACATTAGTACTATCTCTTTTTCTGTTACTAAAAAAGAAACACGGTCCTAAGAGTATGGTTAGCTGCAAAAAAATATTCCCGTTTGATATTTTCAAACATTAGCATAATCTTAGTTACACTAGATATATAAAATATGGTAATCACATTCTTTATCAGTTTAGAGGGTAGGTAACTCTATAGAAGATTTCCAGATTCTATGGACACTGGATGTTAGTGCTACTTTCAAGGATCAAAAACCGGTAAAAATGCTTACAAATTTGCTCGGAAGCTCATTTTTGAAAGGATGTATAAAGGAGAAATCACCTTCACGAAGTGCATCACATACTTCTTTAGTGGTTACATTCAATGCCCGCAAAAGGATTGCTAAATTTTGTGCTTTCTTGGGTTCAATGAGTTGAACATACTGAGGTCCCTGATCCTGTGCAGATGGCTCTTTCTTATCAGTTTTCTTGTTTTTTTGAACTGACGCCCCGAACAGAGTTTCAATCAGCTCCTCACTGAACCTGCAAAAGCAGTATTGAGTCTATTCCATACTGATGTATCGGCATTAAAAGTCAAAAGCAAAAAACAAGTAGGGAATTTGATACATACTGGAATGATCCAGCTTTGATCTGATCCCAGACCATTGCACTGTTTGGCTTGGCTGCAACTTTATCCCAGAAAAAGGGCTTTAGTTTGGCTTTAGAAGTATTGGCATCATTTCCTGCTGCACTCGATCCATCACCAGATTTAGCATTTGAATGTTGTGGTCCACCTGGCGGTTTAGGCACCTTGGGACCTGGGGGCACTGGTGGAGGTGGCTTAGGAGGAGAAGTGGGAGGTTTAGGTGGTGACAGAGGTCCAGGAGGTCGGGGTACATTGGCAGAACCAGTTGGTGCAGGTGGAGAATTGGCTCCAACCTGGTTAGGAGGTTCAGAAGGGACAGCATCCACTCCACCAGAAAGACCATTCACCAGAGGTACGGCAGCTGTGGAAGTTCCTGCCTTTCCTGCAGGCTGAGGTACCACCGAATTAGTATCACCTGATGTAGCAGAAGATTCAGCTGAGGCTTTGGAGGCACCCGAACTGGCACCAGCACCAGCAGCGGCAGCGGCAGCGGCAGTGGCAGTGGCAGTGGCAGAAGCACCAGCAACATCAACAGTTCCAAGTGATGACTTTCCGTCCGACGAAATTTCTAGAGCAATACTGTCATCAGTTGAATCCTTATGCTCGTTTGATGCGTTACCTATCTCTCCTGCATTAGATATAAAAGCATATGCATGAGAAGAACCCATAAAAAAATGATAAAAAATTTACCAAAAGTTTCAATATAACAGGAGTGTGGAGGAAAGTATATACCGCCGGAGATGGGCTTCTTATTAATTTGCTTACGGGAGCATAAAGAGAGGAACAACAATGCAGCCATGGCTGTTACTAATGCAGTCACAATACAAGCAATAATAAGTGTTCTCAAGCTAGTTCCTTTTTCTTCCAAATGACCTTCATCGTGATGTGAATTGTTCTGAGGACTAAGTACTGGAGGTGGATGTTGGTTAGAACGTGTAGGAACTGGTGGAGGGAGTGAAAATGGTGGACGTTTTGATGGAGTTGGCCTAACATCAGGAGCTTTGGAATCAGCAGCTTCAGATTCGGGAACTTTGGAATCAGAAGGGGCTGGGGCCAGATTTGGGGATGACGATGGGGATGATGATGGTGATGATGATGGAGATGGAGATGGGGATGATGATGGGGATGGTGATGGTGATGGGCCTAAGTCCGAGTCAGGGGCTTCTTCAGTGTTCTTAGAGCCTAAAATCCTTCTAGGAACATCATGCCTGCGAAATAATAACTTGACATATCTGGTGTACGAAGGCTTACTATCTTCCTCAGATGCTTGGAATATAAGATGATTATTTCTTATGCAATTAGAAAGAACATGCTTTAACTCGGGATGGCGAATATTAACCAAGTTCCGAATGTTTTCTTTTGCCGATGAGTAACCCGCCGTATGGATAACATTGGAGAGTATTTCCTCTAGACGGCGTAATTTGGGGTCTACAAAAGCATACAGTAAATCATTCAAATCTTGTCTGCAATTTATCCATAACAATCCCACCTGCAAGCAAACAATTTATACAATGTTTTAGCAACCGGCAACAAAACTCACTTCCCACTTCCTAACATACATTTCCTTTAATCTATGTTGTCAATATCCAATGCCACTATCATCCGTAAATATGATATTTATTCAACCATGAACTTTTTATTGATCTTTCTTGTATACACTCAATAAGTTTTAAAAACATTATGAAACAACATGGTTGAAGACAAGTAGGAGTGCACCTCGAATACCAAATACCTCTTTCGGTTTTCAAAAGTTTAGCTTTCGGCTTAGTGAAAGAACATCATTTCCAACATACATATATCAATGCATTAGTACACACTACACTCTAATGTCAGTTTTCCGTTGCCCTACTTCCAACCAACTCATAAACATGCCAAATAGGTCAACAATACACTACTTATTATAAAGATCATTAATTTCAACATATACTGTATGTACTCGAAAACTCGAATACGTAATGTCTCTCGGTTTTTTCAAAATTTTAGCTATTGGGATTGTAAAAAGAACTCTATTTCCAGCCTATCTTTCAATTCAATGCATTCGAACAATACACTGACATTTTTCAATCTTGAATGCTTGCAAACAACTTAAAAAACATACCAAATATATAAACAATACCGAAATTTCGAAATCTACTTTTAAAACCTCTAATTAATCACTAAAGATCATTACATATTATACAAAGAAAACCAGCATAATTCCAAAGGTTTCATTAAACATGTTAAACCATTGCTACCCTCCCAACAATAAAAGGCTAAAGCAATAAACAAATCATAATTCAAGGCAATGGACATTAATTTAAACAAAAAACAAATCACATAAAGCAAATGAATTGAAGTTAAAGAGCTAATGAAAGTAGAGAAATTTCCTTTTTACCCGATTTTCATTGATCTCCCCAGTTGATGGATCAACTAATACATTAAGAAATGCTTCTTCTGCAGCACTTCTATAATCCAAAATGATTGCCAATGAAATACAAAGCAAAGTTACCAAAAATATCAAACAAGGAATTCTTTTGCCACCCATATTTCCTTGTATCATAGGCATTATCACAAGCAGATAAAGGACCCCTTTTCATTTCATCAATATCCAAAGCCAGTCAATGCCAAAAAAATTATAAGAATTCAACCCGACCTGACCCAAAACCCTTCCAAATGCTGTCATTAAAAGTTCAAACCTTAGAACATGTGGCACCAACTCCCTCAAAAAGAAACCATTGAAACCTGCTAGGAAAATAAGCAGATTTTTCCTCAGAAACTTTATGAAAGATTGAAACTTTGAATCAAAACTCAAGAAAACAAACAAAACCCAGAATTTATCTTTCTTTACAAAGCCAAAATATTGGGATCAAAACAAAAAATTTGCCAGAAAGGATATGATCAATAGAGCTTAAAATAGAAGCTAAAAAAATATAAATAAATTTCAAAATCCCTTCTTGGCAACTTTGACCATATCCAATCAATGGCAATTGTTCAAAAAAATGTTGTATAAGCTTACAATGCATGTAAAAAGAAGTTGACAAGGGAGAACTTTTGCTTTTATTGAAAAAGGGTTCTTACATTGAGCTGACAAAATGCTTCAAGGTTTTTTTTTTCTTGGTGGGATTCTGAATTTTTTTTAATTGTATTCTGATAACAAACATTTAGTTGAATTATTATTTATAGTAATATGTTTATATTAAATATAGTAATCACAATTGTTAATTTGATGATTTTGCAACATACCACCAACATCCTTTTATGTTCATTGGGGGGTTTGAAATGAAAAGAAAAGCTGTTTATTGGAGTGAATTTTGGAATAATTAGTGGAGTAATTAAATAATTAATGATAATAATTATTTGTAGTTGTTTTCACTGGATAAGTTTAGGTATCATTTTGTTTTGAAAATATGGATATTAAATTTTGAATTTTGAAACAAACGAGATATGTTCTTTGTTGTAACCAAATATGAGAAATCTCACATTATAATCAATAAAAAATCTCACTTTATTATCCATTCGGGATACACATTTCTTTTAACTATCAATTGCATAATATTCATTTAATCAATAAGATACAAATTCACTGGAAAAACATACACAATTATTTATTTAGGTGGAAAATCAACATGTTACAATATTGGCACACATGAATGGCATCCTTTTATTACAAAGATGGCAATGGAATAGAATGAAATGGCCACTTCATTTAAAATATTCCATTGCCATCTTTGAAACATAAACTAGTAAAAGATACAATATTAAAAATTAAATTACATTTAAATATCTATATATACCTTCAACCATGTCAATTTTAAATGATAAAATTTTAAAAAAAATTGATAACTTAACTCTAATATAAAGCTCCAAAATACTTTTTAAGAAATTCTTACAATCCAATCTTCATAAAAAAATGGTTACAATTTCCAAAAGTACAAATATAAAATAAAACTTTTGTATAAGAAAAGTTCAATTTAGAATCATAATCTCAACAAATTTGGGGATACCAAAAATGCCTAGAAACATTTAACCCAACAAAAATGTATTTGGTATCACTAGATTTCCAAACTTTGAGCATTTAACCTAACAAAAATGTATACAAAACTTCACCCCCTTCTACAAAAATATCCCACAAACTTCAATAAATGCAAACATTAATCAAAATAAACAAGAAACCCAACCCTCAACATCCCCCCAAAGGAAGACAACACATCAATTGAATCACATTTCAAATAACAAATAAACAAATAGTTCACTAAAAATAGTCTCAAGCAAACAACACAAAATTGAAACTCTAGTGTTGCATTCATTTCATTAATGAATGATTGAACAATAAAATGACAAAAATGGATCACAACCCTTCTATAAAGTAGAAGATAATGCTTGATGATTCATTCTATTCACATTCAACCAAAAACCCCTAAAGCTACCTACTAACTAAACACTATCAATAAACTACAAACTTAACAAATAAAGAACTAAGTGAAACAACATTCAAAGCTAATACCCATGATGGTTTCAATCTAAGAATCACGTAAACAGAGGGAGATAAATTAGGGGATTCCCTTAGGGTTTTATGAGTCTAAACTGTTGACATAATCTAATCTTCATCACCTCCAGATGCTTTTGAGGAAGTTCCAGCTTTCTTAGGAAGGAGGAGATTGTGGATGTTGGGCATCACACCACCGTTGGCAATCGTGACATCTCCAAGTAATTTGCTTAGCTCTTCATCGTTCCTTACGGCTAGCTGAATATGGCGTGGCACAATTCGGGTTTTCTTGTTGTCTCTCGCTGCATTTCCGGCAAGCTCAAGAACCTGAAACAAACATATAATATTCAATAAATATATATAATATAGATACAAAGATACCATCATTGCTTCTGATTTGAGTTATTAAGGTATGAATTTTCACCAAAAACATGAACATTGGAAAATAGTAGCAAATTTGGGGGAAATTAAACCCTAGTTTTCCAGCCCGACGGAAATAGAAAGATACCAAAATTTAAAAAAAAAATTAGAAATTATTGAAGGCTTCTCACGTTTTAAAACTAAATCGAAAAATACATTTTTTTCTAACAATTAAGAGAACAATGAAATTCGGAACCCTAGATTAGGTTACCGAATCGAATAAACACCTCATTTAACAAAATTTATCGATTATACCTAAGAATTTAAAACAAACGAATTACAAAAGAAAATTATCGCAATACCTCAGCGGCAAGATATTCAAGAACAGCGGCAAGGTAAACCGGAGCTCCGGCGCCGACTCGTTCAGCATATTTCCCAGCCTTAAGGAACCGAGCTATACGACCCACCGGAAATTGAAGCCCAGCCTTGCTACTCCTCGATGTCGCCTTCTTCGAGGCTCCGGATCCGAGAGTTTTGCCCCGACCCGCCATTTTAGATCAGCAACGAAATTATATGAAACAAGAAATAAAAAAGAGTTGGGGCTTGCGGGAGAGTGGGTAGAAAGTAAAAGATATACAAGTGATGCAGTAGCCGATTGTTTCGGGTATATATATAGTGGAGAGCGTAAAGCGTTTAGCCAATAGGAAGAGAGGACACGGATCGAAAAGGATAACCGTTGGATGGCGATGAAATGAACGATTAGATTCGAACTTTGCACCGCTTCGGTTTTTATATTTCAGTTAAAACTTTTGGAGGGAAATTCCCTTTTTCTTTTGGATAAATTCTGGTTTTGATCCTTCCACTATATCCAAATTTGGTATTTAGTCTAACTTTAATTTGACATAATTTCACCTTCTACTTTTATAATTTATCCAAATTTGGGATTTAATCTGGTTTTTGAAATTTAAAAAAAAAAAACTCATTTGGTAGCCATGTAACTAAAATTTTAACTTTTGTAATAAACTTAAATTTAACAAAATAAATTTAACGATATTAACAAATTGAACCTTAAATTTTAAAATCTAAAAATAAAAAAAAACTAAATTCTTAACAATAAATATAAAATAATTAAATTTCAAGTTTTGGTTTGACCCCTCTAGAGCCATCTTCAAAGCTTATGAGAAAACAAATTAGACAATTCTTTCACAAAGCTCAGACTTGGTGATGTGGTCGTTGAAAGTGTCGAAACCATTTTTTTGAAAAAAACAAAAATTTTAGGTTGTCGACTTTAAAAAATAAAAATTGGGAGTCTCCACCAATCTTTTATTAAGGTGTGATTGGGTCACCTAAAAATGACTTTGGTCTACAAATTTTAGAAAAACGGGTTCGGGAGTCGGTTACGTATGAGGAAGGATTAGCACCCTCATTACGCCCAAAAATTGGTACTCAGTTAATTAATTAATGTCTTAATGTTGAAAATTTAAAAATCGTAATCCTTAGCAAAAAATTAAAACGTTACGTATTAAGACCCTTATCATTTCAGAGAAATAAAATACCACACACAATACGTTAGGGCACGACATTCTAATTTTTCCCAAAAATGAATTAGGGCAAAATACTAGTGCAATAAAAAATGTAAAAGAATATTCATTTATTCAAGATTTAAGAAATCGCGGCCCAATACGTTAGGGCACAATTCCTCTAAAATCCCAAACTCGAGATATTTCCTTTATTATTTTAAAAAAATATTCATTTCGAGAAATCAATGCGTCACATCCAATACGTTAGGACACAACATGTTGAATTCCCAATAATGAGTTCTTATTTTTTTTGATTAAAGAGAAATCTCGATTGTTAGATTTTCAAAAAATCGAACCCAATACGTTAGGGCTCAATTTCCTTGAGAAATCCTAAATCTGAGTATTACCTCTATTTTGAAGCGTTTTATTTTAAAATTAAATAAGAGATAGGGTAATGTTATGTTGAATATGTGAATGAATGCCCTTAAACAAATATCAATAATAAATACAACAATTTCATAGAAATAATATGAATAAACAAATAAATAAACAAAATAATGACGTGCAAAATATCAAATAAATAGGCAAGATAATAATAAAAATATGCAAACATAAATTAATAAGCGAATAAAAAATATACTGTACACATAAAAAAAATACATAAGTTTTAAACAATTAATATAATATTAAAATTAATTAAATAAATTAAACATGTGTATATAAAATATAAGTATGCAAAAATTTTAGTATAAAAAACATAAATACATGCTTAAATATACATATAAAATAATAATAATAATTGCATATGAGAATTATAAAATAAAAATTAAAAGAATGCAATTGCATTATCAAAAATATTGATTTTTAAAGAAAATATGAAAATGGGCTAAATTGGATCGCCAGTAAAGATCTGGGGTAAATTTGCAAATAAATAAAGTCTGGAGGACTTAATTGAACGCTCGAATTACATAGAGGGGCTGGGAGGGCAATTTTCCCTTCTCCTCTAAATGACGCCGTTCAAATTAGACCAAATTGAAATAAAAATAAATAAAAGGGCAAATTAAAAAAATAAAAAAAACTTAATTACAAAAACATTAAAAGGCGGAGGGACTAAATAAAATAAATAAAATTCGCAGTGGTATCACATTCTCCCTTTTTTTAAAATCGTAAATAAGTAAAAAATAATCAAAAGACAAAAAATAGTAAGCCATCTTTAAAAAATTGCCAATCGTTCTCTTTTTTTATTCCTCCTTTTTTTTTCTTTACAATGAAGGGAAATGCCTCTATTTATAGTTAAGCCTCCCCAAATCCAATGGTACAGATCAATTACATCAACGGCTAAGATTAAAGGGTATCTACAAATTAAATATCTAAGATTACAAAATCATATCTTCTAAGATTGCATATCATATCTAAGATTATATATTATATCTAAGATTGCATATCATATCTAAGATTATATATTATATCTAAGATTGCATATCATATCTAAGATTGCATATCCCTGAAGATTATGTTTCCATAAGCTTGTAGATGGACCTTCAACCTTTTCAAGTAATGGGCAATTCCGATCGGGCCAAATGATAATACTTTGGGTTTTCTTTTTTGTGAGCCCGGGCTAAAATTGGGTATTACAACTGCCCCTGTTTGCTCGTTGTCGTGTAACAGGAACGGAGCAAAGACTTTAGAAATGGCCAATTTTTGCCCAGTCACGCTGGATCTTAGTGCTATTCTTCTTCAAGCAGCCATATTCCATCCTACTGCATCTTCAAATGTATAAGAATTGGTGCTTCAATCTACTCCACTGCAATATCAAGGAGATAGGACTTACAATCTTCAACTTATTCCATCACGACACGGGAGATATGATTCTCGGCTTCAATGTACTCCACTTGTAACCACAGAGAGGTAAAATCCGCCATCTTGATCTGCTCCACTCTCGCTTAGGAGATAAAATCTGAAATCTTCAATCTATTCCACTGTTATCCAGGGAAGTAGAATTACTGGCTTCAATGTACTCCACTGTAACCACAGGGAGGTAAAATTCGTTATCTTCGATCTACTCCACTACTGCTTAGGGGGATAAGACCTGAAATCTTCAATCTATTCCACTGTTGTCTAGGGAAGTAGAATTAATGGCTTCAATGCACTCCACTATAACCACAGGGAGTTAAAATCCGCCATCTTCGATCTGCTCCACTACTGCTTAGGGGGATAAGAC
Organism: Gossypium raimondii; assembly: GCF_025698545.1. Classification (NCBI taxonomy): domain Eukaryota; kingdom Viridiplantae; phylum Streptophyta; class Magnoliopsida; order Malvales; family Malvaceae; genus Gossypium; species Gossypium raimondii. Next base: position 54,350,607 of record NC_068569.1, on the reverse strand, counting down.
CTGAAATCTTCAATCTATTCCACTGTTGTCCAAGGAAGTAGAATTACTAGCTTCAATGTACTCCACTATAACCACAGGGAGGTAAAATCCGCCATCTTCGATCTGCTCCACTATTGCTTAGGGAGATAAGATCTGAAATCTTCAATCTATTCCACTGTTGCCCAGGGAAGTAGAATTACTAGCTTCAATGTACTCCACTATAACCACAAGGGGTAAAATCTGCCATCTTCGATCTGCTCCACTATTGCTTAGGGAGATAAGATCTGGAATCTTCAATCTATTCCACTGTTACCCAGGGAAGTAGAATTATTGGCTTCAATGTACTCCACTGTAACCATAGGGAGGTAAAATCCTCCATCTTCGATCTGCTCCATTACTGCTTAGGGAGATAAGATCTGAAATCTTCAATCTATTCCACTGTTGTCTAGGGAAGTAGAATTATTGACTTCAATGTACTCCACTGTAACCACAGGGAGGTAAAATCTGCCATCTTCGATCTGCGTCGCTGTCAATGCAGGAAGGCAAGATCTGCTATCCTTAACCTGCTCTACTACAACCGAGGAAGGCAATGCTTTATTTTCGATATGCTTCGCTGTCGATGCAGGAAGGCAAGATCTGCTATTTTCATTGATCTATTCTCTGGGGAACATGACCTGTATAATGAACCTAATTATGCCTAATTATTAGGATGGCATGATCAAAATGCATCAAATGCTCCTAACTAGACATGTGTGAATGATGTTTACATGAATGCAAAATTTTATTTTTCCGAGAATGATCCCGCTTAGGTTGTCATTACTCGAAGTTTATTAAGGCTTTGTGACTGGCGTGCTACAACGCCTTCTTGCTTGACTGGCTTTTCTGAAGAAACATTTAGCCAGGTTGTCCCCCACTGTGAACCTCCAAGTTTAATCCATTGAGGTGCAAAAATTCATACCATCGTTCTCCCACTGTAACCCAAGAGTATATGGCTTTTCTTCAATCCTCTCCTATCACAATTTAAGGATACAGGATCTAAATCTTTCTAGTCTCTTACACCATTCCCAGGGTGTCGTACCAAAGGCTCATGCGCAAATGAAGGCTCTCTCCCCCGAGGTAACCTCTTTCTATTACCTGGTGACCATTACTTGCTTGTTGATTTAGACTTTGTCATCAACACGGCATCTTATTATTTTGTTCAACCAATGTTTTTGACAACAAAATCCAAAGAGAAAGTCCTAGTTTAGACTCTTCTTTTTCAGATCTCCAACCTTTAAACCTGGTGCGTTCTAAATAATAGTCCTATTTCAGGCTCCTGTATTATTTAGAAACTTTTAGAGTAATATGCAAAACTTCCCTTGTGAAAGTTTTATTAGTCCATTGATCATTATTCCAATGCAACATGCTTACAAAAAGGTCATAACAATAGATAAGAATAAAATTAGTTCTGAGCATAGCTCGAAAGGAATAAATTATAGTAAAAAGATAACAAAGAAATTGATTGGGAACGTGTATCTTTGAAAAGAATGAAGTATTCCAAGAATAACAAATTCAATAGTATGAAAATTGGGTGCCCCAGATATTGCAGCTTGAACTTCTCTGTACAAACTTTTTGAAGATCCTTTTGAGTTTGACATGTGTTTAGGAGATCTACAGTACTTTGCCAATGCCTCAAGATGTTGCCTACCCTTTCCTGATAATTCAGGTATAACAAGATCACCACATGCCCTAATCTGGTTAGAATTCGAGTTACTCTAATCACCTCGTGCCCTATTCTGATCAATATTTGAGCCACCCTTTTCGGGTTTTCAACTCAAATCCCCTTTGGTCTCAAGGCGTCCTTTGCGGATTTTCACCTTGGCCTCTCCATTTTTCTTTTTCTTTTTATCACTTTTATTTTTTATTTTTATTTTGACCCTTTTTTTTTCAATCTGAACTCATAAGATTAAGCATGTCCTTATTATCCCTTCTAATCGACGCTTTTCCAGATAAGGCCTTCAATATAAGGTCCTTCCCAACTTGGAATAAAGTTCTTTTTGTGTGGGAATGATCTTTTTCAATACCAGGTCCCTCTCAAGGAAATCTCTAGGGCGGACTCTTTTTTGTGAGCTCGCATCATTTGCTTTTGGCGCATTTGACCATGATGAATAACTTTGAACATTCCTCTTCAATCAGAATTAATCCAAAAACTCAGAGAGCAAGAATCTTGTCTTTAATAGGCAATACCGCAATGAGCCCAGGAGAAAGGCATTGCCCCGGCGGAGTTTTTTTTTTGCGATATGACATTAATCACGAACAGACTGCAAACCTTTGATATTGTGCTGTTGTTCAAATTTAGTACATTGTCAGATATGATCTTTTTGGGGTTCCATACTGATATAGGATTCTTCGAGAATTTGCTGACTGTCGACTTCATGGCATTGGCTTATGAAGTAGCTTCCCCTCATTTAGTAAAGTAATTGACGATCACAAAGATGAATCGATGACCATCAAACTCTTTTGGCGAGATCGACCAAATGACCTTCATGCCCCACATAAGGAGAAGTCATGTATCCCAATGATTCTTTGTAGGGTAAGATCCGTTTCTCGACTTGTTCTACCATCCTTAACAGATCTAGAAATAAGCTACGATCTATGTCATCTTTAAAGTCATGAGATCCCTCTAAACACATGTCTCGCTCAGAAGGAGATTCTGAGTTAGTAGCAGCGTCACTCATGTCATTGATATCTGGAGACCCATAGTAAGCGCAAAAGAATATACAAAAGAATGTGTGAATTTACGAATAATTATTTGTACAATATAATTAAGAATGAAAGAATGATGTGGAAGAAAATCCAAAAGAATGACATAATAATTACTCGCAAAGAATGAAAGAATGTTGGTTCAAAAATAAATGTAAAGATGTATTTTATTAGAATAATGATGTTCAGACATGAGCCTATTTCACAAAGGAATTCCTATCATTTTTAGGCTAAAAATAACAAGAATGTTCTGAACATTATTCTAAATAAGCTCTAAAGACTACAGAGATTTCTTCTGCAATCCAATTACTTAGACGCTTCCAAGTTTATAAGGGTGATATCTAACAAGCTCCCTTTTTAAGTATGTCTTCATATACGACATTGACATGAACGCTCTCGAACTCTTCTTCATATGTCGTATTCATCCCATTATCAATGTGATTGGGTAGCAGATTTTCTGCGCTGGTGGCCTCATTAAATTTGACAATGCCAATATTAATAAATCTTTCAACTATCTTTTTGAATGCGGTGCAGTTTTCTATCGAGTGCCCCGTAATCCCTGCATGGTATTCACACTGAGCATTTGCGTTATACCATTTAGGAAATGGAGGCAACATTGATTTCTGGTAGAAAGGGGACACCACATGTGCATTAAATATGCTTTGATATAGCTTGCTATATGATATCGGTATAGGCGTGAACTGAGGCCTTTCTGCATTTACCTTCGTGTAAGATTCTTGCTTTAAAGGGCTCTGATGGTTGGTGGTTTCTGTCTGTGACCGACCCATAGTGATTGGTTTTGAGTGGCCCTTGTTATATCTGCCTTCATTATTCCCCTTATTCCCCTTCTTCCTTGAGGCTTTCATGGTATCTGGGTGCTCTACCTTCGCCTGTTTTATTTCTGCTGGATTGTCAAAAGCAACAGGATTAGCTAAATTGATCCTCAAATTGGATTCTGGGCCTGTAAGGCGATTCACTGATGTCGATGTACCAGTCTGATATTGTCGGGAGCTGATAGTAAAGAATGCCCCTTGTGGACGCTCATCTAGCTGGACCTGGACATTTATCGGAGTACCACCTAGAGAATAAGCAAGATCCTCATTATCAACCCCAAGGTGGACCACTGGTCTTTTCATTTCTTCTAACTTTCCAACTAGCAATCGGTTAAATTGGCTCATCATAGTTCTCTGTAATTCTAGCATCTGATATCTCATTTCCTGCTGAAATTTGGTCAATTGCTCCTGTATCTGTATCTGCATTCGCTCTAATTTTTCCAACCTTTGTTCCATTTCTCTAATCTTTGTGATGCGGTCGTTGAAAGCACCAAAAATATCCTATCCCTAATAAATAATGAAAAAGAATAGTAAAAGGGAAGTAGGGTCAAATCCTCAGGGATTGGACTTGCAAAATATTTTTTTCCGTGAAATCCCAAGCAGAGTCTTGCCCAAGACAACCTGCGTTCCTGAAAAAATAAAAACAATAGCAGAATTAAATTGTTGGATCTAAAAATGAAAAATAAAATAAAAACAAAATTAAGAATATTGAATTGAAAATTCGAGAAATTAAAAATAGAGTTAAGAGAAAGAAAATTCTTATGGGAGATTCTAGCCTTCAGTTGTCTCGTTCCGCCTTGGGTTCAATCCTCGGCTTTTAGATGATCCTTCCCAAACCGAATAAGCCAGTTATAGTGGAAGAGGACGCCTACGACCACCAGCTCCAAGGATTTAGACTTACAATTTAGTAGAACCTGACTCTAGCCAACAATCGTTTCTATGGGATCGTCTTATGCTAGATCAACGCTTCTCAATGGCGAATCCCATTTTGTCTCTTGGGCTCGCCAACCTCTGACGCAGTAAGCTAACGAACTGACTGTACAACCTTCCCAAAACATACAAAGCGGTCGTCTTTGCATACGTTGAAAAACTTACTTCTTAAGGGACTTGGACGGAAGCGTCAGCCCCGTAGTACGGAGAAACGATGAATACTCGGCGAGGAGGCTAAGTATGGATTCTAAGCCTCATGAACCCTTTTGGGGATTTTTGACAACCTTCGGCTAGATGAGTTTAGTGGCTCATGGTTGTGGTAGAAAAGAAAATAAATAAATAAAAATAAAGATTTTATTAAAAAATATGAGAAGAACAAAAGCCTAAACTTTTGGGGAGAGAGTGTTTTCAGAAAAAGATGGATGATATCCCCTCTTGAGTCACTTTACCCCCTATTTATAGTGCTAGGGGAGATATTCTAATCCTACTTAAATTCCTAAAAGATAATACATTTAATTGAAGATAAATAAAGATAAAATAAAATCCTAAAAATAATATTTAATAATTATCTCAACATTAATTATCCTAATATAATTAAAATAGAGTTTAATAAAATAAAATCTCTTCTTTTTGCATTTTAACCCTTGTGTCCTCCACGCTTGCACTTTTGGCACCAACTTTTCCTTGTGTCGCATATTGACCCATTTTATCTCTAAATTCACGCTTTTGGCCCTTAATTTCACTTTTGCCTCAAATTTAGTCCCTATGAGATAAAAGATCATAATAGTTCAAATTAGCAGGATCATACTCAGAATAAATACATAATTAATATACAAAAATATGTTATTCTAGAGTGTTATCACTTTGCTTGGATACCGTAAGGGTGTTGGTAAGTTGGTTGGTTTCTAGATTAACTGAGGAATGATTTTAATCGATTAGGCTCTTTTAGTGGACTTTAATGTTATGATATTATGTAATGCGAATGCATGAAATAAATGCATAAAGAGACGTTGATTCAGATTCAATTCCATTTAGAGAACTTTACTAGAAAACAAATCTCTTTACATAAAATGGATATTTATACGACCTTGCCCTCATAGGCGGAGATATTCAATCCTTTTCTTCATTCGAGCGCTAAGATAAATCTCACGAACTCTTCAAAAAACGTCTCTTCTATCTCCTTTTTGCTCGATCCGGGCCGTAACTTGTTGTTCGCTCATCCTCGTGATGCTCGTTGGCTTCTCTTTAAGAAGGTTCAGCAGCTCTCAAATAATCTTTGTCATCTTGAATCATTGGGCAACGGAGCCATAGTCGTGTAGTCCTCTATTAGATTATCATCCTTCTCTTATCAAGTGTTCTTGGACCCTATTCGGACAACCATATTGTCATCCACTTTATCAAGAAACCCATTTTCTTATGACAACCTCTCTATTTAGCAACTGAACGTGAATCAACACCTCCTTTTTTATGATGAAATGAAATGCAATCATAATAAAAACAACATAAAAAACAAGTTAGTACAAAGTAAAAACAAATAAATAAAGTACCTACTCGGGTGACCTCTAGGGATTTGGCATAGTTCTACCTAGGGTAAGTTCCTAAGGTTCATTATATGCGGTTTGGTTCTAAAGTAAGGGTACCTGAACTAGCAGATTCCTCGATCCTCACCCATTATAGGTTCATACGGACCAAGTTCAGTTCAGGGGAATACATTTCCCTATAGCTGCACGGAGATGAAAATCTCACGAAGACATATGTACGGATGTATCCCGAAAGCAATCCACTATCCTGCACGGAGGTGAAGACCTCACGAAGGAAATAACTTCTCACTCCCACTTATAAGGGTAAAATCATTCAACTCATGTAATGAATAATGCAAAGATCAATTAAGCAAGAAAATGAATGAATGCACAATGATCTCATGATTTTTTAAAAAAAATATTTTCTCGATCATAAGACAAAAATTAATCAACTTTGTGGCTCGACTCTCTTATTTTTTTTTAAAATCCCAAGTGGAGTCGCCAAGCTGTCAAAACCATTTTTTTGAAAAAAACAAAAATTTTAGGTTGTCGACTTTAAAAAATAAAAATTGGGAGTCACCACCAATCTTTTATTAAGGTGTGATTGGGTCACCTAAAAATGACTTTGGTCTACAAATTTTAGAAAAACGGGTCCGGGAGTCGGTTACGTATGAGGAAGATTAGCACCCTCATTACGCCCAAAAATTGGTACCTAGTTAATTAATTAATGTCTTAATGTCAAAAATTTGAAAATCGTAATCATTAACAAAAACTTAAAACGTTACGTATTAAGACCCTTATCATTTCAGAGAAATAAAATACCACACCCAATACGTTAGGGCACGACATTCTAATTTTTCCCAAAAATGAATTAGGGCAAAATACTAGTGCAATAAAAAATGTAAAAGAATATCAATTTATTCAAGATTTAAGAAATCGCGACCCAATACGTTAGGGCACAATTCCTTTAAAATCCCAAACTCGGAATATTTCCTTTATTATTTTAAAAAAAATATTCATTTCGAGAAATCAATGCGTCACATCCAATACGTTAGAACACAACGTGTTGAATTCTCAATAATGAGTTCTTATTTTTTTTATTAAAGAGAAATCCTCGATTGTTAGATTTTCAAAAAAATCGGAACCCAATACGTTAGGGCTCAATTTCCTTGAGAAATCCTAAATCTGAGTATTACCTCTATTTTGAAGCGTTTTATTTTAAAATTAAATAAGAGATAGGGTAATGTTATGTTGAATATGTGAATGAATGCCCTTAAACAAATATCAATAATAAATACAACAATTTCATAGAAATAATATGAATAAACAAATAAATAAACAAAATAATGACGTGCAAAATATCAAATAAATAGGCAAGATAATAATAAAATATGCAAACATAAATTAATAAGCGAATAAAAAATATACTGTACACATAAAAAAAATACATAAGTTTTAAACAATTAATATAATATTAAAATTAATTAAATAAATTAAACATGTGTATATAAAATATAAGTATCTGAAAATTTTAGTATAAAAAACATAAATACATGCTTAAATATACATAAAAAAATAATAATTGCATATGAGAATTATAAAATAAAATTAAAAGAATGCAATTGCATTATCAAAATATTGATTTTAAAGAAAATATGAAAATGGACTAAATTGGATCGCCAAGAAGATCCGGTAAATTCACAAATAAATAAAGTCTGGAGGACTTAATTGAACGCTCAATTACATAGAGGGGCTGGGAGGGCAATTTTCCTTCTCCTCTAAACGACGCTGCTCAAATTAGACCAAATTGAAATAAAAATAAATAAAAGGGTAAATTAAAAAAATAAAAGAAACTTAATTACAAAAACATTAAAAGGCGGAGGGGCTAAATAAAATAAATAAAATTCGCAGTGGTATCACATTCTCCCTTTTTTTAAAATCGTAAATAAGTAAAAAATAATCAAAAGAAAAAAATAGTAAGCCACCTTTAAAAAACTGCCAATCGTTCTCTTTTTTTATTCCTCCTTTTTTCTTTACAATGAAGGAGAGGCCTCTATTTATAGTTGAGCCTCCCCAAATCTAATCTGACAGATCAATTACATCAACAATTTGAGATTAAAGGGTATCTACAAATTAAATCTCTAAGATTACAAAATCATATCTTCTAAGATTGCATATCATATCTAAGATTATATATCATATCTAAGATTGCATATCATATCAAGATCATATATTATATCTAAGATTGTATATCATATCTAAGATTGCATATCCCTGAAGATTATGTTTCCATAAGCTTGTAGATGGACCTTCAACCTTTTCAAGTAATGGGCAATTTCGATCGGGCCAAATGATAATACTTTGGGTTTTCTTTTTTGTGAGCCCGGGCTAAAATTGGGTATTACAGAAAGCACCAAAATATCCTATCCCTAATAAATAATGAAAAAGAATAGTAAAAGGGAAGTAAGGTCAAATCCCCAGGGACTAGATTTGCACAATATCTTATTCCGTGAAATCTCAGGCAGAATCTTGCCCAAGAAAACCTGCGTTTCTGGAAAGAAAATAACAAAATTAAAGGTTTGGATCTAGAAACAAAAAATAAAATAAAAATAGAATTAAGAATATTGAATCGAAAATTCGAGAAATTAAAAATAAAGTTGAAAGAAAGGAAATTCTTATGAGAGGTTCCAGCCTCCAGTTGTCTCGTTCCGCCTTGGGTTCAATCCTCGGCTTTTAGATGATCCTTCCCAAACCGAATAAGCCAGTTATAGTGGAAGAGGACGCCTACGACCACCAGCTCCAAGGATTTAGACTTACAATTTAGTGGAACCTGACTCTAGCCAACAATCGCTTCTATGGGATCGTCTTATGCTAGATCAACGCTTCTCAATGGCGAATCCCACGCCATTTTGTCTCTTGGGCTCGCCAACCTCTGACGCAATAAGCTAACGAACCGACTATGCAACCTTCCCAAAACATACAAAGCAGTCGCCTTTGCATACGTTGAGAAGCTTACTTCTTAAGGGACATAGACGAAAGCGTCAGTCCCGTAGTTCGGAGAAATGATGAATACTCGGCAAGGAAGCTAAGTACGGACTCTAAGCCTCAAGAACCATTTTTGGGGAATATCGACAACCTTCGACTAGATGGGTTTAGTGGCTCATGGTTGTGGTGGAAAATAAAATAAATAAAATAAAAATGGAGATTTTATTGAAATGAAATATGAGAAGAACAAAAGCCTAGACTTTTGGGGAGAGAGTGTTTACAGAAAAAGATGGATGCCTTTTGAGTCACTTCACCCCCTATTTATAGTGCTAGGGGAGATAGTCTAATCCTACTTAAACTCCCAAAAGATAAATACATTTAATTGAAGATAAATAAAGATAAATAAAATAAAATCTTAAAATTAAATAATCCTTAATAATTATCTTAATATTAATTATCCTAATATAATTAAAATAGAGTCTGATAGAATAAAATCTCTTCTTTTTGCATTTCAACCCTTATTTCCTCCATACTTGCACTTTTGACACCAACTTTTCCTTGTATCGCACATTGGCCCATTTTATCTCTAAATTCACGCTTTTGGCCCTTAATTTTGCATTTGCCTCAAATGTAGTCCCTATGAGATAAAAGATCATAAATAGCTCAAATTAGGAGGATCATACTCAGAATTAATATATAATTAATACATAAAAATACGTTATTCTAGAGTGTTATCGCTTGGGTCATGGTGGATCTACTACTGTAACTGCAATATTGATAGATAGAATAAAACTATAGGTGGCAAACATAGGAGATTCACGTATTTTTTTTCTAGAGAGGGTCAGACAATACAAATGACGACAGATCATGAACCCAACACTGAACGAGACAACATAGAGCAATAGATATTACAATAATATATTTTTCGCATCTTTTGGAGTTAAATTAGATAAACATTTTACATCTTCAAAATAAAGTATCTTCACCTTTCAAGAACAAGAACAAAGATATCATGATCTTCCATCACTGGTCCAAGACGAAACTCTTGGAAAGTATTTGTATGGAGAATTCCTAAGCATTTCATATGTAACAAGCAAAACCATATATGGAAAAAAAGACAAAGTAGAAATGTGATTTGTCGTATAAATAATGCAAATCCAAATGTAAAAGATTTTATTTGAAATTTCTGTTGAATCATGATAGAGGGTCCAATTTATTCAAAGATTTATTAACGTTTGATGGAATATAATGTTTTCATTTACTAAAGTAATAGAGAAAAGAGGTCCTCTAAAATGCAGTGTCAGCAGTAATATTGAATACATTAACAAGTGTTAATTTCTAAGGTATGTACACGCTATTTTTCTTTATTTGAAGATCTAGTTTTATTCTTTTTTATGAATTTTTTATTAATTATAAGAATAATAATATTTACATTTAAATATTTTACTTATACTGCTAATTGAGTCTTAGTTTGACTGACATGGGCATTGTTGCTAATACAGGAAGATACGGATTCAAGTGTGTTGAAGCGCATTAATTATCTTCCTATTCATGGATTAGAGAGAGATTGTAGGTAATTCTACGTATTGTATTAAAAAAATACATATAATCAAAATCTATAATTAAATTATTCAAATTTAAGTACCAATACCCAATAGCATACAAAAGGGAACATTATAGTTAAAGGTTTTAACAAATCCAATGGAATAGGATTGATAGATGTCAAAAAAAAAATCTAAGCTAAAATTAATATAAAGTAACTCAAGCTAAGTTTTTTTTTTTTTTTCTTCTTGGATACTTTTAATTTCATCTTTGTGTTGGCAAATCAAGAGTATTTTTAAGCCAATAATATTGTCCATGCAATTTTGTTTCTAATATCATTTAGTTAAATTGATTTTATATATTATTTAATTTTTTGGAACTTTTTTTTTTACAGGTATGGGGACAAAATAATATATGATTATGATTCACCTCTTTACATATTGATTTTTTGAAAGATGAAAGTACTAATTATTGGCAATTAATAGCAGATGAATCACAACAAATTACTCTTTTAGATTATGATGTAGAAACAAAATTTGTGGAGTGTGCCTCGCATTTTTCGGTCAAACTAGAGTCAAAGTAAAGGCGACATTGCGACGAGGAATCACGCAACGTCGCAACAACGCGGCAATGTTCAAAACAAAGGCAAAACAGTGGCGATGTCGTGACAAGGAGCTTGGGACGTCATGACGACGCGACAAATTCCAAACTTAAAGAAGTTATGTATTAAACTCTTAGCAGAGTAGTTTTCCCAATTAATCTCTTATTACACTAGAGATATTATAGTCATATTAGAACTCTAATCTTTATTTAAAGGGTTTTAGTAACCCTAGAAAAAGAGAACAAAGGAGAATAACACAACGTTAGAGAAAAAAAATCAAGAGAGAGTTTTAGAGAGCTTTAAGGGAATTTTGTGTTTTAGCCAAATAGCTTTGTATTCGGGGTTAGGGTTTGTTTTGAATTTCTCCATCTTGTACTCTTTGTTTGTTTGCTCATTAGTGAAGTCTCATTTGCCAATGGTTTTTTGTCCTCTTGATTAGAGGAATTTTTTCATCCCAATTATCTTTATTCCTTCTTTCTCGTTGTTTATACGAGCCAATCTCCAACAAAATAATATCAGAGCTTAGGTAGGATTCTACAATTGACTCGTTCAGAGATGACAACAATAAGACTCGATATCAAAAAATTTGATGGGATTACAAATTTTTGTTTATGGCAAATTTGAATGACTGCAATACTAGTTCAAAACGACCTAAAAAAGGTTGTTACAGGACAAAAGCCCGCGGATTCGGATAAATCGAAATGGAATGAGCTTGATGAGAAGGCTTTGTCTATAATTCAATTGTGCCTCACAAACAATGTGTTGCTTGAGGGGCTTATGGAGAAAACGATATATACCTTACGGAAGAAGTTAGAAACTCTTTACATGAAAAGTCTCCAGCTAATCGATTAGCGTTGAAACACCGCCTATACACGTTTCGTATGGCAAAAGGTATGCCCATTAGGGCTCACATCAGTGAATTCGTTACTCTCTTAAATGATTTGAAGAATGTTGAGGCTAATATAGATGATTAAGATCATATTATGTTATTATTATGCTTTTTACCCCCTTCATATAAAACTTTCAATGAGACCCTGATTTATGGTAAAGATAAATTCTCGTTCGAGGACGTGAAGTGAAACTTGTTAAGAAAAGACAAACTTGATAATGAGTTAGGTTTGAATAACAAGTCAGATGGGCAAGCCTCGATTTTGGTTGCGAGAAACAAGACAATATTGAAGTTGAGGAATCGAGATAAGAGATGTGGCTACTGTAAGAAGTTAAGTCACATTAAGGCAAATTGTTATAAGACGCAAACTAAGAATAGGAGGATTGCTGTGAGTAACAAGAAAGGAAAGCAAAAGGCCAAGGTAGCCGATGCTAGTGTGGTCGAGGACAAGAGTGATGATTGATTGTTGGTGTCTACGATCGAAAGGTCTAAGCTTAAGTCTAAGTGGCTCATGGATTCAGGGTGTTCTTATCATATGTGTTCCAACAAGGACTGGTTCTCCACATATAGTCCAGTTGAAGGTGGAGTTGTGCTCATAAGAATAATTCACCTTGTAAAATAATCGGTATTGGTATCATTCAAATCAAGATGCACGACTGGATTATTAAAACACTGTCAGGTGTCAAGCATGTGCCTGATTTAAATAAAAACCTAATCTCCTTGGGTCTGTTAGACTTAAACGATTGTAGAATTACCATCAAGTCAAACGAAGTTAATGTATCTCATGGAGCTCTCGTTTTGATGAAAGGTTAGGAAATCGACAGTTTATATATTCTACAGGGTTCAATAATGATTGGTGAAACAATGATTTCCTTGTTTATTATGGAGTTAGAGTCAACTCGGTTGTGGCATACGCAACTTGGTCATATGAGCAAGAAAGGTATGATCATTTTGAATAAGAGTTTTCCAGTTTCCAAGTTCAAGAATCATTTATAATTAGTTAGTATCTTGTAAAGATTGAGTTAGGCCGATGACGAGGCCTGACAAATGAGACATGTTAAAATATGAATCAAGGTGGAGACTTGTGGAGTGTGTCTCGTATTTTTTGTCAAACCAGAGTCAAAGTAGAGGCGACATTGCAATGAGGAATCATGTGATGTCGCAACGACACAACAACGTTTGAAACAGAGGCAAAGCAGTAGCAACATAGTGACGAGGAGCTTGGGATTCACGATAAATTCCAAACTTAAAGCAATTACGTATTAGCCTCTTAGCAGGGTTACTTTTCCCAGTTAAACTCTGATTACACTAGAGATATTATAGTCATATTAGAACTTTAATCTTAGCCTATTTAAAGGGCCTTAGTAACCCTAGAAAAAGAGAACAAAGGAGAATAACACAACGTTAGAGAAAAAAAATCAACAGAGAGTTTTAAAGAGCTTTAAGGGAATTTTGTGTTTTAGCAAGAGAGTTTTGTATTCGGGGTTAGGGTTTGTTTTAAAATTTTCCATTTTGTACTTTTCGTTTGTTTACTCATTAGTGAAGTCTCATTTGCCTGTGGTTTTTATCCTCTTGATTGGATGAGTTTTTTCACGTAAATTTGTATGCCCAATTTTCTCTATGCCTTCTTTCTCGTTGTTTATATGGGTCGATCTCTAACAAACTAATATTAGAGCTTAGTTAGGATTCTAAAATTGACTCATTCAGAGATGATGACAACAAGACTCGATATTGAGAAATTTGATAGGATCACAAATTTCTATTTATGGTAAGTTCGAATGACTACAATACTAGTTTAGAATGACCTGAAGAAGGTCGTTACAAGACAAAAGCTCGTGGATTCGGATTAATCGGAATGAGATGAGCTTGATGAGAAGGTTCTGTCTACAATTCAGTTGTGCCTCAAGAACAATATGTTTTAGGAGGTGCTTATGGAGAAAACGACATTTACCTTATGGAAGAAGTTAGGAACCCTTTACATGAAAAATCTCTAGCTAATCAATTAGTGTTGAAACAACGCTTATACACGTTTTGTATATCCAAAGGTGCATCCATTAGGGCTCACATCAGTGAATTCGTTACTTTCTTAAATGGTTTGAAGAATGTCGAGGCTAATATAGATCATAAAGATCAGATTATGCTACTATTATGCTTTTTACCCCCTTCATATAAGAATTTCAAGGAGACCCTAATTTATGGTAAAAATAAACTCTCATTCGAGGACGTGAAGGGAAACTTGTTGAATAAAGACAAACTTGATAATGAGTTAGGTTTGAATAGCAAGTTAGATAGGCAAGTTTCGATTTTGGTTGTGAGAAACAGAACTAGATCGAAGTCAAGGAATTGAGACAAGAGATGTGGCTACTATAAGAAGTTAGGTCACATTAAGAAAAATTGTTATAAGCTGCAAAATAAAAACATGAGGACTGTTGAGAGCAATGAGAAAGGAAAGCAAAAGGCCAGTGTAGCTGATACTAGTGTGGTCGAGGATAAGAGTGATGATTGGTTGTTACTGTTTACGACGAAAAGTCTAAGCTTAAGCCCTAATGGATCATGGATTCAGGGTGTTCTTATCATATGTGTCTCAACAAGGACTAGTTCTCCACATATAGTCCAGTTGAAGGTGGAGTTGTGCTCATGAGAATAATTCACCTTGTAAGATAATCGGTATTGGTACCATTTAGATCATGATGCACAGTTGGATTATCAAGACACTACCAGGTGTCAAGCATGTGTCTGATTTAAACAAAAACCTTATCTCCATATTTGTTACGGAGTTAGAGTCAACTCGATTATGGCATATGCAACTTGGTCATATGAGCGAGAAAGGTATGATTGTTTTGAATAAGAGTCTTCCAGTTTCCAAGTTTAAGTGTTGTCTGGAATTGGTTAGTATCTTGCAAAGATCAAATTAGGCCAATGATGGGGCTCAACAAAGGAGGCATGTTAAAATATGAATCAAGGTGGAGACTTGTGGAGTGTGTCTCACATTTTCAGTTAAACCAGAGTCAATGTAGAGGCGACGTTGTGATGAGGAATCATGCGATGTCGCAACGACGCGACAATATTCAAAACAAAGGAAAAACAGTGGCAACATCGTGACGATGAGCCTAGGACGTCACGACAAATTCCAAACTTAAAGCAATTACGTATTAGACTCTCAGTAAGGTTACTTTTCACAGTTAAACTTTGGTTACACCAGATATATTGTAGTCATATTAGAACTCTAATCTTAGCCTATTTAAAGGGCATTAGTAACCATAGAAAAAAAAATAACAAAGGAGAATAACACAACGTTAGAGAAAAAATCAAGAGAGAGTTTTATAGAGCTTTAAGGAAATTTTGTGTTTTAGCCAGAGAGCTTTGTATTCGGGGTTAGGGTTTGTTTTGAATTTCTCCATCTTGTACTCTTCATTCGTTTGCTCAGTAGTAAAGTCTCCTCTACCCGTGGTTTTTTATCCTCTTGATTGGAGGAGTTTTTCCACATAAATTTGTGTGCCCAATTTTCTCTATGCCTTTTTTCTCGTTGTTTATACGGGTCGATCCCCAACAAAATTAAATCTTGGACAAGTGATATTTAAAATTATAGTTGAAAGAGTTGATTCAAGGAAAAGTAGTGATTATTTTTATTGATGAATAGAGAGGTACATGTAATTCATTTTTTTATTGAGTTTTATTTGCACATGTAAGATCAATGCATATGATAATCATCGTTACAATATCTAATGTAGTTGCAACAACATTTCTTGAGAGATTAACAATATATTCACAATTTGTTTTGCCATTAAATCTAAAAACAACAAACTTTTGTGATCTATGTAAATAAGACGTAATTGCAAAGTTATTACGAATGACATATCTAATAATATGAGATAAGGGACCTATGACAAAAAATTTGCATTGAAAAAATTGATAGTTGATCAAAGTTTCAAAGATATTATGGATAGTATTAAAATTTTTTAGGAAAAGTAATTGTTTTTGGAAGTGACTTTTATCGAGTGTTGTTTGTTATCCCTGATGGTATAAGAGTAGAAATAATTAAAGCAAGTCTTACAAAAATATATTTGTAGATTTTTGATGAAAAAATTGACACTAACAAGAAAGAGTAACATTTGTTTATGCATTTCAGTATACTCGAACTCACGTGCTCCTGGATTGACAAAAATGCCTATACCAATCAAGCTAAGACTCAATCGACTAATTTTAAAAATTTTTAACTGGAAAAATTAAGATATAAAAATATTATATTTTTTTTGTTTATATTATAACATTAATAATTTAATTATATTTTATTTTTATTTTGAATTTGATTTTAATTTTTTTCTTAAATTATACATTTTTGTTTGTATGTTGAAGTCAACTTTCAAAATTTCTTAAAATATTTTATTTATTAATAATTTTAATTATATTTGTATCAATATTTTGTTTGAACTGTCTCATTATAGGTTCTAATATATCTACTCTTTTGACACAATACCAAAAATTATTCATAATTTCTTCCCAACTCGAAGATAAAACTTAACGATAATCATATTAGAACTTAACAATAATCATGTAAGTAGCATGTAACGATAATCATATTATGTACTATATGATCGCATACACATATATAGATAATATTTTGTCAATTTTCTTTTTGTTCTTTTTATTTTTGTTGAGTACTATATCATAATAATTAAAATAATAAAAATCATATATAAGACTAGTAAATATTATGAAATAATTAGTACTAAAAAGAGAAAAAATTGTATGAAACTATAATTCCACATCATTCCTATTACTTTTCAATAGGAGAATGACAAATAAGATTTTTTCGACATTTTCTTTCTAA
Source organism: Gossypium raimondii (assembly GCF_025698545.1). Classification (NCBI taxonomy): domain Eukaryota; kingdom Viridiplantae; phylum Streptophyta; class Magnoliopsida; order Malvales; family Malvaceae; genus Gossypium; species Gossypium raimondii. Next base: position 54,333,755 of record NC_068569.1, on the reverse strand, counting down.
CAAAATCCAAATTCAACTAATAATGCTAAACATCAGGAGTAAAAAGCTGATTTGTCATTCTCCTATTGGAAAGGGATAGGGATGACATGGAATCACAGTTTCATACAATCCCTTCTCATACTAAAAATTATGAAATTTAAATTCGAACCGAGATTGATCCGAATTTGATTCAAATAAAATATGGTTACTACAATAATACTATTTTATTAAAAATACATGAAAAGATAATAAAAAAAACATTGTATTAGTATTTGTTACTTTACATATAAAAGGATACTTTAATAATATATCAACAAATTGATGTCCAGTTAATTTACAATACCAACACAGTTAAAAGCTTAATATAAATAAAGATTCTAAGTTCTAACACCACTACTTCAATAAATATATATTTTTAAAAAAATCATACACCAATGAATGTTGAGTGAAATGATAAGACACATTGTACTCTCAAAAGGAGACACAAGTTTAAACTTTGAAGACAATATTTTTAAAAACGGCAGCCACAAATCCTGACGTGGATCATAAAACCAACTATGAATAATTAAAAAAGTAACACTAATTTTTGTTTATATATATATATATACATATATGAAGAAACATCCAAATTATTGACAAGAATAATTTAGAAAATTCATGCAATTTAATTTTCAAAGTGTTGAATTTCATTACCAAGCAAAGTCAAACATATATCCCAAAGCATAGCCTCATGTTTGACCTCATCTAAATCACTTGTAATAGTGGTTGGCAGATGAGGATTACAAGTGGCCCACTACAGAAATTTTTCAACCAATCAAAGCTACCCATGTCACCCACATTTGACCCCACAACTTGCTGACATGGCATAAAAAATGATACTTTCCTATTTTCCGTCACGTGTGGTATGGGATATTTTTAAAATTCATTTGAGTTGGTACACATGCTTTAATAGGTAAGAAATAATAACACAATTCACACGTGACCAATATATATATATTTATTAATTTTTTATTCAAAATATTTTATTTAATTTCACACTTGTTTCGAATTGATTCAGTTCAATCCTACCCATAAACATATAATAATAGCCTTATATTTTTTTCATATATTAAAAATTATTTGTTGAATTTTCAAGAACAAAAAAAATTTAATGATAAATTTGGCCACTAACGTTTGCATGTTTTGTCAAAATGGTCTTAATTGTATTTTTGAAAAATTTTTTGGCCATTAGTCCTTGTTCTTTTTTAATTTATTTTTCTAATGATTTAGTGAATAAATTCAAGGTTTTAATCTTTCTTTTCTTTCAAAAGGTTTCAATCTTTTATAAGTTTGTTTACTGAATTTTTTTATAGATAATTACATTTATTTTCTTTAAATTTAGGGTTAATTTTTAATTTAATGTATTAGTTATTTATTTTATTATTTTCGGATGTAATTATCTTATTGAGTTACCTAAGTAATAAATTACATCTTATTAAAAATATTCCACATCATCCCGTTAAAGTTTTTAATGATACTTTCGTTAAATCTGTTAGAAAAAACAAGTTGAAAAAAAAACAAAAGTTGATGGTAAAACAAGCTCAAAAATACAATTAAGATCATTTTGAAAAAAATATACAAATATTAGTGGCGAAATTTGAAATTTAGCCAAAAAGAAAAATGAAATTGCCGACTCATTGAGTGAATGAGTGCGCAATGGATGATGGAATTTAATTCACACATTCTGGTAGGCGCGTAGGAATAGTGTTTGTCCTTTGCCACGCTTTTTAAATACCCCCCTCAAAAAAAGGAAATATCGAAGCTTGTTGTCGAACGTGTGTCCTCCATGGTCGGCAGCCGTTAGTTTTCTTTTAACGGCGTTATATTTCGCATAATATTCTTCGCTTAACTTTCAATTCTGTTTCAAACTTTGTAGAAAATGTATGACGTTGTTTTATATCGTTGTTTTAATATTCGGAAATTTAATCCTTGTGCTTTTTTTTTGGGGAATTTTATTTTTTTTGGAATTTTAAAATTAGGTCTAATTATTAGCATTGTTAAAATTATCTTTTTAAATTCAGATTTTTACAATGTTTCTTTTAGTTATATTGTTACCAAGTGAATTTATTTTAAATTTCAAAATGTTATACTAAAAAATTAACAAAAATACTTTAACAGTTTTAACAATTAGACCCAAATTTTAAAATCTGAAAAGTAAAAGGACTAAATTCTTAGGAATAAAAGTACAAAATTAAATTTCAAATTTGTAAATAGTATAGGGACCCTGGCATATTTTAACCAAAAATAACTTTCTAGCATTTTGAAAAAGGTTAAAATATGCATGCTTCTCTACATTTATATAAAATTTGAGATTTAGTATCTATACTTTAAAAATTAAAAATCAATTTTATTTTTTCAATTTAAAATCCTACTCCATTCATTATCTTCTTTGATACTTTCTATTAAAATTTAGTAATTTAACAAGTTATTTTCTATCAATCATATGCCACGTCATATTATAGTAGCTTTGATAAATTTTGACATAATGTGCTTATGGTTTTAATTATTTGACTAGGATTTTTACCTCAAAACAGTTGGAGGACTTAATTTCTAACTTTTTAATTATAGGGACTAAATCTTAAATTCTGTAAAGTACAAGGACTAACAGCATATTTTAACCTTTTGGAAAACAGTTGCCGTTAACTTTTCCGTTTAAAAATTTCCGTTACATCCTCCTCATCACTGTCCCTCTATAAATACTAGTCTACCTTGCCTGCTTTGGTTTTTGACTTGAAACTTTGAGAAAAGAAAATTCCAAATCATTAAGGAAGTTCCAATTTTACTTACTTTGGAGCATTGGGTTTTGATTTTTGATTCTTTAAAAACAAGAATTTCCAGGTAAACTTCCAAAATTTACTGTTAAATTGGTATTTTTTTCCCTTTACTTGGTGTTTCGTTTGTGTTCTTTGGTGAGTAGGCTTATATTTCAATTTGATTCGTAATTCTGTTATTGGGTTTTGTTATATTCTTACGTTTACTGAGTGTTTTCCTCGCATATTTAGATTAGGAATGGTTGAATTTGAATTTGAAATGAATTAATTTAAGCTTCAATTTCTTAATTTCTCATTAGAATTTAGGCTGTTTCAGATTGAGTTTGATTCTAGTTTGCCAACTGTTTGTGGAAATTTCACTTCATAAAATAATAGGCAATCATGAGATAAAAATTATTTGTTTTCTTTGATTATGAAGATTGACTGGTATTGTTGAGCCTAGAGTTAAATCCATATCAAGCTTTGTATTTGTTCTAATTATTAAATCTTTTAGAATATTCTCAAAGTATATGGAAGATATGGTGATTTATTCATGGAAGTCTAGGATTCTAGGAGTGAAAGTCGTATCAACTTGAAATATTTTTCGACAATTTCTTTGGTTATACTTACAGCTTTCAATTATGTTTGCAGCTCTTGCAAAAATGCTTTAGATTTATGCTTTTAGTATATGGTTTTGCCTTAGCATCATTTCTTTTATCTTTCTGGAAAAAAATATATGCCGTATATTGTTCCCTTTATCGAAGCTAGACTATGGACATGGCTTTAGCTCTTCAATTTGGATTTTGGTTTTGTTTGTCAACTGCAAAACGTGAATCCGTGAAACTAAGTGTTCTTTGCAGGTTGAATTTGTTTTTCTCTGAACGTATAAATTCGATTATTGTGTTTGGGTTTCTTGTGTCATTGTGAAAAAGTTGGTTGACAATATTTCTGTCCATCTGTGGATAATTTTTCCCAGATCTCATTATCGCAGGGGGAAGCTGGTGCAAACTCATTTCATGGACTCACGCCTTTGTAGATACGGTGTGATCAGTGCTGGCTTATCCTATTCAACCTCTTCTTCAGCTGTTCCTTTGGTGCCTAACAGTTTGTTTAGTTCTTTAAAATCGAACATAGGAAACTCACCAATCTCGTGCTTTTCAACTCAACCTGATTGTGATACCAACACTGCGTTGAGTGACAGCCAGGAGCGGTACAACTCCACAGAGAATCTCTCAGGATATGCTTCTTGTAACTCTTCTCTTGAATCCAGCACATATTTCCATCAATTGAGTCCCTCAGTGGACTGCAGGCGTGAAAGCTTACTGGTCCATTCTGATGGAACTTCTTATATAGAAGATGCAAATTCTAGCCATGAAATAGTATATACTTCGCAAGAGCTAGGGACAGCACTCATGGCACCTGATGGGGCCAATGAAGTAACCAATACACCACAGACAAATGGCCAGCAATACAGGGCATCGAGTAAGGACTGCCAAGGATCTTCCATGTGTCAACCTCAGACAACCTTTGTTACTAACTGTAGGCAGTCAACTGAAGCTGCTCGTGTAGAGAAACGTCTGACTGCAATAGAGGATTTATCTTTGCAGAGGATTCCACCAGGGAATCTAAAGCAGTTGTGGATTGCATGTGCTAAAACTCTCTCTGAAAACAATATCGATAAATTCAATATGTTGATTGCAAAGGCCAGGGTTGCTGTGTCTATCTACGGAGAACCAATCCAGCGTCTTGGTGCTTACATGATGGAAGGGTTGGTAGCAAGGAAGGAGGCATCGGGATCTAACATATATCGATCCCTTCATTGCCAAGAGCCGGAAGGCAAGGACTTGCTCACATACATGCATACCCTGTATGAAATTTGCCCGTACTTGAAGTTTGGATACATGGCTGCCAATGGGGCCATTGCTGAAGCATGCAGAACCGAAGATCGCATCCACATTATTGATTTCCAGATTGCTCAGGGAACACAGTGGGTGACCCTCTTGCAAGCACTTGCAGCCAGACCAGGCGGAGCTCCTTATGTGCGGATTACAGGAATTGATGATCCTGTTTCTAAATATGCCCGTGGTGGTGGATTAGAAGCTGTCGAAAGACGTTTGATGGCACTATCCGAGCAGTTTGGTATTCCAGTTGAGTTCCATGGAATGCCAGTTTTTGCAGCAGATATCACAAGGGACATGCTTGATGTCAAGCCTGGGGAGGCTCTTGCTGTCAACTTTCCACTGCAGCTCCATCACACCCCCGACGAGAGTGTAGATGTGAACAATCCCAGGGACGGGATTCTGCGAATGGTAAGGTCACTTTCTCCCAAGGTTATCACCTTGGTTGAGCAAGAATCAAACACGAACACAGCCCCTTTCCTCCCTAGGTTCATTGAGAATTTGGAGTACTACTTGGCAATGTTCGAGTCCATAGATGAGACGATGCCAAGACATAGAAGGGAACGAATTAATGTTGAGCAGCACTGCCTGGCCAGGGATATCGTAAACGTCATTGCTTGCGAGGGAAAGGAGAGGGTTGAGCGCCATGAGCTCTTTGGTAAGTGGAAGTCTAGGCTAACAATGGCTGGATTCCGACCATACCCTTTAAGCTCTTACGTCAATTCAGTGATGCGAGGCCTGCTAAAGTGTTACTCTAAACATTACACATTGGTGGAGAAAGATGGTGCAATGTTGTTGGGGTGGAAGGACCGGAACCTTATATCGGCTTCTGCTTGGTGCTGCGATGGCTGACATTCATACACGTTTATGGTAAAACCGGGATGAGATGGGTCAACCGGGTTGATTTTGGGATATTTGCATAAACATCCTTATAATGCAAAAGGGTGACATTTTTTGGGAATATTTTCCCATACAATCATGCAATCACCATCATTTGTTCCTAAAATATTTCGTGTCCTTTGTTCATTCTTTTAATAGAATTTGATGTACCATTTGATGCAAGTATGTATAAGCATATTAAGGGATTCATTCTATTTCTTTGTTATACGATTCAGTGTACGTAGCATGACCGAAACATATTTGCGATATGATACAGGACAGTGAAAAAGAATTTTGAAATAAGTTATTTATACGCAACGGAAATCTGAAAGTTCATTCGAAATTTAGAGAATTAGGACAAAAAAAATTAAGTTTGTTTAAAATAGGTAGGATTCGGATTTAAACATTCAAGATCTAAACTTGACTCGACATAATCCCTTTCCAAAAAAATGTTCAACTTGTTTGTATATAAACTTTTAATAAATAAAAAACATAAATTTATTAAATATTAGATTAAGAATAATATATTTTTTTTGAAAAAAAATGTTTAATTGTCTATATATAGGGTTGGCAAGCGAGTGGGCTTAGATCTGACTTTTTTCGGATTCATACTTTTTCAAGCTCGAGCTTTCTCGAGGTCAGATCGAGCCAAGTGAGCTCTAACGAATTCAAGTAATTTTGAATTTTTTGAGTTATAAATATTTAGTTTTGAATGTAATAATTCATTTTACTTTTATTTGATGACAACAAAATTTAGATTTGTTTTATAAAAAACATAAATTATAGATATTTAATAAAGTTCTTTTATATAAATAATTAAACTCATTCTATGTAAAATTTATTATATGACATGTATATTAATTGATGAAAATATCTTTTATTGTTTATTAATATATTATATTGACAATTAAATAACTTTTATTTTTCTTATTAAATTTATAAAACTAATACTCATATTATAAAATATTTATTCCAAAACTCAAATATATTATACTAAGTCCAAACTCAAATAATCTACCTATTATTACCCAAAATTAAAATAAACGAATCGTAGCACAATCTCAAGTCCAAAATAAAAATTATTAAACTAAATACCTAAATGCAATTTGTAAAAGTTAAAACCAGTTTAAAATCTAATTTAATAAAAATAATATTTTATTAAGATATTAAAATTTTAACAATATTTTATGTATTACTAGTCATAGACATTGTTAGGCCTGAAAATACCAAGAGAGGGGTGAATTGGTATTTTAAAATTCTTTGCAAACTTTTCTTAAATGATGAGGAAAGGGAAGAAAAGTTTAGACAAACCGATTTATAGTGGTTCGGCCCCAATTGTTTACCTTCATTTTCTTGGTATACCTCAGCTAAGGATTTTTACCAAAATATTACAAAAAAATAAAAAATTAACAAAATATTATTTTTTATTTACGAAAATAATACAAAAAAATAAAAAATAGAAAAAAATGCTGCAACAATGTGACAATACCCTGGAGGAGGGTATCCCATAGGCGGCACCAAAGGTGCCTTTCCCATAGGCGGCACTGATGGTGCCCCTCCCATAGGCGGCACTGCCTATATAATGGGCCATCCGGCTGGTGGGTGGGGGGAAGAGAAGGAGAGGGAAAAAAGAAGAAAGAAAGAAAGAAAAAGAAAGAAAAGGAAAGGAGAGGAAAGAAGGAAAGAAAAGGAAAGGAGAAGAAGAAAAAAGAAAGAAAAAGAAGGAAAGAAAAGGAAAGGAGAAGAGAAAAAAAAAAGAAAGAAGAAGAAGAGGGAAGGAAGGAAAAGAAAAAAAAAAGGTAATTTTTTATTAATTTAAAATTTTGTAATATTTGTGTGTAAAAAATTATATTATGTACATTGTACGTGTTTTATTATTTTATTTAGCATATATATTTTATGAAATTTATTTAGCATGAAAAATTCATGGTATGTACATTGTATGTTGATTAGAATTTTTTATGAAATTTATTTAGGATGTTGTAATTAGTTGTTTTAGAAAAATAGCATTAAAAATAAAATGATAAAAATATGTTTAAGAAAACATAAAATACGAAAAGAAAAAACGGAAATTGTATATTTACCGTAAGTAATAAAATTCAAAAATGGTATATTTAATAAAATGCACTGAAATAATGTAAAATTATAAAATTAGAAATTATGATATTTTTAAAATAATAAAATGCGGAGAAAAAATACGAACAAATGACCGAAGTAAGAGTGTTTTACTAACTTTTTAAAAATTCAGAAATAATTAATAAAATATTTCAAACAAAATGTACTGAAATAATATAAAATAATAAAATATGAAAATGATATATTTTATTGAAAGTAATAAAATTCGAGAAAATAATACGAGCAAATGGCGAGAATAAGGGTTTTTACACTAAATTAATTTAAAAATATACTAAATTAATAAATTTCAAACATAATGCACTGAAGTAATGTAAAATTATAAAATTAGAAATTATGATATTTTTAAAGTAATAAAATGCAGAGAAAAAATACGAACAAATGGTCAAGTAAGAGTGTTTTACTAACTTTTTAAAATTCAGAAATAATTAATACAAATATTTCAAACAAAATGTACTGAATAATATAAAATAATAAAATACGAAAATAATATATTTTATTGAAAGTAATAAAATTCGGAAAATAATACAAGCAAATGGTAGGAATAAGGTTTTTTTTACACTAAATTAATTTAAAAACACACTAAATTAATAAATTTCAAATATCATGCACTGAAATAATGTAAAATTATAAAATTAGAAATTATGATATTTTTAAAGTAATAAAATGCAGAGAAAAAATACGAACAAATGGTCAAGTAAGAGTGTTTTACTAACTTTTTAAAAATTCAGAAATAATTAATACAAATATTTCAAACAAAATGTACTGAAATAATATAAAATAATAAAATACGAAAATAATATATTTTTATTGAAATTAATAAAATTTAGGAAAATAATACAAGCAAATGGTAGGAATAAGGTTTTTTTTACACTAAATTAATTTAAAAACACACTAAATTAATAAATTTCAAACATCATACACTGAAATAATATAAAATTATAAAATTAGAAATTATGATATTTTTAAAGTAATAAAATGCGGAGAAAAATACAAACAAATGGCAAGTAAGAGTGTTTTACTAACTTTTTAAAAATTCAGAAATAATTAATAAAATATTTCAAACAAAATATACTGAAATAATATAAAATAATAAAATATGAAAATGATAGATTTTTATTGAAAGTAATAAAATTCGGAAAATAATACGAGTAAATGGCAGAATAAGGGTTTTTTACACTAAATTAATTTAAAAACACACTAAATTAATAAATTTCAAACATAATACACTGAAGTAATGTAAAATTATAAAATTAGAAATTATGATATTTTTAAAGTAATAAAATGCAAAGAAAAAATACGAACAAATGGCAAGTAAGAGTGTTTTACTAACTTTTTAAAAATTCAGAAATAATTAATACAAATATTTCAAACAAAATGTCTTGAAATAATATAAAATAATAAAATACGAAAATAATATATTTTATTGAAAGTAATAAAATTTGGGAAAATAATACAAGCAAATGGTAGGAATAAGGTTTTTTTTTTACACTAAATTAATTTAAAAAACACACTAAATTAATAAATTTCAAATATCATGCACTGAAATAATGTAAAATTATAAAATTAGAAATTATGATATTTTTTAAAGTAATAAAATGCAGAGAAAAAAATACGAACAAATGGCTGAAGTAAGAGTGTTTTACTAACTTTTTTTTCAACTTGCAGGCATCGCAATGACTCCATTGATTCAACCCGGTAGACACATATCTGATGCGTCTAATAAGGCGGTATGATTTATTATTTGTTAATTACAGGTTCTATTTATTTAAAAAGGATATACGTAATATATAGAAATAAATCATGTTATCGTAATTTTTTTCTGTAATTTAACACTATCAGGACTTGTACTGAGTAATAAGGGACCGTGTGAATGGTTTAAAGAAAGCTCCGAATGCACGATTGATGCCGTACTTGGAGTAAGCCGGATTTGGGTTAACAGCATTGATCCGAACCTTCGACTTGTGCTATGATTTATTATCTGCGCTAGTGGAGCGGTGATGCCCGGAGACCCACACTTTTCATTTTCCGTGTGGGGAGTGCACGGTGACCTTGGAGGATGTTGCAATGCAGCTTGGGCTCCCAATTGACGGGAGTCCCGTAACGGGAGTATCTTCATTTACCGATCCGACTGCACTTTGTTATCAGCTTCTAGGAGACTCGCCAGAGGACGATGAGTTAAATTTTACGGGCTTAAAATTTACATGGCTGAAAGCCAAATTTGGACAATTATCAGCGACTGCCAGTGAAGGTGAGTTGATGTGCGCTGCTCGAGCGTACATCATGCATATCCTAAGGGGAGTACTCATGCCCGATGCAAACAACAACAAGGTACATTTGATGTACTTGCCCCTATTAGCTGATTTGTCCAGTGTTCGCTCGTATAGCTGGGGCTCCGCCGTTCTAGTAGTGTTGTATCGGGAGCTTTGTCGGACGACAAACCCAGATGTTGTAGACATAGGCGGATGCCTCACATTGCTGCAGTCCTAGGCGCTCTATCGAATGCTATTTTTGGCATCGGTTAGTCACCAACCGTATGTTTATCCACTAGTGAACAGGTGATAAAATATAACTTGTCATTATTTGTAGTCATAGAATATTGACTAATGTTACCAATCCTAAACCCTATATTTTTTTTATAGGTAAAGTCTTCGTCTGGGTATCGGGAGGTCGCACACTGTCCCAATATACCGACTCATGATCGAACAACATGCCCGGGAAGGGGTAAGCTGCTATTCTAATATTCATGACATCTTTCTTTCTATATCTTACTCACACGTTATGGCTAATTATAACCATGTTATTAATCATGCAGTTTATATGGATGTCATATCGTAGGCCAGAAATTACAGATGTGGTACCCTCGTCTGCGTACGTTCATTATGGTGCAATAACGTGCCAATTATAAATTTCAATGTAGTTGAGTGATATCACGGAGATCAAGTGCTACGACAGTTTGGCTGCATCCAACATATCCCGGATCCTCCATGCGAGGTGGGGGCGGTTCACGACATGAATAAGAGAGGAAAACCGCAGTTGGATTAGGGCATTAAGCACTGAAAATTTGTGGCGCTGTGGAACGATCGAATGCATCGAAGACCTCAGATGGTTATGGCTTCCGAATTGCAACCATCATTAGAGTATATACAATGGTACTATAGTTGCGAGAAGCTATATATACTTAGAGGCCAGTCGACTGTAGTCCCTCCGCATATGCAGCAACCTGGGGGATCGTACCCAGTGACCCTGATAGATCTAGATCCTGTGGCATATTATGCTCCGGAACCAGAGCCCGAGCAGGAGCGCCAGCCAGATCCCGAACAATCACAGTCACATGCGGGTTCACATAGCTATCATCCGGATCTGGCAGGCTGTGACTATTTTCTGATCTTCTCAGGGGGCGAATACGCCTACGAGTTTGAACTCTTTGGATCCTACCCGCCGTAGTACGGCATGCCTGGCCTGTCCGACCCGTATCCACAGCATCATGAGACTCCTTCCGATTCAAGTTCGTCGATGCCGAAAGAGCCACATGATTTTTCCTCTATGTTTGCCACACCCCCACCTGCGCCGAATGATGATGTTGGTCGTTGCGAACACCCAGAATGTGACCGTCGACCTCCGAATAGGTATACCCTTAGGACCACACCATCGAACCATCAATTTTAGGGGTTTAATGCACTTTTTGTACATTACAAAGTTTGAACTTTTTGTATAAATTTAATTATTCTAATTTTAGGTATGCTTACTAAGGAACTTTTTTGTATAAATTTAATTATTCTAATTTTGCATTATATTAAAGTTGAATTTAAGGTTAAATGCCTCAATTTTCGATATAATTTTAATAATTCCAAATGCCATATACTATTTTATAACTTAATTTGGATACAAGTTAAGCATAAGCATAAGATGAATAATTTTTATTTCAAATGAATTATACTTTTTATAACACTACACATAAAAATTTTACATTATTAGGTCAATTTCGACCCGATCCGAACCACTGTCCAACATGAAAGTTCCGATGAGAGCATTTATTCCGACTATGACCACTTAACTTGCATAATCCACAACGCTTACTGTCAGATTTCTCCCTAATGTCCATTTCATTACGGATTCTGCTTGATTGCAGATGACCTCTTGGATTCCTCCATAGCCCTCTGTCTGGGAGAAGCTCGAAAGTCATCGGATGCACCTCCCACGTAGATAGGTTAGGTAGGACAGGGAACTCATTTTCCCAGACACGCAATGTGCGCTCGAGCGTGTACACATCATCGACATATTGTTCAACATTAAGGTTGACTTTAGCACACGCTGCCACGGCATGCACACATGGATAATGAAGTGTGTCGAACCTCTTGCACTCGCACCGTCTGTTCTGAAGATCAACTCCATAGGACCTAGTTGGTATACCAGGTTGACGACTGATGGTCTCAGTAACTCGAAACGTTTCCAGTCGTCGTGAATATATTTCTACATTCATTGACCTCACTATCCGACGGTTTGCAACCATTGCATCCCTGACATGTTCGACAAACACGTGTCCCGCCTCCATCTGTCGACTTGTTGCTGATCCATTCTTGGCATCAAGGTAGCCAGCCTGTAGAAAATAGCAGAAAAGACAGATGCAATTGGAATATGGCATGTTTTCAATAAGACAGCGTTGATCCCCTCGACTAAGTTTGTGGTCATTTGGCCATAACGAAAGCCCTCGTCAAAATTTTGAGCCCATTGCCAAGGCTCTATTGTGCCCAACCATTGTCGGAAAGATGTGTTTGTCTGCCCCTCCATGTCACTCTAAAGTTGGATCATTCTTTGGTGGAAAATATGTGGCTCTAACTCGTACACTGCATACGTATTAAAAAAAATTAAGTTTTAGTAACTCGATAACATAAAACATTACAACTTATATTGAAAATATAAGGTTATCATTTACCCATTGCCATGACTTGTCTCTTCCAGTCTGCATTCTTATAATCTTTGTAGAAGTTAGCCGCAATGTGACAGATGTAGTAAACGGATCTCCATGGCACGCTGAAACGCCTAATTGCTGTAATTAAACCTTTCCCTCTATCGGAGATGATACAAATGTTATCGTTGCTAATAACATACCTTCGCAGGTTAGTGAGGGAGAATTCCCAAGACTCCAAGTTCTCTTTATCTACGATGACAAATGCTATTGGGAGCACGTTTCTATTGCAGTCTTTAGCAACCGCAAGAAGTAGAATCTGTGTATATTTTCCATATAGCCAGGTCCCATCCACCTGCATAAATGGCTTGCAATAGGGAAATGCCCGCACACATGGATCAAAGGTCCAGAACATCCGATGGAAAATCTTTTTGCTGGCTGTAACTGGTCGTCTGAATTGTAATAAGGACTTGTCTGCAACTCAATCATAGTCTCCGGTACGTACTCCTGCATAGCAGTTATCCATCCTTATAGCTTGTTATACGACGAATCGTAATCCCTATACAGTTGCTCTATTGCCATCTGTTTAGCTACCCATGCCTTTCGGTATGATGCTCGATACTGGAATCGTGCTTGCATTTTGACAATCAGTACCGAAACTTTAATGGTCGGCATGTCTTTCACCATTGGCATGATACACGTACAGATAGTTTTCGAATCAAGTTTTCTATGATCTTCTGTCATATGAGTTGATGTGCACGTATGAGGACCAACAAATTTTCGTATCTCCCACATCTAAGAACTTTTAATGAATGCAGCTCGTACCCGCCAATTGCAGCCTTCCGCTACCTTCCAACACTCCCCAATATATATTGTTGGAGTAGAAACTGCGACTTTATAATCCACTGATATGTTCATGCTGTACCGTTTAATAACAAATATATATTATTCTTTACAGCTGAATCTTTGGCCTATGAATAACTCCTCATGACTAGAATTTACGGCTAGCCCGTGAGGATGAACTATTTCAGGGTACTCCGGGAACTCAGCTACATACGCTACGTCGGGGTCTATGAGCGACATGTGTGGCCTAGAATTATTGTGTACCAAAATACGTCGCATTTGGTCCCCGACCGAAGAAGCGTCAATGTTTCCATCGTTGTTGACATCTTCAGCGTCAATATCATTAGGTACATCGTTCACATCGGGATCACCGTCACTATCGACCTCTTCATCCCAATGATCGCTACCACCTTCTTCTTCAACACCAACCACATCAATATCGGGTGTAATATTCAGATCGATACCGATCCCACCCATAGTCGATTCACTATCAACGTATGATATTGGAGCCACCATCCATGGTTTTTGAGCTCCGTGTTCTTCATCAGATGCATTCTTGTCACTCCCATTCCCATTCCCACAGTAAAGAGCGACCATTGTCTCCACGTCTTCGTCTTCTACAAGTTCCATTTCGGTGAATTTGACTGGATTTGTCGAAACTGGAAACTTGTAGAAAATTTTTGATATCCTTCTCCCACAACGTCTAAGAATTTTTGCATTAATCATTGCCTTCATTTCATCCAACGAGACATTTCTATTAAATCTCATTGCTATTTGTTGCCGACATTCAAATACACATCCAACACTTGTTGTCAAGATGACTCCATCGAAATAAAAGCATACAAAAAACTTATTATCCATCTTCAATATTCAATCATCAAAAATAAACAAAATCTCAAAAAATCTCCAACGGTAAATAAATTACTTAAATAAAAATTAATGTTTCAATATGCAATTTTTCATCCTTAAGCTCATACTTTTAAGTTATCATTTTGTACATGAACAACGTTTAACCACTAACCCTAATAGCTAACACAATAACAATAATAATAGTTTTATACTCAAAATAATACTAACTAACAATAATAATTAGGGTTTTACTAAAATAATAACTAACCATAATAATAATACTAGTTTTTACTAACAATAATACTAAGTAACATCTAAACCCTAAAACTAATAATAATAATACTAACTAAAACTATCAATTTGAGTTTTATTAATCTTAATAACTAAACTAACAACAAAAATAATAAGAATTATACAAAAAACATAACAACAAGATAATCAATTATTTTTAAAAAATACCTTTTTTTTCTCTTCTCTTTCTCTCTTTTTCTCTCTTTTTCCGGAGCCACGTCCTCTTTCTCTTCTGCTTCTTCCTATTTTTCTCTGAAGCAGCTGGACAGATTTATAACACAAGTGGTGCCGCCTATGGGAAAGGCACCTTGGGTGCCGCCTATGGGAAAGGCACCTTTGGTGCCGCCTATGGGAAACCCTCCTCTAGTGTCCTGTCACGTCGCAGCAACCTTTTTTTTTCTATTTTTTTGTTTTTTTGTATTATTTTCGTAAATAAAAAAGTATAATATTTTGATAATTTTTTATTTTTTTGTAATATTTTGGTAAAAATCCCGACAATGTTATAACCTTTATAATCCCCATTTTTTTCACAAGCCTTAGATAGAACATTTCCCTTAGTTTTTTATGCCTTAACTAGAATCGTTCTAGTTTTTACGGCTCAACTAAAATCCTTTACAAAATACTAAAAGTTTTAGGGTAAAGTACACTTATGGTCACTTTTGTTTACTTCAGGTTACATTTTAGTCACTTATGTTTGACCTGTTACGTTTTAGTCACTTGCGTTATCATGTTGTAGCATTTGAGTCATTGAGCCATTAATTGCTGTTAACAGTGTAACGGTAAGCTGACGTGGCACATTAAATTATCATTTCAAACAAAAATTTTAGGTTAAATTATACAATTAGTCTCTATATTTTTTTCATTTTGAGTAATTTAATTTTTTATTTTATGTTCTTTTAACTTTTTTTTTTCATTTTCTTTTGCTTCCACCTCTATTTTCCTACCTTCTCCATTTCTTTTAACATATCAGGAAGTCAAATTGGCAGTGAAGAAAGAATCATGGTATAGTTTTATGGGTTTTGATTATAGACAATGATGGCTTTCGACTTCCTACTTCTTTCTTCACTGCCAATTCGACTTCTTAATATGTTAAAAGACATGGAGAAGGTAGGAAAATAGAATGAGAAACAGAAGAGAATGGAAAATAAAGAGAAAAAGAGAGAGTAAAGTTTATAGGACATAAAAATAAATTAAATTGCCCAAAACAAAAAAATATGGGGATCGATTGTATAATTTAACCTAAAATTTTTGTTTGAAATGATGATTTAACATGCCACGTCAGCTTACCGTTACACTGTTAACGGCAATTAACAGCTCAACGATTAAAATATTACAACACGATAACGTAAGTGACTAAAACGTAAAATTTCAAACATAAGTGACTAAAATGTAACCTGAAGTAAATAAAAGTGACCATAAGTGTAGTTTACCCAAAAGTTTTATACCTCAAAAACCTTAATAATTTTTAAGGTGAGCCGATCACACCTTAATAAAAGATCGGTGGCGACTCCAGTTTTGTTTTTAAAGTCGACAACTAAATTTTTGTTTTCAAAAAAACGGTTTCGACAATATACATACTTATTTTATGATAAGTATATATACATTTATACTTTTATGAATATTATTATAAAAATATACGTACATACACTCATATATTTTTATACATTTCATAATTTTATATACATATGTGTACATATATAAATGCATATTTCAATTCGTAAACATATATATATATACATACTTACCTACATTTTTAAATTTTAAACGTATACACATATATATATATTCTTCTTATTTTTATAATTTTACGTAGACATACATACATATGTTTATTTTTTTATATTGTACATTTTTTATTTATTTCCATTACGGTTTTGTTGTTTCATGCGGTGTTTACTTTCTTATTTTATGCCCATCTTATTCGAATAGTTTATCTACTTATTATCTTACATGATTGATTCGTCTTTTATTTATCTTTTATTGGTTGTTGCTCATGCTATTCACGTTTGCATCATCATATTTATCATTGCTTGTCTTGC
The DNA here is from genome assembly GCF_025698545.1 of Gossypium raimondii. NCBI lineage: Eukaryota > Viridiplantae > Streptophyta > Magnoliopsida > Malvales > Malvaceae > Gossypium > Gossypium raimondii. The sequence goes on along the minus strand of NC_068569.1, from coordinate 54,317,146 downwards.
ATGCCAACGATATAATCTATTTTCGCATTTTTTTACGACTTTGTCCTTTATTTAGCTCGATACATCAAAATTTGTTTCAAACAAATAGCATTTCGTATTTTGAGATTCGGAAAAGTTGTATCCTAACTTACGGGATTTTGATTTTCCCGATAAATCTAAATATACGAATCTTTTCAAGCAAATTTTTATGATCTCGGGATTTAACAAAATATCAGGTTCTAACTTACAGGACATGATTTCTTTTCTAAACCCGAGATAATTGAATATCTTTTTAAATAATTTTTTCGGCATTCATTCTCGTATCGGGAATTTTAGGCATTGCGTCATTGCATCCTAACTTACGGAACGTAATTCTCTTTCTCGATTAACATGAAACTATGTCTTTGTCTCAAAAATTCTCAATGTTTTGACGAAAGGATCATATTTTTAAAAAACTCTTCAAAATTTTCAATCTTCGACACTAAGACACTAATTAAACAACTAGGTACCAATTTTGGGCGTTACGAGGGTGCTAATCCTTCCTCGTGCGTAACCGACTCCCGGACCCGTTTTCTGATTTTCGTAGACCAAAATCGTAGTTTTGATAAAATCAAATCGTTTATTAAAAATAACCATTTTTCGAGGTGGCCTGATCACACCTCATCAAAAAAGATTGGTGGTTACTCCCCTTTTCGTTTTCATTTTCAAAATCCAAGTCGATCCCGTTTTCACGGCAAAAAAAAAGGTTTCGACAGTCACTTTAATATTAATTAATCAAAGAAACAACAAAATCATCAATAATAACGAATAATAACGGTATAAACAATAATATAAAAAAACATAACACGACGATATCAAAATTAAAAGAAATTAATAAATAAATACATAAAATAGCATTAAAGAGATTAATCTAGGAAATATTGAAATGATCATTAAAAAGGGGTGGAATTAGGGTTATAGTAATAAAAATAATAGTATTAACGATGATAACTAGTCTAAAGTTTTGAAGAGGAAAAAGAAAAAGGAGATAAAATAAAATAAATGCATTTAAAGTGTTTATGTTAGTAAATTAAAAAAATGGAAATAATAATATAAAAATAATTGATTTATTGATATAGCTATAGTAGTAATAAGTATATAAATAAATAAGGTAAAATAATAATAGCAATAATAATTTTAAATTAATTAATTTAATAATAGAATAGCCAAAATAACAAAATAGGCTAGATCAAATTGAGCTTTAAAACAAAATAGCTATTGTTATTTTGAAACACGACATTCATATTTTTTGTCATTTAAGTAAGGGCGCCGGCGGTGGGAGGGGGGTGGCAGCGCCCATCTTCTTAAAATATGAAATTAAAATTTTAGTCCTTTAAATTTATATAATTTTAAATTAATAAATAATAAAATTACACTGACACTTCAAGTGATAAAATTTTAATTTAATCTTTTAAAGATTGTGACAGGACTAAATTGCTCGCTTTTAAATGCAATTAAGGATTTAGATTATCTTTTAAATTAAATGCAAAGGGACTAAATTGCTCACTTTTATAATTAAGGAATTAATTTGGTATTTAGTTTATAATACAAGTATCCACATTATAACTTTCCCATTTCTTTTCAACACTCTATTCCAACCGAAATGCAGTCATGCACGTGGATAACTATTTTCTCTTTTTGGTCACTATTTTCTTATCAACCGTAAACACCGTATGGTCTCATATATCAATTTTCAAGTCATGTACTCTTTCATGTACGCCTCAAAATATGATCAATGTGCTTTTTTTTTTCCCATTTTGAGTAGTTTTTTTTACCTGAACTCTTAGCTTAACTCGACTTCATTATAAAATGTCAATAACTTAAATTCAAATTGATCTAAACTTAAATTGTCATCAGCTTGAAAGAAATCGATACTAAATAATATGACTTGAAATTTTCGAGCTTCAAAAGGGAATGAGCCAAAATAACTCAAATCTAAAAATAATCTAAATATAATTATAAAATTTTAAACGATTAAATTATAATAATATTATTTTTAAGATTCAAAATTTAAGTTTCCAATTTTAAGGTGTCGAACCCCTACCGGCAGTAAGACCCCTTGCTGCCGCTCCTGTACTAACACTTCAAATAATTACTTATTATAAATACTACAGTAAATAATTAACTTAACAACTATAAATTGAATAACTTGACAATTAAATATAATAAATATAAATATGAAAGACAACTCACATACTATAAAAAGTTTCATTATTTTTTTTAAAAAAATAGCATGAAATATATGTGGATTGCTACGTGAGTTACTATGTTTAAAATTAATGGTTTATTTCCATTAAAAATATTAATTTAACTCTTTTTAAAGATTTATGGTCAAATATGATTTTTTTAAGAAAAGATTGAGGATCAAATTTAACTTCAAAACAGGTGCCAAATTGACAAAAAATGTAACCGTTGAGTACTAAATTTGATTTTATGCCAATTCTAATTAGTTTTAAACTTCAAAATACATTAATTTAGTCTTTAAAATGTCAGCATAGCATAGTAGTTAATCTAAGTGTTAAAGGTCAATTAGGATATGATGTGGAACATACTTAAACACGCGGATTAAATAGTAAACTTATGTATATCTATCACATGAAAAATAATGTCAATTAAATGTTATCTATGCAATAGATATATATGTCTTTCAATTTGATCTATAAACACACTTCACTCAAATTTGAATTGGCATCTAATACCTAAGGTAATTGTATGGAAGGACTTGATTGATATGATACTAATACCTTGAGGACTGAATTAATATATTTTAAAAATTGAAGATGAATTTTAAATCGATGTGTTTATGGTCAAGTGACTTAGAATAGTATAGTAGTAAACAAGTTACGTTGCTTAGTCCTTGTTCCAACCTATAAATTCATGTAACAGCTGCACTCTTATCCTCACAGATTTTGTGCCAAGTTTCTCAAATTAAGTTTTTGAATATTTGCTTTTGATCAATCGAAATGGCTTCACAAGTTTCTCAAATGCCTTCTTCATCACCCCTTTCTTCCCATAAGGATGAAATGCGTCCCAAAGCCGATTTTCCGCCTAGCATTTGGCGAGATTTCTTCCACAACTGTCCCGACAAGGTATACATACATATGAGCATATTGATATATAATCTTAATATATTATTTGTTTAATTAAATTTAGTGATTCAATACGAAGAAAATTTTCATTATTTTGAGCAGAATATTGATGCTGAAACTGAAAAACGCCACCAACAATTGAAAGAAGAAGTGAGGAAGATGATTGTGGCACCAATGGCTAATTCAACCCAAAAGTTAACCTTCATTGATTCAGTTCAAAGACTGGGTGTGAGTTACCATTTCACCAAGGAGATCGAAGATGAACTAGTGAACATCTACCATAACAACAATGATGCCGAGAACGACCTCTACACTACATCTCTTAGATTCCGAATACTCCGAGAGCATGGATTCCATGTTTCATGCAGTAATTATTTGAACAACAACATATTGTTTTTAAGTTTCTTGAGTATATCATAGCATGGAATGTTTGATAACGATATTTCATTTTGGTTAATTTGATCTCAGGCGCATTCAACAAGTTTAACGACGAGCAAGGGAATTTCAAGTCATCTGTGACAAACGATGTTCGAGGATTGTTGGAACTTTACGAGGCCTCCTATTTGAGGGTTCATGGGGAAGATATATTGGATGAAGCAATTTCTTTCTCCGCCAACCATTTAAGCCTTGCGGTGGCATCTTTGGACTATCCTTTGTCCGAACAGGTTTCTCATGCTTTGAAACAATCAATTCGAAGAGGCTTGCCAAGGGTTGAGGCAAGGCACTATCTTTCGGTATACCAAGATATTGAGTCCCATAATAAGGCTTTGTTGGAGTTTGCTAAGATCGATTTCAACATGTTACAACTTTTGCATAGGAAAGAGCTAAGTGAGATTTGTAGGTATGTTTTTGAATCTTTTTCACCTCTTTTTTTTTTTCATCTATTTTAATTTTTTGATGGATGGAGTTGAATTTATAGGAGGCATCATCCTCAATATAGGAGACGAGTTGCAAATGCCAATATTTGAATCTTAAACGTATTAAATAGCAATAGTTAAAAGTGATGACATGATCCTATTCATCTTTTTCACCTATTTCATTCTAGTTATATACATTTTAAAATTTGAGATTGCCAATTGAATCAAGAATCTAACCATTTACTCCTCCAGAACACGAATGTGAAACTAATTAAACCTTTAAAGATTCATTTTTTAGGTGGTGGAAGGATCTAGACTTTCAAAGAAAGTTGCCATATACAAGAGATAGAGTCGTTGAATGCTATTTTTGGATCTTGGGAGTGTACTTTGAGCCCCAATATTCACTTGGTAGAAAGATGATGACAAAAGTGATAATAATGACATCTGTTATAGATGATACATATGACTCATATGCAACATATGATGAGCTCATTCCCTATACAAGTGCTATTGAGAGGTATGTTTTTAATTTGTTTAATAGGTTAGATTTCTTTAATTGGAGATTAACATTCAAATATATTATGAAAAATGATCGAATATAACGATGAAGTTGGATTCAGGTGGGAAATTAAATGCATAGACCAACTTCCAGAATATATGAAACTGAGCTACAAGGCACTATTAGATGTTTATGAAGAAATGAAACAACTAGTGGTTGAGCACGGGAGACAATATCGTGTCGAATATGCGAAAAATGCAGTATGTATATAGACAAACATTTATTTGGTACAAACGAGATAAGATATTAGCTAAATTCTAGATTTGAAAAAACAATTAACTTGAATAACAATATATAGTCATTTAAATATTGTTATAGAATTTGATTTGATATTAGTGATAATTGTTGGGATTTTGTTGACTCAGATGATACGACTTTCTCAATCCTACTTTGTGGAGGCCAAATGGACTCTTCAAAACTACAAACCATCATTCGAGGAATTTAAGATTAATGCATTGTCATCTTCTGGTTATGCCATGCTTGCTATTACATCTTTCGTCGGTATGGGAGATATCGTAACACCAGAGACCTTTAAATGGGCAGCCAATGAACCTAAGATCATTCAAGCTTCCACAATTATTTGTAGGTTTACGGATGATATTGCTGAACACAAGGTATAAAAATATATTTATATAATCACAAGAAATCGAACTCTTAACTCAATAATTAAATATCTTTTTAATGAAATCAAACGATGTTTTTTATCATGATCTGAAACAAATGAAGTTTAATGTTTATAAAAAAAAAAACTAGTTTTATTTTAGGGTTACTAGTGAGGAAGTATTGTCAATAAAGGTATTTTATCATCACTATACAAACAAAGTTTAATATGTTGACCAATTTTAGGGTATATAATGATGGAATAATTTTGATTTTATTGCGGATGCAGTTCGAGCATAGGAGAGAAGACGATTGGTCAGTAATCGACTATTACATGAAAGAATATAACGTAACAGCACAAGAGGCATACGATGTATTCAACAAATATATTGAGAGTGCTTGGAAAGATACGAATCAAGAGCTTCTGAAACCAACAGAAATGCCAACAGAGGTTATGAATCGTAGCCTAAACCTTTCAAGGGTAATGGATGTGGTTTACAAGGAAGGAGATGGCTATACATATGTTAGAAAAGCGATGAAAGATGTAATCACTTCATTGTTGATTGAGCCAGTCACACTTTGAAATGATATTAAGCTTGTTGTTTAAGGGATGGATATTAAGTTAAAGACAGTACAAATCGATTGTCTTTCTACTTATTGCCTTAATAATTCAATAAAGTTCTTTTCAAGCTTTTGGTTGTGAAAATTTTGCTATTTTATATATTTTCAATATAAAAATAGCATGAGTTATAAATACTAAAATTAAGATAAAACACCCACTAATCATTAACACTTAAAGTCTATTGAGATAAGTTTTGAATTCTTTATTAAATTAATTGCCGATTCAAACCTCAAATCTATAGCCAATCCCAAAGGATTACTAGTCAATTTCAAATTTGTGTACACAAACAATTTATGTTATACAATCAAATTTATTACATCACATGTAATAAATTTTATAAAAGATAATATATTTTGTAATGAAATAATCAAAATTTGATAATTACAAATAATATTATGTAAGGGTGAACAAAACTCGATTCGACTCGAAAAATTTTAAAAAAATTTTAAATTTCGAGTTAAACGAATTGAGTTATTCGAGTTAATCGAGTCAACTGAAACTTTTTCTTTTCAAATTTCGAGTTCAATGGAGTTTAATTTTCAAATTTGAATAATTCAAATAATTCGAATAAATTGAATATAAAACTATAATATTTTACATTTTTACCTCAATCCCCTAAATTTTTTAACTTTTCCCCATTACTAAGTATGATGCGCATTTGCAACATTGGATATTTAAGACTTCCAAACCAAAAGCAATGTCAGTAGTTTGGTGTGGTATTGTGGAAAATTCAAAATTAGAGGAAGTGTCAAAATGGATTGGTTCGGAATCTGTTAGATGGGTGATTGGGAATGGGAAATCTGTCCTCTTTTGGGAGGATATTTGGTGTGAGATTCGTCTATTGAAGGTGGAATTCCCTAGATTGTTCAGACTTGCTACTGTGAAGAATATTGTGGTCAAAGATGTAGCAAGGAATAATGGCTTTGAAGAGGTGCCCTGAAGGGATGTTTTCTTAAGGGTGTTGCTAGATAGGGAGGTAAGTATGTTGAATAATTTGAAGAATTTGGTGGGGAGTGTCGAACTTGATCCGAAAGTGGAGGATCGTATAATTTGGATTCACAATAGTGTCGGGGAATTTACAGTTAGGAAGTTGTCTCAATTGTTGTCCTTTGGTCGTATAACTTTGAGGCATATTCTTAACAGGTAAAGGTGGAGAGTTGAATCATAAAATTATGGTTTCATATTCTACTCCATGAGACCTTTACAACTGTATATCATATGTTCAAAATGGTTGAGTAATGGATGAGAAATCGATGCTCAAAGTAAGCTGCTTGGAAATATTTGTTGAGAAAAAATAAAGGCTTAGATCCCACATTGGTTAAGTACCAAGTTTGAGATGTGTTTATATATGGGAACCTTCTTTAAGAATGATTGAATAACTAAGCTTGGAACCTTGTCTCGCGCGTAGGGTGGGTGCAGGTCCAAACTTGACGGGGTTGTGGTGCACCTGCACGACGTAGGCGACTAAAATTGTCAGGATCAATCGGGCCCAAAATGTGTAGTAGAGATAATCTTATGAGGACATTTATCTTATTTATTTGATTCCAATCAATTTGAGTTGTTGGCTCCTTTAATGGCAGATTTTGTGGATATTTCCAAAATTTCCACCATCCTAAATGCCTATAAAAGGATAAGATTTCTTTGCTTATTTTCCACACTCTCACATTGATTTTCTGTTGCTCTCAAAACTCTTCTTTTATTCTCTGAATTTTTCGAACGTTCCAGTGATAGAAAAAGGCAACGTTCGTTCGTTGATCGCTGTAGAGGTGCTACTGCTTTGATCATTGTTATTGTTGTATCCCGGGAGATATTTGACCAATGTTTCTCCAAGTACCGTAGGAGCGACCGAATCCGTCTTAAGAAAACTGTTTTTAACGAGCCTCAACATTTAGTAAAATATCTATTCTTCCTTTTGATTTCAACTTTTTATTTTTTAATGTTATTTTCTTGTTATTTTCTCCCTATTTTGCTACTATTTTACTATTACGTTGCTACTATTTTGTTGTTATTGTTTGAATATTGTATAAAACTTGTTTTATTGTTAATTTTGTTATTATTTTAGAGACATTTGCTTGTTAAGTTGCATCTATCTTAGTGTTATTTAAGTATACATATTTTTTAAAATTTATTTTCAATTTTTTGGGAAATATTTATTTTTGATGTTTTTAGTATTTTTGATGTATTATATATAATTAAAAATTATATAAAAATCATATAAAAAATTAATACAGCCGGGCTGGGCTTGGGTATAATTTTAGGCCCATTTTTAACCTCGGGCCGATCAAGCAGGCCTAAAATTTTTGTTAAACCCGGCCCAGGCCGACCCATGAACACCTCTACTAACTCTTAATGTCAAGGTAAAACTTTTTTGTGAATACAACGAAATTGTTATTTCATTTAATTAATTTGCTTCTTTTTTGAGTGATGTGTTATTAAATAGTTACGAGACTAAGTATTATAATAATGAGTTTGAATATTATAAAATAAAATTATAATAATGGTGAAATATATATCACGATAACAAATACATTAAAATGAAGTAAAAAAAACAATTTTGAGTAGTTATTTTTTGCAATATATATTCAGCTAAACCTAGTTATACAAAAATAAATAAAAATTAAATAACAGTCCAAATGTCCAGTTATACAAACCCGATTATAAGCCCAAAATTACAACTAAAAAGCCTAATCCCAAGCCCAAACCTAGTTCACCCCAGGCCCAAAATCCACTGAAACCCTAGCAGTACCCAGCTCCTAGCGCTGTAGCAGAAAAGACCTCCACGCGTGCTGAGCCGCTCCTCACGCGTGTAATGCCTCGACGCTCCTCCTAGCTGGCGCCCGTACACACCACGTCCATCACCGTACGCAGTACCTGCTAATAGAACAAAAACAACGCAGTAGAGGAGAAAAAGGAGATTGTATTTTTCCTTTATTTTTATTTTTTATTTTCATTTTTGAAGGCAGGGGCTATAAGATCAGAAAAAGCCCTATGTATCTTTTTTACGCACACATACGGAGATTGAATACAAAAGAAAAAAACATGCAGAGAAATCAAAAAAAGAAAGAAAAAAGTTCGAAAGGTGATTTTTAATCTTTCTTCGCTTTTCTTTGTTTGTTTATGCTCCTTTGTTCATTGAATAGAAATGAAATAAAAGAGAAAGAAGGGAGAAAGCGAGGGGTTTACCTGATCTTCGTTCGCTCCGTCACAATCAGAGTCGGGTGAGGGTTGAAGGTCCCCTGAGCAGTCGGTTTACAGATGCGGCGCAGGGGGTCTGTTAATTTTAGGGTTTTGTTTTTCTTTTTTATTAAATGGTGAATAGTCTGCTTAGATTAGGGATTGTCTTAGTTTTTATATCTAGCTAGAAATGGCGTCGTTTGAGGCCGAGTTTGGTGGTCTCAAAATGGCGTCATATGAAGCTGGTATTCGTGCAGTGACCCAACCCGAGGGAAGGATCCTCGCATTTTTGTGATGGTTTATATCGCAATTAGTCCCTTCGCATTGAACTTTATTTTAAATCAGTTTTTCTTCAGGATTTTTAAATTTCACCGCATATTTTATCCTGTTTTCATTTTGACCCTCAGTCAAATGGTGTCGTTTTCACTTATCGAATTTGAGTATCTGAATATTTGCGTTTAATTGCTTTTTTGGTCCCCCAGTGTTGAATCGATTATCGATTTAGTTCGAATTTGTTTTTTTTCCTTTTAATTTTAGTTACAATTTTAATTTATTTTTTTTAAGTACCTAATTTTTAAATATAATTACTTCTTATTTTGACATATTTATCTCTAAAATCTAACGTTATTTTAATATTTAAGTTTGATATTGTTTTTAAACTTATTATTAATATAATTTTAAGATGTAGTATACTATTATTTTAAATTATTATTAACATGTTTTAAATTTATCATACATTATTTTTTTAAAGTCTATTATATACTTTTATTTTCAAACTTGACATGTTATTATTTGATTCATTATTTATTAATATATATATATATTTTATAAGAATTTGATATAATTTGCATATATTTTAATGTTTTGTTTTAGGTTGTATCTTAAAATTCATTTTGTATATCTCTATGCTAAATGTTTACATAATATTTTTAAAATACTATTTTTAAATGTTGTTATTATTTTATTTCAAGTCTATTTTGAGTTCATGTATGTAATTTATTTTAAACTTCTATCGTAGGACATATTGATTTTTATTATTTATTTATTTATTATCATCTTGGTGTATCTTTTAAAATTGATGATAGATTTATTTAGTTTTTGAATATTGATGTTGATATTGGTATAATATGATTAAAATCATTGTTGCTATTCTTGTTTGCATTTATCTATTGCTCATGCGATTATCTTTTACGTCATACATTGCCATTCAATCATATTACATTTTATTTCGTAAATTTTTAAAAATACTCGGTGCTCATGATTCTTGAGAGGATTGTGCCCTAACTTACTGGGCTTCAATTCTTTTCGATGAATTTAGATAGCCAAGTATTTATTTTGCAATAAAACCATACAAATTTTAAATAAAAGTTTTTCGGGATTCCGAAATTTTGGATCCTAACTCACTGGATATGACATTTTGCTACCTCGAATTAAGGATTTTTAAAAATAAAGGTAATATTCGGTATTTAGGAAATTTGGGAAATTGAACCCTAACTTACTGGGTTTTGATTTTTCATTTGACCCAAATAACTGAATATCCTTTTCAAATTTAAATGCATGAGTTTTAAAAATCAAAAGAGAAACTTAATTTTGAAGATTAAATAATGTTGCGCCCTAACTCACTGGATGTGACATTTTATTTCTTTGAAATAAGAGTGTTTTATTATTTTAATTCATTCAAGTTAAAAAGATCGTATTTTAAAATCTCTTCGAATTTTTGACACTAAGACATTAAACAATCGATTCGGTACCAATTTTGGGCGTTACGACGGTGCTAACCCTTCCTCGTGCTTAACCGACTCCCGAACCTATTTTCTCAAAATCTGTAGACCTAAAATTATTTTCGAGGTGATCCGATCACACCTCAATAAAAGATCGGTGGCGACTCTAATTTTCATTTTTAAGTCTACAACTAAACTTAACTTTTGTTTCCAAAAAAGTGGTTTCGACAAATATAGTGAAATATCTAAAAAAAAATTAAAAGAGCTGGAATTAAGTTGTATAAATTTATAAGAAATAAAATATAAATACAAAATTTTAAAGGACTAAATTATAATTTTATTAATTTTAAGAGTCAAATTTTAAGTTTCGAATTTTAAGGTATCGGACCCCTACCAGCACCTCTTGTGCCGCTCTTGTTAACTATAAATTGAATAACTTGGCAATTAAATATAATAAATATAAATATGAAGAAGAACTCACATATTTATATAGAATAATACTTAAACTTGAAATTTTAAAAGTTTCAAACCCTTAACATTATCATTTCAACTCAGGTTTTTTTACTTAAACATTGATGTATGGCCGTAGAGTATCGAGTTGTGATTAAAATAGGTAAAAAGAAAATTTGACTCACCCTATCTCATTCCCATGCCTCGTTATTATGAATAAGCTATCAAGTTAGATTTCGGTTTTCAAAACTAAAATAAATTTTAAAAATTTCACTGCAAGGTTAAGTAATTATTTAAGTATTTTTTGAAAACAAAATATATGGTTTGTAATGATCTACTAACATTAGAACTTTAGAACTTTCAAAGGTTAAGTAATTATTTAAGTCTGGGCCCGGGCAAAAATGGGCTTGTACAGTTCTAATATTGGAATTGATCTACTAACATTAGAACTTTCAAAACACATGATTTTAAATGTGAATTCTGGGTTTTAAATAAGTGTTTTCAAACTTGGATTTTTCTAAACATCTATGGGAGTTTTTTCAAAATTTTATGTTTTCGAAACATGCATTAAGTTTGATTTAAATCGAAGCTTTGAACGGATTGATGTAATTGCTCAGTATCTGATCATAACTTCTAGACTGGGTTTGAAGTGTTATATTTAGTGGTATCATAGTCAAGTTGAAAAACTCGGGCTGTAATTTTTAGGTTTAAAATGCGTTTTTTAATTTTTGGGTGTAATTTTTGGAAATCTCGTATCGATGCCAATAGCCCAGCTGTGGTCTTACACGAAATCTCAAATCGATGCCATATCCCAGATATGGTCTTATACGGGATCTCAAATCGATATTGGAACATCATCAACTGAATTCACAAAGAAAGTATACAATTCATGCTATATGAAAACATTAAATACATAATAATGTGATGTTGCATTATTTACACACGAACTTACCTCGGTAGCATAATCGGTGAAAATGACTTATTCGTCATATTCTTTGTTTTCCCCCGTTCTAAGATCGAATCTCGTCTTCCTTGATCTATAACAACATATTTGACTTATTTATTCATCATGCTACTCAAATTAGCTCAATTTCACATTTTGATAAAATTACATTTGTACCCCTAAACTTTGTCATACTTACACTTTTGTCCCTAGGCTCGTAAAATGAAATTCATTCAATTTCTTTACTAACCATGCCTAGTCAAACCTTTTTCATGCTTATAGCAGCCCACATATTTCACTTATTCACTCTTTTACCACACAATTTATCATATTTCTCAATTTAGCCCTAAATCAACATTTTTATCAAAAATCAGTTTACAAATGTTGTTTATCTAACAACAAGGATGCATTTCCTATCATCAATTATCAAAATACACATATATTCATCAATGACAAAATTTTCAAACTTTAACAGTTTTGAAAACGAAGGTACGGAATAGCTAAATTGAGTTACCATGACTCCTAAAACGTAAAAATCATTAAAAAACGGGACAAAAACCGTACCTAGATGGGCCATAGAAGCTTGGCCGAATGTTTGCTCATCCATGGCTGCACATTTTCTTCATAAACGGTTGAAGAAGAAAGAAAAAATATGATAGCTTTTAAATTTTGTAGTATTGTACCTTTATTAACTTAATTACCAATTCTTTTCAACTAATTTCAAAAATACCAAACAAATATCTTTCACTAACTTATTAATGAGCTAATTATCACATAAGGACTTCCTTGAAGCATACCTTAGCTAATTTGATGTTTATTTGTCTCAAGACAAGACTCAATTTGTCTAGAGACTTGATTACCAAAGTATCTTAAAAACATTTTGAGCACTTTGGTTTTTACTCAAAAACATTACGAACCTTATAAAACACGTATAGATGTTTTTGAGTATGTTGCAAGTCTTTAAAAATGTTTGATAAATATTCAACCATATTTCCTCCAAATGACTTTGGGAATATAATGTATAAAATTTATCAAAAGCTTAGGATATCATAGCTAACAAACATGTGTTGTAAATTACTAAATCACACGTAACTACTAATACTATATCTTTTATTATATAATTCATAATATAATAATAATAATTATATATGGATTAACGGTTTTCGTCATAGTTATATACTATATTATTATCGTTTCATTTCATTTCATCGTTTTAAAAGTTATGTTTGATTTGTATATACCCATAATAATAAACCGGTCTATTTTATCACGAACAAAACAAATACACCTTGTTCAAGTGTTGTAATCGTCATTATTCGTAACAGATTTCAAAATAAGGCAATGTTTTGCGTTTTAGAATTTCGAGAAATTCTACCCTAACTTACTGGGTCTCAATTTTCTCGTTAATCCTAAATAGCAAAATATCCTTTTAAATTTCCAAACACATACAATTTCAAAAATAAAGGTAATATTCTATATTTAGAAAATTCGAGAAATCGTGCCCTAACTTACTGGGTTTCGATTTTTCTCGTATTGAACCTAAATAACTGAATATCCTTTTAAAATTGAAATGAATGAGGTTTAAATAAAAATAAAATGCAAGCTTACTCTCAAAAAATACGATTAACAGCGAAGCAGATCGAAAACAAAACCTTGCCTCCCTCGTTTGTAGTGGAGCCGATTGAAGACAACAGATCTTGCCTTCCTGCATTAACAGCGAAGCAGGTCGAAGACACAAACCTTGCCTCTCTCAGTTGTGGTGGAGCTGGTTGAAGACAACAGATCTTGCCTTCCTGCATTGACAGCGAAGCAGCTCGAAGACACAAACCTTGCCTCTCTCGGTTGTAGTGGAGCTGGTTGAAGATAGCAGATCTTGTCTTCTAGTATTAACAGCAAAGCAGATCGAAAAGATTTTGGGCTATAGTGAGACTCGATCCAACCTATGGACAAAATTCTATTCAAGTATCTCTTTTGTTTATAAGCATAAGACAATTCATTAAGCTGAATGATTCCTTTTTAAGGGTAAATTAGTATTTCTGTTATTAAAATTAACAATTTAGTTATTTTCATTAAATTTTGAAATAAATATATAAAATTATAAATGATGGTGAAGTTAAATGTAAAATGTGATGACTTTAACATATTTTAAAGTGGTGTGAAAAATACATATTTTGATCGTCAGATTGTACATTTTAAATTAATAAATAATAAAATTACACTTTGACTCTTTAAGTGGTAAAATTTTAATTTAATCTTTTAAAATTGTAAAGATATAAGCTATTAAAATGGTGCAATTTTATTTTAACTCTCATAAAATATACAACTCAATTCGCCCCTCAAAACGAGTTTCTAACTTTGCCTCTACATTATATGTTATAGGTATTAATTAAATAATTTTAATCATTCTTTAAATAATATTGTAATAGTGATTTATTTGATTCTTTAATTAAAAAAGATATTATTTTTAGTTTTTTATTTAATTTTTGTCTCTTTTAGTAATTGAACTTGCATTGTTTGTCAAATTATTCCAAAATAGATGGAAATTTTTTTATTTCTAAAAATTAATTAATTACTAATGTGACATACACATGGATCGCCACATAGATGCCACATCAGCAAAGGTAACAAGTGTTAATTTTTTCATCTATTTTAGGTGATTTGATAATGAATGCAAATTTAATGTCTAAAAGAAACAAAAAAAAAAATACAAAAGAACAATAAATTTTTTTGAAATGGTTGATATTTGGCTTTTCTCTTTCTTTTCATGTCATTTTGAAACATTACGTTGATATTTTCTAACATTTAAGTAAGGATGGTTTTGCTTTTCTTTTCTTTTTTGAAATGACTGAATATTTGACTTTTCTCTTTCTTTTCATGTCATTTTGAAACATTTAAGATAGGGCAGTTTTGGCTCTTTTTTTTTTTGAAATGACTGAGTATTTGACTTTCTCTTTCTCTTCATGTCATTTTGAAACATTACATTGATATTTTCTAACATTTAAGATATATATATTTGAAATTAAATATGAAATTAAATTTTTAACCCTTTAGTATATATAATTTGAAATTAATAAATGATAAAATTATATATTTGACCCCTCAAAATGATACAATTTTAATGTAATTTTTTTAAAAATTATAAAGATATAAGTTATTAAAATAGTGAGATTATATTTTAGGTCTCATAAACATATACAACTAAATTCCGAGCCGCCAAAAAAAGTTTCTAACTTTGCCTCTATGTTTAAGGTTAAGTTAAATGCAAAGGGACTAAATTGCTCACTTTTATAATTAAGGAATTATAAAAATCCCAGATCTCCTTAGAGTTGCAATGGAGTGGATTAAAATCCCAGATCTCATCTCTCTGAAATTGCAGTAGAACAGATCGCATCTGATTTATCTTTAACTCGTACCAGAACAAGTTGAAGTTATAAGTCTTATCTCCCCGAAGATGCAGTGGAGCAGATTAAAGATAGCAAATTTTGTTCTTTTGAAAAGCTAGAACATATGAATCCTATCTCCTTGACATTGCAATGGGGTAGATCGAAGCACTAGTTCCTATACCTCTGAAGATGCAGTAGGAGGGAATGTGGTTACTTGAAGAAGAAAAGCACTGAAGAAGGCGAGGCTCAGTAAGACTGGGCACAATTGGGCTTTTAGTCTTTGCTCTATTCCCGTTACACGACAATGAGCAAAGAGGGGTAGCTGTACAAGCCCAATAATGCCCAAACCCAAGCAAATAAATAGGCCCAAACACTAGACCCAACCCACTAAACCTAGCCCACACAAAAACAAAATAACAGAAACCCTAGGAGCCTATTTGCTTCAGCAGTCGCCGCACATCACCCACGTACAGCAACCCCCGCATACAACGCCTCTTCAATGGCCACCAAACCTGTGAAAAAATAGCATACATCGCAGCAATAATAGCAACAAACATCCCAGCAAAGAAAGGGGAACAAAACAGAATAGTAAAATCGAAATAGATTTCTTTTGATTCTATTTTTTTTCTCTTTTTCATTTCGGCTATTTAAAGCCGTGAAAATGTGTAAAAAGGGGGGAGGAGACAAATTTTGTATCGACGAAATTAAAGAAAATAAAAAGAAAATCAGGAAAAAAACAAAAAGTTTTTGAAGGTGATTATTTTGTTTTTTCTTTTTTACTTTTACTGTTTTTTGTGTTCTTTGTTTTTTTAAAACAAATAAACGAAGAGGGAGAGAAAGGAGACTTACCTGGTGTTGCCGGGGCGTCGTCGGAGGCCAAGGGACGGCCTAGCACCGGCGGTGATAGGAAAATTGAAATCCCTAGCAGAGAAGGCTAGGGTTGTTTTGTGTTTTCTAAATATAAACTATTTTTTTTGGGTTTTATAACAGACGAAACGGCGCCGTTTAGCTGGGGAAGGGTCCGCGCGTCGACCCGACCCGCAGTTGGGTCCGCGCATATCCATCTTAAATGGGAAAATTTCGTAGTTAGCCCTCCCTCTTTGTGCCATGTTTTATTAAGCCAAGTTGTGAGCTTGGTAAAGATTGGAATTGATATGACTTCAAAGAAAAAGCATGACATTGTTGAGTTACTTCAAGAATTCAAAGATGTCTACGCATGGTCATATCAGGATATGCCCAGGTTAAGCACAGTCATTACAATCTGAACAACAGCACGATATCAAAAATTTGCAGTATGTCAAGATTAATATCATGAATGATGTAGTGAAAATTCTACCGGAGCAGTGTCTCTCTCTTTAGTTCATCACGGTTTTCTCTATTGAAGTTAAAATTCTTTCTCTCTGAGTATTGGCTGAGCAAGTTGGATGAAGCAGAACAGATCCAATCGCAATGTGATCAATTGAGCTTGATAGAAGGAAGAAGACTAAAAGCTATTCATCAGGGTCAGATGTACCAAGAAATGAATGATGCGAGCCTACAGCAAAATGTTTGTCCCAGAGAATTCCACGATGACGACCTAATGCTGAAGAAGATCCTCACTCTACAAAAAATATAATGGATGCCAAATTGGGAAGAACCTTATGTTATAGAGAAGGTCTTTTCCAAAGGAGCTTTAATTTTGAACGAGATGGGTGATAAACCTGCAAAGTCCCATAAACTCAGATTCAGTCAGGAAATACTCCGCTTAAAGAAAGAGAGGACCAAGGTAAAAACCCGCAAAGGGTAGTTTGACTCCCAACAAAAAAAGAAAAAGTGATGTGGAAAATGAAGAGATGAAAATGAAAAATGAAAAAGTAAAACCGGAGAGGCTAAGGTGAAAACCCGCAAAGGGCGCTTTAGACCAAAGGGGATTTGAGTTGAAAACCCAAAAAAGGGTGGCTCAAATGTTGATCAAAATGGCACTTGAAATTTTCAGAGCAGCTCAAATACTGATCAGAATGGGGGCATGCAGTGGTCTTGCTATACTTGAATCAACAGGAAGGGGTAGGCGACATTTTGGGGCATCGACAAAGTGCTATAGATCTCCTAAACACATGTTAAATTCAGAATGGTCTTCAGAAAGTTTGTACAAAGAAGTTCAAGCTGCGATATCTGGGGCACCTAATCCTTATACTATTTTTGTTATTCTTGGAGCACTTCATTCATTTCTAAGATACGCATTCCGAATCAATTTCTTTGTTATCCATCTTTGTTATCCTCGACAATTTATTCATCTCGAGCTATGTTCAGAACCAACTCTATTCTTATCCATGATCTTTTTGCAAGCTAGACTAATAAAACTTTCAGAAAAGAAGTTTTTCATATTACTCTAAAAGTTTCTAAATAATACGGTAACCGAAAACAGGGCTATTATTTAGAATACATCAAGCTTAAGGGTTGAATATCTAAGAGAGAGAGTCTAAATTAAGACTATCCCTTCACATTTTGTCATTAAAAACATTGACTGAACAAAAGGACAAGAAGGTCATGTTGATGACAAAGCTTAAATAAACCAGCAAGCAATGATCATCAGGCAATAGGAAGAGGTTGCCTCGGAGAAGAGAGCCTTCATTTGCGCATGAGCCTTTGGTACGACACCTTGGGAATGGTGTAAGGGACCAGAAAGATTTAAATCTTGTATTCTTAAATAACGATAGGAGAGGATTGAAGAAAAGCCAGCCAAGCAAGAAGGCGTTGTAGCATGTCAGTGTTAAAGCCTTAATAAACTTCGAGAAATGACAACCTAAGCGGGATCATTCTCGAAAAAATAAAATTCTGCATTCATTCAAATGTCATTCACACATGTCTAATTAGGAGCATTTGATTCATTTTGATCATGCCATCCTGATCATTAGGCATAATTAGGTTCATCATACAGGTCATGTTCTCCAGAGAACAGATCAGTGAAAATAGTAGATCTTGCCTTCCTGTATTGACAGCGAAGCAGATTGAAGATACCAGCCTTACCTCCATCGGTTGCAATGGAGTAGGTTGATGGCGGATTTTACCTCCCTGAGGTTACAGTGGAGTACATTGAAATCAGTAATTCTATCTCCCTGGGCAGCAGTGGAATAGATTAAAGATTACAGATCTTATCTCCCTAGCAGTAGTGGAGCAGATTGAAGATGGCGGATTTTACCTCCCTGAGGTTATAGTGGAGTACATTGAAGCAAGTAATTCTATCTCCCTGGGCAGTAGTGGAATAGATTGAAGATTACAGATCTTATCTCCCTAGGCAGTAGTGGAGTAGATCGAAGATGGCGGATTTTACCTCCCTGAGGTTACAGTGGAGTACATTGAAGCCAGTAATTCTATCTCTCTAGGCAACAGTGGAATAGATTGAAGATTACAGATCTTATCTCCCTAAGCAGTAGTGGAGCAGATCAAGGATGGCAGATTTTACCGCCCTGAGGTTACAGTGGAGTACATTGAAGCCAGTAATTCTATCTCCCTGGGCAGCAGTGGAATAGATTGAAGATTAAAGATCTTATCTCCCTAAGCAGTAGTGGAGCAGATCAAAGATGGCAGATTTTACCTCCCTGAGGTTACAGTGGAGTACATTGAAGCCAGTAATCTATCTCCCTTGGCAACAGTGGAATAAATTGAAGATTACAGATCTTATCTCCCTAAGCAGTAGTGGAGCAGATCAAAGATGGTGGATTTTACCTCCCTAAGGTTACAATGGAGTACATTGAAGCCAGTAATTCTATCTTACTGGGCAGCAGTGGAATAGATTGAAGATTACAGATCTTATCTCCCTAGGCAGTAGTGGAGTAGATCGAAGATGGCAGATTTTACCTCCCTGAAGTTACAGTGGAGTATATTGAAGCCAGTAATTCTATCTCCTTGGTCGGCAGTGGAATCAATCGAAGAAAGCAGATCTTGTCTTTATGTATTGGCGTGAGGTAGATTGAAGAAAGCAGATCTTGTCTTCATGTATTAGCATGAAGTAGATCAAAGAAAGCAGATCTTGTCTTCCCATACTAGTGGTGAAGTAGATCAAAAATACAAGTTTTATCTCCCTGAAGTTGCAGTGGAGCAGACAGAAATAACTGGTCCTATCTCCTTGGAGTTGCAATGGAGTGGATTAAAATCCTAGATCTCATCTCTCTGAAATTGCAGTAGAACAGATCGCATCGGATTTATCTTTAACTCGTAGCAGAATAAGTTAAAGTTATAAGTCTTATCTCCCCGAAGATGCAGTGGAGCAGATTAAAGATAGCAAATTTTGTTCTTTTGAAAAGCTAGAACATATGAATCCTATCTCCCCGACATTGCAATGGGGTAGATCGAAGCACCAGTTCCTATACCTCTGAAGATGCAGTAGGAGGGAATGTGGTTACAAAAACAAAATAACAGAAACCCTAGGAGCCTATTTGCTTCAGCAGTCGCCGCACATCACCCACGTACAGCAACCCCCGCATACAACGCCTCTTCAATGGCCGCCAAACCTGCGAAAAAATAGCATACATCGCAGTAATAATAGCAACAAACATCCCAGCAAAGAAAGGGGAACAAAACAGAATAGTAAAATCGAAATAGATTTCTTTTGATTCTATTTTTTTTCTCTTTTTCATTTCGGCTATTTAAAGCCGTGAAAATGTGTAAAAAGGGGGAGAGGAGACAAATTTTGTATCGACGAAATTAAAGAAAATAAAAAGAAAATCAGGAAAAAACAAAAAGTTTTTGAAGGTGATTATTTTGTTTTTTTCTTTTTTACTTTTACTGTTTTTTATGTTCTTTGTTTTTTTAAAACAAATAAACGAAGAGGGAGAGAAAGGAGACTTACCTGGTGTTGCCGGGGCGTCGTTGGAGGCCAAGGGACGGCCTAGCGGCGGCGGTGATAGGAAAATTGAAATCCCTAGCTGAGAAGACTAGGGTTGTTTTGTGTTTTCTAAATATAAACTATTTTTTTGGGTTTTATAACAGATGAAACGACGCCGTTTAGCTGGGGAAGGGTCCGCGCGTCGACCCGACCCACAGTTGGGTCCGCGCATATCCACCTTAAATGGGAAAATTTCGTAGTTAGCCCTCCCTCTTTGCGCCATGTTTTATTAAGCCAAGTTATTTCTTTTTAATTTGGCCCAAATGTTTTTACCTTTGTTCATTTCAGCCCATCATCACAAGCATACAGCTTTGGGGGATGGATTATTTCCATTTGGGCCCCTCATATAATGTAGCGTTGCAAATTGGTCCTCCTTTTATTTTAATTTCATTTATTGGTTATTTTGTGTTTTGTTTTTGCAATTCATTTTTTAAAATTTTATTTTTATTATTATATTATTTACTATCATTATTATTATTATATTTTCTATACATATTCATGCATATTTTATATAATATATATACATATTTTTAAGCTTTTATAAATGCATGCTTATATTTTATTCATACGTTTTAATTTTTTATATATATATATAGTTTTTAAACTTCCATATACTTTATATTTTATATATACTTATACATTTTTTATTTTGTAAATTTATACACATATTCATACTTTTGTTTATTTTCACGATTTTCAAATACATAGGTGCATTTTTTATTAGTTTCGATTGATGTATTCCACTCCATCTTTTATATGTATCCTTGTATATTATTCTTGAACATGTATATTTTGTAAATACATATACACTTGTAATTTAAGTTAAAGTATTTGTTTCATGTTATATATCAACTTTTTAATACGCCTTTTAGAAAAAAATATATTTTGGTTGCGTCAAAGCATTAAAATCATCGTATTTTACAAATTTCCAAAATATTTGGCACTCGTGATTCTCGAGAAGGATCGTGTCCTAACTTACTGGATTGCGATTATTCTTCGATGAATTTAGAACGCTAAGTATTCATTTTGCATTAAACTCGCAAATTTTAAATAAAAGCTTATTCTAGGGAGTTTAAAAATGTTGGGTCCTAACTTACTGGTCCTGATATTTTGACTTCTCGAAATAAGAGTTTTCAAAAGTAAAAGGCAATATTCGGGTATTTTGAAGATTTAAAAATATTGCGCCTTAACTCACTGGGTGTGGTGTTTTATTTCTTTGAAATAAGAATGTCTTACTATTTTGATTCATTCATGAAATAAAAAGTTTTCTTTTAAAATCTTTTCAAATTTTCGACCCCAAGACATTAAATAATCAATTTGGTACCGATTTTGGGCGTTTGAGGTGCTAACCTTCCTCGTATGTGAATCGACTCCGAACTGTTTTCTCAAATTTCGCAAACTAAAATTGTTTTTAAGGTGAGCCGATCACACCCCAATCAAGGATCAGTGGCGACTCCAATTTTTATTTTTAAAGTCGACAACTAAATTTTTGTTTTTCAAAAAAAATGGTTTCGACACAACTAAATTCCGAGCCGCCAGAAAAAGTTTCTAACTTTGCCTCTATGTTTAAGGTTAAGTTAAATGCAAAGGGACTAAATTGCTCACTTTTATAATTAAGGAATTAATTTGGTATTTAGTTTATAATACAAGTATCCACATTATAAACTTTCTCATTTCTTTTCAACACTCTATTCCAACCGAAATGCAGACATGCACGTGGATAACTATTTTCTCTTTTTGGTCACTATTTTCTTATCAACCGTAAACATCGTATGGTCTCATATGTCAATTTTCAAGTCATGTACTCTTTCATGTACGCCTCAAAATATGATCAATGTTAATCGAGAAAGATACTTATATCCAGTAAGTTAGGACACAATGTCTTGAATTCTCGATGCGCGAATGAATGCCAAAATTTACTTATTCAGAAGATTTTTAGCTATCTCGAATTTAAAAAAGGGATCATGCCCAGTAAGTTAGGACACGATCTTTTCTTAATTCCCGATTTTAATTTGTTTTGTTTTGTTTTGATTTTAATTTGTTATCGAATGTTATTGAATGATGATTTTCTTTATTTCTCATACAATTTAGTTATGAAATAACATATTCAAGATTTTATTTTCTAGAATTTTATACACAATTTTCTATTTATAAATAACTGTGAGTTTTTTAAATAATTTTATACAAAATGGGGATCTAAATTATTGAGGTTGGTAATGGCCCCATCCATTTATTTTCCACTTTTCACTTTGTCCTATAGCATCAACCACCCTAAATTATGACCATTATTTTAAATCTATTTTCAAACTTCAAACTGTTACATTTCTAAATTATTGGTGTTATATTAATCACGTCATTTTTGTATATAATGGTAAAAAATATTTTTAATAAATAATTATATTGATTTTGTATAGAAAAGTAGAGTGAGCAGTTGATTTTTCTTTTATTTCCAACGAATTTCGTAGCTATATATATCGTGAGAATTTCGGCACTAAATTTGATTAATTTGTAATTTTTGATGATTCAACATTCTCCAAGTGTATCAAATATATCAAAATGATACTGCCAAATCAAAACTTTTTCGTGAATACAATGAAATTGTTATTTCATTGTATTTATTTGATGTTTTTTGGTATGTAGTTATGGGATTAATTATTGTAATAATGAGATTGAGTATTATAAAATAAAATTATGAGGAAAGGGAAGAAAAGTTTAGACAAACCGATTTATAGTGGTTCGACCTCAATTGTTTACCTTCATTATCGTGGTATACCTCAGCTACTTGAATTGATATCTTTAAAGGACAACGTATAACCTTTATAATCCCCATTTTTTTCACAAGCCTTAGATAGAACATTTCCCTTAGTTTTTTATGGCTTAACTAGAATTGTTCTAGTTTTTACGGCTCAACTAAAATCCTTTACAAAATACTAAAAGTTTTATACCTAAAAAATGTTAAGTAGCTTTTTGTAAGTATAAGAAAATATGTAAACAATAAAGACCTCACAGACGTGTGTGTTTACAAGTGTTTAACTCTCTCAAAGAATTGAAATGAGAATGATAAAAAGATCTAACAATAAGTACCTAAGAGATATGCACAATAGAAAATAAAGAAATAAAAAATTTGATGTTTTTCTCTTGATTTTTAAGCTTGAATGTTCATCTTTTATGTCTTGATGTGTCCTTAATTAACTGTTATTTATACTAAGGAACAAATTTGTGGACATATATGGTCGTTGGAGATGACTTCTAACTGTTGGGAGCTTTTTATATCGAGCATTTAATGCATCCTGCAGCAATGTGTCTTGAGACAAGAAGAACAAATATGACCTTTATATAGTTGTTGACAAGCAATGCCTCGAGACATTTGGCTGTATGTCTTGAGACAATTACTCGAATGTCCTGAGACAAGGCTTCCTTGAAGCATACCTTAGCTAATTTTATGTTTATTTTTCTCAAGACAAGACTCAATTCGTCTAGAGACTTGATTACCAAAGTATCTTAAAAACATTTTGAGCACTTTGGTTTTGACTCAAAAACATTAGGAACCTTATAAAACACGTATACATGTTTTTGAGTATGTTGCAAGTCTTTAAAAATGTTTGATAAATATTCAACCATATTTCCTCCAAATGACCTTGGGAATATAATGTATAAAATTTGTCAAAAGCTTAGGATATCATAGCTAACAAACATGTGTTGTAAATTACTGAATCACACGTAACTACTAATACTATATCTTTTATTATAATTTATAACATATATAATAATAATTATATATGTATTATGATTTTAAATCATATTTATATACTATATTATTATATTACATAATAGTATGTCATCTATTATAGTTAGCTATTAAAACCAACTTAACCAACTAAACTAACCCAATTTAAGCAAATTGGTTGGTAAATTCAATTTTGATTTTGGACCATTTAATAGTTATATATGTATTAATAATTTTAAAATATATTATTACATTATGTAGTGCTATATCGCTTACTATAATAGTAATACATAATATATTAATTATTCTACATTATTAATTATTATTATATTGGTTGAAGTATGCTCTAATTCCCTATACTCTTCGCACATTTGAAAGTTAGCCCAACTACTATATTATATAATGTTATATCATACCATATATATAATATATGAACATTTTATATGTATATATATACATTGATGATTAAACAATATTATAATTATAATACCTCAAACCCGACCTATACGTTATGGTCGAATCTGGGAATGCTACGAAGAAAAGTTATCAATCCGACTTTTACTTTTTGAAAGCATCATATATCTTTCTTGCTAAAAGAATCCACCTATTTAGAAACATGTTGGTATACTTATCAGTTAAAACCGTAAATTGTTTACATTTTCAAATGAAGCAAATAATTTGTAGCGAAAGTTCTTAAGTCATTATATTTTGAAAACCCGAGTTTGTTTCCTCAAAAATGGTTGATTTCATAAAATAGTTGTTTTCGTAAATTGTTTTATCAAGCATCACATAAGATATCAGAAATTAAAATCCAAATGTCCAGAGAGTCCCAAAATTACAAAACTCTCAAAACCAGAATTTCAAATAAGAAAATTCATGTAGTCAATGTTTTACGGAATCGTGGCATATCCGAGCTCCCATCACACTGACCCGCCTAAGTCTGAGAGTTACCTGAAAGTAAGAGACAAAAAGAGGGTGAGTTTTTATAAATCAGTGTGTAACGCATACGAAAACACAAATTCAAATTTGGCAGAACAGATACAGATATAAATCTATTACAGAATTAGAATCAAAACAGAGTCGTACAGATACAAATATGCATAATCCTACCCTCATCCTCTACACACCAGCTCCGACCATCCCAACATACCACGTGGGGTATAAAACACCCACCCAACCCTATACATGACTTAGTATCTATAACACACGGCTTGAGGGGATATATGTGAGATCATGTCCAGTTGGATTTGAGAATTCCATTAAAGAGGAAGACGAATATTACCTTATAAAAGATCACCTCAGGATTTTGAAGATGATCGAGACTGTAGCTTATCTCCTGATTGTTAAGTATGGTAGAGCAAGTCGAAAAACAGATCCAACCTTACAAAAAAAAATCAGCTGAGATTGTGGGCTCAGGAGAAAAGAAAGAGGTGAAGATCGGAACATGTATCACTGGAAAGACAAAACGAGATGTCATTAAGTTACTCTATGAATTCAAGGATGTTTTCGCATGATCAAGATATACCTGAGCTACCAAGATGTGTGGATGCTGTTGAGGCTAAGAAAGTATTAGAAAATGTCCATAAGGGTATCCGAGGAACACATGCATTGATTTTGCAATGGCCAAGTGAATCATGAGATATGGGTACTGCTGGTCCACCATGGAAGAGGATTGCATCAGTTATACCAAGAAACGCCACAAGGGCCAAATTTACAGAGACAAGATTTATGTGTTTCCTTTATCTTTTCATGTTATGACTTTTCCATTGACTTTCTCTATGAGGGGCATGGATGTCATTGGGACGACCTCGCCAAAATCTTTTGGCGGTTATCGATTCATCTTTGTGGTCATCGATGATTGCATAAAGTGGGTAGAGGTTGTTTCATATGTCAATATCACAAAGCAGACAATTAGCAATTTTCTTGAAGAATCATATGTCAATATGGAATGCCAAAAAGGATCATATTAGACAATGCATTGAATTTGAACAACCGCACGACATCAGAAGTTTGCAATCTGTTCAAGATTAACACCATGTCGCCCCAAAATGAACGACTCAGTGGAGGCAAAAAAAAAACAAAACAAAAAAAACAAAAAAAAGCAAAAAAGAGAGCAAAAAAAAAAACGAAAAAATAAAAAAACCTCTACCGGGGCAACTCATTTCCCACTAGTATATGTAATAGAGGTAGTTTTACCCATCAAAGTTGATATTTCTACCCTTTGAGTCTTGTCAGAGCTGAAGTTGGATGAAGCAGAATGGATGCAGACCCGATATGATCAACTAAATTTGATTGAAGAGAAAAGGCTGAAAGCTATCCGTCATGGTCAAATGTACCAAAAGTGAATGATGCGAGCTCACCAAAAAAGGTTCGCCCCAGAGAATTCTATGAGGGGGACCTGATATCGAAGAAGATCCTTTCCATACAAAAGGACTTCAAAAGAAAATGAATGCCAAACTGGAGATGACCTTATAGGGAAGACCTTATCTGAAAAAGTATCAATATTGACCAAGATGAATGGCAAGAACCTGCCTAATCTTGAGAATTCTGATTTAAGCAATAAATACTTCACTCGAAAAAAGAAATGGAAAGAAAAAAAATAAGAACGAGAAAAGAAAAAGGAGAGGCCAAGGTGAAAACCCGCAAAGGGCACCTTGAGACCAAAAGGGGTTTTGAATTGAAAACAAAAAAAAAATGGGCAGTTCAAATTTTGATCAAATGCGGGGCATGCGGTAGTCTTGCCCTATCTGAATTAATAAGAAGGAGAGATGATACATCTTGGGGCATCAACAAAGTCTTCTAGGACTTCCAAACACATATTAGGTTCAAAAGGGTTCTCAAGAAGTTTGGAGCAGAGAAGCTTATACTACGATATCGGGGGCACCTATTTCCATTTTATTCATTTTTGTATTTTTGACAAAATACGCCATCTTGATTAATTTATTCTCATTTTGTATTCTAGCAAAATTTGCTATCTTGATTAATTTTTTCATTTAGAGCTTTGCTCTCAACAAATTTCCATCTTATCCATTGTGATAATCTTTTTCATCTTATACATCTCGTATCTCAGCAAAATTTACTGTATTTATTGATTTGTTTGTTTAGAGCTTTACTCTCAACAAAATTTCATTTTGTCTAATTTGATAATCTTTTTCAAGCATTTTTCATTGAAATAACGATTAATGGACTGACAATACTCATGCAGAAGAAGTTCTGCATATTACTCTAAAAGTTTCTAAATAATACGAGGACCTGAAACAAGACTATTGTTTAGAACTAACCAAACCTAAGGGTTGGAAACATTTGAGAAAGGATAGTTTAAATTGGAACTCTTTCTTTGAATCTTCTGTCAAAGATACTTGCTGAACGGGAAAACATCAATGATAGAACCTTGACGAACAACGAGGAACGAAAACCCAAACATTAAAAAGGGATCATTCTCATGACATTCTACATTCATGCAAATATCATTCATACACATCTAGTTAGGAGCATTTGATTTATTCTGATCATGTCATCCTAAACACTAAGCATAAATAGGTCCATAAAATGGATTCTACAGGTCATGTTCCCCAGAGAACAGATCAAAGAAACAGATCATTGCCTCCATCAGTTGCAGTGGAGCTGGTCAAAGATAGCAGATCTTGCCTTCCTGCATTAACAGTGAAGCAGATCAAAAACAAAAACTTGCCTCCCTCGTTTGTAGTAGAGCCGATTGAAGACAGCAGATCTTGCCTACCTGCATTAACAGCGAAGTAGATCGAAGACACAAACCTTTCCTCTCTCGGTTGTGGTGGAGCTGGTTGAAGACAACAGATCTTGCCTTCCTGTATTGACAGTGAAGCAGGTCGAAGACACAAACCTTGCCTCACTCGATTGTAGTGGAGCTAGTTGAAGATAGCAGATCTTGTCTTCTTGTATTAACAGCGAAGCAGATCGAAAACAAAACCTTACCTCCATCGGTTGCAGTGGTACTGGTTAAAGATAGCAGATCTTGCCTTCTTGTATTAACAGCGAAGCAGATCGAAAACAAAACCTTGCCTCCATCGGTTGCAGTGGAGCTGGTTGAAGATAGCAGATCTTGCCTTCCTGTACTAACGGTGAAGTAGATAAAAGAAGCCAGTCTTGCCTTCCTGTACTAACAGTGGAGCAGACTAAAGATAACAGATCTTGCCCTCCTGCATCAACAGCGGGGTAGATCAAATATGGCAGATTTTACCTCCCTGTGACTACAGTGGAGTACAAAGAAACCAGATCTTATCTCCCTAAGCAGTAGTGGAGCAGATCACATCAAGTCTTATCTCCCTAAGCAGTAGTGGAGCAGACGAAAGAAACCAGATCTTATCTCCCTAAGCAGTAGTGGAGCAGACAAAAGAAACCAGTCTTATCTCCCTAAGCAGTAGTGGAGTAGACGAAAGAAACCAGATCTTATCTCCCTAAGCAGTAGTGGAGCATATCACATCAGATCTTATCTCCCTAAGCAGTAGTGGAGCAGATCACATCAAGTCTTATCTCCCTAAACAGTAGTGGAACAGACGAAAGAAACCCGATCTTACCTCCCTAAGCAGTAGTGGAGCAGATCACAACCAGTCTTATCTCCCTAAGCAGTAGTGGAGCAGACAAAAGAAACCAGTCTTATCTCTCTAAGCAGTAGTGGAGCAGACGAAAGAAACAGTCTGATCTCCCTAAGCAGTAGTGGAGCAGACGAAAGAAACCAGATCTTATCTCCCTAAGTAGTAGTGGAGCAGATCACATCAAGTCTTATCTCCCTAAGCAGTAGTGGAGCAGACGAAAGAAACCAGATCTTATCTCCCTAAGCAATAGTGGAGCAGATCACATCAAGTCTTATCTCCCTAAGCAGTAGTGGAGCAGACAAAAGAAACCAGATCTTATCTCCCTAAGCAGTAGTGGAGCAGATCGCATCAAGTCTTATCTCCCTAAGCAGTAGTGGAGCAGATGAAGGAAACAAATCCTATCTCCTTGAAGTTGCAGTGGAGCGAATTAAAACCACAAATCTTATCCTCGTGGAGTTGCAGTAAAGTAGATTGAAGCCGTATCTCTCTATAGCGCAATAAAGTGGACTGAAGTAACAAAATATGGTGGACTAGAAGGAACCTACTTGAAGAAGAGAAGCATCAAAAGAAGTCAAGATCCTGCAAGACCCGGTAAATTTGGCATTTTGAAAGTCTTTGCTTCATTTTCGTTACACGACAATAAGCAAAGAGGGGCAGCTGTAAATAGCCCAAATCTAGCCCATGGCCCAAAACAAAAATAAACCCTAGCCCACAAAAAACTAAACGTATTTCAGCCAAGAGAAAACCTAGGTGTGCCGCACCTAGGTCTTCAAGCCTCTGCTCCTGTACGCCGCTCAGCCTCCCCGCACGCCCCCTAGCCACTGCCGCGGCTCGCCTATCGCCTCATCCGCATGCTCTGACACCACCTGCAAAGAGCAATAAACACGCAGCAGAGAGAAAAAAAACAATGTAAAAAAAACGAAACAGAGATGAAGAGTTTGTAATCTGGCTATAAAAGCCACAAGCAATTTCTAGTAGTTTTTTCTGGACACTCTTACAAACATTGAAAATAAAAAACCAAAACATTGTCCTCTGTGTTCTTGTCTGATTTATTTATTTATTTATTTATTTTTTCATATTTTTTCTTTTACAAATATTTTTTTAAATATTAATGAAAAGAAAAAAAGGAAAGGGAAAGGGGAATACCGGAGGTCGCCCGCAAAGCCCATCGCCGGAGCCTTGTTCGGTCGCCGAAATCGGGACGGGAGAGGGCGTGGCTTCTTCTTCTCCTTTTGGCCTTGAAGCCTAGGAGTTTAAGCCTTCAAGCGTTTCAAAAACGGACCAAAGGAGTGACCTTTGCGTTGCTCCGATCACCGAGGACGGTGAGGGGCACGGCGGCGCTGGTGATGGCCCCATCGGCCGGATTTAGAACCTGCAAGAGAGAGAGGGGCTGAGCCCTTTGTTTTTTTCTTTGAAAAATAAAGTAAATTCTTTTTTTTCTTTCTTTTTGATATTTATATTAGGTTAAACGGCGCCGTTTGAAAGAGGGGAGACCTGCGCATGCTTGCCCTGATGGGTAATTTGCGCCTTTGGTCCCCCAAATTCTGCAGCACCCTCAATGTAGCCCTTTGTTTCCCTTAATTTTGGCCACTGAATTTTACGCCCTTTTCCAACCTGGTCCTGCGCAAAACAGTGTGCATAAGGGGCGGGGAATCTGCACAATTGATCCCTCGCGCTTTGAGCGCGCTTTATTTTAGTCCTCTGGCACCCTATTTTACTTATTTGCAATTTGGAGCCCTCTTTTTAGCCCGATTCCAATGTAGTCCCGAACCATCATCTTTTATTTATTTGCGATTTAAACCTCAAATTTTAGGCCCGATTTCAATTGCGTCCTATTTCATTTAATAACTTACTAATCTTTATTTATTTATTTTTTAAATTAATTTATTTGTTATTTTTTTAAGAGCTCTTCTTTTATTATTATGCAATTTGAGTTTTACATATATTATTTATTTTAAATGTTTCACCTAATATTCTCTTAAATTTTTATTACATTATTTGTTTTAAACTACCATATATATATATAGTCCTTTTTTAAATATTATTTTGAACAAAGAAAAAGAATACTGTTTTGTTTTTTTATTTTATTCATTCATTTTAAAATATATTAGTATTTTTTATTTTAAGTTTCATATTTTGTTTGCTTGATATATTTACCATTCATTTCAATTTATCTCATAAATTACTTGTCTTATACTATTAGCTACATAAAATCGTTCTCTATGGTGTCATTTTGTATTTGGATTGTTAATATTGGCATGTTAATTTGTTGCATGTGGTGTGATTATTATCATTATGGACGTTGTAATTAGTTTATTTGTTTTCGTATTATTGCCATTTACTAACATGGTATTTCATTCGTGAATTGTCATTTCATGCTCTATGTTATCGTTTCATTTCATTTCATCGTTTTAAAAGTTATGTTTGATTTGTATATACCCATAATAATAAACCGGTCTATTTTATCACGAACAAAACAAATACACCTTGTTCAAGTGTTGTAATCGTCATTATTCGTAACAGATTTCAAAATAAGGCAATGTTTCGCGTTTTAGAATTTCGAGAAATTGTACCTTAACTTACTGGGTCTCAATTTTCTCGTTAATCCTAAATAGCAAAATATCCTTTTAAATTTCCAGACACATAAAATTTCAAAAATAAAGATAATATTCTATATTTAGAAAATTCGAGAAATCGTGCCCTAACTTACTGGGTTTCGATTTTTCTCGTATTGAACCTAAATAACTGAATATCCTTTCAAAATTGAAATGAATGAGGTTTAAATAAAAATAAAATGCAAGCTTACTCTCAAAAAATACGAGGTGTCGTGTCCTAACTTATTGGATGTGACATCTTGTTACTTCGAGATAAGAAGGCATTTTCCATTTTGATTTATTCAAGTAATTTTGAAATAACACAATATAAAGAGGGATCGTATTTTTAAATTCTTTTCGAGTTTTTTAATTTTCGACACCAAGACATTAAGTAATCAACTAGGTACCAATTTTGGGCGTATCGAGGGTGCTAATCCTTCCTCGTGCGAAATCGACTCCTGAACCCATTTTTCTGAATTTCGTAGACCAAAATCGTTGTTTTAATAAAATCTAAATCGTTTATTAAAAACAACTGTTTTACGAGGTGACCCGATCACACCTCCTCAAAAAAGATTGGTGGCGACTCCCGTTTTCGTTTTTATTTTCAAAATCCAAGTCGACCCCGTTTTAGCCAAAAAAATGGTGTCAACACATATTTTAAAGTGGTGTGAAAAAATACATATTTTGATCGTCGTACTGTATATTTTAAATTAATAAATAATAAAATTACACTTGGACTCTTTAAGTGGTAAAATTTTAATTTAATCTTTTAAAAATTGTAAAGATATAAGCTATTAAAATGGTGCAATTATATTTTAACTCTCATAAAATATACAACTTAATTCGCCCCTCAAAAGCGAGTTTCTAACTTTGCCTCTACATTATATGTTATAGGTATTAATTAAATAATTTTAATCATTCTTTAAATAATATTGTAATAATGATCTATTTGATTCTTTAATTTAAAAAAAGATATTATTTTAGTTTTTCATTTAATTTTTTGTCTCTTTTAGTAATTGAACTTGCATTGTTTGTCAAATTATTCCAAAATAGATGGAAATTTTTTATTTTTAAAAATTAATTAATTACTAATGTGACATACACATGGATCGCCACATAGATGCCACATCAGCAAAGGTAACAAGTGTTAATTTTTCATCTATTTTGAGGTGATTTGATAATCAATGCAAATTTAATGTCTAAAAGAAACAAAAAAATACAAAAGAAAAATAAATTTTTTTGAAATGGTTGATATTTGGCTTTTCTCTTTCTTTTCATGTCATTTTGAAACATTACGTTGATATTTTCTAACATTTAAGTAAGGACGGTTTTGCTGTTTTTTTTTAAATGACTGAATATTTGACTTTTCTCTTTCTTTTCATGTTAAATTTGTGTGTTCATCTTCTCAATTTCTTCTGCTATTTTTACTTGTTTGTTGCTTAATCGGGACGATCCTAACAATAATAATTATATACGTATTAATAGTTTTCGTCATAGTTATATACTATATTATTATATTACATAATAGTATGTCATCTATTATAGTTAGCTATTAAAACTAACTTAACCAACTAAACTAACCCAATTTAAGCAAATTGGTTGGTAAATTCAATTTTGATTTTGGACCATTTAATAGTTATATATGTATTACCTTATAAAAGATCACCTCAGGACTTTGAAGATGACCGAGACTGTAGCTTATCTCCTGATTGTTAAGTATGGTAGAGCAAGTCGAAAAACAGATCCAACCTTACAAAAAAAAATCAGCGGAGATTGTGGGCTCAGGAGAAAAGAAAGAGGTGAAGATTGGAACATGTATCACTGCAAAGACAAACCGATTTATAGTGGTTCGACCCCAATTGTTTACCTTCATTATCTTGGTATACCTCAGCTACTTGAATTGATATCTTTAAAGGACAATGTATAACCTTTATAATCCCTATTTTTTTCACAAGCCTTAGATAGAACATTTCCCTTAGTTTTTTATGGCTTAACTAGAATTGTTCTAGTTTTTACGGCTCAACTAAAATCCTTTACAAAATACTAAAAGTTTTATACCTCAAAAATGTTAAGTAGCTTTTTGTAAGTATAAGAAAATATGTAAACAATAAAGACCTCACAAACGTGTGTGTTTACAAGTGTTTAACTCTCTCAAAGAATTGAAATGAGAATGATAAAAAGATCTAACAATAAGTACCTAAGAGATATGCACAATAGAAAATAAAGAAATAAAAAATTTGATGTTTTTCTCTTGATTTTTATGCTTGAATGTTCATCTTTTATGTCTTGATGTATCTTTAATTAACTTGTATTTATGTCTTGATTTATATGGTCGTTGGAGATGACTTCTAACTGTTGGGAGCTTTTTATATCGAGAATTTAATGCATCCTGCAGCAATGTGTCTTGAGACAAGAAGAACAAATATGACCTTTATATAGTTGTTGGCAAGCAATGCCTCGAGACATTTGGCTATATGTCTTGAGACAATTACTCGACTGTCCTGAGACAAGGCTTCCTTGAAGCATACCTTAGCTAATTTGATGTTTATTTGTCTCAAGACAAGACTCAATTCGTCTAGAGACTTGATTACCAAAGTATCTTAAAAACATTTTGAGCACTTTGGTTTTGACTCAAAAACATTAGGAACCTTATAAAACACGTATACATGTTTTTGAGTATGTTGCAAGTCTTTAAAAATGTTTGATAAATATTCAACCATATTTCCTCCAAATGACTTTGGGAATATAATGTATTAAATTTATCAAAAGCTTAGGATATCATAGCTAACAAACATGTGTTGTAAATTACCGAATCACACGTAACTACTAATACTATATCTTTTATTATAATTTGTAATATATATAATAATTGTTAGAATTGTGTGACCCAAATTCTAAGAGATTGCTTGCAAGTCAAGTTAAACAAAAATATATTTTCTTTCTAGAAGATTTAGTATTTATTAGCATAATATATTTAGCATTTATTAGTATAGTTTATTTGACTTACTAATTGAGCCTATAAATAGGCTCTTTTGCAATCTTAGAAATAAGACACACCCCTTAGATTAGAACTCATAACACATTCAGAGAATTTTGTGTTTACGTTTTAAGGTTCTTTGTTTTACGGGTTTTCGGGTTTAGTTTTTATCTCCATCTTTTGTACTCTTCATTCTTTTGCCATTATAGTAAAATTATCTTTGCCCGTGGTTTTTTATCCTCTTTATAGGGGTTTTTCCACGTTAAATTTGTGTGTTCATCTTCTCAATTTCTTTTGCTATTTTTACTTGTTTGTTGCTTAATCGGGACGATCCTAACAAGTGGTATCAGAGCTAGTTTAACTTTCATAGATCAGCCCGTTCAGAGATGGCAGCAACAAGGTTTGAAATTGAGAAGTTTGATGGTGAGACAAATTTCAATCTGTGGCAAGTTCGGATGATGGCAATTCTAGTTCAAAATGGCTTGTAAAAGGTTGTTACAGGTAAAAAGCCTGAGAATCTAAATCAAACAGAATGGGAAGAGCTTGATGAAAAGGCCTTGTCTGCAATCCAGTTGTGCCTCGCGAATACAGTATTGCAGGAGGTATTGATGGAGAAGACCTCATTCGCCTTGTGGAAAAGGTTAGAAACTCTTTACGCGACTAAGTCTCTGGCTAACCGTTTAGTGTTGAAACAACGTCAGTTAATTCATTACTCTTTTAAATGATTTAAAGAACGTTGAGGTTCATATTGACGATGAAGATCAAGCTATGCTATTATTGTGCTCTTTACCCTCTTCATACAAGTCTTTCAGGGAGACCCTGATTTATGGCAGAGACAAACTCTCGTTCGAAGATGTGAAGGGTTATTTGTTGAGTAGAGACAAACTCGACAATGAGTTTGGTTTGAATAGCAAAGCAGATAGGCAAGCTTCCGTTTTGGTAGCATCAAAGAAACGAGACAAAAGGTGTCGCTATTGTAAAATGTTAGGTCACGTCAAAGCAGATTGTTATAAACAGCGAAATAAAAGAGCTGCTGAGAGTAACAAGGAAGATGTAGCTGGTGCTAATTTTGTCGATGAAGGCGATGATGAGTTGTTGTTAGTGTCAACGAGCGATAATTCCAAGCTTACGTCTGAGTGGATCCTAGATTCAGGATGTTCTTTGCACATGTGTCCCAATAGAGAATGGTTCTCCACATACAACTCAGTTGAAGGTGGAGTTGTGCACATGGGAAACGATTCATCTAGTAAAATAATCAGTATTGGTACTGTTAAAATTAGGATACACGATGGGACGATTAGGACACTCTCAGATGTCAGGTATGTACCTGATTTACGAAAGAATCTCATCTCCTTGAGTATTTTAGACCTGAAAGGATACAGAATCAACATCGAGTCGAGCGACATTAAAGTATCTCGTCGAGCTCTCATTTTGTTAAAAGGTAAAAGAACCGGCAGTCTTTATATTCTGGAAGGTTCTACAGTGACTGGTGAAATCGGACGTCCCTCGTCCGTTATGGAGCCAAAGTCAACTTATTTGAAGCGGAGGCAACTTGGTCATAGGAGGGAAAAAGGTATGACCGTTTCGTTGAAGAGAGGTTCTCTTTTGGATGCAGGTTTTGAAAAGTTAAGGCACTGTATTAGTGAAAATCAGACCCGGGTTAGTTTTGATTTGGCAGTGCACAAGTCGAAGGCTAGAAGTCTTCCAGCTTCTAAGCATAGATTCGACTCAGTTAATTCCCTGCATAGTTCAAGATAGGCCCGTGGCAGGTTTTGGCAAAGATGGCATTGAAAGAATTCGTGTCAAGGTGGAGATTGTTAGAATTGTGTGACCCAAATTCTAAGAGATTGCTTGCAAGTTAAGTTAAACAAAAATATATTTTCTTTCTAGAAGATTTAGCATTTATTAGTATAGTTTATTTGACTTACTAATTTAGCCTATAAATAGGCTCTTTTACAATCTTAGAAATAAGACACACCCCTTAGATTAGAACTCATAACACATTCAGAGAATTTTGTGTTTACGTTTTCGGGTTCTTTGTTTTACGGGTTTTCGGGTTTAGTTTTTATCTCCATCTTTTGTACTCTTCATTCTTTTGCCATTATAGTAAAATTATCTTTGCCCGTGGTTTTTTATCCTCTTTAGAAGGGTTTTTCCATGTTAAATTTGTGTGTTCATCTTCTCAATTTCTTCTGCTATTTTTACTTGTTTGTTGCTTAATCGAGACGATCCTAACAATAATAATTATATACGTATTAATAGTTTTCGTCATAGTTATATACTATATTATTATATTACATAATAGTATGTCATCTATTATAGTTAGCTATTAAAACTAACTTAACCAACTAAACTAACCCAATTTAAGCAAATTGGTTGGTAAATTCAATTTTGATTTTGGACCATTTAATAGTTATATATGTATTAATAATTTTAAAATATATTATTACATTATGTAATGTTATATCGCTTACTATAATAGTAATACATAATATATTAATTATTCTACATTATTAATTATTATTATTATATTGGTTGAAATATGCTCTAATTCCCTATACTCTTCGCACATTTGAAAGTTAGCCCTGCTACTATATTATATAATGTTATATCATACCATATATATAATATATGAACATTTTTTATATATATACATTGATGATTAAACATTATAATTATACTACCTCAAACCCGACCTAGACGTTATGGTCGAATCTGGGAATGCTACGAAGAAAAGTTATCAATCTGACTTTTACTTTTTGAAAGCATCTTATATCTTTCTTGCTAAAAGAATCCACCTATTTAAAAACATGTTGGAATACTTATCAGTTAAAATCGTAAATTGTTTACATTTTCAAATGAAGAAAATAATTTGTAGCGAAAGTTCTTAAGTCATTATATTTTGAAAACCCGAGTTTGTTTCCTCAAAAACGGTTGATTTCATAAAATAGTTGTTTTCGTAAATTGTTTTATCAAGCATCACGTAAGATATCACAAATTAAAATCCAAATGTCCAGAGAGTCCCAAAATTACAAAACTCTCAAAACCAGAATTTCAAATAAGAAAATTCATGTAGTCAATGTTTTACGGAATCGTGGCATATCCGAGCTCCCATCACACTGACCCGCCTAAGTCTGAGGGTTACCTGAAAGTAACAGACAAATAGAAGGTGAGTTTTTATAAATCATTGTGTAACGCATACGAAAACACAAATTCAAATTTGTCAGAACAAATACAGATATAAATCTATTACAGAATTAGAATCATAACAGAGTCGTACAGATACAAATATGCATAATCCTACCCTCATCCTCTACACACCAGCTCCGACCATCCCAACATACCACGTGGGGTATAAAACACCCACCCAGCCCTACACACCACTTAGTATCTATAACACACGGCTTGAGGGGATATATGTGAGATCATGTCAAG
Organism: Gossypium raimondii; assembly: GCF_025698545.1. Classification (NCBI taxonomy): domain Eukaryota; kingdom Viridiplantae; phylum Streptophyta; class Magnoliopsida; order Malvales; family Malvaceae; genus Gossypium; species Gossypium raimondii. Next base: position 54,279,559 of record NC_068569.1, on the reverse strand, counting down.
TTGGATTTGAGAATTCCATTAAAGAGGAAGACGAATATTACCTTATAAAAGATTTTGGGCTATACTGAGACTCGATCCAACCAATGGACAAAATTTTATTCAAGTATCTCTTTTGTTTATAAGCATAAGACAATTCATTAAGCTGAATGATTCCTTTTTAAGGGTAAATTAGTATTTCTATTATTAAAATTAACAATTTAGTTATTTCCATTAAATTTCGAAATAAATATATAAAATTATAAATGATGGTGAAGTTAAATGTAAAAATGTGATGACTTTAACATATTTTAAAGTGATGTGAAAAAATACATATTTTGATCGTCGTACTGTACATTTTAAATTAATAAATAATAAAATTACACTTTGACTCTTTAAGTGGTAAAATTTTAATTTAATCTTTTAAAAATTGTAAAGATATAAGCTATTAAAATGGTGCAATTATATTTTAACTCTCATAAAATATACAACTTAATTCCGCCCTCAAAGCGAGTTTCTAACTTTGCCTCTACATTATATGTTATAGGTATTAATTAAATAATTTTTAATCATTCTTTAAATAATATTGTAATAATGATTTATTTGATTCTTTAATTTAAAAAAGATATTATTTTAGTTTTTCATTTAATTTTTTGTCTCTTTTAGTAATTGAACTTGCATTGTTTGTCAAATTATTCCAAAATAGATGGAAATTTTTTTATTTTAAAAATTAATTAATTACTAATGTGACATACACATGGACTGCCACATAGATGCCACATCAGCAAAGGTAATAAGTGTTAATTTTTTCATCTATTTTGAGGTGATTTGATAATCAATGCAAATTTAATGTCTAAAAGAAACAAAAAAAATTAAATACAAAAGAAAAATAAATTATTTTTTGAAATGACTGAGTATTTGACTTTTCTCTTTCTCTTCATGTCATTTTGAAACATTACGTTGATATTTTCTAGCATTTAAGGAAGGGCAGTTTTGGCTTTTTATTTTTTTGAAATGACTGAATATTTGACTTTTCTCTTTCTTTTCATGTCATTTTGAAACATTACGTTGATATTTTCTAACATTTATGGAAGGGCAGTTTTGGCTTTTTTTTTTTTTGAAATGACTGAGTATTTGACTTTTCTCTTTCTCTTCATGTCATTTTGAAACATTACGTTGATATTTTCAACACTCTATTCCAACTGAAATGCAGTCATGCACGATTTAGATTATCTCTTAAATTAAATGCAAAAGGACTAAATTGCTCACTTTTATAATTAAGGAATTAATTTGGTATTTAGTTTATAATACAAGTATCCACATTATAACTTTCCCATTTCTTTTCAACACTCTATTCCAACCGAAATGCAGTCATGCACGTGGATAACTATTTTCTCTTTTTGGTCACTATTTTCTTATCAACCGTAAACATCGTATGGTCTCATATGCCAATTTTCAAGTCATGTACTCTTTCATGTACGCCTCAAAATATGATCAATGTTAATCGAGAAAGATACTTATATCCAGTAAGTTAGGACACAATGTCTTGAATTCCCGATGCACGAATGAATGCCAAAATTTACTTATTCAGAAGATTTTTAGCTATCTCGGATTTAAAAAAGGGATCATGCCCAGTAAGTTAGGACACGATCTTTTCTTAATTCCCGATTTTAATTTGTTTTGTTTTGTTTTGATTTTAATTTGTTATCTAATGTTATTGAATAATGATTTTCTTTATTTCTCATACAATTTAGTTATGAAATAACATATTCAAGATTTTATTTTTCTAGAATTTTTATATACAATTTTCTATTTATAAACAACTGTGAGTTTTTTTTTAAATAATTTTATACAAAATGGGGATCTAAATTATTGAGGTTGGTAATGGCCCCATCCATTTATTTTCCACTTTTAATAATAGCAATAATAATTTTAAATTAATTAATTTAATAATAGAACAGCCAAAATAACAAAATAGGATCAAATTGAGCTTTAGAACAAAGTTTTGGGGCAAATTAGAAATAACCGCAAAAGGGAGGACTAGATTGAACGCGTGGATAAGATAGAGGGATTGAATGAGAAATAATTCCCACACTCCAAAACGCACAGTTCCATCAAGGACTAAAGTCGAAGCCAGAATAAATTATAGGGCAAAATAAAAAAAATAAAAAACTTGATTGTAAATAATAAAAAGGGTGGAAGGGCCAGAAGCGCAAATAGACCCTTCCACAAAATCATTTAGCCCTTAGTTTCAGAAAAAGAAAAACTGAGAGCTCTCCCCTCCCCCTTCAAAGATTTAGCCTAAGTCAAGAATCTAACCATTTACTCATCCGCAACATGAATGTGAAACTAATTAAACCTTTAAAGATTCATTTTTTAGGTTGCGGAATGATTTAGACTTTCAAATAAAGTTGCGATATATAAAAGATAGAGTCGTTGAATGTTATTTTTGGATCTTGGGAGTGTACTTTGAGCCCCACTATTCACTTGGTAGAAAGATAATGACAAAAGTGATAATAACGACATCTGTTATAGATGATACATATGACTCATATGCAACATATGATGAGCTCATTCCCTACACCACTTAGTATCTATCACACACGGCTTGAGGGGATATATGTGAGCTCATGTCAAGTTGGATTTGAGAATTCCATTAAAGAGGAAGATGAATATTACCTTATAAAAGATTTTGGGCTATAATGAGACTCAATCCAACACATGGACAAAATTCTATATTCAAGTATCTCTTTTGTTTATAAACATAAGACAATTCATTAAGCTGATTTACGGGTAAATTAATTTTTCTATTATTAAAATTAGCAATTTAGTTATTTACATTAAATTTCGAAATAAATATATAAAATTATAAATGATGGTGAAGTTAAATGTAAAAAATGTGATGACTTTAACATATTTTAAGGTGATATAAAAAAAGACATATTTTGATCGTCGTATTGAAACATGACATTCATATTTTTTAACATTTAAGTAAGGGCGGTGGGAGGGGGGGTGGCAGCGCCCATCTTCTTAAAATATGAAATTAAATTTTTAGTCCTTTAAATTTATATAATTTTAAATTAATAAATAATAAAATTACACTGACACTTCAAGTGATAAAATTTTAATTTAATCTTTTAAAAATTATGACGGAGCTAAATTGCTCACTTTTAAATGCAATTAAGGATTTAGATTATCTTTTAAATTAAATGCAAAGGGACTAAATTGCTCACTTTTATAATTAAGGAATTAATTTGGTATTTAGTTTATAATACAAGTATCCACATTATAACTTTCCCATTTCTTTTCAACACTCTATTCCAACCGAAATGCAGTCATGCACGTGGATAACTATTTTCTCTTTTTGGTCACTATTTTCTTATCAACCGTAAACACCGTATGGTCTCATATATCAATTTTCAAGTCATGTACTCTTTCATGTACGCCTCAAAATATGATCAATGTGCTTTTTTTTTCCATTTTGAGTAGTTTTTTTTATCTGAACTCTTAGCTTAACTCGACTTCATTATAAAATGTTAATAACTTAAATTCAAATTGATCCAAACTTAAGTTGTCATCAGCTTGAAAGAAATCGATACTAAATAATCTGACTTGAAATTTTCAAGCTTCAAACGGGAATGAGCCAAAATAACTCAAATCTAAAAATAATCTAAATCTTAAAATTTTTTAAAACTCGAATTAAGTTATGTATATTTAAATTAATGTTTCCAATATGTATCTTTTTTAATATTAATCTCATTGTAGGGTCTTATTATATCTGCTCTCTTTAGTACAATGTCATAGCCCCTTCCCAACCCTTAAATAGGAGGATAACATACTTCAGCACACTCGAACCCACGTCATTCTGTATTGGCAACAATGCCGATGCCAATCAAGCTAAGACTCAATTGTCAATCATTTAGTTTTTTAAGTTATAATTATATTAATATAGTGGAAAAGCTAGAAAAAAAATTTTGGGGGCCAGAATTAAGTTGTATAATTTTATGAGAGTTAAAATATAATTATAAAATTTCAAAAGATTAAATTATAATTTTATCATTTCTAGAAGTCAAATGTTAAGTTTCCAATACTTTAAATGTGAATTCTGGGTTTTAAATAAGAGTTTTCGAACTTGGATTTTTCTAAACATCTATGGGAGTTTTGCAAAAATTTTATGTTTTTGAAACATGCATTGAGTTTGATATAAATCGAAGCTTTGAATGGATTGATGTAATTCCTCAGTATCTGATCATAACTTCTAGACCGGGTTTGAGGTGTTACATTTAGTGGTATCATAGGCCCCGTTCTCCTATGCTTAAGTGATGAGCTTTTATATGAAAAAACACTTTTCCATCAAAAGCAATAAAGAACCCATTTCATTTGGTACTAAAATTTTAACTTATTGCAAGTGCTTTTAAGCATATGAAAAGCAGAAAAATTTAGCTTTTCCAGCTAAAAAGAACTTTTGGGTTGTTCTTTTAGTTTCATTATTATTTTTAAAAGTAGTATGAAAAATATGTGGATTGCTATGTGAGCTACTATGTTTACAAATTAATGGTTTATTTCCATTAAAAATATTAATTCAACTCTTTTTAAAGATTTATAGTGAAGCATGAAATTTTTTAGAAAAGATTGAGGACCAAATTTAACTCCTAAAAAAGTGCCAAATTGACAAAAAAAATATAACCGTTGAGTACTAAATTTGATGTTATGCCAATTCTAATTAGTTTTAAACTTCAAAATACATTAATTTAGTCTTTAAAATATCAGCATAGCATAGTAGTTAATCTAAGTGTTAAACGTCAATTAGGATATGATGTGGAACATACTTAAACACGAATTAAATTGTAAACTTCGTATATCTATCACTTGAAAAACTTGGATTTGACATATTGGAAAATAATGCCAATTAAATTTTATCTCTGCAGTAGGTATATATGTCTTTCCAATTAGATCTATAAACACACTTAACTCAAATTTGAATTGGCATCTAATACCTAACGTAATTGTATGGAAGGACTTGATTGATATGATACTAATACCTTGAGGACTGAATTAAGATATTTTAAAAATTGAAGATGAATTTTAAATCTGTATAGATTGAGAACATGAGGCCATAAATTAATGTGTTTATGGTCAATTAGTCACTAGAATAGTATAGTAGTAAACAAGTTACGTTGCTTAGTCCTTGTTCCAACCTATAAATACACGTAACAGCTGCACTCTTATCCTCACAGATTTTGTGCCAAGTTTCTCAAATTAAGCTTTTGAATATTTGCTTTTGATCAATCGAAATGGCTTCACAAGTTTCTCAAATGCCTTCTTCATCACCCCTTTCTTCCAATAAGGATGAAATGCGTCCCAAAGCCGATTATCCGCCTAGCATTTGGGGAGATTTCTTCCACAACTGTCCCGACAAGGTATACATACATATGAGCATATTGATATATAATCTTAACATATTATTTGTTTAATTATTTAGTGATTCAATACGAAGAAAATTTTCATTATTTTGAGCAGAATATTGATGCTGAAACTGAAAAACGCCACCAACAATTGAAAGAAGAAGTGAGGAAGATGATTGTGGCACCAATGGCTAATTCAACCCAAAAGTTAACCTTCATTGATTCAGTTCAAAGACTGGGTGTGAGTTACCATTTCACCAAGGAGATCGAAGATGAACTAGAGAACATCTACCATAACAACAATGATGCCGAGAACGACCTCTACACTACATCTCTTAGATTCCGAATACTCCGAGAGCATGGATTCAATGTTTCATGCAGTAATTATTTGAACAACAACATATTGTTTTTAAGTTTCCTGAGTATATCATAGCATGGAATGTTTGATAACGATATTTCATTTTGGTTAATTTGATCTCAGACGCATTCAACAAGTTTAAGGACGAGCAAGGGAATTTCAAGTCATCTGTGACAAACGATGTTCGAGGATTGTTGGAACTTTACGAGGCCTCCTATTTGAGGGTTCATGGGGAAGATATATTGGATGAAGCAATTTCTTTCTCCGCCAACCATTTAATCCTTGCGGTGGCATCTTTGGACTATCCTTTGTCCGAACAGGTTTCTCATGCTTTGAAACAATCAATTCGAAGAGGCTTGCCAAGGGTTGAGGCAAGGCACTATCTTTCAGTATACCAAGATATTGAGTCCCATAATAAGGCTTTGTTGGAGTTTGCTAAGATCGATTTCAACATGTTACAACTGTTGCATAGGGAAGAGCTAAGTGAGATTTGTAGGTATGTTTTTGAATCTTTTTCACCTCTTTTTTTTTCATCTATTTTAATTTTTTGGTGGATGGAGTTGAATTTATAGGAGGCATCAATGCCAATATTTAAATCTTAAACGTATTAAATAGCAATAGTTAAAAGTGATGACATGAACCTCAGATTCATCTTTTTCACCTATTTCATTCTAGTTATATACATTTTAAAATTTGAGATTGCCAATTGAAATTGAATCAAGAATCTAACCATTTACTCATCCGCAACATGAATGTGAAACTAATTAAACCTTTAAAAATTCATTATTTAGGTGGCGGAATGATTTAGACTTTCAAACAAAATTGCCATATACAAAAGATAGAGTGGTTGAATGCTATTTTTGGATCTTGGGAGTGTACTTTGAGCCCCAATATTCACTTGGTAGAAAGATGATGACAAAAGTGATAATAATGACATCTGTTATAGATGATACATATGACTCATATGCAACATATGATGAGCTCATTCCCTATACAAGTGCTATTGAGAGGTATGTTTTTAATTTGTTTAATAGGTTAGATTTCTTTAATTGGAGATTAACATTCAAATATATTATGTCAAATGATCGAATATAACAATGAAGTTGGATTCAGGTGGGAAATTAAATGCATAGACCAACTTCCAGAATATATGAAACTGAGCTACAAGGCACTATTAGATATTTATGAAGAAATGAAACAACTAGTGGCTGAGCACGGGAGACAATATCGTGTCGAATATGCGAAAAATGCAGTATGTATACAGACAAACATTTATTTGGTACAAACGAGATAAGATATTAGCTAAATTCTAGATCTGAAAAAACAATTAACTTGAATAACAATATATAGTCATTTAAATATTATTATAGAATTTGATTTGATATTAGTGATAATTGCTGAAATTTTGTTGCCTCAGCTGATACGACTTGCTCAATCCTACTTTGTGGAGGCCAAATGGGCTCTTCAAAACTACAAACCATCATTCGAGGAATTTAAGATTAATGCATTGTCATCTACTGGTTATGCCATGCTTGCTATTACATCTTTCGTCGGTATGGGAGATATCGTAACACCAGAGACGTTTAAATGGGCAGCCAGTGAACCTAAGATCATTCAAGCTTCCGCAATTATTTGTAGGTTTATGGATGATATTGCTGAACACAAGGTATAATAATATATTTATATAATCACAAGAAATCGAACTCTTAACTCAATAATTAAATATCTTTTTAATGAAATCAAACTATGGTTTTTATCATGATATGAAACAAATGGATTTTGATGTTTATATGTCATTTTTAGTCGAATAAGAAAGAAAACCTAGTTTTATTTTAGGGTTACTAGTGAGGAAGTATTGTCAATAAAGGTATTTTATCATCACTATACAAATAAAGTTTAATATATTGACAAATTTTAGGGTATATAATGATAGAATAATTTTGATTTTATTACGAATGCAGTTCAAGCATAGGAGAGAAGACGATTGGTCAGTAATCGACTATTACATGAAAGAATATAACATAACAGCACAGGAGACATACGATGTATTCAACAAATATATTGAGAGTGCTTGGAAAGATATGAATCAAGAGCTTCTGAAACCAACAGAAATGCCAACAGAGGTTATGAATCGTAGCCTAAACCTTTCAAGGGTAATGGATGTGCTTTACAAGGAAGGAGATGGCTATACATATGTTGGAAAAGCGATCAAAGATGTAATCACTTCATTGTTGATTGAGCCAGTCACACTTTGAAATTATATTAAGCTTGTTGTTTAAGGGATGGATATTTAGTTAAAGAAAGTACAAATCGATTGTCTTTCTACTTATCGCCTTAATAATTCAATAAAGTTCTTTTCAAGCTTTTGGTTGTGAAAATTTTGCTATTTTATATATTTTTAATATAAAAATAGCATGAGTTATAAATACTAAAATTAAGATAAAACACCCACTAATCATTAACACTTAAAGTCTATTGAGATAAGTTTTGAATTCTTTATTAAATTAATTGCCGACTAAAACCTCAAATTTATAGCCAATCCCAAAGGATTAGTAGTCAATTTCAAATTTGTGTACACAAACAATTTATGTTATACAATCAAATTTATTACATCACATGTAATAAATTGTATAAAAAGATAATATACTTTGTAATGAAATAATCAAAATTTGATCATTACAAATAATATTATGTAAGGGTGAACAAAACTCGATTCGATTCGAAAAATTTTAAAAAAATTTAAATTTTGAGTTAAACGAATTGAGTTATTCGAGTTAATCGAGTCAACTCAAACTTTTTCTTTTCAAATTTCGAGTTCAATGGAGTTTAATTTTCGAATTTGAATGATTCAAATAATTCGAATAAATTGAATATAAAACTATAAAATTTTACATTTTTACCTCAAACTCCCAAATTTTTTTACTTTTCCCCATTACTTTTACTCCCTCCCACTTTCCCCAAAGAAGTATGACGCGCATTTGCAACATTGGAGATTTAAGACTTCCAAACCAAAAGAAATGTCAGTAGTTTGGTGTGGTATTGTGGAAAATTCAAAGTTAGAGGAAGTGTCAAAATGGATTGGGTCGGAATCTGTTCGATGGGTGATTGGGAATGGGAAATCTGTCCTCTTTTGGGAGGATATTTGGTGTGGAATTCGTCCATTGAAGGTGGAATTCCCTAGATTGTTTAGACTTGCTACTGTGAAGAATATTGTGGTCAAAGATGTAGCAAGGAATAATGGCTTTGAAGAGGTGCCCTGAAGGGACGTTTTCTCAAGGGTGTTGCTGGATAGGGAGGTGAGTATGTTGAATAATTTGAAGAATTTGGTGGGGAGTGTCGAACTTGATTCGAAAGTGGAGGATCGTATAATTTGGATTCACAACAGTACCGGGGAATTTACAGTTAGGAAGTTGTCTCAATTGTTGTCCTTTGATCGGGCCCAAAATGGGCAGCAGAGATAATCTTTTTATATAAGAACTATCTTATTTATTTGATTCCAATCAATTTGATTTGTAGGCTCCTTTACTGGTAGATTTTGTGGATATTTCCAAAATTTCCACTATCCTAAATGCCTTTAAAAGGCTAAGATTTCTTTGCTTATTTTCCACACTCTCACACCGATTTTCTGTTGCTCTCAAAACTCTTCTTTTATTCTCCTAATTTTTCAAACGTTCCGGTGATAGAAAAATGCAATGTTCGTTTGTTAATCATTGCAGAGGTGCTATTGCTTTGATCATTTTTGTTGTTGTATCCTGGGAGATATTCGACCAACGTTTCTCCAAGTGCTGTAGGAGCGGCCGAATCTGTCTTAAGAAAACTGTTTTTAACAGGCCTCAACGTTTAGTAAAATCTCTATTCTTTCTTTTGATTTCAACTTTTGTTACAGTTTTAATTGGTTTTTGTATTTGATAAATTAAATATAAATCATTTTATTTATATTCTACCTTTTATGTGTTTATTTATATTTAATTATTTTGTTCGCTAACGTATTTTGTCCAACAATTTTAAGACAGACTTGATTATTTTTGCAATTCTCTAATCCGAGTTAAATGAGATACCAAGGCGAAAAGAAAAGAAAAGAAAATTTATTAGAAAATAAATTTTAAATTAAATAAAATATGTTTCTTGATTTTATTTTCCGGTAGTTCAATGATTTTATTCTCTATTTTGTTTTTATTTATTTCCAAACGAATATTAAAACTAAATAAAATCATTTGGATTTATTCTCACTGTTTAACAAATTTTATTCAATTTTGTTTCTAAATTAAAGTTAAATAAAATCATTTGAATTTATTCTCATTGTTTAACTAATTTTATTCCATTTTGATTTTATTTCCAAAACAGTATTTAAATGAAAATAAAATCTATTTGAGATTTATTCTGTCGTTCAATGAATTTTATTCTTTTTTATTTTATTTCCAAAACGAGAAATTAAAATTAAATAAAATCTATTTGAGATTTATTCCATTGATTAAAAATATTTTATTCAATTTTAATTTTGTTTCCAAATTAGAATTAAATTAAATTAAATAAAATATGTTCGAGATTTATTCTCGCCGTTTAACAAGATTTTATTCTATATTAATTTGTTTCCAAACGAAGACTTAGTCAAATAATCTTGTTTGAGATTTATTCCTACGTTTAATGTAATTTATTTTGATTTAATTACATAATTTTGTTAGGATTTAGTCCAGTCATTTAACAAAATTGATTTTGATTTTGTTTCATAATTTTAATTTTGCCGTTTAACAAAATAAAAAGGAAATTTTTTGTTTATTTTTTGGCCTAATTGTGGCTTTAAATTGTGAATTAAAAAGGAAATTTATCAACGGTGAATTAAAAAGACAGTATGAGAATGCATGTCTAGGATTGGTTCTTTGAAGGACTTTGTATTTAAGCGTGCCTAGTGCACCACCTCTCTTTTAGGGTTACTTACCTGGTGCATTGTTTTATTGTATTTTATATTAGACTATATAAACTTTTGTTTCGGGTTTTATTATATTCCTTTCGTCTAACAAAAGCTGATTCTATTTCTTGACAGAAAATGGAAACTCTCATCAATGCTGTGGAAGATATGGACTTATGTGCTGTGATTTCTGAAGTCAACATGGTTGATTCAAATCCAAGAGAATGGTGGCTTGATACAGGTGTCACACGTCATATCTTCTATGACGAAGACTCATTTTCTGAGTTGGAACCTTGTGAAAATAGGGAGAAGCTCTATATGGGCAATGCTGCAACTTCCAATATCAAGGGGAAGGGTACTATGGTCTTGAAGATGACTTCTAGCAAAGAACTCAAGCTTCAAAATGTGTTGTATGTGCCTGACATATGCAACAACCTTATTTCTGGTACACTCCTTAATGTACACGACTTTAAGATGATGTTTGAATCCCAGAAGCTAGTTTTGTCAAAGGGGGAATGTATGCGGGAAGGGGATATGTATTAAATAACATGTGGAAACTTAATGCAATCTCTGTAAAAGCAAAGACAATGAATAAAAATGTCGCTTCTTCCTCTGTTTATATGCTTGATTCATTTGGTTTATGGCATGGTACGCTCAGACATGTTAATTATGATATTTTACGTAGATTAATTAATTTGGAGCACATTCCTTCATTTCACATTAATTATAAACATAAATGTGAAACCTGTGTTGAGACAAAATTAACAAGGTCTTCATTTCAAACTGTTGAAAGAAGCACGGAACCACTTGATCTTATACATAGCGATGTTTGTGACTTAAAGTTTGTTCAAATGAGAGGAGGGAATAAATATTTTATTACCTTCATTGATGATAAAACAAAATATTGCTATGTGTACAGACGAAGCTATAGAGAAATTGGCTCTCTATAAGCGGGAAGTTGAAAACCAACTTAATAAAAAGATTAAGATGGTGAGAAGTGATCGTGGTGATGAATATGTTGAACCATTTAGTGAATACTGTGCACAACATGACATTATTCATGAAGTAACACCACCATACTTTCCTCAACTAGAGTAGCCGAGCAAAAAAAAATAGACTTTAAAGGGAAAAGATGAACACACTACTAAAAAGCTCTAGGTTATCACAGGAAATGTGGGGGGAGCATTTTTATGAGTTAATTACCTTTTAAATAAGGTACCCCACAAGAAAAATAGACAAGACACCATATGATTTATGGAAAGGTAGCAAACCATCCTACAACCACTTGAAAGTATGGAGGGTGTCTTGCTAACGTAACGTATAATGATAAGTCGAGACATATATGTCGTCGAAACAATATCGTTAAACAACTGATCTCAAACGAAGTTATCTTTATTGATTTTGTAAAATCAAAAGAAAACATTATGGATCCGCTGAATAAAGGCTTAAAATGAGATCATGTTGATAAAACATCGAAAGGAATGAGACTAAAGCCTATGAAAATAAAAGGCGCTATATGAAGGAAAACCCTACCTAGTTGACTAGAGGTCCCAAGATCTAGGTTCAAAGGGACAACCTAATTGCATAGACCCTGTGAGGTCACTGTGGGGTACTTATCCCAAGTCTGTTCCTATGATGTAAATAGTGACTAAAAATGGGAGAGGTTAAGTAATGCTTTTAATGACCATCGTGTATTTTGTTGAGTCGAACAACATAAGTCACCTATGTGAGAGTGAAGTGGGGCCGCTTCGAGAAGACTATTGGGGCATAGTTCTCTCAAAATCTTGTAGAACTAAAAGATGTTCACGGCTATATGAACATACCCATGAGAACTAAAATCTTGCCAAGGAGGTAGTTGTGTGAGGTATATCATCGTTTACACAAAAGACAGAACATTTCAAGGACATCACGTCTACTGGTCAGCTAGTAAAGCAAATATACTTTCACAAGGGAAGGTTCAAGGGTGGATACCTACCTATCCTATGCAACTATTGATCGTAGGTTCTATCACCACATCGAGTCAATGTTTTTCGATAAAAATATCAATTTTCATTCATGTGGGGGATTGTTGGAAAAATACATATTATGGGAACTTTGAGGCATATCTTCAATAGGTAAAGGTGGAGAGTTGAATTATAAAATTATGGTTTCATATTCTACTCCATGAGACCTTTACAATGATATATCATATGCTCAAAATGGTTGAGTGATGAATGAGAAATTGATGCTCAAAGTAAGCTGCTTGGAAATATTTGTTGAGGAAAAATAAAGGCTTAGATCCCACATTGGTTAAATACCAAGTGTGAGATGTGTTTATATATGGGAACCCTCTTAAAGGGTGATTGAATGACTAAGCTTGGAATCCTGCCTCGTGCGTAGGGGGTGCAGGTCCAAACCCAATGGGGTTGGGGCGCACACGACGTGGGCAATGCGAAATGTTTGGACCAGTTGGGCCCAAAATGGGCCTAAGAATATTTTAGCCCAACACGAATTTATTTTTCTCAGGACATAATCTGTTTATAAAAGGCTAAGGTTTCTTTGCTTATTTTCCACACTCTCGCACCATTTTCTATTGCTCTCAAAACTCTTCTTTTATTCTTTGCTTTTTTCAAACGTTCTGGTGATAGAAAAAGGCAATGTTCGTTTGTTGATCGCTGCAGAGGTGCTACTGCTTTGATCATTGTTGTTGTTGTATCCTGGGAGACATTCGACCAACGTTTCTCCAAGTACCGTAGGAGCAGCCGAATCCGTCTTAAGGAAACTGTTTTTAACAGGCCTTAACGTTTAGTAAAATCTCTATTCTTTCTTTTGATTTCAACTTTTGTTACGATTTTGATTGGTTTTCATATTTGATAAATTAAATATAAATCATTCTATTTATATTTTATTTTATATGTGTTTATTTATATTTAATTATTTTGTTCGCTAATGTGTTTTTTCCAACAGTTAGTTCAGAACGACAACGTATTTGAAACGGCATCGAAAAATCTTGATACAATGTTGTTCCACTCTAAAATAAGAGCTTTGATGTGGGCTAGGGCAGTGCATGAAGAATGCCAATTTTTGGAAGGGGATTGGTGGTCTTGGCTAGTAAAATGTCGCCCCTCATTGAATATGAAAAACATGATTGTTTCCCATTGGGAGTCACCTCCAACCGAGTGGATGAAATTCAATGTGGCTGGTGTTGTTTTAGAGGAGGTTGCAGGGTGTGGTGGAGTTTTGAGAGATTAAAAAGGGGTGGCTTGTGCTTTATTTTCGGGGCGAGTTGAAGCTAGGGGAATGAATTTGGCAGAAATAATGGCAATTAAAATAGGAGTGGATATGTATATTGAAGTGAGTAGGAAGGTGCATGTTCCATTAATAATCGAATTATGCTCGATGCTGCTTCGGAATGGCTGTCTAAAAGGTATTATAGACCATGGTCATTACGAAAATTGCTTGGGGACATCGACTGTGACACTAAGCAACTGGCTCATTTTCAGATTGTGATTATTGATCGAAAAAGTAATGGTATGGTAGACGCGTTGGCAAAAGCAGGTATATCGAGATCTTCTCTTTTTAAAACCTCGTGGTGAAATTGCTAAAGTCATTATTGTAATTGTTGTGAAGGGGTGTTTGATTTGGATTGTCTGATGAAACTTTGTTGTAAATCTTTTGTTCTTGAAAGACTTGGTGGTTCCAACGTCTTCCTTGAGTTATGTTACTCGATTGAGCAAAAAAAAGAAAAAAAAATTGTACTTAAACCTTTTCAAAACTATAAATTTTAAATTTATTTTTTAAAAAATTACAAAAATATAAATAATTAAAATGATCATAAAGTGATGAAAAGTTTTTCCAAGGTATATCCAATTAATGTCGCCAATGTATATCTCAATATAATGACTATGATTTGAAATAAAATTACGTCTAGTTTTCTCTTTGTTAACTTTTCTATTAATCATTTAGGTTTTTAAGTTATAATTTTATTTAATATAGTGGAAAATCTAAAAAAATTAAAAGGGCTAGAATTAATGTAATACCCCAAACCCGACCTAAACGTTATAGCCAAATCTGGAGAAGTTACAACAACTCGTATGAAAAACCAATGTAAAATCTAACTTAGAAATCGTATGATCTAAAATCTTAATTTAGCTAAACTTATACGAGTTTCAGGAAAATCACAAGTTTGACAACATCTATTTCACAACACAATCTCTTAAACATTGACTTATAAAATAGTGGAGACTCTTAGACGTTTATTTATAAAACAATGGAAACTTTCAGAAATTTGCTCTTTAACTTTAGTAATAACATTATTTGAAAATATTAATTTTAACAAATCTCTTACATGTTATTTTGGAAATTGTGCAGAACTTATTTATTTCACAGAAAAATTCTTACTGATTTTAGTCAAATCTTATGTTTGGAACACTTATCCTACAGTGAAATCACTTAATGACTTATTTAGTTTTGCAGTGGAAATTTTAGAGTTTTAATTTTAGAAACCAAATTCTAAATTTGATAAATCGTATGATTTTGCAGTTTCGTATTAAAATACAAAGAAAAAAAACCAATGACCAAAACAAAAACCCAAAAACAAACCAAATTTGAAAACTTAGTTCAAAAACCCAAAAGTCTGAAAAACTTAATTAATTAAAAATAATCAAACGAACTTAAGTGAGAAATCAATTTGAGCTCTCACACGCCGTACGGTCCTAAGTCTGAAGATAATCTAAAACATATTAAGCAAATGGGTGACCTAAAAGTCGAATGTGTAACACATCTCAAGCAACAAATCAGATATACATAAATAAACAAATACATTTTTAGATACAAATTCAAACATATTCTCATATACAGAATCAGATGTATTTCATAATCGGATACAGATGCATATTGAGATTCGAAAACAAATGCAATCACAAATCTTACCCCCATTTGCTACACACCAACTCCGTCCAACCAACCACACCAATTAGGACTACAAGAGTCCTTCCATCTAATCACATCGGGTCATGGTGGTATGTCATAATTAGGACTACAAGAGTCCTTCCATCCAATCACATTGGGTCATAATGGTATGTCACTCATAAAGGTGCAGCTAAGCTGCCAGATAGATATTACGGTTTAATCGTCAAAATTGCAGTAATACTACCAGAATACACTTCCTCTATCACAAATCAAACCCACCCCGATGTACATGCATAAATAAATAGATATCGAATGCGTGAATGTCATACATGCTATTCACAACAGATTTTAGATCACATTAGCATAAAACGCATCATGCTATAACATATAACATACCTCTCATGCGATCATAATTCACATTAAACAAAAATAGAGCATCATATATCAATATTTATAGTCATATTTATACCATACAAACCTTATGGAAGGTTAAATTTGATTTACACAACAAATACGACCCTAAGGTGGAATTTTAGAAATTGGGCCCACACGTCTGTGTGGGCCACACGATCCAATTGACCTAGATCAGTTCACATGGTTTGGCACACGGCCGTGTGGTGTCAACAATCAACTTTTCGATTTCACATTGTTCACTATTTTTCAAAATTTTCGTTACACACTTGATCTTTTTCGTTGCCGACACAATAGTCGTGATTCCAACACCTAAAAACGACATTCCAAATGAACTAATTAACAATCAATATGCAAAATTCAAACACTAATTTGACCATAAGCGAAAAATGCAATTGGCCTTTACCAACCTATAGGAACCCCTACAAGGCAATCGATCGCTTACCACAAATAGAAACAATAGTTCTTAAAGCTCATTATTTGCTGAAGGAGTAAATATCACACATCTTCCACCTACAAAGTTTCCTACAAACGATTACAACCAAAGCTATAAACTAAAATAAACCACCCATCCTTCACATGAAAGAACGGTTCATAACAAATAATAAGGAAATAAAAGAGTATACGATTCCCAACATAAAAATAGCACAACAGTAATGATAGCACCACACAGAAACTAAGTGTCTGTACCGTAGCAAAGCGGCAACAAATGATAAATCAAAGTAATGAAAGAAAAACAATACACCTAAGTTCTCCAATGAAGAAAGAAAAATTGGTAATGTGCGCAAAAGAGAAAAAAGAAACAAAAGAAATGATGTTAGAAAATAAAATTTCAATAATAGGTAAACTGGAAACAAAAATTGAGAAAAAGAGAGAGAGTGAGGAATGAGGGACATGGGTGTGGTAGTGGGAGATTTTTGGGGAGAAAAACTACCAATATCCTCTTAACTACTCACTTATTAGATTTTCCCTAGAATTTGAATTTATCCCAATTTCTTTCTGTCACATGGGTTGCACAGTGTAAGAGAACAAAAATATTTCCCGCTTTGCACAAACAAGATTCAAACACAAGACCCTTGGGTAAGGAAAAATCTTATTACTGAACTAGTAGACTCATTCTATCATCAATTAAACAAAATAATTTTATAAACCAAATGTTCATTGATAAAGGTTGGGGCAAAAATTAATTATATTCAAAAGAAGGGATTAGAACACAATACCTCAAGCACATAATTCAAAATACTTAACCACTAAACCAAATCAAATTCTTTAACAAAATTTCACAACACTTAATTCAAAAACATGACGTGTCCACTTTTGGTTTCACTAGTTCAATTTCTTCTAATCCGATTTTCGGGATGTGACAATTAAGTTGTATAGTTTTATGATAACTAGAATATAATTATAAATTTTTAAAGAATAAATTATAATTTTATCATTTTTAAGATTCAAATTTAAGTTTCCAATTTTAAAGAGTCGAGCCCCCTACCAGCGCCTCGTGCTACCACTCCTGCACTAACAATTCAAATAATTACTAAACTAAATAATTAACTTAACAACTATAATTTGAATAACTTGACAAATAAATATAAGAAATATAATATTTATATAGAATAAGACTTAAAAGTTAAGATTTTAAAATTCTCAAAGCGTTTTAACATTATGTATTCTTTTACTTAAACATTGAAGTATGACAGAATGTTTAAATTCCTCTACATTGATATAAACTCAAAAAATGTGTGCTTGCGAGAGATTAACTACATTTTGTTTTATGCTTACATCCTATATCCGTTTATAAGATAAATCCATATCAATAGATCGCTTTGAAGTGAGACGACGTGAGAGTGAAATAAAACTCGAATTTAACTGGGTCGGGTTTGAGCTTTCTATCAATTTTCAAGGCCAAATTTAGGCTTGCTTACTTTTTTTTTGGTTGGGATCACGGTATGGCAATACAGTATCGAGTTGCGATTAAAATAGGTAAAAAGAAAATTTGACTCGCTCTATCTCATTGCCATCGCAGGTCACTATGAAGATGAATTATTTAAAAATTAATTAAATAAATTTTATTGATAAGAGAATATGAGAAAAAGTAGGGAGTAGTTGTTTTTAAAATGAGATTTTCATTTTTATTATTTAAAATAATTAAGTTCCTAATTTTTTTTTTCATAATATAAGGAACATACAAATTAATGCATATACAAAATTTAAATATGTATGATGCAATGACAAATGTAAAATTTTTCACCCGTCCATTTTAACTGCCATCCAGCATTGCTTGACACACTATCCCACATATAAAAAACTGATTATCTCGAATTTGGTTTTCGATGACGATGGTCATTCACTTGTCATCTGTAATGATAACTTTTACTACAATAACTTATCATCTCGATTGCAAAGTTTTTATGGCTTTTTACTATAATAAACTATCATCCCGGTTGTCCCGGTTTGGTGGTTTATTATTTAAAAAAATCTCAGATTTAAAAATATTTTTTTCAAATAAATAATTATATTAATTTTTGTATTACGGTCCATCATTATTGAATAATAAATTATAATCAAATCATACGAAAAAGTGACATACGATCATTTAGTGGTGTGTGGAGTTGGTTGAGTATTTATTATTCTAATTGGGGTATAAGAATGATCGAATATGATGTGTAGTGAATGAGGATAAGATTTGACTCTATATCTCTGTTTATGCATCTGTAAATGAAAGTATATGATCCTGTATTTAAGCATATTTATGTATATTATATGTTAATTCATGTGTCTAAATTGTTAATTGACGTAAGTTACACACTGAGCTCTTAAGCTCACTTTCTGTTTGTTTGCTTTTAGGTAATACTCAAATTTAGGATGGATCGGTGTGGCAGAGCTCGGATATAGAAAAATTACAACTCCTTTAAATATGCTTAGTTTTTATGATATTTTTTTCCAGTGGACTGTATTTTTAGACTTTGGGATTGTTTCATGTTTTGGATTTTATTTCACGCGAACTGTTTTAACCTTTTTTTTTTTTTTTATAATTTGAATTGCAAACATTGAATTTCAAAACCAACTTTTCCAAAATTCGGTTAATCTAAGATTTCTATTTCAAGAAGTTATCTTATAAATGTTTTTCTGAAATTTAAATGAATTAATCGATTAATGAATTTTTCTCAAAAACTGGAAATATCATTATCAAGTTTTGATTTACGAAATGTTTTGGAGTTCCAAGTTTCTGGATTTTTAACAAACGTACGTAATTCCTCAAAACTCGACCGTAATGTCTAGGCTGAATATAGAGTGTTATATAAAGAGTTAAAATAATAATTTTTATAAAATTAGAGGACCAAATAAGTCATTATATTTTTTTTATTTCATTTTAAAATATTGTTTAGTCTTCAAAGTTAAATTAAATGCGAAGGGAATAAATTGCTCATTTTTATACTTAAAGAAGTAAGTTGCTCTTTAGTTTATAATACAAGGATCGACATTATAAATTTTCCATTTCTTTCCAACATTCTGTACTAGCCGAAATTCAGTCATTCACGTGGTTATATGGTTTTCTGTTTTTTGCTAATACCCTTATAAAATATTTGATAACCCGACCTTACTTGTGGAGTCTAAAACTTCTATTGATAATGTATCAAATAATATAATATAATAGACAATTAGTCATCTTTAACCCACTATAATAACATTTCACTATAATAGCCAAAATTCTAGTAGAACTGATTTTTTATGTTTTATTTTAACCCTCTATAACAACTTTTCACTTATAACATCAACATTCATAGTTATGAAGTACATTCTTTATTAAATTTGTTCTCTATAATAGCATATTGACTAAATTTTTAAGTAAAATTATAGCTATTTCATGTAACACCTTTGACCCGGCCGAAGAGTTTCGGCTAAGTCGAAGACGTTACATTGATCTCCAAAGTGATCTTGTAAAGCCATTCTTTTTACTCGAGTGAATTTGTATGAAAATTGCTCTTTTATTTTTAGGAAATATATTAATTTAAACCGGCCTTACTTAACAATTCAATTACGATATTTATTGGGGTGAAATTTTGAGAAAAGGTTAAGTTTTAAAGAGTTTTTATCAAAAACATTAAGTACTTATAAAGCAGTAGAAAATATTTAAGGTAATGATTTTCTAAACCGAAAAACATGCAAATATCAGAATTTAACTAAACATACGCTTAAAATAAATAAGTTAGACCATTTCAAACCTAAGTTACAAAGGCAAGAAAATACTTAATACTTACAATCCCAAAATAAAATAATTAAGGAAAGCTTTAATAAATTTTTTTAAAAATAATAATAATGGAAAACGAGTTTGCTAGTCCAAGTCCCTCAGATGTTAATCCACAACCTCTACCAATAATACAAGGCCTCCCGGTTGGTTAAAATTATTAGTTTAGTTGATTACTTTTGGGAAAACTATACCATTACTCACTAAACTATGGGTAAGTTTTCATTTTGATTAATTGAAAAATGGTACCTGTTTAAAATATACCATTAGTCACTAACATTTTCGAGATTGTTTTTATTGCTAACCCGATCGTTAAATGGTACTTTTTAGTTGGTATAATAATAATTTAGTCCTCAACTTTTATATTAAAAAATATAACAAATAAAAATTATTAAACTAGAGAATAACAAAACTCAAAATTATTAAAAAATAGAAAATTCTAAGTAAAAATCTAGAAAAATAAAATCTTGAATATATTTTGTTGAAGAACTAATATGTACGAGAAATAAATAAAATTATCATTCAATAGATTCCGATAACAAATTAAAAATAGAAAAAACCAAAAAAATGTTAGATCATTACATGCTTCTTCTGTAAGTTACTAATATCTTTAAGTCAAGTTCTATGCCCTTGAAGAAAATCCAAAACTCATAACTTTAATCTAGTCCAGCTCCACTTAGGTTATAGCCTTATAATCTAGAGGAACCTGACTCTAGCCAACCATCACTTTTGTGGGACCGTCTTACACTAGATCATCGTTTCTCAATGGCAAATGCCATGTCATTTCGTCTCTTAGGCTTGACAACTTCTAACGCAGAAAGTTAACAAAACGACTGTGCAACCTTTCCAAAACATACAAAGCGGTCGTTCCTTGCACAAGATGAAAATATTACTTTTAGAAGGACATGGACGGAAGCGTCAGCCCCGTAATGCAGAGAAATGATGAATACTCGTTGAAAAGGCTAAGTGCGGATTCTAAGCCTTAAGAACTTTTTTGGAGGAGTCTTGATAACCTTTGGCTAGATAAGTTTAGTGGCCCATGCTTTTCGGGAAAAAAGAAATAAGTTTAATGGAATGGAATTTTATTGAAAAATAAAAGGAACAAAAAGCTAAGAGCATTAGGGAGAAGGAGTTTTTTTTACAAAAAATGATGAGTGAATATTCATGTCACTCCATCCCCTATTTATAGTACAATAATCCTAAAAATAAAATATAATCTAAAATTAAATCTAAATAATATCATAATAATCCTAACAATAATCCTAAAAATAAAATTCAAATTTAAATAGAGTTTTCTGTTCATAAATCACTTCTTTAAATTTTTGCCCCAAGTCTTTTGCATTTTGTATTTTCCACACCATTTCTTCCCTATTTCGCATTTTGACCCGTTTTGTCTTTAAATTCACACTTTTTGCCCCCAAACATCCATTTACTTTCAATTTAGTCCCTACAAGATAAAAAACCATAAAAAGCCCAAATTAGTAGGAGCATACTCAATATATATATATATGTAATTAACACATAAAAGTATGTCATTTTAGAGTATTATCATGTTCCCCCTACTTAGCCCAGGCTTGCCCTCAAGTATGGTTCCTATCCCACTGTGTAATTTAGATTTTTCCATGAAAAAAGTATCACTCCAAAGTTTTATAAAAATTAGGCATAATACATATGAAAATAAAGAAAACCTTTAGCTTGCTTTAAGTAAAACCGAAATGTACTTCAACTTAAACACACAAAAAGTAAATAGACTTGGATTATTTGTTCCACCCTTAGTCCCCAGATGTTCCTTTGTTTTATTTATTTATTATTTTATTATTTTTTTAATGCTTAAGAATGTTTGTCCCTTTTGATGCGAACTGAAATGACAACCCATGCACCCCATCCCGGTTACTCAGCCCAACACACTCTTAATTTTTTTTTATTTCGGTTAGCAGAGTTATACCTAACACATCACACAACCTTTTGACGCGAAGTAGGATGACAACCCAAGCACCCTACCCCGGTTACTCTGTCAGTCACGTTTTAAGCTGTGCTCATAACCACAAAATCATCAGATTTTATTTTATTTTTTAGTGAAACAAAATCAATTGTCAAAATAAGTTTTGGCAATTACCTATCAGTCATGAAAATAAATTTGGCATATATTCATATTAAGTGTCCTCTTTGCATTTAGACTTAATTGATTTTACTATAAGAAATATAGGATTAACTTCATTAATCATAATTATTTTAGCTTAATAGAAATAAAAAAGTGGAGATGAAATCAATATAGTAAAATCACAACTAACTTAGCAGACGAGAATCATGATTCGCAGGTCAAACAATGGGTAATTCCTGGTCAAAATCTTGGGCATGAAAAGGGTCAAGATAGACTAAAAATAAATAAATGTAGGCAAAAACAAGCATAAGGCAGTAGCAACAGTAACAAAACAGCAGATAAAACAACAAAAACAAAGAGGAATGCCTCCCCCTACTTAAAACACATTGTCCTTGATGTGAAAAAACAAATATATGAAAGAAAAAGGGTTTAGAAAAAATCTCTATGTAGTTACCGTCGTTCATGTATAGCTGTAATGAGATCAGCTATCTGCTGACCGAAGGTGTCCAACCTAGCTTCAATGCACTCCAAACGTTGTTCGATGGTCATGAAAGGTTGGTTTTGCTTGGGGTACCTTTTGCTGATTTTGCTACCTAAAGATTCGCTTAGCCGGTGAAGCTCGGATACCTAGAAGGACAAAATGGAAGTAAGAAGGAGTGCCAAGAAGCAATCGCATAGAGTCGAGACAGTAAGCATCTAATGGATCGGCTTGGCAAGCAATATGTAAGTCCGAAATAGGAACATTAGAGCCATGTAAAGAGAATAATTATTGTGTAACAAAAGAGCCTAAAATTAGAGGGCGTTTGACATTTATAATATGTTCAAATTGAAGAGCATACCAATAGCCCAAATTTACCAGACAACCGGTGTACATACATCATATTAAAAATAATTTCATCTTCGAGACGGTAGCCGATGCATCTCTCTGGCCCCAAAAATTGTAAGCCAAATAATAGTGTACGTAACCTAAGGCAGGGTTACAAAACCACAAATCTTTTGATGTTTTAAAGCTATATGTGGGTAATGAACCTGTAGCAATGAGGTTTACCATATCCGCATACAATGAGAAATACTATTTAGCCAAAAATAGGCCCTCATCAAGAAACTCATCCTTTATATGAGTGTTGTCACAAGGTGTTTTTATCCTACTCAAGTGGTCAGCCACCAAGTTTTCGCATCCCTTCTTATCTCGAATCTCGATGTCGAATTCTTAGAGCCGTAAAATCCATTTAATGAGTATTGGTTTCACCTCCTTTTTTGTGATCAAATAACTAAGAGTTGCATGGTCAGAATAAATAATCACTTTAGATCCCGATAGATAAGACCAAAATTTATTCAAAGTAAATATAATAGCCAAAAGTTTTTTTCCATGGTGGTCTAGTTGCTTTGTGCAGCATCTAGGGTTTTTGAGGCATAACAAATGACATGGGGCTCTCTATCTATCTTTTGTCCCAACATGGCTCCCACACTTTGTTCTCTTGCATTGCACATGATTTCAAAGGGATAGTTCCAATTTGGTGCTTGTACTATAGGAGCAAAAACTAACTTCTGTTTGAGTGTGTCAAAGCCTCATTGCATTTTGGGCTGAACTCAAATTTCTTATCTTTTTGTAACAACTCACACAGTGGTTCAGCTACTTTTGAGAAGTTCTTTAAAAAGCGAATAAAACCTTGCATGGACAAGGAAAGAACAGATTTCCCTTATAGTTGAGGGATATGGCAAAGTATTTATAATGTCAATTTTGGCCTTATCGACCTCAATCCCTTTAGCTGAAACTATATGTCTTAGAATTAATCCATTATCTACCATAAAATGACACTTTTCGTAATTCAAGATAAGATTAAATTCTATGCATCTACTTAAAATTATCGTAAGGTTTTTAAGGCATTCATCAAAAGAGTTACCATACACAGTAAAATAATCCATAAAAACATCGATAATGTTTTCTACATATTCAGAAGATATACTCATCATGCATCTTTGGAAGGTGACCGGCACGTTACAAAGCCTGCATGGCATCTTCTTGTATGCAAATGTGCCAAATGGGCATGTAAAAATGGTATTTTTTTGGTCCTCTAGTGCAACTAGAATTTGGAAAAAACTTGAGTATCCATCAAGACAGCAAAAATGAGTTTTTCAACTAAACATTCAAGCATCTATAAAAGGAAGAGGGAAATGATATTTTCTAGTATAAGAATTCAACTTCCTGTAATCAATGCAGACATGCCACCTATTTTGCACTCAGGTTGGTACCAGATCACCCTTAGCATTTTTCTTTACTGTCACGCATGTTTTCTTGGGCACGACTTGCACTAAACTTACCCATCTACTATCAGAAATGGGGTAAATTATGTCAGCATCCGACAACTTAATTATTTCCTTTTTTACCACATCCATCATATTTGGGTTCAATCATCTTTACACTTCTCGCTTTGGTTTCGTGTTTTCCTCCAAGTAAATCTTGTGTGTTTATGTCAAGGGGGTTATCCCTTTTAAGTCAGTGATGGTCCAGCCAATTGCCTCATTATGGCTTTTTAGTACTTGTATCAAAATTTTCTATTCAAGCTTGGAGAGTCTATTTAAAACTATGATCGGTAAGCTATTATCTTTCCTTAGAAATGCATATTTGAGATGCTCGGGAAGTGGTTTCAATTCCAAATCTAGTGCCTGTACAATAGAAGGTAGAAGTTTAGTGTTCATAGGAGACAACAATTCACTAATAGATTCGCAAATAAATCCTGAATCAAAATCATCAAACAACTTTTCAAGTTTAACTTCATAAGGTGACTCAAAAGTTTCTCCTACTAATGAGTGAATTATGTCGACATGATTTACGTTCAAGATTTCACTTGGGTGACTAATAGTGTCGTAAATGTTAAACTTCACAATCTCCTTGTCAAATTCCATCATGAGGGTTCCGCTACGCACGTCAATCTTATTGCTAGCGGTACTAAGGAAAGGTTGCCCCAACAAGATGTCCGAAGACCCAATAGTGTTATCATCTTCCATTTTCACTACATAAAAGTTTGTGGGAAAGATAAGTCCGTTGACTTTCACTAATACATCCTCAAGAACTCCTTTCGAATGCACAATAGACCTGTTCGCCAATTGAATGATAACACCTATTTTCATAAAAACCCACGTTAAGTGATTCATAAATGGAAAAAGGCATTACATTTATAGAGGGCCCTGAATCACACCTAGCCTTTTTGATTCCTAAGTGGCCTATTTTGCATGGTATTGCAAACATGCCCCTATCTTTACACTTTACTAGCATCCTCTGCTGCAATACTGCGGATATATTTTCACCAACACTTACTCTTCCATTTCCAATTAATTTTTGCTTTTGGTGCAAAGCTCCTTAAGGAACTAGCATATCACAAAATTTATTTGATGGCATCCAAAAACGATATGTTATTCTTGATGTTTTTGAATGTTTCAAGGATCTCTTTGTCCTTTTTAGCTTTTCGGTTTGGTTCAATCATCCTGGGAATAGGGGTTGAATTTTGGGCAATGGAAGTTTCGTTCGAACCTGTTCATTTTCCATGTGAGCTTTCCACGTGAGTTCATTTTCTCAATTGATGTGGTCAACTCTCTTATAGGTGCCTCAGTTTTCTGTTGAAAATCAAGCATATTAGTTGTTAATTTATTTTCCATGGTTTCTAGAGAGGTACTTGAATCCCGTGGGTTAGCATAAAGGTCATATCGCCTTTGGGGTGGTCTAAGAAATTTCCGCACAACATCCAAATGGGCCATATTATCGTCACACAAACTAGGGCATGCGTCTATTTTATGTTCGGGTGTTGCACAAATTCTACATAGTCGGGTCGGTCTTATTTTTACTACAAAAAAAGAATCCATGATATCAGTAAGACTATTCAGGATTGGCTCGAAATTGTTGTGTATTTGCAGCCATCATGGACATCAAGTCCCTTGCCTACTGATGGGTCATGTTAACTAATGCTCTTCCACTAGCGGCATATATCATATTCATTTTTGTGGGCTTCAAGCTCTCCTAGAAGTATTGGACCAGAGACTGTGTTGTTATCCCATGTTGTGGGTAACTCGCACATAACTTCTTAAATCTCTCTTAATAGTCGTAAAGAGACTCGACATCTCTTTGCCTAAACCCAACAATCTCCCTCTTTAACTCAGCTGCACGCGAGGCTGGGAAAAATCTGTTGAGAAACAAACGGGAAAGACCAGTCCAAGTAGTGATAGATCCAGGAGGTAAAATAACCATTCCTTAGCAGAATCGGCTATGGAAAAAGGGAAAGCACGTAATTTGATTTTATCCTCAGTTACGCCCTGAGGTTTCATACTAAGACAAACCATATAAAACTTTTTTAGATGTTTGTGTGGATTTTTATTTTCCAATCCATGAAAGGTTGGCAGTAACTCAATTAATCCTGACTTCAGTTCAAAGTTAATATCCGTAGTAGGATACGCAATGCATAACGATTGTTGTTCTGTAGGAGTTTCGGCCATTTGCCGAATCGTTTGAGCCATAAGTTGTTGTTCTAGATTCATGTTTACGTTAGGCGCTTCTTCTGGTGGATCGACTCCTATTCTTTCATTCTCTAGTGTTTGAGTAGGGTTTTTGTTAACTCTAGACTCAACGTTGTCGCTTGCTTCTATTTCTGGCGGTGGGTTACTCTGAGTTTCTACCACCTCTGACTGCTTTTTTTGTAGCTTCGTATCCTTGCGATTAGCTCTTATAGTTTTTTCTATTTCTGAATTGAATGCAAGAATTCCTAGAGCGCAAAAATTTGGTGTGTCATTGAAAGTACAAAAAATAACCCATCCCTATGAAATAACGAAAATAACAGTATAAGGGAAGTAGAGTCAAATCCTGAGGGACTGGATTGCTACAACTTCTTGTTCCTTGAAATCCTGGGCACAGTCGTGTCCAAGAAAAACGGCGTACCTGGGAAAAATAAAAAATAGAATTAAAAATATAGACGAGTTGAAATTGTATAAATTTAAATTGAAATTGTAAAAAGAAACAAAATTAGGGAAAGGGATTCCTTGATTTGAGGGATTCCAGCCTTCGGTTATCTCGATCCTCTTTTGGTTTAATCATTGGCTTTTAGGTGATCCTTCTCATGACCGAATAAGTCAGTTATAGTGGAAGAGGACACCTACGACCACTGGCTCTACTTAGGTTATAACCTTACAATCTAGAGGAACCTGACTCTAGCCAACCGTCACTTTTGCGGGACCGTCTTACACTAGATCATCATTTCTCAATGGCGAATGCCAAGCCATTTTATCTTTTGGGCTCGATAACTTTTGACACAAAAATTGAACGAATCGATTGTGCAACCTTCCTAAAACATAAAAAGTGGTCGTTCCTTGCTCAAGATGAAAAGATTACTTTTGGAAGGACATAGACGGAAGCGTTAGTCCCATAATGCGAAGAAATGATGAATACTCGTTGAGAAGGCTAAATGCGGATTCTAAGCCTCATGAACTCTTTTGGAGGAGTCTTGATAACCTTTGGCTAGATGAGTTTAGTGGCTCACGCTTTTTGGGAAAAAAGAAATAATTTTAATGGAATGAAATTTTATTGAAAAATAAAAGGAACAAAAAGCTAATGTAACACCCCAACCTGGCCTAGACGTTATGGCCGAATCTGGGAGTGTTACAAAAAAGGGTTTTGAAATTAGTTTTACTTCGATAAAACTTTGTATAGTTGTTTGATAAATCATTCAAGTTTTATAACCCACTTTCGTTTATATAACTTTTACTGAATACATTATTTAATTAATTCATTTGCCAAAACATAATTTACAGCAGGAGTCTTAAAAACCGTTATATTTTTGAAATCCAGTTCGTATTTTCAAAAAAAAACATTTGTTTCTGCAAAACCATGAATCTAATCAAACATCGCAATAAAAAAGTCAAAACGCATCCAAAACCAAATAAAAATCAAGCAATCCGGAGAGTCCAATAATTACAAAACTCCCAGAAATAATCCTTAATTAAATAAAAACCATTTTTTAAAGTCAGTTCACACCCTTGTGGTCACTGTGAGACTCCATCGCATTGATTCGTCTAAGTTTGTGGATTACCTGTGCAAAACAAACAAAAATATGTGGGTTTTCGTAAACTCAGTGTGTAACCCAACAGAAGTAGACATGCAATGTACACAGAAATCTCATATACGAACAGATACAGATTCGGGTTTAGGTCCATAATAGATGTAGATAACAGAATCAGATAAATTGAGCAGATATCTAGAATCCTACCCCTACCCTTTACACACCATCTCCGACCATCCTATCACACTATGTGGGGTTAAAAACACCCACCCATCCCTGTAAATGCCCAAATTTGCCCGGGCGCAACCAAAAAACCAAAACAAACAAAATAAAAATAATTAACAAGTCTAGTCCAATTTTACAAGCCTAAAGACAACAAAAAAAAGAAGCCCAAAATAAACAAAAACCCTACCTACCACATAAATAAAAATTTCAGAATCTAAACCCTAATCCAGCCGCTCCGTCGCTCCACGTGTCGTGTCAGCATGCCCACAACTCGAGGTCTGCCTCCCTTGCACTAGAATGGCATGGCACAACTCCGTTGACCTTGCCAACGCCTACAAAAAAGACAGAAAAGAAAGCAAAAACAGAGTAGAGAAACAATAGCAGAAACGAAAGCATAAACAGTAGTAAATAAAATCAAATGTAACTATTTAGCTATAAAAAGCCCCGAAAATAGCTTTTATTATTTACAGAGAAAAATCGAATACAAAAAATGTATTAATCGCATATAGATTAGAAAAAAAGGTGACATTTTTTATGCTTTTAATCTTTTAAATATTTTATTTTTTATATATCTATAAAATAAAATAAAAAAAAGACTTACCTGGGATGCTTCGTCTCCCTCCATCATCGAAGGTTTTCCCTGGCGTCGAAAGCCCAGAACCCATTAGGGTTCGGTTTAGGGTCCGTTGGAATGGATGACGCTACGGTCATAGAAGAATCGAAGGTTTTTTTTGTTATTTTTTTAGACTTTTTTGAGAAGAGAAGGCTTTTCCTTCAAAAGGGGGTCGAAAACGGAGCTTTTGGACTTTTTGGCCACTGTGGATAGTGGCGCTGTCGCCGGCGGCTGGAGCTTAGAGGGGACCAAAGAGCGAAGAGAGAGCTCTCAAAATTTTTTAAGAAACGGTGCAGAATGAAATTTTTAAATTTTTTTTAGCTTTTATAGGCCTTGTAAAACGACATCATTTTAGGGTTGATTCCAATAGCCCCAAAATGGCGTTGTTTTGGTCTTTGACCTGAGATCTGACCCAAGACCCGTTAGGATCCGCGTGTTTTTGGACTAAGGGTCTATTTACCTTGTCAGTCCTTCCACTTTTGGGCTCTTTTTCAATCTGGTCCTTATTTTAGCTTTTTTTTCTTTTTTTTAATTTACCCATTTGATTTTGTTTTTTTTTTATTTTCGTCCTCTAACTATTTAGTCTCTAGGGAACGTTGCGTTTAAGGGATAAGGGGATTATTGCCTAATTGTTCCCTGTCTTTCCTTCGTGCATTTGATTTTAATTCCTTACCTTATTTTGTTGTTTAATTTTTCTATTTTATTATGATTTTTACTTTAAATTTTGTTTAGATCCTGATTTAGTCCTTACTTTCGATCTTTTATATTTTATTTTCCTTTGTATTTATTTATTTATATATTTATACATTTATCTATTTTTTGTGTGTTTTTTCCTTTTTTTCTCACTATTATTATTTATTATTTATTTATGTATTTTATTAGAAATTGCACCTTAATTTCATTTACATTTTAATTTGGTCTTTTATTTTCAATATTTTTAAACTATTTTCCTCCATATTTATTTATTTATGTTTTAATTTATTTATTTCCTTGTCCTTATTATATTAAAATTGGTATCTTTTTATGTGCATATTTTGTCACTATTATTATTATTATTATTATTATTATTATTATTATTCTTATTATTTATTTTTTCCTTTGATTGTTATATTAGTATTAAAGTAGTATATATTATGTGATTATTGCCATTATATGTATTATGAATTGTTTTATTAGTATATTCATATTATTGTCATTTATTTAGCGACATTTTATTTGTATATCATCGTTCTATTTTCTACATTACCATTTTATCTTATTTCATGAAAATCATGTCATGAATCACGTTTAAATATATTTACCCATAGTTGATTTTATACTATACCCTCAAATAAGATAAATACCTTTCGTTTTAAATTTTACATATGTTATTATAAAAAGGGAAGTTTTAAAATAGGCAATATTTCATATTTGGAGATTCGATGAGTTGTGCCCTAACTGATGGGGTTTTTGATTTTCTCATTGAATCTAAATGACCAAATATCCTTTTAAAATTAAAATACGTGAGATTTAATATAAAAAAATAAAAGGCAAGCTTATTTTCAAGAATTCGAGATGTCGTGTCCTAACTTACGGGATGCGACCTTTTGTTACCTCAAGATAAGAAAGCCTTTTACATATGTTTTGATCTATTTATGGGATTTTACTAAAAAATATATACATTAACACAAAGAGGGATCGTATTTTAAATTCTTTTCGAGTTTTCAACTTTCAACATTAAGACATTAATCAATCAATTAGGTACCAATTTTGGGTGTTACGAGGGTACTAATCCTTCTTCGTACGTAACCGACTCCCGAACCCACTTCTTGAATTTTGTAGACCAAAATTGTTGTATTAGTAAATCAAGCCACTTATTAAAAATGATCAATTTACGAGGTGATCCGATCACACCTCAAGAAAAATGATTGGTGGTGACTCCCATTTTTTATTTTTTAAACCAAAAATCGATTTCAAAAAAATGGTTTCGACAATCCCTACACACCATATAGTGTCGATGCGGCACATGACAGATAATATGCAGACAAGCTGCCGGAATATAGGCGAAGAGCCGCCATATAGATCACTTCCTTCGCATATACAATTCCAACCCCAATTAACACTACAAAAATTAGATACAGTAACATCATGCATAACATGCTCATATACAGATAACATATATACTTAAGCAGAACAGTCAGATATACATATCGGTGTTCTACTCAGAGCAGACAATTAGAATATCAGATTACATATTTAGGGTTTGGTTGGCCCTTACCGACCCTACGGTAGCCCTCCAATTGACCGGAACGACTCGTGTGACCCTAGGAAAAATTTCAAAAATATGGACCCACATGCCCATGTAGGCCTACATGCCCAATTTGGCCTTGCCTGTGTAGTCCACACGGCCTAGCCAAAAACCCACACGCCTGTGTGGCCCACATGCCCAATTTGGCCTATCCCGTGTGGCCTATATGGCCACACTCACACTATCACAGGGTTTTGTCCTTCGCACAACCATGCCTTCGTCAAACACATGGCCATGCTCGCATATAGCCAACTACATGGCCAGGCACATGCCTGTGTGGTGTCGACAGAATATTTTTTTGGCTTTCACTGATACTCAGTTTTTCATGTTAGGAGTACACACCTGGTTTGGTTTTGATGCAAAAACACTCATGAGACCACCAGAACCTAAAACCGACATAACCATTCCCAAAATCAATATTAATCCTCAATTAAACCGAGCCAATTAAAATTGACAACGAAGACATTCAAGTGTTCGATACTTACCCAACTTCTCGAACAAAGCTGACTACGATTTTGTAAGAGAAGAAATCCGTTTCTCTTGATTTGCTGCCAACAACTTCAAACCACATTACCGAAAAGAAAATGATTGAAATTGTTTAGAACAGTTAAAGAGTGAAAAAGAAAAACGATTCCCTAACCTACACGAAAATTCACCCCTTACACTTACCTAGTTGCACTACAATACCGAAGAATCAAAATACCAAGATTGGCCGACAAGATTGCGACATAATTTAGAAGGCAAGGGAAAACGGGATTTTGCCAATTAACAGGAAGGGAAAATGTCAAATTTGGGGATTTTCGAAGGTGAGAGAAAAAGATAACAAAATAAAAATTAAAGCTAAAGAATATGGCAACATATCCCTAAACTTCCTCTCCCCTCTAACCCACTAACCACTCAGAATTTCAGCTTTACCGAAACTCTATTAAATACCCACGACAAAAATTAACATCCACGTTCGTGCAAGGATTCGAACACAAGACCTCTAGAAAGTTAACTCCTTACCACTCGAACCACCAGACCCATTCTGATATGAGTTTACAAACAATATATTATAAGCCCACCCAACAGGGATAAGGTTTGAATAAAAAAACAAAAATTTCCAAATGTGGAGCTTGAATCCAAGACCTCATACACACACCAAGAACACTTAACCACTAAAGCAGATACATATTTGTGTCAGATTTCACAAAAATAAATTTAAATTATTTAGGGCGTTAAAACTTTACCCCCAAAAGAAATTTCAACCTCAAAATTTACCTGATCCGAATAGATGAGGATACTGCTGACGCATCAAGTCCTCAGGTTCCCACGTGGGTTCCTTAGTACCATGATTCTGCCATAAACCTTTCACTAACAAAATGGGTTTCCTCCTTTGAACCTTAATATCTCGATCCAAAATTTGAATTAGCTTCTCCTGAAAAGTCAAATTTTGTCTAACCTCAATCTCCTCAACAGAAACAACTTGAGATGGATCAGATTGATGCTGCCTCAACATCGAAATGTGAAGCACATCATGGATACAATCTAACTCCGGAGGTAGCTCTAACTGATAAGCGATCGCTTCTATATGCTTCAGAATTCTATATGACTGAATGAACCTAGGGCTCAACTTGCCCTGACGATCGAGCCTTAGAACATTCTTCTATGAAGAAACCTTAAGAAAAAAAAGTCCCTCACAGAGTACTTGATATCTCTCCTTTTGAAATCCGTACAGGACTAGAAGCCGCCTTCATACGATCTCTAATCAGTCTAACCTTATCTTCAGTCTTGGAAACCAACTCAGGACCTAAAACTAGTCGTTCACCCAACTTAGTCCAACATAGAGGAGTACAACACTTACGACCATACAAAGCCTCGTAAGGTGCCATCTGGATGCTAGACTGGAAACTATTATTATAGGCAAACTCAGCTAACGACAGAAAATCCTCTCAACTACCTCGAAAATCAATCACACAACTCCGAAGCATATCTTCCAGTATCTGAATTACCCTCTCAGAGTGACCATCGGTTTGAGGATGGAACGCAATACTGAAGTCTAACCTCAAACCCAAAGCTTCATGCAGTATTTTCCAACACCAAAAAGTGAAAGGAGGATCCCAATCAGAGATTATCGAAACTAAAACGCTATGCAGTCTTATAATCTCAGAGATATAGAGCTTCACTAACTTTTGCAAAGAGTAGTCCATCCGAATCGAAATAAAATGGGTGAACTTGGTTAATAGATTCACGATGACCCAAACAAGATCCTTCTTAGTAGGTGTTAAAGGCAACCCACTAACGAAGTCCATCGTCACTCACTCCTATTTTCACAAAGGAATCTTAACAAGTTGGAGCAAACCCGAACGTAACTGGTGCTCAGCCTTAACCTGGTAGCACGTTAGACAACGAGCAACAAAATCTGTTACCTCAAATTTCAAACTTGGCCACCAGTACAGCTCATGAAGATCGCGATACATTTTATTACCACCAGGATGTATAGCATAAGGGATACTATGCGTCTCCCTTAGAATCAACTGCCTCAGATCAGAATCATTCGATACACAAACCCGTCTTTGGAAACACATAACTCCATCCTTATTCAGTCCAAAATTAGAAGTACTACCACTCTCAACCTGGTGAAGCCACAAAACCAAAGACTTATCCCTTAACTGCTTTTCTCAAATCTGCCCAATCCAAGTCGGCTTAACCTGCAACTCGAATAATAGACCCCCATTATTGAACAAACTAAGACGAGCGAACATCACTCTCAAATCAGTCATCACTCTACGACTGAGAGCATCGGCCGCCACATTAGTCTTACTAGATGATACTCTATCGTACAATCATAATCTTTGAATAACTCAATCCATCGATGCTGTCTAAGATTCAACTCCTTCTAAGTAATGAGGTACTTGAGGCTCTTGAGATCGGTGTAGATGATACATCTCTCACTATACAGATAATGCCTTCAGATGTTTAACGTAAACACCACCGCAACTAACTCAAGATCATGTGTCAGATAATTCCCTTCGAGTGACTTAAGTTGACGGGATGCATAAGCACAACCTAACCATCTTGCATTAGTACACATCCCAAATCGACATGCGATGCATCACTGTACACCGCAAACTCTTTCCCAAATTCAGGCTGAATCAGAACAGGAGCTTGAGTCAGAACATAATTGAGCTTTCCAATACTCGATTGTTGCACATCAGACCAGACAAAGGGAATAGCCTTGCGCAAAAGCTTAGTCAAAGGAGTTGCAATCAGAGAGAACCCCTAAACAAAACGCTGATAATAACCTTAAAACCTAAAAAATTATTGATCTCAGATACGTTCTTAGGCTGTTTACAATCAAGAAAAGCCTCAACCTTCTTAGGATCAACTTGAATCCTCTCAGCAGAAACTACATACCTCAGAAAAGTTACCTCTTGCAACCAGAATTCACATTTGCTAAAGTTAGTGTAGAGCTATTTCTCTCAAAGTATCTGAAGCACTACTCTAATATGCTCATCATGCTTATTCTCAGTCTTAGAGTAAACCAGAATATTGTCAATGAAGACCAGGACGAACTGATCCAGATACAGCTGAAAAACTCGGTTCATCATATCCATAAATGCCACTGGAGCATTTGTCAGACCAAACGGCATAACTAGGAACTCGTAGTACCCATAACGAGTTTTAAATGCCTTTTATGAACATCCACTTCCTTAACTCTAAGCTGATGATACTCAGATCAAAGATCTATTTTTGAGAATATAGAAGCCCCTCGAAACTGATCAAACAAATCGTCGATCTTTGGAAGTGGATACTTATTTTTCATGGTTAGTTTATTCAATTGCCGATAGTCAATGCAATACCATCCTTTTTCTTTACAAACAGAACCGGTGCCCCTTACAGAGACACAATAAGACGGATGAAACCACGATCTTGAAGCTCTTGAAGTTGAGCATTAAGCTTTATAAGCTCCTTCGGAGCCATACGGTATGGAGCGATGGACACTAGAGCTGTACCCTGTAGAAGCTTAATGTTAAACTCCACTTCCTAATTCAGAGGTAAAACCGGTAACTCCTCGGGAAAAACATCCAGAAATTTCCTTACTGTTCTGATATCCTCAACAAACGAGTCCCCAAAAATTGAAACACTAACGTAAGCTAAATATGCCTCACACCCTTTTTGAACCAATTTCTTATCCATTAAAGCGGACGTCACATTAGATAAGTAATCTCAACGCTCACCGATTACAACCACTTCCTTGTCATCCTCGATCCTCAGAACAATCCTCTTAGTTGTGTAATCCAAACTAACTCGGTGCTCTACCAACCAGTCCATACCCAAAATTAAATTGAACTCCCTAAATTGTAACTCCATCAAATTTACCAAAAATACAACCCCTTATACTTCTAACAGAACATTCCTATAAAGTCTATTTACCCGAACAGACTGCCCCAACGAACTCAGTACAGTAATCTCACCAGAAGTACACTCAATAGGAATCCCCAAGTTCTCAAAAATAGTACTACCTACATAGGAGTGTGTAGAACCTATGTTAATCAAAGTAGCATATAGGGCATCAAAAGTAAAAAATGTACCCGTGATCACATCAAGAGCGTCTCTATCCTCTCGGCATTGAGCAACATAAATTAATGCAGGTTGCCACACCTCAGTCTGATTAGCACCTCTGCCTGGTGCTCTCTGTCCTCGACCCAAACTATTACCACCCTTTTTCGGTCCACGACCCCTAGATGGCTGCTGTACTACCCTCTGAGGCTGAACAGAACTCGGTCCTAAAGCTTGCATTTGATCCGCACAATATAGATACTCTCTAATCCGGTCCTTTAGTGACCCACACCGCAGGCAAGCCCCTAATCTCCTCCAACACTCACCCGGATGGCACCTACCGCAATTACCACAAGGCTGAATCCCAGTAAGAGTAACAGGAACCCCCACTCTAATAGGCCCATTTGGCCTAACCCGTTTCTTAGGCCTCTGAACAGAACTAGAGGGCTCTGAATCCCTCTTATTCTTTCCTCTCTCTCGATCTCTATTCTGGTACTCCATGCGCTTAACCTCCTCAGCAATCTTTGTCTTATCCACAGGAACTTCAAACTCTCGCTCCCTCTATGGAATAATCAATACCCTTAGACTATCCCTCAAGCCGTCATCAAAACGGACACATTTCTCATACTCAGATGCTACCATGCCTCCAGCGTAACGGCTTAATCTTAGAAACTCGGCTTCATACTAGGCCATAGAGTTATCACCTTGCATGAGATTCATGAACTAACACATACAAGCGTCAACATAACTTGCCCCCACATATTTTCCTTGAAAGGCAGTCTTAAAGTAATCCTAGTTCATACAATCCGGTTGAGTACCCTCCTCAACCGACAACCACCACTGATATGCCTCATCGCAAAGTAAAAAAATGCACCCTTTAATTTCTGTTCAGGAGTGTAGTCGATGTCATTCATAATCCTCTCAATGGCTTCCGACTAATACTCGGCCACAGTAGGGGTGACTCCAGTGACATCCCTAAACAACTCAGCTCTATTGGACTAGAGTTGTTCAGTTATCGACCCACAGTCCCCAAATCTAGAATAGGGTCTAGCGACCTACTCTAACACTCTCAACATGGCTTGAGACAATGCGTCGTCCCCAGCTGAGCGACTTTGAGACCCAGTCTCAGTAGCAGGTGAAACCGATGTCTCACTCGTGTCTAATTTTGGCATACTGCCCAGAAAATAAGACTCAGTTAAAGCCCCCTAAGGCACCTGCCGCGCCCACGAATACCACGAGCGCTCATCGTATTTTCAAATTTATCTACATTATAAAATTTTTTGAATCAGTTCCATTGTTTATTAACATATATTTTACGCTCAAGTTTTCAGAAGTTCCAAAAGTATTTTAGATGTTTTAGTCTCTAACTAACTTAGTATAGTTTCAGAAAGTACAAACTACAGTGTTTTCAAAAATTTCTATCTAAGTTCAGAAATACTTACAAGATCAGTGCCCAAGACTCGGTGTACCACACATTTACTAAAAATGATTTAAGTTATCTAAAAACCAGTTCTTTTCAAAACACAATTAAAAACTCAAAATTTATAGCCCGAGTTTTGCAACCTGACTTTGATACCACTAAATATAACTCCCCTAACCCGGCCTAGACGTTATGGCTGAATTCAAGAGTGTTACAAAAAAGGGTTTTGAAATCAGTGTTACTTCAATAAAACTTTGTAGAGTTGTTCGATAAATTATCCAAGTTTTATAACCTATTTTTGTTGATATAACTTTTACTGAAAACGTTATTTAATTAATTCATTTGCCAAAACATAATTTACAGTGGAAGTCTTAAAAACTGTTATATTTTGAAAATCCAACTTGCATTTTCAAAAAAAAAAACATTTCTTTTTGTAAAACAGTGAATCTAGTCAAACGTCGCAATAAAAGATTCAAAACACATCCAAAACCAAATACAAACCAAACAGTCTGGAGAGTCTAATAAATACAAAACCCCAAAAATAATCTTTAATTAAATAAAAACCATTATTTAAAGTCAGTTCACACCCTTGTGGTCACCATGAGACTCCGTCGCACCGATCCGTCTAATTCTGTGGATTACCTGTACAGAACAAGAAAACGTATATGTGTTTTCGTAAACTCAATGTGTAACCCAACAGAAGCAGACAATATACATAGAAATTTCATAAACAGATAGCTACAGATTTGGACTGAGGTCCACAATAGATGCAAATATCCAGAATCCTACCCCCATCCTTTACACACCATCTCTGAGCATCCCATCACACCATGTGGGGTTAAAAACACTCACTGATCCCTACACAGCATATAGTGTCGATGCAACACATGATAGATAATATGCAGACAAGCTACCAGAATATAGGCGAAGATTCGGCATACAGATCACTTCCTCCGCATATACAATTCCCACCCCAATCAATGATACAAAATACAGATACAGTAACATTATGTATAACATGATCATATACAGATAACATATATACTTAAATAGAACAGTCAGATATACATATCAGTATCCTACTCAGAGCAGACTATTAGAATATTAGATCATATAATTTAGGGTTTGGTTAGCCCTTACCGACTCTACGGTAAGCCCACAGTCGATCAAAATGACCCGTGCGACCCTAGGGAAAATTTTAGAATTATGGGCCCACATGCCCAAATTAGCCTTGCTTATGTGGCCCACATGGCCTAGCTCAAAATCTACACACCTGTGTGGGCCCTCACGGCCACACCCACACCATCACACGATCACACTCACACCATCACATGGCCGTGTCCTACGCATGACCATGCCTTCGTTAAACACATACCCGTATCAAGCACATGGCCAACCACATAGCCAGGCACACGCCTGTGTGGCATCGATAGAATGCTGTTTTGACTTTTGCCGATGCTCAATTTTTCGCGTTAGGAGTACACACCTGGTTCAGTTTTGATGTGAAAACACTCCCAAGACCACCAAAACCTAAAATTGACATAATCATTCCCAAAATCAATATTAATCCTCAATTAAACTGAGCAAATGAAAATTAACAACGAAGACATTCAAGTGTTCGATACTTACCCAACTTCTCGAACAAAGTCGACTATGATTCCATAAAAGGAGAAATTCGTTCTTCTCGTTTTGCCACCAACAGTGTAAAACCACATTACCAAAAAGAAAAAGATCGAAACGATTCCCAAACTTACACGAAAATAAACCCCTTACACTTACCTAGCCACACCACAGTACCGAAGAATCAAAATACCAAGATTAGCCGATAAGATTGCGACATAATTCAAAAGGAAAGGGAAAAAAGAATTGTGCAAATTAACAGGAAGGGAAAACGTCAAATTTGGGGATTTTTAGAGGTGAGAGAAAAAGATAACAAAATAAAAATAAAAGTTAAAGAATATGAGAACATATCCCTAAACTTCCTCTCCCCTCTAGCCCACTAACCATTCAGAATTTCAGCTCTATTGAAACTCTATTAGACACTCAAAAATAAAATTAACATCCACGCTCGCGTAAGGATTCGAACACAAGACCTCCAACAAGCTAACTCCTTACTACTCGAACTAACAAACTCATTCTAATATGAGTTTACAAATAATATACTATAAGCCCACCCAACAGGGATAAGATTTGAATAAAAAAAATAACAAAATTTTTCAAATGTGGGACTTGAACCAAAAACCTTATACACACACCCAAAACATTTAACCATTGAAGCAGATACATATTTGTCTCAAATTTCACAAAAATAGATTTAAATTATTCAGGGTGTTACAACTAATATCTTTAGGGAGAAGGAG
This sequence comes from Gossypium raimondii, assembly GCF_025698545.1. NCBI lineage: Eukaryota > Viridiplantae > Streptophyta > Magnoliopsida > Malvales > Malvaceae > Gossypium > Gossypium raimondii. The sequence continues at coordinate 54,239,775 of NC_068569.1, read as the reverse complement.
TTTTTTTATAGAAAATGATGAATGAATATTTACATCACTCTATCCCCTACTTATAATATATAGAAAACCTAGTTTGTTCCTATTTAAACTCTTTAAAGATAAAGAAAAATATAATCTAAAATTAAATCTAAATAATATCATAATAATCCTAAAAATAAAATTCGAATTTAAATAGAGTCTTCTGTTCATAAATCTCTTCTCTGAATTTTTACACCAAGTCTTTTGCACTTTGTATTTTTGACATCATTTCTTCGTTATTTTGCATGTTGACCCATTTTGTCATTAAATTCACGCTTTTTGCACCCAAACTTCAGTTTGCCTTCAATTTAGTCCCTACAAGATAAAAATCATAAAAAAACCCAAATTAGTAGAACCATACTCAAAATATATATGCAATTAACACATAAAAGTATGCCATTTTAGAGTATTATCAGTAATCGACAAGGAAATCGTGGCTACCCTGGTCACAGTTGATCCTTGCAAGATATACATGTTGCAGAAAATCCATTTGGTTGAATAAAAACCTTTTAACTAAAATCCATTTTAAATCTTATAAAGATTTTATTTAAAACAATTAAAATCATTAAAATTTATAAAAAATATTTTATATAAAATTCATTTGGTTTTTTATTTTATATGTTTTAATAATTTTAGTAATTTATAAAAAAACTTTATGAAAATTAATTTTTAATTTTTTATATTATTTTTTATAATTATAGAATAAATCTTGACAAATGTGCCTCCAGATTCAAATAAACTTAAACTTAGACATCCTTTTGTCAAGGTTCATTGTATACTTATTTTAAAAATAACTTTTAAATATTTTGTTGACTTTTTTTTTTGTCACTACCAAGTTAGTATTTGTTGGCTGACAACAATCACGTCAATGTTACCATTAGTTTTTAATGGTTTACATTGGTCAAAGGGCACCTGATGGGGCCAATGAAGTAACCAATACACCGCAGAAAAATGGCCATCAATACAGGGCATCTAGTAAGGACTGCCAAGGATATTCCATGTGTCAACCTCGAAAAACCTTAGTTACTAACCGTAGGCAATCAACTGAAGTTGCTCATGTAGAGAAACATCTGACTGCAATAGAGGATTTATCTTTAAAGAGGATTCCACCGGGGAATCTAAAGCAGTTGTTGATTGCATGTGCTAAAACTCTCTCTGAAAACAATATCGATAAATTCAATATGTTGATTGCAAAGGCCAGGGTTGTTGTGTCTATTTATGGAGAACCAATCCAGCGTCTCGATGCTTACATGGTGGAAAGGTGGAGGCATCGGGATCTAACATATATGTTGAAGTTGGCCAGCATACTGCCCCAGTTGCACTTGGAACAACCCGAGCAAGTGAAGTTCTAGCAGATCGAGCTACTGTTTCATTTTGTTAATTTTGAATTAATGTTTTATAGCTTAGTTGAAAACAAATCAAGTTGTACTTGTTGTTTTAGGTGCTGATTAGATGATAAATTAGCTTGTTCATGAGTGCAAGTAAGGTTTTGCAAGTTACAATGTAATTAGTGGAGTTAGGTAGTGTTTTAGGTATTGATTTATTTGTGGTGACCAGATCATGTCTGGTATTTGTATTGTCTTTATGCCATTGCTCATTTCAATGAAAATTCCTTAAAGAATTATTCATCACATACTCTCCATCTTTTCTTTACTTTTGCTTTTAATTTTGTTCTTGAATTATGTTTGTTTCTTCTGTAAGTCTAGTGCCTTGTTGCTCAAGTCACAACAAAACTTGCTAGCATATTGTTCAAAACACCAACAATTGGAATCTAGAGCCATAATCTCAGTGGACTTGTTATAGCTCAACATTTTAAAACGATGGCTTCACCAGGCTTTTCACCAGCTGCACCACCAGTCTTCAGTGGAGAGGACTATCACAAATGGGTAGTCAAAATGAAAACCTATTTGCAGGCATTCGATCTATGGGAAGTGGTCAACTCAGATGTTGGACCAGCACCACTTCGAGCCAATCCAACTGTGGCTCAGATCAGACCGCATGCTGATGAAAGGACTAAGAGGCACAAGGCTATATCTTGCATCCAAAACTGTATGTCAGATGTGATCTTTACAAGAATCATGGCCTGTGAGACACCAAAGCAGTCCTGGGACAAACTAAAAGAAGAGTTCCATGGAACTGAAAGAACAAAGTAGCAACAGCTTTTGAATTTGAGAAGAGGTTTTGAGAACTTGAAGATGAAGGAGGAAGAAACAATCAAGTAGTATTCAGACAGGATTATGGCTGTGGTAAACAATATAAGGCTCCTAGGAGAGCAGTTCAGTGAAGCTAGAATAGTGGGAAGGCAATCTCAACCTTACCTGAGAGGTATGAGGCAAAAAATTCATCCCTCGAAGACTCAAGGGACCTGACTAGCATCTCATTGACAGAGCTGATCAATGCTCTTTATGCATAAGAGCAAATAAGAGCTAGTAGGCTTGAGGAGCACCAAAAAGGTGCCTTCCAAGCAAAAACCAAGCCTGCCTCGAGCACCTCTGCCTACAAAGGCAAAAAGACTTGGAGAGACAAGCCTTAGTTAGATGCTGCAAGAAGAAGGGATCAACCTTGCAGGCATTGCAAAAGACCAGGTCATCCTGAAGCCAATTTTTGGTTTAGACCAGATGTGTAGTGTCAACACTGTAAAAAGATGGGCCATGTTGAAAAGGTTTGCAGAAGTAAAGGCAAACTAATGTAGTATCAACCACAACAACCAAATACCGAAGCTCGAGTATTAGAAGAGGGCAGTGATCATGAAGAGCAATTTTTTGTAGTTTCATGCCCATCCACTAAAAAAAAGGCCACAAAGGGCTGGCTCATTGACAGTGGTTGCACCAACCATATGACACCAGATGCTGCCATTTTCAAGTCAATTGACAGAAGCTTCAAAACTAAGGTGAAAGTTGGTAATGGCCACTTCATTAAGGCCGAAGGCAGAGGGGATGTGCTGATAATCACTTCCACAGGTAGCAAGCTTGTTTCAAATGTGTTGTTGATGCATGAGATTGACAGAAATTTGCTTAGCATAGCTCAGCTTCTGCAGAAAGGCTATTCTATTGTGTTCAAAGGAGATGAGTGTCAAATTAGTGATCCAAGTGGATCCATGTCAGTCACTATGGCTGATAAGAGTTTCGTAGTGGACTGGACAAATGGCTCAAACTCAGCCTACATAGCCTCACTAGATGAATCTAAGCTTTGGCACCAAAGGCTTGGTCATGCCAACTACAGGTCGATGAACCAGTTAACTAAAGAAGATCTGGTTGAGAACTTCATCAACTCAGTTGAAAAAGAGGATGTCTATGAAGTATGTCAGTTGGGAAAGCAGGCCAGTCTCTCATTTCCTTCAAACAAAGCCTAGAGAGCCTCAGAAAGGCTACAGCTTGTGCACACTGATGCGTGTGGCCCCATAAATACTCAGTCTTTGAATGGAAACAGGTATTTCATTCTGTTCATTGATGATCACTCAAGATTTTGCTGGATTTATTTTTTGAAGCATAAATCAGAGGTGGCCTCAGTGTTCTAGAAATTCAAGGGTACTACAGATACTAAAACAGGCTACAAGTTTAAGACCTTAAGGTCTGATAATGGAACTGAGTACACCTCAACTCAAATTCAAGCCTTTTGTGATGAAGCAAGCATCAAACACTAGCTCACCAACACCTATACTCCTCAATAGAATGGTGCTAGTGAAAGAAAAAAATAGAACTTTGATGAATATGGCCAGGTGTTTGATGTTTGAGAAGAATTTTCCCAAAACCTTGTGGGCTGAGGCAGTTAACACTGTTTTCTACATCCAAAACAGGCTCCCAACCAAGGCTTTGGCTCACAAAACTCCATTTGAGGCCTGGTTTGGGTTCAAACCATCACTAGCTTACTTGAGGATCTTTGGCTGCATATGCTATGCACATATCCCAGCTGTGAAAAGGGACAAACTGTCAAAAAGGGCTCAACCTGGCATACTGGTGGGCTACAACACTATCAAAAAGCGATATAAGATCTTGGATCCTTTAGCAAACAAGGTGCTGGTGAGTAGAGATATGGTATTTGATGAGATGTCTAGCTGGAATTGGAAAAAGAATGCGCCAGAGGGTGTTTCTAAAGACCTTGTAACAGATCAGACTGAATCTGATTAGAATGGTCCTGAAATGGACATTGATGATGAACCAGTCAGGAGCAGTAGACCATTGGTTGAGATTTATGAAAAAGCTCAAGTAGCCATAGTGAAACCAAGCTGTTTTGAAAAGGCTGAAGTTCAGCAAGGCTGGAAATAGGCAATGGCTAATGAAATCAAAATGATTGAAAAGAATCAGACTTGGGAACTAGTTGAAAGACCAACCAATAGAAAGACCATTGGAGTGAAATGGCCAAACATAATGCTGATGGAAGTTTGAACAAGTTGAAAGCAAGGCTAGTTGTGAAGGGATTTAGCCAGAAGTATGACACAGATTATCTGAAGACCTTTGTACCAAGGGTCAGGCTCGACACCATCAGGTTGCTAGTTGCCTTAGCAGCACAAATATAGTGGAAAATTCACTAGCTCGATGTGAAGTCAGCCTTCCTCAATGGATTTCTTGAAGAAGATATCTATGTTAAACAACCTCAAGGTTTCAAAGTGGCTGGTAAGGAAGACATGGTTTACAGACTGAAGAAAGCCTTGTATGGCTTGAAATAGGTACCAAGGGCCTGGTATAGCAGGATCGATAGCTACTTGGTTAGTTTGGGATTTGAAAGGAGCATTAGTGAGCCAAATTTTATGTCAAAAAGGAAAGGGTACAAACTCAGCTCATTGTATCCCTGTATGTTGATGACCTGTTGGTGGCAGGAGGAAACCAAACAATGCTCAATGATTTCAAAGCCAAAATGCAACAAATATTTGAGATGTCTGATCTAGGAATGATGACATATTTTCTTGGCATGGAGGTGACACAAACACAGAGTGAAATATTCCTAAGTCAGAAAGTCTTTGCCTCCAAAATTTTGACAAAATTCTCAATGCAAAACAACAAGGCAACAAGCACTCCAGTTGCCATAGGAGAAAAACTATCGAGCCAAGGTGATTTTTAGTAGATTGTTGAAACTACTTATAGGAGCCTAGTTGGATGTTTGCTATACTTGACTGCCACTACGCCATATATCATGTTTGCAGTAAGCTTGCTTTCAAGGTTTATGCATTGTTGCAATGAAAAACATTTTCAAGCTGCAAAAAGGGTTCTTAGGTATATCAAGGGTACCCTGAGTTATGGAATGCTGTATAGCAAAGCTGAAAGCTTAAAATTGGTTGGTTATACTGATAGTGACTGGGTTGGTTCGATGGATGACATGAAGAGAACCTCAAGGTATGTCTTCACCCTCGATTCAGCTATGTTTTGCTGGAGCTCGAAAAAGCAAATAATAGTTGGTCAATCTGCTACTAAAGCTGAGTATGTAGCAGCTACAAGTGCTGTCAACCAAGTCATTTGGCTAAGGAAAATTATGGCAGATTTAAATGTGCACCAAAGGGAAGCAATAAAGATCTTTTGTGACAACCAATCTACTGTTGTAATTGCAAAGAATCCAGTGTCTGTGGAAGGACAAATCACTTCAACATTAAGCTTCATCTTGTCAGAGAAATGGAGCAAGCACAGGAAGTGAAACTGTTTCATTGCAATTCAGAGGATCAACTGGCTGAAATTTTGACCGAGCCCTTTAGTGTAACAATTTTTGAGCACTTGAGAATGAGTTTGGCAGTTTGCAGCATGCAAGCCAAGGAGGAGTGTTAAAGTTGGCCAGCATGCTGCCCTTGTTGCACCAGGAACAACCTGAGCAAGTGAAGTTCCAGCAGATCGAGCTACTGTTTCATTTTTGTTAATTAGGAATAATATTTTGTAGCTTAGTTGAAAACAAAACAATTTGTACTTGATGTTTTAGGTGCTGGTTAGATGAAAAATTAGCTTGTTCATGAGTGCAAGTAAGGTTTTGTAAGTTACAATGTAATTAGTGGAGTTAGGTAGTGTTTTAGGTATTGATTTGTTTGTGGTGACCATCTCATGTCTAGTATTTGTATTGGATGTATGCCATTTCTCATTTCAATGAAAATTCCTTGAAGAATTATTCATCACTTACTCTCCATCTTTTCTTTACTTTTGCTTTTAATTTTGTTCTTGAATTCTGTTTGTTTCTTCTGCAAGTCTTGAGCCTTGTTGCTCAAGTCACAACAAAACTTGCTAGCATATTGTTCAAAACACCAAAAATATATCGAGCCCTTTATTGGCAAGAGCCAAAAGGCAAGGACTTGCTCACATACATGCATACTCTGTATAAAATTTGTCCGTATTTAAATTTTGGATACATGGCTACCAATGGGGCCATTGCTAAAGCATGCAGAATTGAAGATCGCATCCACATTATTGATTTCCAGATTACTCAGGGAACACAAGGTATAATAATATATTTATATAATTACAAGAAATTGAACTCTTAACTCAATAATTGAATGTCCTTGTAACGAAATCAAACGATGTTTATATATCAAATGTTTAGTCTTAAATAGAAGAATAAAAGAAAACTAATTTCATTTTAAGGTTAATAGTGAAGAAGTATTGCCAATAAAGGTATTTTATCATCACTAAACCAATAAAGTTTAATATACTGACAAATTTTAGGGTATATAATGATAGAATAATTTTGATTTTTTTTACGGCTGCAGTTCAAGCATAGGAAAGAAGACGGTTGGTCAACAGTCGACTATTACATGGAAGAATATGGCGTAACAGCAGAAGAGACATACGATGTATTCAACAATTATATTGAGAGTGCTTGGAAAGATATGAATCAAGAGTTTTTGAAACCAACAGAAATGCCAACAGAAGTTTTTGATTGTAGCCTAAACCTTACAAGAGTGATGGATGTGCTTTATAGGGAAGGAGATGGCTATACATATGTTGGAAAAGTGACTAAGGGTGGAATCACTTCATTTCTCATTGAACAAGTCCCACTTTGAAATTATATTGAATTTTCCTCTCCAAGCTTGTTCCTCAAGGAATTGTTATTAAATTCTAATTAATAATGTTTTGCCTTATAATAATTCAATAAAGATCTTGTCAAGCTTTTCGTTGTGAAAAATCTACTATTTTATATTTAATTGTTTTTATATTGTTTTTTTCTTTGAAATATAAAAATAGGATGAAAATATGGATGGCTGAAAAAATGAGCAATGTGTTTTTTTTTCTTTGAAATATTGAATTGTAATTAGAAGTATCTCGATATAATATACGGTAGAATAAATATTTAAAAAAAAATTGAGTAGCTATTTTTTATATCGAACTAGAAATTTGACTTGATGAATTTAAATTTAAACTTAATTTAACTTGATTTGATCATAAAATATCAATAACTTAAATTGAATTGAGTTAAACTTAAATTATCATCAATTTATTAATTGTTACCTCACTTAATATTTTACTTGCTTATTTAAATTTATTAATTGTTTGAATTGGCATAGTGGTATATTCAAGAGATTAGTTAATTTAGTAAGTCCGTATGTGCTATAGTTAACAAATTGCCAAGTTGTCATGAACTTATTTGTAACAACATGAACATTGTTTTAGTAACATTAAGTTAAGAAATGTAATTGATCTAACACAACTATGTCATCTTGATTACTTTTTGAAATCGTGTATTGGAATTTTATTTTATTTTATTTTATTTTATTCTACCTAGTTAAATTTTAGTTTTTAATCACTTCCTCAAAATAAAAATATTTTTAATCACCAAAGTGTTTGAATTTCATTTCATAAATAATTTTCTTAAACAGTCCCTGTGGGTACGATAATTCGACATTTACTTGCCACTTTATTACTTGATAATGATTGTGTACACTTGCATATTTTCATCGTTCTAAGTACTTGGATGGACTTCAGTACTACATCCCATCCTCAGACTAATGGGCAATCTGAGAGAGTGATTCATGTTTTGGAGGATATGCTACAAAGTTATGTTATCAAATTCTATGGTAGTTGGGAGGAGTTTCTGTCACTTGTTGAGTTTGCATATAATAACAACTTTCAGTTCAGTATTCAAATGGCGCTTTATGAGGTTTTGCATGGTCGTAAGTATCGCACCCATTTGTGTTGGATTGAGTTGGGTGAGATGGATTTTGGGTCCTGATTTGATTTCTGAGACTGAGGGTAAGGTTTGACTAACTCGGGATCATCTTAAGGTAGCTTCTGATAGACATAAGTCTTATGCGGATCTAAAAAGAATGAATATTGAGTTTGTTGTGGGAGATCGGGTTTTCCTTAAGGTATCTTTGTGGAAGAAAGTCATTCTGTTTGGACGTAAAGGCAAGTTGAGCCCTAGGTTCATTGGGCCTTACCGGATTCTGAAATGAGTCAGGTCAGTCGTCTATGAGTTAGAGTTACCTCTGGAGTTAGATTGTATTCATGATGTGTTTCATGTCTTTATGTTGAGGCGGTATCGGTCTGTCTCATATTGTGTTTATCGAGGAGATTGAGTAAGATAGGATTTGACATTTGAGGAGGAACCAATTCAAATTCTTGATCATGAGATTAAGGTCTTAAGGAGAAAGACATTTCATTAGTTAAGGTTCTATGGCGGCATCATGGTTAACAATAAGCCACTTGGGAACCGGATGACTCGATTCGACAGCAATATCTATGTCTGTTCAAATCGAGTAAATATCGAGATCAAAATTTCTTTTAGGGGGAAGTTATAACGCCCCCAAATTTGAGTTTTTATTTTGTTAAATTTTGTCAAGTTAAGTGATCTACTTTAATGGTTAAGTGTTTTGGATGTGCGTTTCAAGTCATGGGTTCAAATCTCACTCTTGGGAATTTTTGTTATTTTTGTTCCTATCCTTATCTCTGTACATTTGACTTAAATTTTATTTCTGCTCATAAAGAAGCAGAGAATTGTGGAATTATTTTTCTATATTCAATGACCAAAGGTACAGAGGAATTTATACAAGCTATACACGAGCTAATCCCCATTCTTTAGGAGATGAGATCAAAGTTTAAACTACCTAAAATTAAGCTAACAATACAGATATAGTGAGTTTGAACAACCATATGAAATGGTCAAAGTTTAAGCATGTGTCAGGCATGTGTTACACTGATACGCCCCCCAAGCTGAGAGTTCAAAGTAACTCCAAGCTTGGACAGATGAAGTTGGAAAAGATTATTTGCCAAGGGTTTGGTAAACGTGTCTGCAAGTTGATCCTTGGCATGAACATGAACAATACGGAGCTGGTTTCGGTGTACTTTATCTCGAACATAATGAAAATCGACAGCAACATGCTTCATACGAGTGTGGATTGCAGGATTTTTACTGAGATAAATCATGCCGACATTGTCACAATATACCGTCGGTGGAACTATTTGATGAACTCGCAATTCTAGAAGAAGATTTGTGACCCAACAGGCCTCGGATACAGAGTTTGCAACAGCCTTGAACTCCGCTTCAGTTAATGACCGAGTAATGGTTTGTTGTTTCTTGGAGACCCAGCTGATCGGGTTTGGTCCAAGAAACAGAATGTTGCCCGATGTTGAATTTCGACTATCAAGATCCCCGGCCCAGTCGGCTTCAACATACATGGATAGATCAAATTGTTGCGCAGATTGAAGTCTCAAACCAAGTGTAGTGGTGCCACGTAGATATAGTAGTATACGTTTCAAAGATTTCCAATGCAGCGCGGATGGTGGATGCATGAATTGAGAGAGCTTGTTGACAGAGTAATTAATGTCAGGCCTTGTAAAGGATAAATACTGCAATTTACCAAGCACTGTACGATAACGTGTAGCATCAAATGAGGGTGCTCCATCACGTAAAGATAACGAATCAGTGCTGCTCATCGGTGTAGGAGCAGGATTACAATCCTGCATATTCTCAGCACTGAGCAGTTCGGCAATGTAGTTTGTTTGAGTGAGATATAGGCTGTCAACGGTTCGGGTTACCTCAACTCCTAAAAAATAGTGTAGATGCCCAAGATCCTTTATTGAAAATCGATTGGCAAGAGAGTTTATAACTCGGTCAATTGTGGAGGTATGAGTCCCAGTAATAATGATATCATCGACATAAAACAGAGCAATTATTTGGACTGCACCATTGCACATTATAAAGAGAAAAGGGTCAGATTTAGACTTGGCAAAACCAAGCTCATGCAGGTAGGTCGTGAGGGCAGTATACCATGCCAGCGGAGCTTGCTTGAGGCTGTAAATTATTTTGTTAAGACGACATACATGAGTCGGAGCAGTAGAGGATGCAAAACCAAGAGGTTGAGACATATAAACCTCTTCAGTAAGATCGCCTTGCAGAAACACATTGTTGACATCTAGCTGTCGAAGCACCCAATTATTTGAAATGGCAAGGGATAGTACTACTCGTACCGTTGTTTGTTTGACCACGGGACTGAAGGTTGAGTGGTAGTCAATGCCTGGCCATTAGGTAAACCCCTTGGCAACCAGCCTCGCTTTATAACGATCAATCGTTCCATCCAACTTGCGTTTTATCCTGAAAATCCATTTACAAGCAACAACATTTTTAGTGTTATCTTTGGGAACTAGTTCCCAAGTTCCGGTTCGAGCTAAAGCATCAAGCTCTTCTTTCATAGCATCCCGCCACTCTTTGTGTTTTTGAGCTTGGTTCACAGTGGTGGGTATGGTTTCAGGTGAGACAAGTGTAAGGAAGCTAAATGGTTTTTTTGGTTTAAAAATATTGTTCTGGGAGCGAGTGACAACTCATGGAATAACAGGGGAAGGTTATGGTATCGGAGGGAAAGAGGTAGTAGCAGTGGGGTTTGGGGACGAGACATGGGCTGCATCGGATGAGGGTGAGGCTGACTCGTCAATAGGTGTTGATAAAACAATTGGGTTATCGGGTAGGGCTGGGGTTGCCTCAGGTTGTGAGTGAGAGGCGTTGTTTGGTGATGAAGGAGCAGTAGGATGAGAATACATACCTGGGGTGATCGAGGACGCCAGTGGTGCCGGACACGAGTCGATAGTCCTAGTTGGTGGGGTTTGTTGAGAACAGACCATGGATGGGGGCAGACATGGTTCGAGAATTGAGGAAGGTAAGGCAGGTTCATTTGGGTGCACTGGGGAGTGATGTTCACAATTGTTGGTGGGAAACATAACCCACTCAATGATTTTGGAGGTGGGTAACAAGTTACGGAATCATGTTTGATATGGGAACTCGGTTGCAACAAAGGAGACATCACGAGATAGATAGACCTTGGAATTCACAGGATCATAACAAATGTGAGAATGATGAGTGGTTGACACGCCGAGGTAGACACATGGCTTGGACTTGGGATCAAGTTTATGATTAGCGTAGGGTTTGAGCCATGGATAACACAAGCAACCGAAGCTTTTAAGGTTATCATAGGTTGGTGTTTTGTGGTGTAGTTGTTCATAGGGGGACTTATACTGCAGCAAGGGAGTGGGCATGCGATTGATTAAGTAGACCGCATGGTGACAAGCAAAGGACCAAAATGAGGGAGGAAGGGTAGCTTGGTGTAGTAAGGATTTTGCCGTCTCAACTATGTGTCGATGTCGACGCTCTACAGTGGCTACTTGTTGTGGTGTGTAAGGTGGACTCACTAAATGTTCAATACCATTGGTTTGAAGGTATGGGTCTAGGCTCTTGTATTCAGTCCCTCCATCAGTGTAGAGGGAGAGAATGGTTGTGGAGTAGTGTTTTTCAAGCAATGGTTTGAGCATTTGGAAAATGCTTTTAACTTCAGTTTTGAGTTTCAAAGAAAATAACCAGGTATACTTGGTAAATTGATCAACAAAGATACAATAATATAACTTGTTGTCAATGGAAAGGACTGGAGAAGGACCCCATAAATCATTGAAAATAGTTTGCGAAGGTTTTGTACTTGTGAGAGAAAACTCTTTAAACAGCAAACGATGGGATTTATTGCATTGACAAGAATTACAAGTCGTAAAATTGTCTTTGGTTGAAACTGATAACTGGAACTTGCTGCAAATAAAATTGAAAAGTCTTAAATTTGGATGACCTAGCCTATGATGCCAGACTGCATTTGGCACGGTGTGGTGGGCAGTGAAGGCGATCGGCTAGGCCACTCGTACAGTCCATCTCTACTCCAACCGTGCACCAATGGTGTCTTCGTGGTGAGATCCTTCACACAAAAGTAAGAGGGGAAAAATTCAATTGATGTTTGGTTATCATGACAAAATTGTGAAACCGAAATTAAATTACGTTTAAGCTTAGGAGCACAAAAAGTGTGAGGAAGCTTAAAAACAGAATTCGATGCTTGTAAGTGTGTTGTGCCTGAGTGAGTTACCAGAATTTTCATACCATTGCCAATAGTAATATCATCATTTCCAAAATATTGAGGCATATCATGAGATTCGGAAGTCATGTGATGCGATGCACCAGAGTCAACCAGCCATGTGTTTCGATTCTGAGAGTGTGTCATTGCAAAATTTGCCTTAGCCTCATAATGGTTGTGCGAGGCTGAGCGGCAAACATCCGCTTCATGTCCTGTTTTTTTACATAATTGGCAGCGAACATTAGAATTAGAATTTTTTCTGCGTCCATTTGATGAGCGATTGTTGTCTTGCCAGTAAGAGGATTGGTTGCTGGATCATTCATTATTACGCCACGGCTGGGAATTTCTTTGGTTGTTCCAAGGGGTAGTGTTGTTCGAAGACCTTGCGCGTTGTGCTACCGCAGCTGTTATAGGAGCCATCGGCTTCTTGGATTCTTCATGGGCTAAGAACACCTCATGATCCATTAACTTATCACACAAATCTTCATATGAAATGGTCACATCTCTGGCTCTAATGGCAGCCGAGATTTCACGATACTCAGAGCCAAGGCCACGAAGAATGTGAACGACCAAGTCTCCATCAGCAAGTGGGGCACCAGCCGCAGCCAGTTCATCAGCAATTGCACGGGCACGAGAGAGGTATGCTGAAATAGATTGAGTGTCTTTGGAGATGCGAGCAAGCTGGTCGCGAAGACTAAAGAGCCTAGAATGAGACTTGTTGGCATAAGTAAAGTGGAGGGCTTCCCAGGCACGTTGAGCGGAGGAAACGTTGGCCACCGTAGGTGCAATGGTCGGATCGACCAATGCCATAAGCGCATTCTGAAATAGCTGATCTTGTCGAAACCAAAGGCCAAAGGCTGGATTTAGGTTGTCACTCTCGCCAATGGTGCGTGCAGGAGATGGTTTGGTGCCATCGAGATGGCCGTAGAGATCGTGGCCATACATAAGTATGGAAAATTGAGCTTTCCATGTAGAGAAGTTGAGACTCCCAGTGAGCTTGATCGGGAGCTGAGATGCTGGATGAAATTGAATTACCGGTGATGTGGTGAGATTGTTGTCACCACTAGCAGTAGGGAGGGCTATTAGAGGGGACGAGATTAGAGGAAAAAAACTGGATTTGGATCGGTTAAGATTTGGAAGCTCTGATTACCATAAAGAAGCAGAGAATTGTGGAATTAGTTTTCTTTATTCAATGACCAAAGTTACAAAGGAATTTATACAAGCTATACACGAGCTAATCCCTATTCTTTAGGAGATGAGATCAAAGTTTAAACTGCCTAAAATTAAGCTAACAATACTGATATAGTGAGTTTAAACAACCATATGAAATGGTCAAAGTTTAAGCATGTGTCAGGCATGTGTTACACTGATAGCTCAACTTGTGACAGAGTGAGTCTACTGGTTCAGTGGTAAGGTGTCAACTTACCCTTTGGTATTGTGTTTGAATCCTTACGTATGCAAAGTGGAAATATATTTTTGGTCTCATGTTTGGTGCCACTTTGTATTTGTGGTTAAGTTAAATCCAAACTTTGGGAAAAATATGATAAGTTATCAAAATCAAATATGTTGATTGGATATTACCATTTTTTATTTTTTATTATTAATTTGTTTTTTTTTTAGTTCCCAAGCCAAACCTTTTGGCATGTTTCCTCACTCTTAAATTATTTTATTTTATATTTTCTTTCTTTTTCTTCTTCTTTTCCATGTTTTCCCCACTCTCAGTCATTCACTTTCTTTTGGTTTCTTGTGTTTTCTATTAGTTTGATTCTCTCTCTTATTTTGCTCCTTTTCTATTCTATTAGAAATTGTGGCCATTGTTGTATTGTCAATCTTGTTCAAATGAAAATGGGGTTTTAAAAAGGGTTGTTTGTGGTTAATCTTGGCATAAGTAAATTAGTTTTTGATGTTTAAGCTTGGTATTTCATCGCATGAGTATTGTATTATTGGTGTATGAGTATTGTTATTAATTGTTTGAGTTTTTAGGTGAAGTTGGCGAGGCGATTAATCCTTCGGCGACCTAGAATCTGTTGGTGGTTTACTGTTCTCTTGAGGGTAAAAGTTCAATTTAGGGGTTTAAGATCGAATCTCATTGTTAAAAACCTTATTTTTGGTAATATCGATTTAGTAAATCAAGTTTGGGTAATCATTCTAATGGATAGTTTAGTTGACGTTTTTAGGTTTTGGAAGTCTCGTGAGTGAATTCGCATCAAAATCAAGCAAGATGTGTAACGAAAAACCCAAAAACTAGCGAACGACACAAAACAAATAATTTGATTGTCGACATCACACGGCCATATGAACCACACGGTCTGGGTCAATTGGGTCGTGTGGACCCCACGGGAGTGTGTGAGGCCGCGTGGGCCTTTTTTTTTGGAAAATTTACCCTAGGGTCGTATATATCGTGCTATTCAAATTTAGCCCTTCTGTAGGGTCTGTATGGTATAAAAGCGATTATAAATTATGATTTTTGATACATTATTTTTGTTAAATGTATCCTATGAACGCATGAAATGTATGTTATATCTAATAGCATGATGTGTATTATGCTAGCATGATCTGAATATGATGTGTATAGCATGTATGTCTTTCATGCATTCAATCTTTGTTTAATTTTGAATGTGCATTAGGGTTGGGACTATGATTTTGGAGGAAGTGATGGCAATTTGATTTATCTGGCTTATTTGTTAGCTTAGCCATGTACATCTATTTCTGGCGGGTTACCGCAATTTGATCTGGCATCTAGTATGCATTTGTTCTGAAAAGTGACATATGATCACTTAGCAGTGTGTGGGGCTAGATGAGTATTTAATACACTAATTAGTGTGTAAAGATGGTCAGAGATGGTGTGTAGCAGATGGGGGTAAGATCTAAATCTATGTTTGTTATGTATTTGTTATGCATTTGTATTTGTATCTATTAAACATTTGTATCTATAACTGTTTATGAAATATAATGGATCTTGAATCTGAGCATGTATTCATTTCTTAATCTAATGAAATATGTGTCTCTATTTTATTTTCTTAAATGAGTTATGCTCTAAGCTCGTAAGCTCACTTTCTGTTTATTTGTTCTCAGGTAAGCCACAGACATAAGACGGATAGATGTTGCGGGAGCTCAATTAATTATAATTGCTTTAGATTTCCCTTAACTTTTCTCTGTCTAATCTATTTAGTTCTATTGGATTGTTTTGGACTTTTGAAATTGTTTTTAATTTTGAATTTTATATTCTTTTTAAAATCGTTTAAACTTTTTTAGATTATACTAATTCTATTTGCAAAATGTTGGATTTCAAAACCAAATTCTGTTTTCCAAAACTCTATTTAACTAAGACATTCAGCTACGAAGAGTAAGTGATTTTATAAGTGCTCATCAGCAAATTAATGAATTATTTAAGAGAAAGTATTTCACTAAATAAACTGGAATTTTACACATTGCAAGCTGGCTCTAATTACTTTATTGGTTCAAAATGGTTTCGAAATCTTCATATGAATTGGTGACATCTCCAGATTTGGTCACAACATCTAGGCTAGGTTTGGGGTGTTACATGACTGACTGAACTGACAGTACATCGGACAAGAACCAAGTAGAATAGATTCTGAATTCATTTATGGCTTTTTTACTTTTGACGTTCATAGTGTAGCATACCTAAATCCTGTGTGGATGACGGACTATGTATGCGTGACTCGTACACTTTGATGTAAGTAAAAGCCTGAGTTCGAATAGATAAGGAACTGAAAGCTGGTGTGTTGGCTGTACAACTTCGGCAGTATGTAGCGTTATTCAGAACAGTGGAATTCGTAGCCCAAGACATGGGTAAATGATATACTCTCATTAGCATTACATGGTTGATGAAAAGTAAACTTGGCCACATGTTGTTCATCTTTGTGATGAATGACTTGATTACTATTTGATAGTAATTGACTTTTTATGAAGGAATATGTAATAGTTACCATGAGACAAAATAAGATCATATTGAGAGAAAAAATATTATCCCAAAGAGATCAAGGATATCCTATGAGGGTAACACACTTATGACAAGGTCACTGAACGAGCACTAAGTAGTAGCTTTTATAATGGTATGTTGTTAAGGAGAGCCCAGTCACGATATTATATTAGAATGACTTCATGACTAAATGAGTTTATAATTAATAGGCAAAAGCTAGAATTTAATTATAAATCATTTGTGCCTTAATTACATATGTTCAATGGTCCTCCACTAGCTCGTTGAAACCATAAATGAATTGTATGTTTGAATCAACATGAATAGAATAAATAAAATAGAGAAATGGAATCATTTAGAAATGATTATGGTTTTCTCAAATGGAAATGAAAATGAAAATGAGAAATGATTCATTTGCAAATATCCATGAATTACTCGAAATTATAAGAAGAATGAGTTTATGTTTTTGAGCTAGTGAAAATAAATCATTTGATCATAATGAACATGTTGAATGGTGAAATATTAAACATATTTTCTCAAAATTTTACTAGAAATAAAATTGTCATAATTTTATCTGGGGTAAATTTTGGATGAGAAAATTATTTAATATTAATATATTGAATATTACTTTAGAAAATAGAAAAATAGAATCGGGTTGGATCAAATTAAAAAGTACTGGGTCAAAAAGTTCAAGAAGTACTCGTAATTGGACTCGATATGAAAGAGACCCAAAATCTACTTATGTAACATGAAGGGGGTGCGAACCCTAGTAGGAATACTAAGGTGTGCTGTCCGCCATACTTCCACTCTAAGTATGAAGTTCTTTTTCTATTTGAAATAAACCACTACAACTCAACAAGGATTCTACTTTCTCTTCCTATGAATAGATGACACCGGTACAACTATTAAGACAAGTTTGAGAGATTGTTACTCTATTGGAAATAGAAAGAATTTATTCTCAACTATTAAATATATTTTTCTAGAATAACAATTCTATCAGTTTCTATTAAAGAAGAGAGCATTTTCATTTTCACCCGAAAAGAAAAATAAAACTTTTTCTAGTTCTGTGTTTTGATTCAATTGGTTCAAACCGGCACTCGAAGCAGTTCGTGGTATGAGAATAGCGGAGAAGATCATTTAGTTGAAAGCCGAAAAAAATTAAGGATTTACTTACCAAAAAACATAGGTACAATTTCGGTCTAAGATTTATTGCTATAAATATCAGAAACCGAGTCAATTTTTAAAATTTTAGTTTTCCACTGTACAAGAAAATCATTTTCAAACTGAAATTTTTCTAACAGCTGGTTCAATTTTGTTATTGAAATTCAAAATCTTTTAAACCAAATTAGCCAACTTTACAACTATTAAATTTAATATATATTTAAATCCAAACTTAAATCCAATATCAACCAAACTCAAACCTAAACCTAAACCTAAACAAATTTAAACTTTATTCAAAATCCAACCTAAATAAAATAAATCCACTTTAAATTAAAAATTATTATACAGATAATAGTATTAATAAAAATTTAATATTAAAAATTAAACATTAATAATTAAAAACTAAAACTAAAATATAAATTCCCAAATCATAAAAATACTTAAAGTAAAACCTAAATTCCAAAATCATTAGAATTAAATTTATTAGTAATATTATTAGTATAGTATAATAAATCATGTTTAATCATTTGTGATCAGCAGAACACTAATTATCATATAATTAAATTAATATATTATGCCATTATATATATTATATAATCATTAAATTTAAATTTTATAGATTTTAATAATTAATAATTTTATATATTTATTATACATATATATTTATAGTATTAAAAAGTATTTTATATTCAGTTAATGTTTTTTTAATATTTCACTTTATAATTTAACATAAAATTTATTATAATTGCATTTGTTATTAATAACATTTTAATATAAATATGTAAAGCTTATGAACATATTTTTATAAAATAAATAATAACGATTTATTTTTATTTTTATTTTTATTTTAGTAATATCACAAAATTATAGTAATTATTAATGTCTATTATTGTTGTTTAGCTATAAATTTGGGTTTTGGGTCAGATTTATTTTGGACTTGAGTCAAATCGGTCTTGAACTCAAACTCTTGTAAAATCGGGCTTTCTCGAGCTCAAATTTCCTTGATCACGAGCTTCTCTGAGCTCAAATCTATTATAGGCTTGGGACTGTTTTACCAACTTTATCTATCTACCTATAGTATGAACCATTTGCTTGAATTGCATAAAAACAAGGAAACGGAAAGGAAATTATCACATTTTCCGTTATTTGGACTTTTTTAATTTAGGTAAGGAAAAATAAAGAGAGTTAAATATCCTTTATTTTCCCTTGAATTACTTAATTTTTAGCCCAATTCGAAATAAAAGTTAGGGAAAGAAAAGTTAAATATCCAGATTGTTGTTGAAGGTTGGATTATGAAGATAAGCTATGCTTTTTTCACTTAACAAAACTGGTTTAAAGAAGAATTCCAAGGATTTGTATGGAGGGTGGGATCTTAGTTGGGTTTCATGGGTTTGGGCCAATAAAGTTGTTATTGGATTGAACTTAAAACTTAATAAAACCCACAAAATCATCCTTTTTTTTACGAAAAATATGCAACAACTACCTTTGTAATGTTGGTGCAAATAGCAACAGTCCTCTATGCCAGGCATATGCAGAATCCTTAAAACATCTGTTTGTTCAATTGAGTATGGTTTGGATCTCCCCTCTCTCTTTTGCGTGTTGATAGTTTTAATCTTTCCTCATTCTATTCTTGGATTTTCAAATGGTTTCAAAATTAGGAAGCACGGACACGGCTCATCCCTCCTTGAACCTATGTTAGGTGTGTTTAACACGGTCCCGACATACTAGGACATGTCCGAATACGTCAAAAAAAAATCAAACACAGTCACGACACGGGTGTTTAAAAACAAACATGATCCCGACACAGTGACGATGGATAGAGGCATCAGATTAAAAAACCTCAATTGAGAGTGAAAGAAGCAGAATGTAGATTTTTTTTTCCCTGTTTGTTTTTTCATGAAAGGAATGAAAGATTGAAAGTAAGGTTGAAAGTTTTAGGGTTTTCTTGAAAAAGATGAAAGGCTTTTACAGACAAAATTAAAACAATCCTACGCCTGTTTGTAATCAATTTAAAATATTGGGTTGGGTTGCCTTTTGGGTTTATTGTGGGTAGCCCAAGATCTGTCTTGGGCTATTTGTAAATTGATTTAATATATTAGGTTGGATTTAAAGTTCTAGATTTTTTCCAAAAAATAAAATAAATGTTAAAAAGTAAATAGGTTTTTTAACATAAAATATATATATATAAATATTTTTAATATTGTTTTTTATTGTTGTATTAGTGTCCTCAATTTTTAAAATTACTGTGTCGCCATATCCATATCGTGTTGTACCCATATTACGTGTCCGTGTCCATACTTCATAGCTGCAAAATAATGAAATCAATTCTTTAGCCTCGAGATACTTTTATACGGCCTGCATCTGCACGTCGTGGTCAATATGGAAAGCAAGGAATGAACTCACCTTTAAGAGTATCACTCATAGTCCATTAGGACGCAACTCTCAATTATGGACTCTTTCAATATCACTCCTTTGAATATCAACAGTCTTAGGTAAGTTCTTCCATCTATTGAAGAAGGTGGTACACACACTTCATGGACGCTTCATCTTGACGTCTGCAGCAATCGGAGTGAACCATCATAGAACAATGACAATGGCGATCAAATTGTCTGCAGTCAAAAGCCACATCGCACCTTCCAAGCTTCAAGCAATGATCCTCACTCTATGATATTCGTTATTATTCTTCTAAAATCTCACAATATTACCTTCTGTCAGTTCCTGTTAAAAGATCGTAAATTCATCAACATCATCCTTAATAAAACAAGCGCAGTATGGCAACTCAAACTGGCATCCCAGGACCTACAAGAGCTCCTCAAAGATAGCAAATTCATCCAAGATAAAAATGAAAACTCGCTTATAAGGAAAGATATCACTAGCTGAGCGAAATGTGCTTTAAAGACATTTACTTCTTTCACCTGGCCTTAATAACTTATTAATAAAAAAATAAATTGTCTAAAAGTATACTTTAATGATTAAACCAAAAAATCAACTTTGGATGTGATTTTTTTAATCGTCATTGGCCATCCCTTTCCACCATGCACTTATTCTGCTTTAGACTTTTAAGTAATACATGCATGACGCACTTATATTGACACAAGTTGAACGGCTGATAATTTTATAAAAAAGGTCAAATTATGTTTTGTGTCCCTCTCTTATACTCAATTAAAATTAAAAACTCATGTTTATGTGATGGCTTAGAATAGGTGTTTTGAAGGGAAAAAAATTCACATTAATATTTAACAGCAAATAGTTAATTGTCATTAATTTTAGACATGATTATGGGTTAGGTTACTTATCTAAACTCGAATGCCCACCCCAAATTTGGAAGGATTTAGGAAAAATATTAAGCTAAAAAATAGACAAGGTAAAAAATTGGCCTATTTAAAATATGGGCTAGGATCAAGCTCAAACATTTAAGACTCGAGCCTAACCCGACCAATTTTCTAAGTTTTAATATATTGTATTATGTTATTTTTTATATTCTATGTAATTTATAACACATAAAAAATAAATCTATCGTAATATACAATACTATGATGTAAACATAAAATATTGTTAAGATGCTTATATATAAAATTTTAATAAATAGAAAATATAAAAATTATCAATTATTAAATTAAAAATAATATGAACAAATTTAAAACCATTTTTAAATATGGACATGTTTAAATATAATTTTATGTCCATATTTCGAGCTTGTTTGAACTTGAAAAAAACCTAAAGTAAAGCATCAAATTATCTTAATTAAAGTACATGACCTAATTGTAAAAAATATACATAAATTAAATTTCAAATTTGAGCTCCCAACCCTTAAAATGGAAAATTTTATATTTAATCCTTTTATAATTTAAAATCTTTTAATTTAATTAATTCTAAGTGTACAATAATCCATGTTGGTTGTCCTTATAAAAAGTACAACACCAAGCTCGTTAAAAGCGATTAAGTGCTAATTGATTGAGTTCCGTGATGTTCATGCCATTATTGGGGTAGTTGCTGAGTCTACTTTGGATAGTATTATTGTTCACTCCTTTTATCTTGGTGGATCTAGTTATGGACTTGGTGGAAACAAAGAATTTGGGAATAGTAAAACGTGTGGGAGAAAATGGGTTATGTATTTAAGTGTTGGATTATTTTAATAAATGATGAATTTTAATTTAATCCTTTGAAAATTGTAAAGATATAAGCTATTAAAATGGTGAAATTACATTTTATCTCTCATAAAAATATACAACTTAATCCTGATTCTCAGAAAATTTTTCTAGCTTGGCCCTTACGTTAAAGGTTAAATTAAATGCAAAGGGACTAAATTGCTGACTTTTATAATTAAGGAATTAATTTTCTATTACATTATAAAATTTCCATTCTTTTCAACACTCTATTCCAGTCCAAATTCAGTCATGCACGTGGATGACTATTTCGTCTTTTAGGCATTATTAAAACTGAAACAACGTAAATGAGCTGGTGACTTTTAATAAGATTTTTTTATAGTCGCCATAATTTCCTTTTCTTTAATATGTCCATTTTCAGAAAGAAATTATATGGAATATTTAATTTTATATAGTGTAT
Organism: Gossypium raimondii; assembly: GCF_025698545.1. Taxonomy (NCBI): domain Eukaryota; kingdom Viridiplantae; phylum Streptophyta; class Magnoliopsida; order Malvales; family Malvaceae; genus Gossypium; species Gossypium raimondii. Next base: position 54,217,804 of record NC_068569.1, on the reverse strand, counting down.
TAAATTAATTGATTTGGTATTAATAAAAAATTAGTACTTAATTATTTAATATTAGGTACATCTATTATCAAATTAATGGTAATAAATTAAAGTTTTTTTCTAAAATATGAAAAATTTGAGCTCTATCAACTAATCACATGCCTAATGATAATATTTAATTTTGGATATCATTGCCATTAGTAAAATTATGCATGCACAATAAAATATTAGAAATTAAAATATATTTTAATTATGATTTACAACTTTCAATTATTTTTCCTTTTGTCTTAATTCAATATAAAATATTTTAAATGACGGGTTTAAAATATAAATTTCTGAATTACAACTCTGGAGTTTACAAATCAATTGAAAAGAAAAACATGTTAAATTAATTGTGAAAAAAATCATTATTCAAAGAGTCAAGCGGTCATGTTTGAATAATTGTTTTAGAAATAAAATTATGGGATTTAAATTTAAAATTTTGAAAAGTATAAATATTTATGATATATTTTAATCTAATTTTATTAGATATTTATTTATTTATTTATTTATTTGCTTTTCAACGAATTTCGTAGTTATATATAGAGTGAGAATTTCGTCACTAAATTTGATTAATTTGTATTTTTTATTATTCAAATGACTTTTCAACATTCTTAAGTGAATCAAATACATCTTAAGTAGAGGTGTTTATGGATCGGGTCAGGTCGGATTTAAGCATAATATTAACATATTTTATGTTTGTTCAAGCTCTGTTCAGCCCGAAATATGAGCTTAAAATTTTGCCCAAACCCACCCATATTTGTAAAAGACTAGCCCAAGCTCATTTTAAACCCACCCATATTATTTTTTTAAAAAAATATTTATATTATAGTATTTTAATATTTAATAATTTTATACATTTTTTATTTATTGAAATTTTTTATATAGTCATCTTAACATTATTTTAATGTTTACATTAGAATAGTATTATATATTTAGTATAGGTTTATTTTTTTTAATGTGTTCTAAATTACATAATTTATAAAAATAACATAATATAAAGTATCATAAACTTAAAAATGGGTCAAGCCTAATTTTTTTGCTCATGCCTATTTGTTGAGCCTGATATTTTTTATCCAAACCTTCCCAAATTTCGGACGAAAGCCTTTGGATCTAGGTCGATAGCCTGACCCATGACCAGGTCTAATCATTGGGTCTCATATATCAATTTTCAAGTCAAGTAGTTTTATTTTTTTTATTGATCGTTGAAAATACGATGAATATGCTTTTTTTCCCTTAAAATGTTAAATTGTAATAAGAAGTATGTCCATATAATATATAATATAATAAATTTTAAACAATAAAAATAAATTTGAGTAGTTTATTATTTTTAAGTTATCTTGGTGGATCTAGTCATGAGTCGGATAGTTGCATTCATGTTTTTTTAATTGTCTCGACACATAGGCAACTACTTTTCCACCTTGCATCAACACACATCCAAGACCAGTGTAGGACGCATCTCTATATACCACATACTCGTTTCCCAACTCGGGCTGGATTAAGACGAGAGCTTGAGTCAACATGAATTTTAGCCTTTCAAAACTAGCATGCCGGTCATCCGTCCATTTAAACGGAACATTCTTTCTCAACAACTTGGCTAGTGGAGTAGCGATCAGAGAGAACCTTTCAACAAATCTACAATAGTATTCAGCTAAACCGATGAAACTTCAAATTTCAGAAACATTTTGCGTTGTTTCTATTCTAGAATAGTCTTAATCTTTCTTGGATCTACACGGATACCCTTTACGAATTCCAGATGTACTAGAAAAATAACTTCCTTCAGCCAAAATTCGCATTTACTCAGTTTGGCATATAGTTTCTTTTTGCGAAGGATTTGAAAAACTTTCCTACGATGTTCATTTTTGGTTTTTGAATCAACTAAGATGTCGTCGATGAACACAACGATGAACTAATCAAGAAAGGGTTGGAACACTTGGTTCATTAAGTCCATGAAGGCGGTCGTAGCATTGGTTAATCCAAAAGGCATTATAAGGAATTCATAGTGACCGTATCGAGTTTTATATGTGATTTTAGGCATATCTGCCTCCTTCACCTTTAAATGGTAGTACCCAAACCTTAAATCCTTTGGAAAACACCGCTGCACCACGGAATTGATCGAACAAATCGTCGATCCTAGGCAGAGGATATTTATTCTTAACAATCAGTTTATTCAACAATCGATTATCAATGCACAACCTTAGGAAGCCATCTTTTTTTTTTGACAAATAAAATCAGAGCTCCCCACGGAGAAACACCAGGTCTAATAAACTCACGATCCAAAATCTCCTGAAGTTGGATTTTCAATTCTTGAAGCTCTTTAGGTGCCATACAGTAGGGAGCAATGGACACCGGCAATTCCTAAAAACAACTCAATTCCGAATTCTACCTCATATTTTGGAGGTAACCCTAGTAGCTCCTCAGGAAATACATCTGGGAATTCTCTAACAGTTTGAATACTTTCAATAGTAGAGCTATTTGTATTCCCAACCATTACATAGGCTAAATAAGTCTAACACCCTTTTCGAACTAATTTTTTAGATACAATAGCAAAAATCAAATTAGCTAAATAGTTTCGACGCTCCCCAACCATAATGATCTCATTACCCTCAGCCATTTTCAAGCTTACTCTTTTGGAGGCACAATCTAGCTAACTTGATGTTCTACTAACCAATACATACCTAGAATTAAATCAAACTCTCCAAAAGGTAATTTCATAAGATCTGCTTGAAACACTACCCCTTGAACCTCCAATAGGCATCTCCTATAGATTTTATCTACAACAACCAATTGTCCTAAATGGCTTACTATAGTAACTTCAGTAGTGGTTTCCTCTACCCCAATACCCAGTTTGTCAGACATATTACAAGTAACATATGAATGGGTGGATCATATGTCGATCAAGGCAAAAGATGAGACATAATGAATGGAAAATTAACCTGTGATAACATCAGACGTATCTCTATCCTTAAGACCTCAAATGACATAAATAAGGGTAGGTTGTCTAGCCCTATTTTGACCTCGGCCCCTCAGAAGTAATTGACCCACTCTCTGGTTTTGGGTCAGAGCTTGTGCTTGCCCATTTCATCGAGGGCAATCTTTTACCATATGCTTCGTTGATCCATACTTCAGACAAGCACCTAATTTCTTCCGACACTCGCCTGGGTGGCACTTGCCACAATATGTACATTTGTAAATCATATAATCAAAATTAGCTACAACAACCCTTTATTGCGGAGAATTTGAACTAGTGGAACCAAGATCTCTCTTAAGCGGGACCTTACTCTTCTTCTGTTTTTCGCATTTCACCTATTTGATCTCCTTCACAATTTTGGTTTTCTCCCCAAGGGTACCAAACACCTATTCTTAGTGTGGAGCAACCTGAATTTTGAGGTCAAAACGTAACCCATTTTCAAACCTCACACATTTGTTTTGATCTGTGGTGACCATACATTGACCATAACGGCTAAGTCTTAGAAATTCAACCTCATATTCTACCACAACCTTATCCCCTTGCTTCAACTTGATGAACTTGAGTCTTCGAGACTCCACATATCTAGTGTCCACATACTTCTTTTGAAAACCTTCCTAGAAATGTTCTCAGGTCAAACGTTCAACCTGTGTACCCCTCACAACTACTGCCACCAACGATACACTTCATCTCTTAATAATGGCACAATGCCGTTCAACTTTTATTCTGGAGTACAATCAAGATCATCTAGAATCCTTTCCGTCAACTCCATCCAGTACTCAGCCACGGTAGGGGTCGTTCCAGCAACACTCTTGAATATTTTTGCTCCATTAGATCGGAGCCTCTCTGCAACAGATCCATGGCTCATCGATCTCGTGTGGGCTTCAACAACCTTTTGCAGAACCCTTAACATCGCTTGCAAAACTACATCGTCTTCATTTTCATAGCCTTCGCCATAATTGGTGGTAGAATTCTCTACGAACTCCTTAACGATTGGGTTTTCTCCCTAAACAATGGACAGTTCAACGGGTGCAGCCCTATGCGGCCTACCCCTACCACATCTACTTTGAGTGTTCATAATGCTTTCATGAAAATTTTAAAATCTAAAGTATATCTATAGTTTCTAATCCAAGCATTTTTTCAAGAGTAACTGTAACTAAAGTAGGACCGACATCGGAGTCTGAGACTTAATTTCTTGCAGAAAATCATTTTTTCAAAAGCATGTGGCATGGTTTTTCCCAAAAATACCCATTTAGATGTATGCATACAGACCCATTTAAATTTTCACAGTTCGAGTTTTGTAAACCTAGCTCTGATACCACCAAATGTAACCTTCCAAAGTCAACGTAGATGCTAAAACTGAATTTGGAAGATTACATAAGCCACCGAAATAACCTAGTATGGTCACAATTTATAAAATAGTTGTTTAAAACATTTGTTTATTATTAAGGAAAGACTTCGCGTGTTATCTTCGATTTATTAAAAGATAAAATTTTCCCTAAAATGATAGAATTTAAAGTTTACTTAGTAAAAGTCGATTTTTAATTTTTGTATATTTTTGAAACCTCATTTTCATACCAATGCAGCGGGAAAAGTGATCTTTAACATGAGTTTAATAGAAACCATATTTATATGCATGGATATTAATAAACCATATTTCAATAACGTAAGGTAAAATAGAATGTCATGCATACCTAACAAACACAAAACCTAAGTCCCATGCCACGGTTCAAATAAAATAGTACAATATTTGAATAGTAGAAATTACAATTAATGAATTTAAAATACTTTTATATATAAACAAATAATCTGTGCTGAGTCTTCTGAATGCCGAGACCACGTCCTAACTTGGTGGATTATCTGTAAAGATGGAAATAAAAGGGGGAGCGAGCTTTTGAAGCTTAGTGCGAGTCCAATCACAAGAAAATTAGTGTAAACGACAGACAAAGCATGTGAAATAACAGTTCTTTTAAAACAATCACAATCGTATAGCAATTCGTAATACGGTTTCATAGATTAACACATCACAATAACATCTCTACATTCACAGTTTTGTATCCACATGGCACTGCATGGCAATGCAATTTCAATATATCAAAGGAAAGATCCTACCCAACTCCGCTACACACCTCACTAGGAGTTCCCCTGAACTTAAACATTCTTATACATCGAGTTTTGGTTTAACCACCTCAGGTTTGTAGACAAGCTGCCACTAGGTTGTGGATGCGCAACAAATTCGCAGATAAAAACTACCACTAGGCTATGGATGCATAGCGAATTCACAGATAAAAACTCCCAGTAAGCTGTGGATAAATAACAAATTTGCAGATAAACTGCCATTGGGTTGTGGGTGCACAACAAATTTTCAGATAAACTGTTACTCTTCCTCCGTACATATCGTCTCATCCTATGCAATGTAATATGACATGCTTATAACATATCAATACAATAGCAATGGACATGCTTATAACAGATCAATACGGTAGCAATAGATATGCTTATAACAAATCAATGCTGTAGCAAAAGTCATGCTTATCATGAATTAGATTTAACTATATCAAATGGCATGTTGAACATGTAATTAGTAATACAGAGGCAAAAAACATTTATTGTTCACATATTATACATATAATAGTAGTAATTCAGTCACTCAGATCATAGATTCCAAAATATGCATATCATTAGGGATTCAATTACGAGAAATAAACTCTAAAAACAATTCGGGCATTATACAGTGACTAAATTGTACAATTCACGAATTTTTGGGAAAAATTGTAAAATTTGTAAAACAGGGGTCACAAGACCGTATGGCTAGGCTGTTTGAGAGGGTTAAGACCATGTGGAGGGGTTACACCGGTCGTGTGGTTAGGCCGTGTAATAGGTTGTGGCCATGTGAAAACATTAATTTACCCTACAGGAAAGACATGATCGTGTGGCAAGCCGTGTGGAAGGGCTATACCCGTCTGAGAAACGAACTACCTTACGATTACAAAGGCACATAGTCATGTTGTCCACACACCTATGTGAGAGGCCGTGTGGTCCTGCACTATACACGGTTTGACACAGATTCACTTAGAAAAGAACACATACCTTTCACCAAGGGTCCTGTCGATGTTCCTCACTCTTAATTCTAGTTGGCACACCTAAATCCGGTCCTTCAAATGACATATATATACAATTAACAATTGATGTCAAGTTTGGCTAGATTTTCAAAAGATTTATCAAGATTTCAAATAGATCGATGAATTGAATTAGAGATTAAAGTTTGGAGATTCGTACGGCGGAGTTACTAAATTGAATAATAGGAACGAGGTGTACTTACCGCTTCTTGGCAAGAATGGGGATGTTATTTATGACAATTACTAAATTGCTAGAAGAATGATTGAACTTCATAAATTTTCAGGGGTCAAAGTGTAAGTTTACTATTTACTAATTTTAAACTTCATAAATTTAAAAGATCAAATTTTAAATTTCCAATTTTAAAGACTCGGCCCCTGCCAACACCCCTTGTTGCCTCTCCTATATTAACAATTCTAATGATTACTTATTATAAGCACTAAATTAAATAATTAACCTCACTATAAATTGAATAACTCAACAGTTAAATATAATAAAATTAAACCTAAAAGAGAACTCACGTATTTATATATAATAAGACTTAAACTTAATATTTCAAAATTATCAAAGCTTTAACATTATCATTGAACCCAAGTTTCATTGCGTTCTTGAGTACTTATTGACTTAAATATTGAAGTATGACATTGTGTTTAAATACTTTAATTTCTAACATAATTTACTCTCTTTATTTTTATAATGTTATTGATCAATCTAAATAGTTAATATCATTAACTTTTCGATTAAAATATTAAGTAATTATATATAATTTGAAAGTGGATTTTAAATCCAAAATGTAGAAGGTTAAATTCTTAAAAGTAAAAGTAGATGAATTAACTTTCAAATGTACGAAGTGTATAAAATTAGAGTATATTTTAATCTTCAAATTTATACTCTATAATTTGAAACAAATAAAAATCAACTTAACACCGTGTGTGAACCGTACTAGTTTTTTTAACTAAGATAGTGTATGGTACAATCATTAGCATAAAATATAAGAATGCATGTATTGTTTAACTTTTCATATAATCACTAGTATGGTCTATTCACCCTTTTCATTGGGTTGATTATTTGTTTGTGTCAAGTCATGGAGTATATATTTGACGATTAAAATATATTCTAAGTAAGACTTTTAGAATCGAACTGTTGGTTGAATTGGTAAGGCATTGGTTCATACAATTCGATTAAATAAATTATAAAAAAATAAATTTATTTAAAAATAAAAAAAAACTTGTTTAATTGGTTTTTTAGTCTGGTTCAACCGGTATGTACCAATTCACAGGTCTATCGGTCTGATGCCTCTCTTCAGATCGATACCCTAAGCTAGCTTGCCTAGTCTAGTTCAACAACTTTGACTCTAAATCTCTATACTTTGAGCATTTGAAATTTAATTCTCCTACTTCTATTTCAAAATTTTAATTTTTAAAGGTTTTTTTCAAAAATAACCTAAATAAATTAATTATTTACAAAAATGACCCACCTGCAAAATTATGTATGAAACTGACTTGTTTTGAATTGTTAACTTCGGTGCCGTTGTTGTCATTGGCAGCATCACCCTTCATAATGGGCCAATCAATGGCTAGTTTAAAAAAATAAAATAAAATTAGTTGTCGTCGTTGCCATTGGTGGCACCAGATTAAAGTGTGATTATATAAAACGTTCAGGGACCTGATGAAGCAGTTACCCTTTTAGATTGGATGAAAAAAGGGGTGCCACCATGATTGCTAGCGGCTCCAATTAAATGCTTTTGCATGTTAGGTCTATTCCCTTTTGAAATTAGATTTAAATAGTCCTTAAAAATATAAGAATAACAAAAATAAATTCTTTTCATTTTATTTATTTATTTATTTATTTTAAAATAAACTTAAAAACTATATAAAATTCTTATTTAAATTACCAAAATATATCCTAAATTTTTCCTCAAGTTTTAAATAATATTTTTTATTTGAGGAAAATTCTTGAGGACATATTTGGGTAATTTAAATAAGAATTTTATATAATTTTTTAAGTTTATCATTTTTAAAAAATTAAAAAATGAAAAGAGTTTACTTTTATTATTCTTATATTTTTAAGAGTTATTTAAATTTAATTTTAAAAGGGGATAGACTTAACATGCAAATAGACCAAAAATCTAAATGTATTTAATTGGGAGCCGCCAACAATCATGGCAGCACCCATTTTTTCATCCAGAAAAGGTAATTGCTTTATTAGGTCCCTTAATATTTTATATAATCACACTTCAGTCCGGTGCCGCCAATAGCAATGATGACACCTAAAATTTTTTTTTTCTAAAACCAACCAATAATTGGCCCATTATGAAGGGTGATGCCACCAATGGCTACAACGGCACCAAAGTCACTGTTCAAAACGGATAATTTTACAAATAAATTATTTTTTGTAAATAATTAATATATTTAAATTATTTCTGAAAAAAAAACCAATTTTTAAACTTTCAAATTATATATACCCAATATAATATTCTCTTGCACCATGAATTGTTGACTAACTTTGTTTTATATACTTATTTGATTGCTGAGACAGTTAAAGATGGTTTTTATAGTCGCCATTTCCTTGTTTTCAACATGTCAATTTTAAGGATAAAAATTGAATATTTACTTTTATACAGTGTGCCAAATTAATACTTAATTATCCAGCATTAGGTAAGTTTATTACTAATCAATAAAATTATTTTAATAAATTATTTGTTTCATTTTTTAATATGAAAATTTTAAACTTTACTTTAGATATGAATGCCATTTAAATAAAATATTTTTAATACAATGCTTAGAATTATCTATTGTCCCTCTCTAATTCATTAACAGGAGAATAATACGTTTCAGCGCATTTGATCCTATGTCCTCCTGCATTGACGACAATATCCATACCAATTGAACTAATACTCAATCTGCATTTCAATAAAATATTGAGATAAGAAAGAAGATAACTTTCAATTATAAATAGACGCCTTTGATTAAATTTGCTTATTTTTCCTTTGAATCTTGTGTCTTAATTCCAATGTAAAAAGAATATATATTTCAAATTGAAAAATATGTTAAATAAATTCTGAAAATATCATTATTCAAAGTGTCAAGCGTTCATGTTTGAATGGTTATTTTTAGGTTAAAGTATTATATGAGTTTTCGTTCTTTTCTAAAATTTACAACTAAATTTTCTAATTTCATTTTAGGAATTTATGTTCTTTATTTTTCATATTTTAAAATTTAGGTCCAATTTTAATATCATTATTTGTCTGATTAAATTTGTTGGTGTGATATTTTAAAATAAAAAATATTCACTTAATATCTATGTAATTAAAAATGACGTTGAAATTAAATTTTAAATTCTTAAAAATAAAAATATAGAAATTAAATTCTAAATTTTAAAAATCACATCTACTTAGCATGTTTTAACCTAACTTTTATTAGATAATTTTCGTTTTCTTTTATATTTTTTCGAAGAATTTCGTAGCTATGTAGTGAGAATTTCGTCACTGAATTTGACTAATTTGCATTTTTTATGACTCAAATGACTTTTCAACACTCTCCAAGTGTATCAAATATATAATATGTTCGTATATACCAATTTTCAAGTCAATAAGTTTACTGTCTTTTTATGGATGGCTGAAAATACGATAATTTGCCTTTTCTTTTCCTCGAAATTTTCAATTGTAATTAATATAATATATAATAGGATAAATTTTTGAGTAGCTAATTTTTTAATATACTTTTAACATAATAGGGTTATCAATTTTGATCTGAGTTTAAAATTTAATTTGAAGAATTTAAATATAAATTTAATCTAATTCGATTTGATAATAAAAGTTAATAATTTAAATTTAAATTGATTCAAAATTAAAATGTTTTGAATTTGAAATGATATTAATCTGGAATGATTTGAATATAAAAATAACCTAAAGATCACTTGAAATTTCTAAAACTCGAACTAATTTATCCTAATGATCTGACCGATTAATTAATAGATCTAGTTATAGGTATTAAGGGAAGTTTGGTTAATTACTATTAGGTTAAGGAAAAATATCGATATTATGAAATTATTATTGTGAATTTTCTATGTGTTGTGCTTCTTTATATTTAAGCATTTGTATTGATTTTGCTTGTGATGGGACTCACACTGAGTTTCATAGCTTATTCCCTTTTGATTTTTATCTTTCAGATAACCCATCAAGTTAGGACGCGAACAGGACATCTGAAGGGTCTCGACTCAATCTTATTTATTAAAATATTTTTAAGTTATTATTTGATAATTTAATATATTCAAAAACTATATTATTTTATTTTGAACTGTGGCATGAGATTTAGGTTTTGATTTTAATAGTATGCATGCCTTTTAAATTGTTTCTTTTTAAAACGATGAAATATAGAACTTATTAAAACTATGTAAAAATCACTTTTCCACTGCTAAGTTTATAAATAAATTTTAGAAGAATAAATAAATTAACTAAAATTAACTATTTTAAAAACCAAAAACACTAGAAGACCATTGCAGTGGTTGATGTAATATTCCGAATTTGAATCTGACGTTTAGGCTGGGCTAAGGGTTGCAAAATATGTCAATTGAGTCTTTAAAATATCAACATTGTATCAAATAGGTTTTCCATTAGCGTAGTAGATAATCTAAGTGTTAAATGTCAATTAGGATGTGGATTAAACTGTAAACTCATGTATATCTACCATATGAAAATTTTGGATTTGACATATTGAAAAAATAGTGTAAAAAAATTTAAATATGCGGTAGATATATATATTTTTATAATTTGATCTACGTATTTTAAATACACTTCATCTCAAATTTGAGTTGGCATCTAACGCCTAATATAATTGTTTAACTAATGAAAGGACTTGATTGATATGATACCAATACTTTAAAGACTAAATTAAGATATTTTAAAATTGAAGATGAATTTTAAATATGTATACTTTGAGAACATTATGCCATAAGTAGTCACTCGTAAAGCACAGTAGTAAACAAGTTAGGTTGCTTAGTCCTTGTTCAAACTTGACATGCTCTATTATAAAAATCAATGAAAAAATCAGTCTTCTGGTCTGAAGGAAATGCATGCACCGATTTAACTTCATTCAATTTTAAATTCTTTTATACATTTGGTTAAGACTTAAGATACTTAAATATTATTTATTATTTCAGAAAGGTTTCTTGCATTTAATATATTATTAATAATTTTTATTGACTTAACAAAAGAATATATTATTTTATTAATTTTAAAATAGTTTATTTATTATATTTATATATGAAAAAGTTTGATACTTAGAATTCTAAGAATATAACCTTTCTTTTGTAAATTTCATTTACCTTACAATAAATTTTTTTTCTAAGTTTTAAATCCATCCATTTAAAAAAAATTCTAAAATCGTAAAGAGAGTGGGTCAAATAAGTGACAAATTTATTTATTTTAAATGCTAATGAGTAAACAAATACATTTGATTACTAAGGATTAAAAGTAACATGAAAACATTTTTTTAAAGTAAATTTTACATCAAAATAAGTCAGTATTTTAAATACTACAGAGTCGTATTGTTATTACTTTCCACTGATATTTCCTAAGAAATTAATATAAAATTACGGGTGGATTGAGGTCATAAATTCTGTGAAGAGTATGTCAAAAGCAGAGAAAAGAATAAATATCATTCATGCCCTCAAACATTTTGATCGAACTGCAAAAGTTTAAAATCAATAGAGGATATTTAAACATTTTTTACAGACATCAACTTTGAATCAAAAGAATCAAACAAAAGACAAATCAACATTTCTTTTAATCTATTTGTATTTCTCATGCACTTTGTTTTCTTGAATTTAAGTTCTCCTTTTTTGACTTCAAATATCACCACTATTTTTCTTACCTATAAATACATGCAACAATTGCACTCTTATCCTCACACAAATTCTGTGCCAAATTTCAAGAGCAAACCAGAAAAAGGCTGCAAATTCAGCTTTTCAATATCTGCTTTTGATCAATCGAAATGGCTTCACAAGTTTCTCAAATGCCTTCTTCATCACCCCTTTCTTCCAATAAGGATGAAATCCGTCCCAAAGCCGATTTTCAGCCTAGCATTTGGGGAGATCTCTTCCTCAATTGTCCCGACAAGGTATACATACATATCACCATATTGATATAATCTTAACATATTATTTGTTTAATTATTTAGTGATTCAATATGAAGAAAATTTTCATTATTTTGAGCAGAATATTGATGCTGGAACTGAAAAACGCCACCAACAATTGAAAGAAGAAGTGAGGAAGATGATTGTGGCACCAATGGCTAATGCAACCCAAAAGTTAGCCTTCATTGATTCAGTGCAAAGACTGGGTGTGAGTTACCATTTCACCAAGGAGATCGAAGATGAACTAGAGAATATCTACCATAACAACAATGATGCCGAGAACGACCTCTACACTACATCTCTTCGATTCCGACTACTCCGAGAGCATGGATACAATGTTTCATGCGGTAATTATTGGAACAACAACATAGTGTTTTTAAGTTTCTTGAGAATATAATAGCATGGAATGTTTGATAACGATATTTCATTTTGGGTAATTTCATCTCAGACGTATTCAACAAGTTTAAAGACGAGCAAGGGAATTTCAAATCAACCGTGACAAGCGATGTTCGAGGATTGTTGGAACTTTACCAAGCTTCTTATTTGAGGGTTCATGGGGAAGATATATTGGATGAAGCAATTTCTTTCACCACCAACCATTTAAGCCTTGCAGTAGCATCTTTGGACCATCCTTTATCCGAAGAGGTTTCTCATGCTTTGAAACAATCAATTCGAAGAGGCTTGCCAAGGGTTGAGGCAAGGCACTATCTTTCAGTATACCAAGATATTGAGTCCCATAATAAGGCTTTGTTGGAGTTTGCTAAGATCGATTTCAACATGTTACAATTTTTGCATAGGAAAGAGCTAAGCGAGATTTGTAGGTATGTTTTTTTAATCTCTTTCACCCATTTTTTCTTTTTCATCTTTTTTATTTATTTATTTTTTAGTGGAAGGAGGGTTGAATTTATTGGAGACATCATTCTCAATATAGGAGACGAGATGCAAATGCTAATATTTGAATCTTATTAAATAGCACAAGTTAAAAGTGATGGCATCAACCTTGGATTCATCTTTTTCACCTATATCATTTTATTTATATATATTTTTGCCAATTGACTTAAATCTAACAACATGAATGTGAAACTAATTGAAACTTTGAACATATATTGTGCTAATGGGGTTTTTTATGAAATGATTTTTTAGGTGGTGGAAGGATTTAGACTTTCAAAGAAAGTTGCCATATGCAAGAGATAGAGTGGTTGAAGGCTATTTTTGGATCTCGGGAGTGTACTTTGAGCCCCAATATTCACTTGGTAGAAAGATGTTGACAAAAGTGATAGCAATGGCATCTATAGTAGATGATACATATGACTCATATGCAACATATGAAGAGCTCATTCCATATACAAATGCAATTGAGAGGTTAGATTTCTTTAATTTTGTTGGTAATAGGTTAGGTTTCTTTAGTTGAAGTTAACATTCAATAATATATTACGAGGAATGATTAAATATAACATTGAAGTTGGATTCAGGTGGGATATCAAATGCATAGATGAACTTCCTGAATACATGAAGCCGAGCTACAAGGCACTATTAGATGTTTACGAAGAAATGGAACAACTGGTGGCTGAGCATGGGAGACAATATCGTGTCGAATATGCAAAAAATGCGGTATGTACATCACCAAATATTTATTTTGTACACAAGAGATAAGATATTAGTTAAATTATAGATTTGAATAAACAACTAACTTGAATAATAATATATAATCATTTAAATATTATTTTTGAATTTGAATTGATATTCGTAATAATTGTTTGAGATTTTGTTGCCTCAGATGATACGACTTGCTCAATCTTACCTTGTGGAGGCCAGATGGACTCTTCAAAACTACAAACCATCATTCGAGGAGTTTAAGGCTAATGCATTGCCAACTTGTGGTTATGCCATGCTTGCTATTACATCTTTCGTCGGCATGGGAGATATCGTAACACCAGAGACCTTTAAATGGGCAGCCAATGATCCTAAGATCATTCAAGCTTCCACAATTATTTGTAGGTTTATGGATGATGTTGCTGAACACAAGGTATAATAATATATTTATATAATTACAAGAAACCGAACTCTTAACTAAATAATTGAGTGTCTTTGCAATGAAATCAAACGATGGTTTTTATCATGATCTGAAACAATTAAAGTTTAATGTTTATATATATATATATATATATATATATATATAATATTTACTCTTAAATAGAAGAATAAGAAAAAAAACTAGTTTCATTTTAACGTTACTAGAGAGGAAGTATCGTAAAAAAAGGTATATAGTGATTGAATAATTTTGATTTTATTACGGCTGCAGTTCAAGCATAGGAGAGAAGACGATTGCTCAGCAATCGAGTGTTACATGGAAGAATATGGCGTAACAGCACAAGAGGCATATGATGTATTCACCAAGCATGTTGAGAGTGCTTGGAAGGATGTAAATCAAGAGCTTTTGAAACCAACAGAAATGCCAACCGAGGTTTTGAACCGTAGCCTAAACCTTGCAAGGGTGATGGATGTACTTTACAGGGAAGGCGATGGCTATACATATGTTGGAAAAGCGGCTAAGGGTGGAATCACTTCATTGCTCATTGAACCAATTGCACTTTGAAATTATGTTAATTTTTCCTCTCCAAGCTTGTTTCCTAAGAAATAGTTATTAAGTTCTAATTAATAATGTTTTATAATATTCATATATTATAAAAGAAAGTCCAAATCTATTATCTTTGTACTTATTGCCTTATATTAATTCAATAAAGTTCTTTCCAAACTTTTCATTGTGAATATCTTCTATTTTATATATTAATTGATTTTTTATATATTTTTTGGTATAAAATAATATGTAATATAAAAATAAGATCAGTTATAAATACCCGAATTAAGATTAAAAAATCCACTAAACACTACCACCTAAAGTTTATTAAGATAAGTTTTGAATTATTTATTTATTTATTTCGGTATATCATTAACTTTGAAAAATAAAATATTTGAGAAATTATTTTATGAATCTTTCCCACTACATCATTTAGGGTTTATTTCCATTTTTGGTATAATGACATTTCAGCAACTTTTTCCATATCATTAACAAAATTTTGGTATTTTTTTTAACCCTAAACCTTGAACCATGAATCTTAAATCCCAAACCATAAACCTTGAATCTAAAACCTTAAATCCCAAACCCTGAACGTTGACCTCAAACCCTAAACCTAAATATCAAACTCTAAACCCAAACTCAAACTTTAAATCCCAAACTCGAATCTTGAACCTTGAACCTTAAATCCTAAATTCTAAACCTTGAACAGTTTCTAGTTTGGGGTTCAGGGTAAAATAATTACCAAAATTATATGTCAGTGACATGAAAAAATTACTAAAATATCATTAAATAACTGGAAATGGACCATAAATAATATGATCGAATGATCCATAAAAAAATTTCTCCAAAATATCGAATATTAATTTCCACTTAAAAGTCAACAAATATATAACCAATCCCAAAAATCAATAGTGAAATTCAAATTTGTGTTACACAATATGTTGCATCACATGTAATAAATATTGTAAAAAGATAAACGTCTTTTTAAGGAAACTATCAAATTTAACCATTAGTAGATGATAAAAGTTTTTGTAATCAAATAAATTATATTATAATTTATGTTATACAAAATTTGGTAATAAAATAAAATATATTATAATTTATGTTATACAATGTAGTATAATATATAAAAATATTGTAATGTTGTAGTATATTTTGTAATGACTATTTTCACCAACCAAAATATATTATTTAAATTTGAAATAACGTAAATGTTAAGTTTCTAATATATAATATTATATATGTACGTATGTATGAGTCAAGTACTGACGGCTACCAAAACAAAATGTTTTAAATCAAAGAAAAAAAACAATGAGTATATTATATTATTAGTCACTAAATTATAAGTAAATTTTTATTTTGGTCACTTAATTAAAAAAGTTACAAATTAATTACAAATGTTTTCTAGATTTTTTTTGGTCACTTGACTATTAAGTGACACTTTTTAGTTAGTATAATTACAAGTTTGGTCCTTGATTTTTATACTTTATGTCAATTTGACCCTAATGATGTAGTCGTAAACCAACTAAAAATCTGACTAAGGCAAGTGTACCTATCAATTAATAGTATAGCTACGGTGAGCAAATATATCGTTCCCACGATGACTAAAAGTAGTAGAAATTACTATCTTTGTATTATTTAATCGATAAATTCGAATGATTGATTGAAAATTAAAATTATCTAAACTAATTGCTAATGAACACGATAAAAAATAATTAAGGAAAATAAACGATTAACAACCAAGAAGCGAAACAATACCCAAGAAAGAATTCACCTAGGTTTCATCTGTTATTATCAATCTAAATTACGTAATTTCTTCACTTTGTATCTTGATCTGTAGAAATCCCTAAATTATGTTAATATCTCTCTTCAAGACTAAGAGCAACTGACTCTAGGTTGATTAATTGAAATTTCTTTCTAATTAAAACCCATATTACTGCATTAACTCAATCTATGAATCCCCCTATTAGATTTCACTCTACTGTAATATATTTATGTCGTCCTGTTTCTAGGATTGCATGCAACTTCACTCAATTATGCTAGATCTACTTTTAGACAAGGTATATTCCTCATCTGATTTAAGCACATCAAACATGAATTAATAATTTAGAAATATCAAACTAAGAATTAAGCACACATAATTGAGAACAAGTGCAATACCCCGAAAATTTACTACATTAAGAAAGTAATATAATATCCACGATATAGTAAAATAAGGAAATAAAGTGAAAAAGGGGTAATTTTGAGTTATGTCAACATTGGGAAGTATATTATGACATATTAATTCAAGAAAGGATTAAATCGTAAAAGTGAGAAAAGTTTTGTTGCCCAAGAGTAAATATTCAAAATTTGAGGGGTTAAAATGTAAATATGAAAAAGTTGAAGGACCAATAGTGTAAATATTTTAAGGGTGGAATGATCTAGAAATTAAGGAAAATGGATGAATTGGGACCAAATTGAATAGGTGAAGAATTATGAGGACTAAATCATAATTTTACCAAATTAAGTGATGACTCAAGGATGAAATTTTAAAAGATCATAAAGGGCAAAATGGTGAATTAGAAGAAAGAGAAATCTAGAAGAAAATGATGATGTTGGAGATATTTTAGATTAAATAAATAAATAAATAAATATTAGTTTATTAATATTTTAATTTGATTTTTAAATGATATTTTATTATTTTATTATTATTCTATTTAGTATATATATGGAAGGAAAGATGAAGAATCATCTTCTTCTTCCCATGCATCCAATGTATGAAGAGAAAAGAAAGAAAGAAACTTTCTTTTCTTTACAATTTGGTCCTTTCACCAAATATTCGCCATTTTCACTTAGAAATCAAAAAAATTTCCATATCCATCAAGAGAGAAAGATAACAAGGAGACTATGGGGAGTTAGAATATCAAGTTAGATTCAAGCAATAGAAGCTGGGGGAGAAAGAAAATCAAGTTAAAGTTTGAAACTAAGAGGACAAGATAAGAACATCAAGATTTCAATATATTTTGAAGTTTGATATTATTGAAAAAGCATGAAAATGATGTTATAGTAAAGTTTTCTTATATAAGATCTTATGTTCTTGATATATTAGTGAAGGAAATAAGTGAAAGTGATGGGAAATATTATAGAGAAAGGGAATAAGGGAGTTATAAACTTAGTAATCAACATCTTGCACTAAAACAGTTTTGGACAGAAGTAGTACGTTAAATTTGAAAAATCATCATAAATCGTAGAAATCGAATTAGAGGATGAAAAAATATGGAATTAAAGCTTATTGAGTCTAGTTTTTCATAAAAGAAACAGTGTAAGTAATAGAATTGTAAATCATGAGATATAATAAATTTTTTGAGACAAGGTCAGAATGAATTCGGGTTTCCCTATTCTGACTTTGGAAAATAATTAAAAATTGTATAAAAATAATTGTGGGTTATAATTTATATGTTTAAAATTATTAATGAATCTACCCTCAGTAAAAACAAATGGGAACATCATCCAAATCTCGTACGAGGAGATAATTAATTTTTAGTGAAGAAGGGTTGAAACTGTCAGACAGCAGAACAGGGATGCCTTTAAAGAATAAACTATACTTATTGGCTAAACCATAAATTCTGAAAAGTTTATGGTAAGAATATATGTGAGTTTAGTTTCATATAAATTTAGCAGATCTTAATTTGGAGTTCCGTAGCTCAAGATATAAATAATTTAGTGACCATGACTCAAGTGGACAGCTTTGAATGAACATATAAATAAATAGTGAAATTATAGATAATGTTACATATAAGCATGTTATAAACATTAAGGATGTGGAATGGAGAGGAAGAGGAGGAAAATATATGATTATTCAACTAGCATGAGTTTTCATTAAAAATGGCTAATTTGCATGCTTTAGGTTTAGGGACTAAATTGAATAAAAGTAAAATTTTAAGGGTAGATTTGTAAAAATATCAAAAAGTGACCAAATTGAATGAAATATTAATTTAGATCTAGATTGGGTGGAAATTCGAGGAAAATAAAAATTACCAAAATGTCCTTGAATTTTGGTATTTTTGCAATTTAGCCTGGTAAGTTCGTATGAACTATATTCTGTATAATTTTAATTAAAGTGAATGTTATTTGGTGATGAATATTATATAAATATGTGTTTTATTATTGGAATTGAATTATTATTGGTAATATGTATAATTATTAGATGCATTGAAATTATTATCGGAAGCTCGATTGGGTTGGAAGCTTGTCGGAGATATATCACACTATCCATTGGTTCTATCGGTAATTTTGGATGATTTGATTCTGGTTATAATGGAATGTATAAGTTAAATTGGCCAACGTTAGCTCATTAATGTTTAGATTTTAATTGGTTATAAATATGAATGCTTGATAAAATGAAATGTCTGTAAATTAATTTGTAAACTCCAGTAATGCTCTATAACCCAATTTTGGCGATGGATACGGGTTAGGGGTGTTACAACAAGATCCAAGTATTTATTGCATAAAAATAGAAATCAAATAACAGAATCTATCTTAGGGTTCATCTCCCTAGGTATTTTGAAAATTAGTTCATGATAACAAATAAAAACATTCCAAAGACAATATAACCACAAGAAATAAAGAAACTCTTAATAAACTTCAAAGAAATCAAAAGGAGATCTTTAATCCTGATGGAAATTTGCTTCAGAGTCAGCTTCAATGGTGTTTTTCGAGTTATTTTCTTGAGTATTTAATGATAGTCCTCTCCCATCTTCTTATTTTTGTCATGTATAGGTCTTAAAATGTTCGAAAAACCTATAAAAAAATTTCTCGCGAGTTTGGAGTGCGATTCGCTATTTCCACACGGGTTGGCACATGACCGTGTGGCAACTCATGTGGCTTAGATGGTCATGTGTCCAGCCCATGTAGAACGATCTAGCTTGTGTGGCTCCTAAAACCTGTTCTGATTTTCGCTCCTTTCCAAATGCTCCCCTAAATATAAAAACATGAATTTAAAGGATTAGGAATAAAAAATTCACCATTTAAATCGAATAATCATCCAAAAACCTTTAATGTGCTTTATATTAGTTTAATTCTACTTTATAATTTGTTCAGGCATGTATTTGTGATTATACTATAATCACACCGTATTGTACTTGTAAACTAAAACAAAATTTATAATTTCATATTATTTTTTAATATTAGTTTTACATCCTCACTCATCAAGTAAATTTGGGTTATAATTATTTGATTATTGAGCTTCTGAAGATGAATTTTTTAGGCATAATGACTTATTTGATCTTTTAAATTTTTTTTTAAAAAGTCATTTTAGCCTTCCATTTAAGTTTTTGTCTCGTTTAGCTGTTAAATTTGCGTTTTCTACCAAATCACCCTAAAATGGATTAAAAAGCTAATATATGTTAACTTTGTTAGCATGATTGCCATGTGGATACTATCTCAACAATTAATTTTTTAAAATTTAATCATAAAAAATCAAAAATCCAAATCCAAATTAACCAAAACCCGAAATATTTTGAACTTAAAATGATTTTAACGAAAAAAGAAATTAAATCTAAAATGAACCGACCAAAAACCCAAAACCTCATGTTTAAATTATATGAATTTAGAATTATTCAAATCAAAATTCTTATTCCAAAATTATTCAAATCTAAAATTTTAAACTAAAATATCCTAAAAATGTTAAAACTCGTAATTAATTGTTCCAAATCACCCGGCCGCTCAACTGAATGATCTAATTATAGGTAATAATTGAAGCTTGTTTAATTACTAATTGTTTACTAATTGTTTTACGATTTTTGTTAAGTTAAAAGATAATTTATTAATTTTATATGATCCAACATAGAGGTGCTCATGGGTTGGGCGGCCCGGCCCGACGGCCCGCCCGAAATTTGGGAGGGTTCGAGTAAAAATATAGGCCCGAATTATGGGCTTGGGCAAAAAATAAGGCAAAATTTTTTTGGCCCGGGCCCGGCCCGGCCCGGCCCAGATCTAATTAATATATATTTTATTTTTCAATTTTATTATTACAGTTACATTTCCCAATTCCCCTCCCCATTTCCCATTTCCCGACCCCGTGTATCTGTAAATCCTTAACCCCTTCCCTCCTCCCTTTTTTTCCCCCAAATCGAAAACCCACCTCCACCGATCCACCATTCCACCTCCGGTGTCCGGTCCTCCACAACTCCACCTCCACTCTAGCCTTCAACGTGGTAGAATTTCAAAGGTAAGTTTGCTTTTAACCCTATTTCTTGTTAACGGTTTTCTAATTTTTCAACGTCTTCTCCCCTTTTTGCTTTTTGATTTTGATTGTGATTTTGATTTTTGCTGTTAACGATTTTCTGATTTTGATTTTGAGACACTGAATCTTGGGGGATTTTGATTGTGTTTACACTTTACATATTGTTCTATTTTTTTTTAGTTCTTTTGCGGATTAATGTGATTTTCTTTTCTTGAATGATGATTGTTCTTTTGTTGCAAATTCGTTCTTTTATTAAAACCGAAAAGGAAGAAAATCAATAGAATTGGATTTAGGGTTTATGGAATCTAAAAAACTGAAAAATAACCCTCCAAATTGACCGCTTAAATTAAACTAAACTAATATGTCACCGTCATTAACAACAATTTTCATTTTGGATGAGAATTAAGAGCAAAATTGTATTATTCAATTATTATTGGATGAGAATTGATTTATGTTTTATAGAACATGTAATTTGCGTATTGAATTCGAGATCACATACAAGTATATTTTTTTCGCTTCTTTCATGCATGCTGGTTCACAAACAGTAGGTGGTAGCCTCGTTAAGGCTTGTGGTAGCTTGGGTGCTATTAAACAAGGTAAGCAAGTTCATGGAAACTTTTTAGTATCACCCTATTTTGATGATGATGTTGTTAAGTCATCTTTGGTTGATATGTATGCAAAATGTGGATTACCTGATGATAGTCGTTTAGTTTTCGATTCTATTAAGTTGAAAAATATGGCTTCTTGGACTGCTATCATATATGGCTATGCTAGAAAAGGAAGAAAAGAAGAGACTTTGGAGTTGTTTTTAAGGGTTCACCTGAAAAATTTGTTTGCTTGGACTGCTTTGATATCTGGGTTAATACAGAGTGGAAATGGGGTTGATGCATTTGGCTTGTTTGTTAATATGAGAAGGCAAGGGATTATTATAATTGACCCTCTTGTGCTTTCAAGCATTGTTGGTGCCTCTCCTCATTTAGCGATGTTGGAAATATAAGTTTTACTTAAAATCAAAAGTTAGTTTTTTTCTTTCTTTCTCTGATCTTTACTGTAAATATAAGTTTGATCTATTGTAGTTAAATAACTAGTTTATTATCTTGTTTTAACATATTGTTTTAATATATTGTTTTAGTATCCGTTATAAATATACCATTTTAATATAATGTTTTAATATCTTGTTATAAATATCGTTATAAATATACTGCTTTTAGTATCTTGTTATAAATATCTTGTTTTAATATATTGTTATAAATACTACACCTTAATTATTAATGTAATATCTTGGTTTAATATATTATTATAAAATTTGTAATATACTATTTTAATATATTGTTATAAATTATCACAAGGAGACCAGTTAAATTATCATAGTTGTCGAAATCGTTTTTGAAAAACAAAAATTTAGTTGTCGACTTTTAAAATAAAATTGAGTCGCCATCGATCCTTTATTAAGGTGTGATCGGCTCACCTTAAAAATTATTTTGGTCTCATTTAATTTTGAGAAAACGAGTTCGGAGTCGATTCACGCATTGAGGAAGGGTTAGCACCCTCGTAACGCCCAAAATCGGTACCAAATTGATTATTTGATGTCTTGGTGTCGAAAGTTAAAAAAGATTTTAAAATAAGCTTGAATGATGAAATTTGAAAAATGATAATCAATTGTTCAAGTCATGTAAAGAAACTGAGTCCCAATACGTTAGGGTACAATTCCTCATAATCCCCGAACTTTGAATATCACTTTTATTTTATGCAAAAATCTTCATTTCGAGAAAGTAACAGGCCACACCCAATACGTTAGGGCACAACAAGTTAAGTTCCCAAAAATGATTTTTATGCTCATGCATTTTGAATAAAGAATATTCTCAGTCATTTAAGATTGACAAAGAAAATCAGAACCCGATACGTTAGGGCTCAATTTTCCTCGAAAATCCCAAACTTCAAAAAATGCTTTTATTCAAAAAACCTTTAAATCAAGAAAATAACTTTGATGAATGGTTAAAACTAAAATGTATTTTTAAAAGGGTACGTTAAAAAAGTTAATGTACAATGTGGTACAGATACTTTAATTCACAACATATACGAATAAATATTTACAAATATATATATACAAATATAATATAACAATAAAGTTGCAAACATATGTACACATATATCAAAAACACATATACAAGTATACATGCAAATAGAAGAAATGAAATATATCCAATAAAACAAACAAAAACATGTATAAAAAGAAAATAAAAGTATAAAAGAAAATGCATATGTATATATTTTCGAATAAAGGAAAATATATAAAAATAAGAAAATAAAATAAGGATATAAGGAAAACGTATGTATAAATATATGCATGTATATATTATATAAAACAAATGCATGTGTATGTATTTTACGAAAAACATTTTTGAAAATGAAATTCACAAAATATATGTTTTGTAAAAATATGAAAGAAAAAAAGAAAATTATATATATATAAAATGTGCATGTATAGAAAACCAATATATGTATAGATATATATATTATATAAACGTGTGTAAATGTATAAGAATACTAGAAAAACTAAAAAAAAAATGACTAATGAAGGATTAAATCAAAAAGAATCTTAAGGGCCGAATTTAAAATAAAATTTTAAAAAAGGGGCCACTTGAATGCGCGCGTAACAGTGGAGGACCAAAAAGGAAATATGCCCATTGATCCCACGGCACCGTTTCGACGTAATCTACAGTCCTGGTTGATGAACCAAATTGAAACAGGCGCGAAATTTTGTGGCAAAATTGCAAACGTGCGAAATACTACATTTAAAATCAAAATAAAATAGGAAGGACCGGACGTGCAAATATCCCATATGACGTCAGAACGCGCGAATCCTCCCCTCCGGGTCGGGTCACCGCGCAGGTCTGGCCATTCAAAACGGCGTCGTTTTGATCTGTTATTTAAAACAGAATTTTCTTTCTAAAACCATTTTAACAAAATGAAAATAAATAAATCAATAAATCCCCCCCTTTTGCTCTGCTAGGGTTTCACCCCTAGCGTCCTCGCGCTGCCGCTCGCCTGGCCAACGCTCCGATCGCGACGGAGGTGGCCACCGATCCGGCATTCTCAACGAATGGGGTAAGATCCTTTCCCTTGCTTTTATTTCTAAAAAAACGCAAAAAGAAAAGAGAAATATAAAAACAACAGAATGGAACCCGATTCACCTTTTTAAAAACTTTGTATTTTTAATATTTTTCTTTTGTATTTCTCTGTATCCACTCTCTGTTATCCCCCTTTTACAAAATAACAGTGGCTTTATATAGCCCAAAAACTATTTGTTGCTTTTTATTTTACACTATATTTTCGCGGATGGACTCTCTGAGTCCGTGTTTGCAGGCGAGAGTGGATCAAATGGCGCGCGTGGAGAGGTCAGCCCCGAGACGTGTGGCGCTTGGAAAGGCTGCTGAAGGCGGGGAGGCTGCGACGCTCGCTTGCTGGTACTATTTTAGGTGTATTGGGCTAGGGTTTAGGTTGGGTAGTGTATTGGGTCTTGTTCATTAGCTTGGGCCTGAGTGTTATAACGTGAAATGGGTTTTAGATTGAGCCTGGGCCGATTGGGCCCTATTACAGCTGCCCCTCTTTGCTCATTGTCGTGTAACGGGAATAGAGCAAAGACTACAGGGCCCAATTGTCCCTTGTCTTGTGGAGCCTCAACTTCTTCAATGCTTCTCTTCTTTAGGTAGCCACGTTCCTTCCTGCTGCATCTTCAGGGGTATAGGCACTGGTGCTCCAATCTACTCCACTGCAATGTCGGGGAGATAGGATTTGTATGCTGTAGCTTCTTAAAAGGACAAAATTTGCTATTTTTAATCTGCTCCACTGCAACTTCAGGAAGATAAGACTTGTAGCTTCAATTTGTTCTGCTACAACTTAAAGATAAATCTTGGCGCGATCTGCTCTGCTGCAACTTCAGAGAGATGAGATCTGTGGTTTTAATCCACTCCATTGCAACTTCAAGGAGATAGGATTTGTTACTTCTGTCTGCCCCACTGCAATTTCAGGGAGATAAAACCAGATATAATTTGCTCTCTGCGACTTTAGAGTAATGGGATCTGCTGCGCTTGATCTACTTCACGCCAATGAAGACAAGGTCTGTTCTCTTCGATCTACTCCACCACCAGTATGGGGAGACAAGATCTGTTGTCTTTGATCTACTTCACGCCAATACATGAAGACAAGATCTACTTTTTCCTTCGATCTACTTCGCCACCAGTATGGGAAGACAAGATCTGTTGCCTTTGATCTACTTCACGCCAGTACATGAAAACAAGATCTGCTTTCTTCGATCTGTTTCGCCACCAAGATGGGAAGACAAGATCGTTATCTTTGATCTACTTCACGCCAAGACATGAAGACAAGATCGCTTTCTTGATCTGTTTCACCACCAAGATGGGAAGACAAGATCATTATCTTTGATCTACTTCACGCTAGTACATGAAGAAAAGATCGCTTTCTTCGATCTGTTTCGCCACCAAGATGGGAAGACAAGATCATTATCTTTGATCTACTTCACGCCAGTACATGAAGACAAGATCTGCTTTCTTCGATCTGTTTCGCCACCAGTATGGGAAGACAATATCTGTTATCTTTGATCTACTTCACGCTAGTACATGAAGACAAGATCTGCTTTCTTTGATCTGCTTCGCCACCAGTATGGGAAGGCAAGACCTGTTACCTTTGATCTACTTCATGCCAGTACATGAAGACAAGATTTGTTTTCTTCGATCCGCTTCGCCACCAGTATGGGAAGGCAAGATCTGTTATCTCTGATCTACTTCACGCCAGTACATGAAGAAAAGATCTACTTTCTTTGATCTGCTTCGCCACTAGTATGGGAAGGCAAGATCTGGTATCTCTGATCTACTTCACGCCAGTACATGAAGACAAGGTCTGTTCTCTTCGATCTACTCCACCACCAGTATGGAGAGACAAGATCTGTTATCTTTGATCTACTTCACGCCTGTACATGAAGACAAGATCTGCTTTCTTTGATCTGCTTCGCCACCAGTATGGGAAGGCAAGATCTGGTATCTCTGATCTACTTCACGCCAGTACATGAAGACAAGATCTGTTATCTTTTAATCTGTTCCACTGCTGCTCAGGGAGATAAGGATTTATGATTCCACCGACCTGTTCTCTGTGGACAATGACCTGTATGATGAACCTAATTATGCCTAGTGATTAGGATATCATGATTGGAATGAATCACATGCTCCTAACTAGGCGTGTATGAATGACATCTAAATGCTATGTCATGAAAATGATTCATTAATACTAAATATTGAAGTCGTTATTACTCATTAAGGCTTTCTTTGTGATAACAACGCTTCGAAAAAACTCAAAAATTCTTGATCCGGCTTTTTACTCCTATATATCTTCGACCTTTTAACCCGGTGAAGTCTAAACAATAGTCCTGCTTCAGGTTCTTGTATTATTTAGAAATTTCCAGAGTAATATGAAAAACTTCCCTTGTGAAAGTTTTATTAGTCCATTAATCGTTATTCTAATGCAACATGCTTTCGAAAAGATCATAACGATGGATAAAACGAAATTGACTTGAGATCATAACTTGCAATAAATTATTAATGAAAACAAGTCAAAAAAAGAAATTGACTAAAACACTTATATTGAAAAAGAATGAAGTGTTTTGGAAATACAAATTATGGACAAGTGCCCCAGATATCTTTGCTTGAATTGCTCTATACAACTTTCTAAGGACCCTTCTGAATTCAACACGTGTTTAGGAGATTCATAGTATTTTGTTGATGCCCCAAGATGTCATCTATTCCTTTCTGCCGATTTAGGTACAACAAGACTACCACGTGCTTCAATCAGACTTTGAGCCGTCCTTGTCAGGTTTTCAACTCAAACCCCTTTGGTCTTAAGGTGCCCTTTGCGGGTTTTCACCCTAGCCTCTCCGTTTTTTTTTTTGGAATCAAAGCGCCCTTTGCGGGTTTTCACCTTGGTTCCTTCCCTTCTTCAAGTAAAGTATCTCTTGACCGAATCTGAATTTACTGGATTAGGCAAGTTTCTTCCATCCATTTCAGCCAGGATCAGGGCTCCTCCAGAAAAGGCCTTTTTTACAACATAAGGACCCTCCCAATTCGGCATCCATTTCCCCCTAAAATCTTTTTGTAAAGGAAGAATTTTTCTCAACACCAAGTCCCCCTCGTGAAATTCTCTGGGTCGGATCTTCTTGTTGTAGGCTCGCATCATTCTTTTCTGGTACATCTGACCATGCTGAATAGCCTTTAGCCTTTTTCCCTCTATCAAGTTCAACTGATCGTATCGAGATTGAACCCATTCTGCTTCATCCAATTGTAGCTCAGTCAAAACCCGGAGAGAAGGGATTTCAACTTCGATGGGCAAGACTGCCTCCATGCCATAAACTAAGGAGAAAGGCGTTGCCCCGGTGGAGGTCCTGATTGACGTTCGATAAGCAATGAGGGCAAACGGTAATTTCTCGTGCCAGTCCCTATAAGTCTCAGTCATCTTCCCCACAATTTTTTTATATTTTTATTAGCCGTTTCCACTGCACCATTCATTTTTGGGCGATACGGCGATGAATTGTGATGTCGATCTTGAATTGATGCAGACTTCGCTATTGAGTCGTTGTTCAGTTCAACAGATTGTCGATATGATTCTTTCAGGCATTCCATATCGACATATGATCTCCCTTTTCAAGAACTTACTGACTGATGACTTTGTAACGTTAGCATACGAAGCAACTTCTACCCATTTGGTGAAGTAGTCAATAACCACAAATATGAAACGATGCCCATTTGAAGCCTTCGGCGATATTGGCCCGATGACATCCATACCCCACATGGAGAAAGGCCATGGAGAAGTCATGACATGAAGAGGCGAAGGACGTGCATGCATTTTATCACCATAGATTTGACATTTATGGCACTTTTTGGAGTAATTGATGCAATCCCCTTCCATGGTGGACCAGTACTACCCGAATCTCATAATCTGTCTAGCCATTGTGAACCCACTGGCATGCGTTCCACAGATGCCCTCATGGACTTCCTCCAGGATTTTCTTTGCTTCCACGGCGTCCATACATCTTAACAGTACCTGATCTTTTCCCCTCTTGTATAAGATCTCCCCATCTAAGATGTAATCAATGGCTAGTCTTCTCAGAGTTCTCTTTTCATTCTCCGTTGCCTGACCAGGATACTCACGGTTTTTTACATATCGCAGTATATCTTGATACCAGGGGATATCATTGATTTCTTCTTCTTCGATATTGTAACAATGAGCCAGAGCTTCGTAGATACTCATTTGGATAGGCTTCATGTCTTCTTGACGGTTCACTTTAATCATGGAGGCTAACGTAGCTAGGGCATCAGCCATCTAGTTCTCATCTCGTGGGAGATAGCAAAAAGTGATGTCCTCAAACTCTTTAATCAATTCAAGGACCAGCTTTCAATAATTGACTAATTTGGGATCCCTCGTTTCCCATTCACCCTTGAGCTGATATATCACCAATGCTGAATCTCCATAGACCTCTAGCACTTTGATTCTTCGCTCTATAGCTGCACGAATACCCATGATGCATGCTTCGTATTCTGCCATGTTGTTTGTACAATCAAAATCCAATTTGCAAGTGAAAGGATAATGATCACCATTCGGGGACACCAGGACTGCCCCAATTCCATTGCCCACAGCGTTCGAGGCTCCATCAAAGTTTAGCTTCCAACTGTGACCTTCTTGGGGATTTTCTTCAATAGCGGCTACTTACAACAAGTCCTCATTCTGAAAATCAAAACTTAACGGTTCGTAATCTTTTAATGCCCTGCTAGCCAGAAAGTCAGCTATTGCGCTCCCTTTTACAGCTTTTTGACTCACATAGACGATATCGAATTTAGACAGTAAAATCTGCCACTGGGCCATCCTCCCATTCAAAGCAGTTGACTCCATCATATACTTTAACGGGTCTAACTTTGAAATTAGCCAAGTCGTATGGTATAACATGTACTGCCTTAATCTTCGGGTTGTCCAAATCAGGGCACAACAGAACTTCTCAATGGGCGAATATCTCATTTCACAGTCAGTGAATTTCTTGCTGAGATAATATATTGCCCTTTCTTTTCTCCCCGTTTCATCATGCTGGCCTAGCACACACCCCATGGAATTATCAAACACTGTCAAATACAATATCAGCAGCCTATCTGGGCTAGGTGGTGACAGCACCGGAGTATTGGACAAATATTGTTTCACCTTGTTAAAAGCTTCTTCGCATTCTTCATCCCAAGTACCAGGGTTATGTTTCTTCAAAAGATGAAATATAGGGTCACATTTCTGAGTTAGTTGTGAAATGAACCTAGCGATGTAATTCAGTCTTCCGAGGAAACCTCGAACTTCTTTCTGAGTGCGAGGTGGAGGTAAGTCTCGTATTGCATTGACTTTGTCTGGGTCAATCTCGATTCCCTTTTCACAGACTATGAAGCCTAGCAATTTTCTTGACCTGGCCCCAAAAGTGCACTTCGCTGGATTAAGCTTGAGTTGGAACTTTCAAAATCTTAAGAATAACTTTCTCAAGACCTGCACATGTTCCTCCTCCGTTCTAGATTTCACGATCATATCGTCAACGTAAACCTCGATTTCCCTGTGCATCATATCATGGAACAAGGCTACCATAGCTCTTTGGTATGTTGCTCCTGCGTTCTTTAATCCAAACGGTATTACTTTATAACAAAACGTCCCCCATAACGTAATGAACGTAGTCTTTCTCATGTCCTCAGGATGCATCTTTATCTGATTATACCCAGAAACACCATCCATGAAGGAAAACATTGAAAAGCCTGCCGTATTGTCTACCAATGTATTGATGTGGGGTAATGGGAAATTGTCTTTTGGACTAGCCTCGTTCAAATCCCTGTAATCCACGCACATTCGTACTTTCCCATCTTTCTTTGGAACTGGAACGATGTTGGCCACCCACTCAAAATACTTGACTTCTTGCAGAAATCCAGCATCAAACTGCTTTTGGACCTCATCTTTTATCTTCAACACGATGTCAGGTCTCATCCTTCTAAGCTTTTGCTGCACTGACTTGCAATCCTCTCTTATAGGAAGGTGATGGACTACAATGTCGGTACTCAACCCCGGCATATCTTGGTACGGCCATGCAAACACGTCCTTGAACTCTCGGAGTAACTCGAGGAGGTCTTGTCTTGTCTTTGCAGAGATATTCGATCCGACCTTCACCTCCTTTCCTTCCTCTAAGCTCACAATTTCTATTGATTCCCTGTAAGGTAGGATTTACTTCTCGGCCCTTTCTACCATCTTCAACAAGTCAGGAGACAAACCACAGTCTTCGTCATCTTCAAAATCATGTGATCCTTCTAAACACATGTTTCGTTCAAAAGGAGACTCTAAATTTATAAGTGTGACATTCGTATCATTGATATCGTATGACCTGTTATGAAAAATAATATGGATTCAGGAATTTGTTTGGTGCAATATGGTCATGAATGAAATGCAAGTGTAGTTTGAGAGAAATTCAAAATAACTGCTCTTATGGAAAGAAAGATTTGCTCAAAAAATGACTGCAAAAATGAACTTTATTAAAATAACGATTTTTTGGACATGAGCCTATTTCACAAAGGAATCCTTATCACTTCTAGGCTAAAAGCAATAAGGGTGTTCTGGACATTACTATGAGGAAATCCTAAAAACTACAGGTATTTCTTCTGCAGTCCAGTTGTTTAGCACACTTCTCAGTTCGTAAGGTTGAATATCCTACAATGTTCCTCCTCCCGTCGCTTCTTCATACACGGCATGAATACTTTCTAACTCCATGTTAATACTTCCGACTCCTAGTATTCCTTGATAGATGAATCCTCCCAATACAAAAGTCTTAGATAGGTGAGGAAAGGTCATGGGCTCCCATTTGACTTCATCACCTGTCAAACGAGCCCTTCTTCTCTCTCGCTTCTTTTCTTGCTCTATCCTCTTCTGCCTAGCATCTGGCTTGTATCCTAAGCCAAAATGGTCCTGCTTGTCTTTCAATACTGGAGCCTCAACTCGGCCCTGAAGATATTTCCCCAATCCTTTTCTCGGCAAAGCTCCATTTCTAATTGTCAATTGCAGACCCATCTTTGTGGTCTTTGATATTCTCGGCATCGGGATCTTGTTTCCCTCAAGGATGAATGTTACATTTACGAACTCCAAGGAACGGAAAGAGCACTCGATTGCATCATCACTTGTTTCTAAATAAGGTGCATCGTTGGTCACAGATGTAATGATATCTTCTTCAACATTTATCGTCACTAGCCGACCTTCTGACACCAGCTTCAGTTTTTGATGTAATGATGACGGTACCGCTCCTGCTGAATGAATTAATGGCCTTCCTAATAGGAAACTGTAAGAAGGCTTGATGTCCATAACCAAGAAGTCTACCTCATAGCTAGTTGGGAAAATTAACAAGGGTATGCCAATTCTTCTCATGACTTTCCTCTCGGTGCCATCAAATGCTCTCACCATATTCTGGTACGACTTCATATGTGAACTATCCACAGGTAGCCTGTTGAGCGTGGATAGAGGCAATACATTCAGTACCGACCCGTTGTCTACCAGATTTCCTGGTAATATGCGCCTTTTACACCTTGCAGTGATGTGTAAAGCTCTAGTAAATCCCATACCCCCAGGTGGTATTTCATCATCGCTAAAGGAGATGAAGTTATCAGCGCTTATATTGCCGACCAGTCGATCCAACTTGTTAACAAAGATATCATCAGCCACATAAGTTTCGTTTAGCACTTTCAGTAGTGCATTTTGATGTTCCTCCGAGTTCAGGAGTAAAGCTAGCACAGATATGCGAGCTGGTTGTTGGTGCAGTTGTTCCACAACGCTGTACTCGCTATGCTTTAGAAACTTCAAGAACTCTCTAGCTTCCTCCTCTTTGATTGGTTCATTGACCAATAATTCAGGTTCGACCGCATTCTTCCTCTTTCCAACCGAAGCTTCTTCTCTTATTGGCCCTTCTTGAGCTTCCATCTGTTCGTAGTGCCTTCCTTCATCCTGATCCTCTTTACTGATTATATCCTCTTTCCCCAGGATTATCACATTACAATCGTGATTCCAAGGAACCTCTTGTTATCCTTATATGCAAACACAGCCGGTTTTTGAATGATTACTTTTGGTGTTATACGTGCCCCAACCTCACTGTTCTGAGGTCGCGAAATGATGACCACAGGATGGTTAGCCTTCGGAACCCCCAATGCCAACTCTAACGCGCATACATGATTCTCCTCTTGAACTCCTTCACAGAATTCCATCTCCCTATTATCCATCATACCTTGTATCATGGCTCTGAATTCCGTACACTCTTGGATTTCAAGCCCCAATTCATGGTGGAACTCACAGTAGTTTCCCCTCTTTTCACAACTTCCTTCTGAGACGATTAGTCCCCTTTTCACCATCTCCTTCCAGACCCATCTCAAAGGAGTTTTCACATCCGCAATGTCTACCTTGATTCTTCTATCTTCGCCCATCATATTTACCCCACCATCAGTGTGGTTTGGTATTGGGTTTTCTACCTTGGTCGAGTCATCAAATTTAACGACATCCATACCAATGAGCCTTTCTACCAACTTCTTAAAGGCCGTACAGTTTTCTATGGAATGCCCTGTTCTTCCCGCATGATAGTCGCACTGTGCATTCACGCCGTACCATTTGGGGTTGCAAGGGCTTCAGATAGAAAGGGGAAACTACGTGTGCGTCAAATAAATTTCGATATAGTTCCCTGTATGATATAGGAATTGGCGTGAATTGGGGCCTCTCAATATTTCGCCTTGTACCGACCTCTTGTCTCGACGAGCTTTGCTGATTGGCAGCCACCTTTCCTGGCTGACTCACTGTTAATGACTTCAAGTAACCTTTGCTGTACATGCTCGCGTTGTTCACCTCATTTTCCTTCATCTTCAAAGCCGATCTTCTGTTACTCTCTCCCGCATCGATCTTCCCAGTCCTAATGTCATTCTCAATCATCTCGCCATTCATGACTATGTCAGGAAAGCTTTTTGTGGCACTTTCTAACATATGTGTAATAAACGGTGCCTTCAGGGTGTTAATGAACAACATGGTCATTTCCTTTTCCAGGAGCGGTGGCTGAACTTGGACTGCAACCTCCCTCCATCTCTGTGCATACTACCTGAAGCTTTCACTCGGCTTCTTCTCCATGTTTTGAAGGGTGATTCTATCAGGAGCCATGTCTGTCACATGACGATATTGTTTCATGAACGATTGTGCCAAGTCCCTCCATAAACCAATCGTGGCACGACTCAACTGATTGTAACATTTGGATGCTGCCCCTACAAGGCTGTCTTGGAAACAATGTATCAAGAGTTGGTCGTTGCTAACATATCCCGCCATTCATCTGTAGAACATAGTGATGTGAGCTTCTGGGCAACTTGTCCCATTGTACTTTTCGAACTCCGGCATCTTAAACTTATGAGGGAGCACCAAGTCTGAAACTAAGCTCAGCTCTTTGGCATCATTGCCTCGATAACTTTCAGCAACCTCCATTGCCTTGAACTTCTCCTTGAGCCACTTGCATCTTTCCTTTAACTGTTTCGGTAACTCCTCCTTCACTCTTTCCTTCTCAACTACTTCATCAAAGTCTGGAATGACAGAGTGAATAAGATTATTTTCGAGGTTAGATCCCGGTCCAGCTTGAAAGCTCGAAACACCAGCCCGAAACTGCTGCGACATAATGGTGACAGTAGATTTGTGCGGGTATTCAGCTTGAGTTCGCACATATGGAGGGGTGAAACCTGGAGGATAGAGAGGTTCATCACCATTTCCCTCATCGACATTTTCCATGGGGCCCTTTCCTTTATCACTTCCCCTAGTTATCAATTGGGTTAACTTTGCCACTATATCTTCTTGGGATTCTTGCATCTTCTCAGACATCTCTTGTTTCATCTTATCTAACTGCTCCTGCACTTGTAGCTGAAGTCGGTCTTGCATCTCCTTCTGACACTGTTCGAGTTTTTTCAATCTCTGATCCATATCTTTTGTTTTTGCTCGAGTGCCGTATCGATGTTGGCTTGGTTGGTTGGTTTCCAGGTTAACTGAGCAGTGATTTTGACTTATTAGGATTAAATAAAAATCTTTAATACATATAATGCGGTGCTAATGCATATGATACGATGCATGAGATGAATGCAAAAAAAGGCGTTAATTATAATTCAATTCCATTCAGAAAACTTTACTAGAGAATTTTTTTTACATAAAATGGCTATAAATAAGGCTTTGCCCTAACACTTAGAACTTTAATCTCCCTAAGTAATGGTGCCAACTTCTGCCCCTGATCTGATTCTGATTCGTACTTCACACTTAGTATATCAGCTTGTATTGCTAAAGTCTGCAGGTGCTCAACTACCCCTTGAATCTGTACCACAGCTTCTTCCATAATGTGATCCCTTCTTGCAACTTGATCCTGGAGATAGTGAAGTTGTTCACTTTGATGATCTTCATTTGCTTCCAGATGTTCAATCCTGGCTTCACAGTTCTGTAATGCCATCTCTAATCCTTCTACTGTTCTCTTCATCTGCTCGATCCTGCTCAAGCTTGCTTGCAACTCCATCACAACATTGCGATTTCGATATTGATGAATAGTTTCCTCTAGTTCGGCCATCCTAGCTTTTAATTCATCATTTTTATTCTGGCTTTCTGACAAACTCCTCTCAAAGGACTTATTTTGCTTTTGAGCCTCCTGAAATCTCTTTTTCCACCTATCAGCCTTGACCTTTTCTTCTTGAACTTCTTGACGCCACTGCTCTGAGGTTTTTCCCAACCCAGCAGTTCTCACTAACATACGTAGTCTCTTATAATCCGTCTTCAAGCTATTCAAATCTTTATCGGCTTTGCGTTTTTCTTTTCTCAAGCCTTCGGTTTCCAGCTTCTGAACATCCATGTCCAACTTTAAATTCATCTTCTCCTCTTCTATTTGCTCTATCTTCCTTTCAAGCTCTGAGTTTCTTCTTTCAAAATCCTGCTTTATAATTTCTAGCTCAGAAGGGACCATATGTACATGCTTTTCTACTAATTGATTGTCTCCTTGACCTGGTGCAGGTATATTATCATTGACCCTCCTACCTAGCCACTTGATATATTCAGAAGTCGTCGATGGACCTACTACCAATCTCTTCATTCGTCGAGTCTGCCTCCAAGCATTTGTCATTTCTCGAATCTTCTTCTTGTAACCATCATACTTATACGAGAATTCACTTTGAGCTAATCCTTGGGTTGTAGGTACGAACTGCCTCAATCTATACTGTCTCAATACTAGTAATGGTGCATAGCTGATAGCTCCCCAAATCCCAAGTAAAGGGACCCAATCGAAATCTCCACACCTATACAAGATCTCATCTGGCAGCATCCAAGGAGCTCTCTACTCGATGTTCTCCTCTTGAAGATTCTGAAGAATTACAATCCATCTTTCTTCTAAAACACCATCTTGCCTCGATATCGCCATTATTTCTTTCAAAGGCGAATAAGTTTCAGAAAAAAACTCGATAGGAAAATTTATCAGCCTTCCAGAAGTGACTGTGAAACCATGCCAAGAGAAGCTGCGCACATCCAACGAATCTTCATTCACCTACTCTTCGGTATTCGTTCAATGACCTAAAAGTTTTTGCTAAAATTACTGGAACCGGTGTGACTCCTTTACCAAGTCGATCGAAAAGATCAGTGACTGCTTCATCAATATGTCCCAAGGCTTTGGGAAAGATAACTAAATCGTAAATACCCAAGGCAAAGACATCAACCCTCTTCCTCGTATCCAGATGTACTAGAATTAAATCCTTCAAGCTCTTCCAAGGAATGCATTTACTATCTCCCTTTTGTTTGATTCGTGCTGCGACCCATTACTCACTCATCCCCGTAATATTCATCAATTTCTTCAAAAAGGTTGGAACATTAGCAGCTCTCGAGTAGGCTTTATCTACTTGGATCTTCGAACAACGAAGCAAGGCCGTATATTCCTCCACCGTAGGCACTAAGTCAACTTTTCCAAAGGTAAAGCAACTATAAGCAGGATTCCAAAATTGGGCTAAGGCACGAAATAAGTGCTTATCCACCTTTAAGTCGAGCAAGTAAGGTATGTCTCCATAGCTAGAGTAGAAGAGCTGTTTAACCTCATCAGTCCACCTTTCCCAAATTTCCTTTAGTTCATGTAGGCTATTCTGGGTCACGCTAACACGAGTGAAGTCCCACAACTCTGACACATATCCTTCGGCCAAACTATCACCTTTCTCTTGCTGTGTTGTCTCTGACCAAGTTTGGACAGCCGCATTATCTTCCACTTTATCAAGAAACCCTTTTTCCATGATAAGCTTTCTATCTAGCAACCGAATATGAACTAACGCCCTTTTAGGATGAAATGCTATGCAATCATGATGTCATGCAATCAAAACGAAAGAAACCCAAGTCAGTATCACATATAGAGATATAATCCAATACAAACATGAAATAGCAAGAAACACTTAATCTAGAATCCACTAGGGTTTTGGGATAGTTCTACCTAGGTCAAGTTCCTAAAGCTCACTATATGAGGTTTAGTTTCTAGAGTAAGGGTACCCGAACCAGCAGATTCCTCAATCCTCACCCATTATAGGCTCATATGGATCGAGTTCAGTTCAGGGGGATACATTTCCCTATGGCTGCACGGAGATGAAAATCTCACGAAGACATAGGTACGGATGTATCTCGAAAGCGGTCCACTACCCTGCACGGAGGTGAAAACCTCACGAAGGACTAGTTTCTCGCTCCCACTTAAAGGGTCAAATGCAAAATGCAAATGCAAAGTTGCCAACATATCATGATGAAAAATCAATGAGTGCGTAGGGAACTCATGAATTTTTTAAAAATTTTGATTTTCGACACAAAGACAAATATAATTAGTTTATGGCTCGACTCTCTCAAGCGTCCCCAGCGGAGTCGCCAAGCTGTCGAAACCGTTTTTTGAAAAACAAAAATTTAGTTGTCGACTTTAAAAATAAAATTAGAGTTGTCGCTGATCCTTTATTAAGGTGTGATCGGCTCACCTTAAAAATTATTTTGGTCTACGAATTTTGAGAAAATGAGTTCGGGAGTCAATTACGTACGAGGAAGGGTTAGCACCCTCGTAACGCCCAAAATCGGTACCAAATTGACTATTTGATGTCTTGGTGTCGAAAGTTAAAAAAGATTTTAAAATAAGCTTGAATGATGAAATTTGAAAAAGGATAATAAATTGTTCAAGTCATGTAAAGAAACCGAGTCCCAATACATTAGGGTACAATTCCTCATAATCCCCGAACTTTGAATATCACTTTTATTTTATGCAAAAATCTTCATTTCGAGAAAGTAACAGGCCACACCCAATACGTTAGGGCACAACAAGTTAAGTTCCCAAAAATGATTTTTATGCTCATGCATTTTGAATAAAGAATATTCTCGGTCATTTAAGATTGACAAAGAAAATCAGAACCCAATACGTTAGGGCTCAATTTTCCACGAAAATCCCAAACTTCAAATAATGATTTTATTCAAAAAAACCTTTAAATCAAGAAAATAACTTTGATGAATGGTTAAAACCAAAATGTATTTTTAAAAGGGTACGTTAAAAAAGTTAATGTACAATATGGTACAGATACTTTAATTCACAACATATACGAATAAATATTTGCAAATATATATATACAAATATAACATTACAATAAAGTTGCAAACATATGTATACATATATCAAAAACACTTATACAAGTATACATGCAAATAGAAGAAATGAAATATATCCAATAAAACAAACAAGAAACATGTATAAAAATAAAATAAAAGTATAAAACAAAATGCATATGTATATATTTTCAAAATAAAGGAAAAATATATAAAAATAAGAAAATAAAATAAGGATATAAGGAAAACGTATGTATAAATATATGCATGTATATATTATATAAAACAAATTGCATGTTTATGGTATTTTACGAAAACATTTTTGAAAATTAAATTCACAAAATATATGTTTTGTAAAAATATGAAAGAAAAAAAGAAAATTATATATATAAAATGCGCATGTATAGAAAACCAATATATGTATAGATATATATATATATTATATAAACGTGTGTAAATGTATAAGAATAATAGAAAAACTAAAAAAAATTACTAATGAAGGATTAAATCAAAAAGAATCTTAAGGGCCGAATTTAAAATAAAATTTTAAAAAAGGGGTCACTTGAATGCGCGCGTAACAGTGGAGGACCAAAAAGGAAATATGCCCATTGATCCCACGGCACCGTTTCGACGCAATCTGCAGTCCTGGTTGATGGACCAAATTGAAACAGACGCGAAATTTTGTGGCAAAATTGGAAACGTGCGAAATACTGCATTTAAAATCAAAATAAAAGAGGAAGGACCGGATGCGCAAATATCCCATATGACGTCAGAACGCGCGGATCCTCCCCTCCGGGTCGGGTCACCGCGCGGGTCTGGCCATTCAAAACGGCGTCGTTTTGATCTGTTATTTAAAACAGATTTTTCTTTCTAAAACCATTTTAACAAAATGAAAATAAATAAATAAATAAATCCCCCCTTTTGCTCTACTAGGGTTTCACCCCTAGCGTCCTCGCGCCGCCGCTCGCCTGGCCAGCGCTTCGATCGCGACGGAGGTGGCCACCGATCCGGCATTCTCAACGAATGGGGTAAGATCCTTTCCCTTGCTTTTATTTCTAAAAACGCAAAAAGAAAAGAGAAATATAAAACAATGAATGGAACCCGATTCACCTTTTTAAAACTTTGTATTTTCAATATTTTCTTTTGTATTTCTGTATCCACTCTCTGTTATCCCCTTTACAAAATAACGGTGGCTTTATATAGCCCAAAAACTATTTGTTGCTTTTTATTTTACACTATATTTTCATGGATGGACTCTCTCGAGTCCGTGTTTGCAGGCGAGAGTGGATCAAATGGCACGCGTGGAGAGGTCAGCCCCGAGACGTGCGGCACTTGGAGAGGTCAACAAGGCGGGGAGGGCGGCGCTTGTCGCCACTTGTTTTAGGTGTATTGGGCTAGGGTTTAGGTTGGTTAGTGTATTGGGTCTTGTTCATTAGCTTGGGCCTGAGTGTTATAACGTGAAATGGGTTTTAGATTGAGCCTGGGCCGATTGGGCCCTATTACAACAGTAATAGTTTCCACTTTCCAGTAATAGTTTCTAGTGTTCCTTTACTTTGCTACCATATTTCCATATTTGGGTTACAGGTTGAATCTTCATGTAGCTTGGGCGTTTTCTTTTATCAATCTTGACATACCATTTTAGAGCCCATATTCCACTATATTGGCTTTAATTGTTGTAATAATTTTATCCATAGAATTGCAATTATAGATAATATGCTATACTATTTTCTCCTTAATTACGAAAAAAATAAATATCAAATTGATTTTCCTTTTTGTACAGGCTACAGTTTGAGGTTATTTACTTAAGCAATTTTATCCCACATTAGTCAATGTTTGAGTTTGTTCTTCAAATAAGTTATCTTATTTTATTTTTTGTTCATTATATACAAAGAAAATATAATTTGATATTTAATATAAATTTAATAACAATTAATTTTAAGTAATGGGCTGGGCCGAGTCGGGCCTGGGCCTTGTACTTTTTCCCCGGGCCGAGCCTAGACAAAACTTCAGGCCCATATTTCGGGCCAGGCCGGGCCCGGATCTAGGACACGGGCAAAATTTTTTCTGGGCCCGACCCGAACCCGGCCCGGCCCATGAGCACCTCTAATCCAACATCATATGATAATTTCTTAATTTTATATGATCCAATATCCTAAAATTAGGTATAATGATTTATTTTTTCGTTCTTTATTTAATTTTTGTTATTTTAAATTTGTATTATTTATCAAATCACCTCAACGAATAAAAATGTAATGTCAATTAATTTTACTGATGTGACATACATGTGAATTGTCACTTGAATGCCACATAAGTACTTAATTAATTTTAAAATGATTTTAAAAATTTTAAAATAAAATTATATAAATGTTTTTCTATGTTTTGGAAATTTTAAGAAATAATTAATTGCTAGGTGAATGTCATATTAACAAAGTTAAAAGGTGTTAATTTTTCATTCATTTTAGGGTGATTTGACAAATAATAAAAATTCAAGGGTTAAAAGATAAGGAAAATTAAATTAAAGGCTAATTTTTTATAAAATTGAGGGTTAAATAAATCATTATGCCCATGATATAATGACGATGACTTGAAATTAAATAATGTCTATGAAACCGTGTAGTTTTCTTGGTTTTGTATATATTCTTTGGAAATTATTCGCTTATGCTCTTTTGGATATGTAGTAAAGTTAATTTTGGTGAAACTAAAAGTAATAATTATGATGAGATTAGTTAATATAGCGGTAAGATTAAAATTAATAATGTGATATATGTTTGGATTCAAACAAAA
Organism: Gossypium raimondii; assembly: GCF_025698545.1. Classification (NCBI taxonomy): domain Eukaryota; kingdom Viridiplantae; phylum Streptophyta; class Magnoliopsida; order Malvales; family Malvaceae; genus Gossypium; species Gossypium raimondii. The sequence continues at coordinate 54,177,277 of NC_068569.1, read as the reverse complement.
TAATAACCATGATGTAAAATGGAAAATGATTATTGATGTCATTAAGTTACAACTTATGTGCCAACAACCTCTTGACTTAGTGGCAAGAATACTATGTTATAGGCATGAGAGTTTAGGTACAATCCCAAGTAATCTTATACTCCACTTCCAATTTTATTAAAAAAAACTTATGTATATGTAAAATAAATAATTAAGAAAAAAAATTAAAATAAAATATGTTAAATTATTTTTTTGAAAGGTAAATTCATTAATTTATTCAATGAATGGAACCATACAATTCAGAGAAAAAAGATAACAAACACTCATCGCAGATGGTGAAGGACAAGCGCCATCAACACAACAAAGGCTTTAGCCTTAGCATCAATAGAACATTATGACACATTGACAATTGGCTTAATCACAACTCAAGCACGACATATCTGGAGTGATTGCAAGGACTTAATATGATAATGAAATCAACCTCGGATGGTCCAAAGTGGCGAGCAAAAATCGACAAAAGAATCGAGTATTCACCAAACTAGAGAGGACGACAACAAAATTTGTAACACCCCTAACCTGGCCCAAACGTTATGGCCGAATCTGGGTGTGTTACGAAGAAGGGTTTTAAAACTATATCTCTTAAGCTAAATCGTATCGTGTTATTAGTTTACCAATTGCAGTTTTAATAACCGGAAAAACTTGGATTTAAGATCTTATTTGAAACCATTTTAAGTTATCAAGAATTTGCAACAGAAGTTTGAAAAATGTTAATTCGAAACCAAGCTCGTGTTTCCAAAAACCATTTGTTAAAACCATATGTTTGCGTAAAGTGTTTTTGTTAACATTGTGGAAAAGAAAGAAAAATAAAATCCAAATCCAAAAGTTAAAACCATACAGTTCAGAAAGTCCCAAAAATTACAACTCTCACGAAAACCAGATTTTGAAACAAAACTGATAACATTAAATAAAAATAGTTCTCAACCGAGTGGTCACCGTTGAGTCTCCGTCGCATCGACCCACCTAAGTCTGTGGATTACCTAAACAGAACAGACAAACAAATGTGAGTTTTCATAAACTCAGTGTGTAACCTAACAGAAATAGTCATGCAACACACACAGAATTTCATATACAGTCAGATACAGATTCAGACCTAAGTCCATAACAAATACAGATTCCCGAATCAGATAATCAAAACAGATATATATAATCCTATCCCCTCCTCTATACACCATCTCTGTCTATCCCATCACACCATGTGGGGTTAAAAACACCTACTCATCCCTACACACCATATAGTGTCGATGCGACACATAACAGATAATATGCAGTTAAGCTACCAGAATGTAGGCGAAAGGTCGCCGTATAGATTACTTCCTACACATATGCAAATCCCACCCCAAACATAGATACATAATACCAAATTAACGGATTTAACATGCTTAACATGCTCGTATAAAAATAACATATATATATACTCAAACAGAACAGTCAGACATACATATTAGAGTCCCACTCAGATCAGACTATCAGAATACCATATCACATGAATTAGGGTTGGTTGGCCCTTACCATCCCTATGGTAGGCCCACAGTCGATCGAAACGACCCGTGCGACCCTAGGGAAAATTTCAGAATCCTGGGCCACACGCCCAATCTAGTCTAGCCCGTGTGGCTTACACAACCACACTTACACCATCACACGGTCGTGTCCCGCACACGGCCACACCTACGACATTCACATGATCGTGTTTAGGGTACACACCTAGTACGATTTTGTTGTGAAAACACTCCCGAGACAACTAGAACCTAAAATTGACATAACAAGCTCTCAAAATCAGTCTAAATCCTCAATTAAACTGAACTAACAAATTTGACAATGGTGAAATTCAAGTTTTCAACACTTACCCGATTCCTCGAACGATTCCAACTATAATTCCGTAAGAGAAGAACCACGTTCATCACGATTCACTGCAGTCAAACCCATACAATCAAACTAACAAAAAGCAAAACCGACTTAAATAAACTTTAACCAAAGCCCTCAATCTAAGAAGAAACTCACCACTTTCCCTTACCTAAACGTAAAAAGCAATCAGAGATTCGTATTATCGCAATTTTGGAAGGGAGATTTTGACAAAAATAAGGGAAAAGAAAAAAGATTTTTGGTGGGGAAAGAAAAGTATAACATCAGAAACTAGAAGAGGGAGAAATTTTTGGGAAAATAGAATAAAAGAAAATAGAAAGATTAAGTCAAATCCCACTACATCCACATCCCTTAACCACTCAACTAACTCAAAATCCCACTACCACCAAACCACTATCAACCGCCACCGCCAAAAATTATCACCCACGCTCGCGCGTGAATTCAAACACAGGACCTCCAACAAACTAAGTCCTTACCACTCGAACCAGCAGGCTCATTCTAATATGAGTTTGCAAACAATATAATATAAGCCCACCCAACAAGGATAATGCTTGGATCAAAAATAACAAAATTTGCCAAAAGGGGGACTTGAACCCAAGACCTCATACACACACCTATAACACTCAACCACTGAAGCAGATACATATTTGTGTCAGATTTCACAAAAATAGAAATAAATTATTCAGGGTGTTACAACTCTACTCCCTAAAAGAAATTTCAACCTCAAAATTTACCTAATCCGAACAGATAAAGATACTACAAACTTATCAAGTCCTTATGTTCCCACATGGCTTCCTCAGTGCCATGATTCCGCCACAGAACATTTACCAATGGAATAGAATTCCTCCTCATAACCTTAATATCTCGTTCCAAAATCTGAACTATCTCCTCCTCAAACGTCAAATTCGGTCTAACATCGATCTCCTTAATAAAGACAATGTGAGATGGATCAGACTGATACTGCCTCAACATTGAGACGTAAAACACATCATGGATACAGTCCAACTTTGGATGTAGCTCTAACTAATAAGCGACTGGTCTCACACGCTTCAGAATCCCATACAACCCAATAAATCTAGGGCTCAACTTACCCTTACGATCGAACCGTAGAATCTTCTTCCATAGAGATGCCTTAAGAAATACAAAGTCACCCATAGAGTATTCGATATCCCTCCTTTTTAGATCCGCATAGGACTTTTGTCTATCAGAAGGCACCTTCAAACGATCCCAAATCAGTCTAACCTTATCTTCAATCTTGGAAACCAACTCAGGACCCAAAATCCATCATTCACTCGACTCAGTCCAACATAGTGTAGTATGACACTTACGGCTATATAAAGCCTCGTAAGGTGTCATCTGAATGCTAAACTGGAAACTATTGTTGTAGGTGAACTTAGCTAACAACAGAAAATCCTCTCAGTTACCTCATAAATCAATCACAAAGCTCCGAAGCATATCCTCCAGTATCTAAATCACCTTTTCAGACAACCATCAGTCTGAGGATGGAACACAGTACTGAAATCCAATCTCGAACCCATAGCTTCATGTAATTTCTTCAAGAACTGAAAAGTGAAGCGATGATCCCTATCAGATATTATCAAAATCAAAACCCCATGTAGCCTCTCAACCTCAGAAATATAAAGCTTCGCTAACTTTTGCGAACTTTGTCAATTGATCCACGATAACCCAAACAGAATCCTTCTTATTGGGTGTCAAGGGCAACCTACTAACAAAGTCTATTGTCACTTGCTCCTATTTCCATAATGGAATCTTAACAGGTTGAAGCAAACCCGAAGGCAATTGGTGCTCAACCTTAACTTGCTGGCACATTAAATAATAAGCAACAAAATCTGTTACCTCACATTTCAATCCCGGCCACCAGTACAGCTTACGAAGATCCTGATGTATTTTATTATCACCGGGATATCTAGCATAATGGCTACTATGCGCTTCCCTCAGAATCGACTGTCTCAGATCAGAATCGTTCGGTATACAAACCCGTCCTCGAAAACATAGAACTTTATATTATTCAGTCCAAAATCAAAAGTACTGTCACTCTCAACCTAACAAAACCGCTCATCCCCTAAATTCTTTTTCTGGATCTTCCCAATCCAAGTTGGCTTAACTTGCAACTCGGCTAACAGACCCCCATCATTGAACAAACTAAGACAAGCGAACATCGCTCTCAAACCAGTCATCGCTCTCTGACTGAGAGTATCAGCCACCACATTGGCCTTATCGGGATGATACTCTATCTTGCAGTCATAATCTTTGAGTAGCTCAATCCATCGACGCTATTTAAGATTCAATTCTTTTTTAGTAAGGAAGTACATGAGACTCTTGTGATCGGTGTAGATAATACATCTCTCACCATACAAATAGTGCCTCTAGATCTTTAACATAAATATCACCGTAGCTAACTCGAGATCATGCATCGGATAATTTCTCTCATGTGACTTAAGCTGCCGGGACGCGTAAGCCACCACCTTAGACTAACATGTGACGCATCACTATACATTACAAACTCCTTACCAAATTCAAGTTGTATTAGAACAGGAGAGAACAGACTTGAGCTTCTCGAAGCTCGACTGTTGTGCATTAGTCCAGATGAAAGGAACATTCTTGCATAGAAGTTTAGTCAAAGGAGCTGTAATTAGTGAGAACCCCTAAAAAACCTCCGATAATAACCCGCAAGACCCAAAAAAACTGTGGATCTCAGAGATATTCTTAGGCTGTTTTCACTTAAGCATAGCCTCAATCATTCTAGGATCAACTCAGATACCCTCAGCAGAAATCATGTGCCCTAAAAAAGTTACTTCTCGCAACCAGAACTCACATTAACTCAACTTAGCGTAGAGCTATTTCTTTCAGAGTATCTGTAGCATTACTCTAAGATGCTCATCATGCTCATCCTCAGTCTTAGAGTACACCAGAATATCATCAATGAAGACTACGATAAACTAATCCAAATACAATTAAAAACTCAGTTCATCAGATCCATAAATGCAATCGGAGCATTCATCAAACCAAAGGGCATAACTAAGAACTCGTAATGCCCATAACGAGTCCTAAATGTCATGTTATGACTATCAGCTTTCTTAACCCTAAACTAATGATACCCAGAATAGAGATCTATTTTTGAGAATACCACAGCCCTACAAAACCAATCAAACAGGTCATCGATCCTCGGAAGTGGGTACTTATTCTTCATAGTCGGTTTATTCAACTGCCGGTAGTCGATGCACATCCTCATGGTACCATCCTTTTTCTTCACAAACAGAACCGGTGCCCCCATAGAGACAAACTAGGATGGATGAAACCACGATCCAGAAGCTCTTGAAGTTGAGCCTTAAGCTTTGTTAGCTCTTTTGGTGCCATACGGTATGGAGCGATAGACATCGGAGATATACCCGGTAGAAGCTCAATGTCAAACTTAACTTCTCGATTTAGAGGTAAACCTGGTAACTCTTCAGGAAAAGTATCTAAAAATCCCCTCACTGTTTTAATATCCCCAATAGAAGAGTCCCCAAAAACTGAAACACTGACATAGGCTAAATACGTCTCACACTTTTTCTGAACCAATTTCTCAACCGCTAGAGCAGAGATCATATTAGATAGGTAATCTCGACCCTCACTAATTACATCCGTTTCCTTATCATCCTCGGTCCTCAGAATGACCCTTTTAGTCATGCAGTCCAAACTAAATCGGTGCTCAACTAACCAATCTATCCCCAAAATTAAGTTAAACTCCCCAAACAGTAGCTCTATCAGATTTGCCGGAAACACAACTCCTTATACTTCCAATGAAACATTCCTATAAAGTCTATTTACCCTAACAGACTGTCTCAATAGAGTCAGTACAGTAATCTCTCCAGAAGTACACTCAACAAAAATCCTTAAGTTCTCGGAAACAGAACTAGCTACAAAGGACTGTGTAGAACCTATGTCTATCAAAACAATATATGAAGCATCAAAAATTAAAAACGTACGCGTGATCATATCAAGGGCAACGTTGTCCTCTTGGCATCGAGCAACATAAACTAGTGCAGGCTGCCTCACCTCAGTCTGATTAGTAATTTTTCCTAGTGCTCTCTGACCTTAGCCCATACCATTACCACTCCTAGCCGGTCTACGGTCCTTAGGTGGTTGTTTTACTGCCCTCTGAGGCTAAACAAAGTCCAGTCCTAAAGCTTGCATCTAATTAGCATGATATGGACACTCTTTAATTTGGTGCTCCAAAGACCTACACCGCAGACAAGCTCTTAATCTCCTCTAACACTCACCCGAATGGTGTCTACCACAGTCACCACAAGGCTGAATCTTAGTAGGAGCAATTGGAACTCCCACTCTAACAGGCCCATCAGGTCTGGCCCATTTCTTAGGCCTCTAAACAGAACTAGAGGGCTCTGAATCCCTCTTATTCATGCCTCTCTCTTGGTCTTTATTCTGGCACTCCACGCGCTTAACCTTCTCAACGATCTTTGCCTTATCTACCAAAATAACAAACTCACACTCTCTCTGCAGAGTAATCAGAGCGCTTAAATTATCCCTCAAATCGTCTTCAAAATGAACACATTTCTCACACTCGAATGCTACTATGCCTCGAACGTAGCGGCTCAATCTTAGAAACTCAACCTAACACTCAGTCACAAACTTATCACCTTAAGTAAAATTCATGAATTCACGCCTACGAGCGTCCACATAACTCGTACCCATATATTTTCCCTAAAAAAAAGTCTTAAAGTAGTCCTAGTTCAAACAATCCAGTTGAGTACCCTCCTCAACCGACAACTATCACTGATATACCTCATCGCGAAGCAAAAAAATTGCACCCTTCAATTTCTGCTTAAGAGTGCAGTCAACGTTGTTCATAATCCTCTTGGTATCCTCCAACCAATACTCAGCCACAATAGGGATAAATTTAGTGACGCCCCTAAACAATTTAGCTCTATTGGACCGGAGTCGTTCAATTATTGACCCATGGCTTCCAAATCCAAAATGGGGTCCAAAAACCCTCTTCAACACTCTCAACATGGCTTGCGACAGTGCGTCGTCCCTAGCTGAGCTGCTTTGAGACCCAGCCTCAGTAGCAGGTGAAATCGGTGTCTCACTCATATCCAAATTTGGCATATTGCCTAAAAAGAAAGACTCAGCTCGAGCCCCCTACGGTGCCCACCGCGCCCATGAATACCACGATTGCGAGTTCCACGAGTGCTCATCGTATTTTCAGTTTTATCTACATTATAAAATTTTATTCATTTGTTCTAGTGTTTATTAGCAGATATTTTATGCTCAAGTTATCAAAGGTACTTACAGGATCGACGCCGAAGACTCAGTGTACGATATACTTACTCAAATTGATCCAAATTATTTGAAAACTAGTTTTTTTTCAAAGCATAATTTTGGAACCCAAAATTTACAGCTTGAGTTTTGTAACCTGGCTCTGATATCACTAAATGTAACACACCTAACTCAGCTTAGATGTTATGGCTGAATCTAGGCATGTTACAAAGAAAGGTTTTAAAATTATATTTCTTAAGCTAAATCGTATCGTTTTATTAGTTTACCAATCAGAGTCTTAATATTAAAAAAAATTGGGTTTAAAAATATAATTTCAAACCATTTTAAGTTATCAAGAATTTTGCAACGAAAGTTTGAAAAACATTGAATTCGAAACCAAGCTCGTGTTTTCAAAAACCATTTATTTACGTAAAGTGTTTTTGTCAACGTTGCGAAAAAGAAAGCAAAACAAAATCCAAATCCAAAAGTTAAAACCATACAGTCCAGAGAGTCCCAAATATTACAACTCTCAAAGAAATCAGATTTTTAAAAAAAATCGATAACACTAAATAAAAACAGTTCTTTGTCGAGAGGTCACCGTTGAGTCTCCGTCGCACCTACCCGCTTAAGCCTATGGATTACCTGAACAGAACAGACAAAAATAGATGTGAGTTTTCATAAACTCAATGTGTAACCTAACAGAAATAGTCATGCAACATACATAGAATTTGATATACAGTCAGATATAGATTCGGACTTAAGTACATAACAGATATAGATTCCCGAATAAGATAATTAGAGCAGATATATAGAATCTACCCCCTCCTCTACACACCATCTCCTTCCATCATATCACAACATATGGGGTTAAAAACACCCACCCATCCTTACACACCATATAGCATCGATGTGATACATAACAAATAATATTAAGTTAAGCTGTCAGAATGTAGGCGAAAGGTCGTCGTACAGATCACTTCCTCCACATATGCAAATCCCACCCCAAACACAGATACATAATACAGAATTAACATGCTTAACATGCTCGTATATAGATAACATATATATTCAAACAGAACAGTCAGACATACATATCAGAGTCCCATTAAGATCAGACTATCAGAATATCAGGTCACGTGAATTAGGGTTTGGTTGACCCTTACTGTCCCTACGGTAGACCCATAGTCGATCGGAACGACCCGTGCGACCCTAGGGAAAATTTTAAAATCATGGGCCCACATACTCGTGTGGCCCACACACCCAATCTAGTTTAGCTCGTGTGGCTCACACCGTCACATGGTCATGTCTCGTGCACGACCACACCTACGACATTTACATGACCGTGTCTTGTACACGGCCAACCACATGGTCGGGCACATGCTCGTGTGGCGTCGATAATACCCTTTTTTAGCTTTCATCGAACCTTAATTTTTCGTGTTTAGGATACACACCTGGTACGATTTTGATGTGAAAACACTCCCGAGACCACTAGAACCTAAAATTGACATAACAAGCTTTCAAAATCAGTCTAATTCCTTAATTAAATCGAACTAACGAAATCAACAATAGTGAAATTCAAGTTTTCAAGACTTACCCGATTCCCCGAACAATTTCGACTATAATTCTGTAAGAGAAGAACCACGTTCCTCGCACTGTAGTCAAACCCATAAAATCAAACTAACAAAAAACAAAACTAACTTAAATAAACTTTAACCAAAGCCCTCAATCTAAGAAGAAACTCACCACTTTCCTTTACCTAAACATACAAAGTAATCAGAGATCCGTATTATCGCAATTTTAGAAGGGAGATTTTGACAAAAATAAGGGAAGAGAAAAAAGATTTTTGGTGGGGAAAGAAAAGTATAACATCAGAAACTAGAAGAGGGAGAAATTTTTGGGAACATAGAATAAATTAAAATAAAAAGATTAAGTCAAATCCCTTAACCATCCAACTAATTAAGAATCCCACTACCAACAAACCACTATCAACCGCCGTCGCCAAAAATTATCACTCACGCTCGCACATTAATTCGAACACAGGACCTCCAACAAATTAACTCCTTACCACTCGAACCAGCAGGCTCATTCTAATATGAGTTTACAAACAATATAATATAAGACCACCCGACAGGGATAAGTTTTGAAAGCATTTAAATTTACATTTCAAATGAACCTGGACAAGATTTTTTCTAGATTCATTTTTAATGTGTAAAATAATAATTTCTTTATAATTTCTAGGATTTTTATATTTTTAAAACTTAGATTATTTTTATAATTATCTTTAATTATTTATATTTTTACCATTGAAATAATTTTAATAATTTTAATTTTTTACTATATTTCAAATTTATATCTCGAATGAATCGGACAAATTTTGTTCAAGTTCAAATTTATTTGGACAACTATTTATTCAGTTTATTCGGATGTATTGATAACTTTAATAATTAAAATTAAAATTAAAATTTTGATAAATTCAAATAATAAAATTAAAATATTTATTTAATAATTAAATAAACAATAAATAATTTGTAGTTGGTGTTCTAAATTAGAAAGAAGAAGTGAAAGGAAATACATATGCTGTCAAAAGATTACATCAACATTTGTCCACTAGATACACTATTGTGGCCATTAAATGACGTACCATAAAAAATAAAAAGAAAAGAACAAACAACTCAAAACCGATTTATATATATTATTTGTATTCTTTTGACTTAAAAGCATAATTGAAGCTAAAACTAAAAATATTGCAATGATTTTATAATGTTATTGATAAATATAATCTTTTAGGAAATTTTATATCTCATAAATATAATATATATAACTCTTCAGGATAATTTAATTATCAATTGCCGAGAAGTTTTTGCAATCAATTCTATTAAAAATATTATTATTTAATAGGAGGAGACTTTTATTCTTTTATATTTATGTTTTTATTTTTTTAAATAAAATTACAATTTGCAATTATAAGTAATATATCGACATTCTCTCACATGTATCTCGCACGGAAACCACAAATTTAAAACATAAATGTATGTCTAAAATAACATATAATAGATAATGAAACTTATGGTTTGAAACTAATTAATAATAATGCATTAAATATGTACGTTATTAGAATAAGAAAATTAGATTAATTTTCGTATCAAGTTGTTGTCATCAATCTTGAGTCCTTGTCGAGTTAACTTGTGGTAGAAATTCATCTATATTATTATTTAAATTCTTGACTAAGTTGGTGTCATGAGTAAACCGGACACCAACTTGGTTAGGAAGTTATGAGAATACCCTTTTGTAATTAAAATAAGTAATGTTATTCGAGGCTAGTTTAGTCTTTTAACTTTAAAAACATTAAGAATAAGTATATGGTAGGATTCGAACCCACATCAATTGTATTAATAAAACTTTTAATTTACCACTCAATTAAAATTTTATTTTAATATTTTATACACTTTAGTTTTATTATGCACACTCTATTACCTTCATAAGTTGTATATCTATACATACTATTATTTAAACTCCATACTGAGTTGGTGTCACTCTCAATTGGGTCACCAACTTGGTTAAAAAATTACAAGAATGCCCTTCTTTTATTAAAATAAGTAATATTATTTGAGAGTATTTTAGTTTTGTCACATAAAACAAGGAATAAAAATATACATACGGTGAGATTTGAACCTAGGCAAATTTTGCATTAGTAAAACCTTTAATTTACCACCCAACTAAAGCTTTATTTTAATATTTCTTATACATTTTAATTTACTATTTATTTAAAACACATATGTGTGTTTTAAAGTAACATACAATAAACAATGAAAGGTATAGTTTGAAACTAATTAATCATAATAACTGCAACACCCCAAATTCGGTTTGAAAGTTTAAGCCAAACTTGGAGGAGTTACACCAACGCATTGAAAACTGGTTTCTTTTCGGGATTTTAATTTTGAAAATCAAAAATTTGTTTTTGTCGATTTACGTGATTTTGTAGTTTCATGTTAGAAATTGACTGATACTACAAAATGACATTATCACAGAAATGTTTTGCCGAACCATGACGTCTTGTAACTTGGGTAGTCGTGATATATTGCTAAGTGTTACTCACTATGTAATGACATAGTTTCCAATGGTGTTGGGAAATCCAATTTCTGGACATCATTTTCATAAATTGAGTCCATAAATAGTAAACAGGGGTTTTTGTGGAATAATTATGTTGATATAGCAAAATTTAGTTAAGTAATTTTGCAGAAAATGTGGTTAGTTAAGGCTTGAAGACTAAATTGTAAAAAAAAGTACTATAGATTTTAATTAAAAAAGACTTGGAGACTTAAATAGAGATTATCCAAAGGATCAAATGGTAAATAAAAAAATAAAATAGATGATAATGGGATTGGATGGTGGATGCCATTAGATAAGTTAATTAAATATTAGAGTTTAATTAATTAAGACTAAACTAACTAATTATGTTTAATTAGGATTTTTTACAAAATAATATTAAAAATAGTTAATTACAAGAATGAGTTTGAGGAAATTACTTACAAAAATAAGTTGTTTGCTACAGTACAAACTGGTATCTACAACACCACCAAAAAATTAGGTCAATCATCATTCAATCATTACATTTTTTTTAAAAAGAAATTTGATTGGTTTCATCACTATATTAAGCCACACCAATTTATATATTTTTTAAAAATACTCATATTTTCACATATGTAAACGGTGAGAGAAAAAATAAAAAAAATTCTGAATGCCACCAATGTCTCAAACGTCACCCTTTCAATTTTTTTTTTTAAATGTCTGACATCATACGGTGCCATTTACGTACATGATTTTTTACATTTACTAGTGGGGGATAACGCTCCCTTTCCTGCCTTCAAAGATTTGCTAAGAGTTATTGGTCAAGGGTTTTTTTTTTAATCAGTTTTTTTTAACTTCAGCTGTTTGTTTTCATGATAGAATTTTTTTGAATTCAAAAGGATACTGTCTGACACATTTACGGTACCTACTTAAAAAATAATGTTTTTCACTTTTTCTTGCATCAAGTATATTTGTGAGAATACAACTATTTTTTAAAAAATATATTGGTGTTGCAGCACCAATAAAAGATTTTTTTTTAAAAAAAACATAATGATTGACTGATGATTGACCGAAAGTTAGGTGGTGTTGCCGGTGTGTCAGGCGGCACCAGTTTGTATTGTAACAAATAACTCATTTTCGTAAATAATTTTCCCCAACTCAATTCTGTGATTAATTAATTTTTATATTATTTTTATAAAAAACGGTGAATTACAAAGTCATCTTCTCCTTCCCCAGAGCTATCGTCCAATTTTAGAAGAGAAAAGAAAGCTTTAAAGCCTAACTTGATACTCAGCCACCTATTTGAGTAAGTCTCTAGCCATTTTTTCTTTGATTTTTATAGAAATTGAATAATGAGAGCTTGATTTAGCTAACCCATGCATCAATTTCCCTTACTTCAGTTTATTCGATGATGCACTTCGATGCCAATTTGTAACATTCTCGACCCGGTTTAGGAGTTTCAACTAAGTCGGAGGCGTACATTTGATCACCGAGGTGATCATGTAAAGCCATTCTTTTTGAAGTGTTGATTTATATGGAAAACTCTCTTTTGTCTTTAGGAAGAACATTCATTAATTTAAATTGGTTTTACTTAACAATTCAATTATAATATTATTAATGTGAAGATTTAGGAAAATGAGGTAAATTTTTTAATAAAGGACTTATCAAAAGCTTTTAGTATTTTGTAAAACCAGGGAAAACATTTAAAGTAGTGGTTTTCTAAACTGAAAAGCATGCAAATTTCAGAGTATTAACTAAGTGTCATGCTTTAAAATAAATAAGCTAAACAACTTTACCCTAAATATAAAAGCAAGAAATAACTAACAATTACAACCCAAAAATAAAAGATTTGAAGAAAACTTTAATAAAAACTTTATAATAATAATAATAACAAAAAATTAGTTGTTATTCTGAGGTTCCTTCGATGCCATATCGAGTTGTAGTTTCTTATGTTACCTAAGAGGAAAAGAAAGGGGGAATGAGCTTACAACCACTCAATATGAAACTAGCTTATAAATCATTATATATAATTGCACAAATAGAAAAACATAGAAATAATAGCGAGTTAAGTATAACATTTGGAGTACATAGTAAATCAATGTATATACAGTTTATGTATGATGCAATGCAAATCCAAATTTCCCACCCGTTTATTTTATCCGCCCTCAAGCATCGCTCGCCACACCTAAAACACATATCAAAGACTAGCCATCCCTGATTTCCCGATGAAGATGGTCATTTACATGTCATTTGTGATGATGAATTTTACTACAATAACTTACTATCCTGGTTGTCTGATTTTGATAGTTTTTTACTACGATAAACTATCATCTCAGTCGTCACGGTTTAGGATTAGTTTTCATTTTGCTAGGGATACTAGTGCCAACATTGGTTTGCAACATGTGGAGAATTTGGTCTAGCTGGCCTTGCATTTGACGCACTGTAGTGTGCAACAAACGTATCCCTTCTTCAAGTTTACTAACCTTAACGGTCATAGGGGGTCATTGTTAAAAGTAGGCTTCCTCTTAAGGTCTTGGGGTTTATAGGCTTGTAGAGGTTGGTAAGGAGGGGCTGGTCTATGGTGGTTGAAGTTTCCCACACCTTGGTTTCCTCCCCACCTAAGGTTGGAATGATCACACCACCTTAGATTATAGGTATTTGAGTATGGGTTACCACCCCTAGTTCCCATATAGTTCCCCTCAACCTAACTACCCTCTTGGTGATTTCTCTAAGTAGCTTTTCATTTTTGCCCCCTACATGAGATCCCATAAGATGGTGTTTGTTAGGATTGAGGCATATTAGAGCTAATTTCGAGGTTATTAAACCTCTAGAGGAGTTGCCATTGACTGCATTCACAGTCAGTGATTTAGCTGTACATGTGAATCGCTTAATCGACCACATCTAGGAGTTCATTGCTAAATGTTTAATGGGTTGGCAACCTTTAGCGTAAGTTTTAGACATGAACGGCCCCGCAGATGCTCCTTCTAAGCTTGACCTCAAATTCCTGTCCAAACCATTATAGAAAGTTTGTAATTACAACCAATCTTGTAGACCATGGTGATGACACTTATCTAGTGTTACTTTGAAGCACTCACATGCCTCATACAACAATTCTACCTCCAATTTCCAGAAGTTGGTGATATTCATTCGCAACTTCATCTTTTTGCTCAGTGGGAAATATTTGGTGAGGAATTGGTTGGCTAGCTCATCCCACATAGCGATAGAATTTATTAGCTGCGAATCCAACCATATAAAAGCGTCATCACACAAAGAGAAAGGGAATAACCAAAGGCATATAACGTCATTGGATACCCTGTTATACTTAAAAGTATCACAAATGGTTAGAAAATGTTAAAGGTATTGTTGGGATCCCCATGCATTGAGCCCCAGAAATAGAGATAACTTTGTATCATCTAAATCCTAGCCGACTTGATCTCAAAATTGTTGGCATTAATGGCAGTTTGGTTGATACTCCTCGCACAACATCCAAGTTTGGCATGATATAATCTTTCGATGTACGGTTCGCCATTCGTCTCGATCAGATAGGGGTTCGTGTTTCTCTATGTTCAGAGGGCCTAGAGGTGGATATTCAAATAAAAGATTGTCAATCGGTGGATCAACAATCAGTGATTCTATCGATAGGTGACCCTCTCTTGAGGGTTGTCCTCATCTTGCGTTGGATATTATCTTTTCCGACTCGAGATCAAATGAGATTAAATCTTTGTTGCTCCAAGTCATACATTGAGAAATGCAACCACAAGAAACACGGGTTAGTCATGAAATTAACTAAACAAATAAAAATAGAAATACACAAAGAAGTAAAGCGCCGTATTTATAAACCTAGATTTCACCAATTGTCTTCCTGGCAAAACATGAGAAAATCACAACAAATCAACTCATCACACACACATCTCCCAAAAACTTGATTGCGCCACAGCGTACGAACTCCTAGCAAATAATTAGCACAAAATATAAGAAATTAAAAGTGACTTGACTGCAAGTGTGATAGGTCAATTGTAATATTTGTAAGTGTTATAATGGAACACTTTGAGCTTTCCAAGGATCAAACCCAAGAGAGGTCAAAGTTAATTACGCTAAACTACCCTAAGGAGGACTAAATTGAATAACAATAAAAAGTATACAAATATAATTCAATGAGATAAAGTGGTCGGTTGATATCCATATTTCTAATTAATTCTTGGATTAGGGATATAAATTGCTCAAACTCCTAATTAGTCCAATTTTACCTCTCGATTACCATTTTACCTAATTATACGATTTAGTCTGATTTATCTCCCGACCTCACTAAACTAAGTCGGGTCAATCAAATTGGCTCACAATAGGATCTCCTTTCGGTCTCACCTATCCAAATGTTCACGTAGAGGCGTCAATTCTAGGTTTTGAAATCTATTCAATTTAATCCGATTTTTATGATTTACTCTTTGACCCAAAAATTAACCATGCAATATTTCAATCAACCAACCACCATAAAACTTAGTTACTACTCATCATCACAAGACAAAGACCAACCAATTTCAAGCTAAAATGATTGGTCAAATAACCACAAAAAGATAAGTTTTAGAAATGTTTAGTGACTCTTGAAGGATCCTTTGATGAGGATGATGACAACAAGAAAGATGATAAATCTACAACCAAATATGATTTTTTTTTTTTTTTTTGAAAACTAACAAGAATAAAATCTGTTGAATGTTTTAAATAGAAGTTGAAAATGACAAGGTTGAAAATGACAAGGTTGACTATTGTATCTACTTGGAAAAAAAACTAAAACTACAGTAAAAGTAATGACAAGGTTGAATATTGTGTCAGAATTTAATGCATGAGTTAAATAAATGTTCCTTGATAAAAGAAATCCGTGAAAAATCAATTGAAAAAAGAGTCAAATCGGTTTAACTTTATATGCATAAATTGACTTCATTTGATTTTAAATTTAACTTCATATATATATATATATATAGTTCAATCTTATTAGTCCGTTGTACCCAAATAAATTCTTTATATATATATATATATAAAAACTCAATGAGTATTTATAACCTTAGTTAAAGATTTAAGATTTAATATCTTTAGCCAGTTGAGTCTTAATTTAATTGATATGAGTATTATTATCAATGCAGGAGAATGTGAATCCGAATATGTTAAAACGCATTATTCTTCTATTTATGGGTGGAGAGGGACTATAGGTAATTTTAAGTATTATCTTAAAAATATATATATGATCAAAATTTATAATAAGATTATTCAAAAAATGAGACTTAAGATCCTTAAAATTCACTACTAATAATTTTGATCTGTTTAGCAAAAAATATTTTGTTTATTAAAATTTTCAAAATGTTTTTATTATATTTATATATAAGAATATTTGGTACATCACTATGGATGAAACATGCCATTTTTCAATTTTATTTACCCAAAATTAATATTATTTTTCATAGTTTTAAATTGATTCCTTAAAGATTTTCTAAAATCCTAAACAGGGCAAAATTCCATTAAAAAATCCAAAAGAGAGCGGCTCAAATAAGTAACAAAAAGAATTGATTATTGAGTAGGATTAAAAGTAGCATGACAAACATTTTTTATTAAGTAAAATTTTATATCTAAATAAGTTAGTATTTTTAAATAATATATAGAGTCATAGCAGTCTTACTTTACACTGTTATTTCCTAAGAAAATAATTTCGGTGATAAAAAGATTGGTCATAGAGACTGCAGGGGGATTGAGGACTTAAAATTCTGTCAAGTGTATGTCAAAAGCAAAGAAAAGATTTAATATCACTCATGCCCTCAAACATTAGGCATCAATCATTTTCATCCTTACATTTCAATCAATGAAGAATAAACCAGAAGTATAAACTCAATTTTAACCTTTTCTATATACATTACATAAGATAACATTAAATCAAGTACATTTTTTTATTAACTACTGTAATTATTTCTTTTAAACACATTTCATATTAAAGTAATAGTTAAGATTTAATTTATACATTACATAAGATATTATACATTTCTAAACATTTATCTATTAATATTTTACAGACATAACATTTCTTTTAATCTATTTCCAATTCTCATGCAATGGGTCCTACATTCACTTTGTTTTCCATATTTGTTTTCTTGAATTTAAGTTCTCCTTTTTTGTATTTCTCATGCACTTTGTTTTCTTGAATTTAAGTTCTCCTTTTTTGACTTCAAATATCACCACTATTTTTCTTACCTATAAATACATGCAACAATTGCACTCTTATCCTCACACAAATTCTGTGCCAAATTTCAAGAGCAAACCAAAAAAAGGCTGCAATTTCAGCTTTTCAATATTTGCTTTTGATCAATCGAAATGGCTTCACAAGATTCTCAAATGCCTTCTTCATCACCCCTTTCTTCCAATAAGGATGAAATGCGTCCCAAAGCCGATTTTCAGCCTAGCATTTGGGGAGATCTCTTCCTCAATTGTCCCGACAAGGTATACATACATATCACCATATTGATATAATCTTAACATATTATTTGTTTAATTATTTAGTGATTCAATGTGAAGAAAATTTTCATTATTTTGAGCAGAATATTGATGCTAGAACTGAAAAACGCCACCAACAATTGAAAGAAGAAGTGAGGAAGATGATTGTGGCACCAATGGCTAATTCAACCCAAAAGTTAGCCTTCATTGATTCAGTCCAAAGACTGGGTGTGAGTTACCATTTCACCAAGGAGATCGAAGATGAACTAGAGAATATCTACCATAACAACAATGATGCCGAGAACGACCTCTACACCACATCTCTTCGATTCCGACTACTCCGAGAGCATGGATACAATGTTTCATGCGGTAATTATTGGAACAACAACATAGTGTTTTTAAGTGTCTAGAGAATATAATAGCATGGAATGTTTGATAACGATATTTCATTTTGGGTAATTTCATCTCAGACGTATTCAACAAGTTTAAAGACGAGCAAGGGAATTTCAAGTCATCCGTGACAAGCGATGTTCGAGGATTGTTGGAACTTTACCAAGCTTCCTATTTGAGGGTTCATGGGGAAGATATATTGGATGAAGCAATTTCTTTCACCACCAACCATTTAAGCCTTCCAGTAGCATCTTTGGACCATCCTTTGTCCGAAGAGGTTTCTCATGCTTTGAAACAATCAATTCGAAGAGGCTTGCCAAGGGTTGAGGCAAGGCACTATCTTTCAGTATACCAAGATATTGAGTCCCATAATAAGGCTTTGTTGGAGTTTGCTAAGATCGATTTCAACATGTTACAATTTTTGCATAGGAAAGAACTAAGTGAGATTTGTAGGTATGTTTTGTTAATCTCTTTCACCCATTTTTTTTTTCTTTTTCATCTTTTTTTAATTTTTTGGTGGAAGGGGGGTTGAATTTATAGGAGGCATCATTCTCAGTATAGGATACGAGTTGCAAATGCTAATATTTGAATCTTATTAAATAGCACAAGTTAAAAGTGATGGCATGAACCTTAGATTCATCTTTTTCACCATTTTCATTTTAACCTTAGATTCATCTTTTTCACCTATTTCATTTTACTTATATAATTTTTAAAATTTGAGGTTCCCAATTGACTTAAGAGTTTAACAATTTACTCATTGACAACATGAATGTGGAACTAATTAAAACTTTGTATGGTCATTGCGTTAATGGGGTTTTTTATAATATGATTTTTTAGGTGGTGGAAGGATTTAGACTTTCAAAGAAAGTTGCCATATGCAAGAGATAGAGTGGTTGAAGGTTATTTTTGGATCTCGGGAGTGTACTTTGAGCCCCAATATTCACTTGGTAGAAAGATGTTGACAAAAGTGATAGCAATGACATCTATTGTAGATGATACATATGACTCATATGCAACATATGAAGAGCTCATTCCCTATACAAATGCAATTGAGAGGTTAGATTTCTTTAATTTTGCTAGTAATAGGTTAGGTTTTTTTTGTTCAAGTGAACATTCAAGTATATATTACGAGGAATGATCAAATATAACGTTGAGGTTTGATTCAGGTGGGATATCAAATGCATAGATGAACTTCCTGAATACATGAAACCAAGCTACAAGGCACTATTAGATGTTTATGAAGAAATGATACAATTGGTGGCTGAGAATGGGAGACAATATCGTGTTGAGTATGCGAAGAATGCGGTATGTACATTTGCAAACATTTATTTTATACAAAAGAGATAAGATCTTAGCTAAATTCTAGATTTGAATAAACAACTAACTTGAATAACAATATATAATCATTTAAATATTATTATTGAATTTTAATTGATATTAGTGATAATTGTTGGGACTTTGTTGTCTTAGATGATACGACTTGCTCAATCTTACCTTGTGGAGTTCAAATGGACTCTTCAAAACTACAAACCATCATTCGAGGAGTTTAAGGCTAATGCATTGCCAACTTGTGGTTATGAAATGCTTGCTATTACATCTTTCGTCGGCATGGGAGATATTGTAACGCCAGAGACCTTTAAATGGGCAACTAATAACCCTAAGATCATTCAAGCTTCCACAATTATTTGTAGGTTTATGGATGATGTTGCTGAACACAAGGTATAATAATATATTTATATGATCACAAGAAACCGAACTCTTAGCTCAATAATTGAATGTCTTTGTAGCAAAATTAAATGATGGTTTTTATCATGATCTGAAACAATTAAAGTTTAATGTTGACATATCAAATGTTTAGTCTTAAATCGAAAAATAAGAAAATAAATCTAGTTTCATTTTAAACAAAACTATATTAAATATAGTTTAATAATATGATAGGTTTTAGGGTATATAGTGATAGAATAATTTTGATTTTATTATGGTTGCAGTTCAAGCATAGAAGAGAAGACGATTGCTCAGCAATTGAGTGTTACATGGAAGAATATGGCGTAACAGCAGAAGAGGCATATGATGTATTCAACAAGCATGTTGAGAGTGCGTGGAAGGATGTAAATCAAGAGTTTTTGAAACCAACAGAAATGCCAACAGAAGTTTTGAATCGTAGTCTAAACCTTGCAAGGGTGATGGATGTGCTTTACAGTGAAGGAGATGGCTATACATATGTTGGAAAAGCAGCTAAGGGTGGGATTACTTCATTGCTGATTGAACCAATCGCAGTTTGAAATTATATTAAAATTTCCTCTTCAAGCTTTTTCCTTAAGGAATAAATATTAAATTTTAAGTAATAATGTTTTATAATATTCATACATATCATATAAAGAAAAGTCCAAATTGATTAGATTTGTACTCAATACCTTATATTAATCCAATGAAGTTTTTCTACCTTTTTACCATCAAAGTCCTGCTCTTTTTCAAGAAAAGCTTTCTTCTGTTTCATATTTTCTTTTCTTTTAATTGTTTATTTATTTAATGGCATTCATGAATATATATATATAGTATGAGAATAGGAAGAATAACAAATATCATAAATGGGATCAAAGTAGGAAAAGAATCCAGTAAAATTACCACTTAAGAGATAGGTTTTCCTTTATTCAAATTTACAATTTACTAATATCAAATATGAAATGCCCACATTAATTAACACTCATCTAATTTGTAGGTAATTGTAAATAATAAATAGTCTATTTCAATGTAGTAGTTGTTTGAATGATATGATTGGAGAAGAATGTGAAATCAAATACTCAATTGAAAAATCGTTTCATTTAATTCCCCACTCATAAATTAATTAACATAATGAAGAAAGTAATAAATTTCTCGTTCAAACATTATATCCCCGACATTGACAAAACAATAAAAAGTAACCATAAAAAATAAAATGAAAAAAAAAGATAATATTTGTGAAAAATATTAACCCCCAAAAGGAAATAACTATATAGCAATAGAAAATATAATCTACTCTAATTTGTCGCTATAACTTTGGAGTGTGATCTTGTCGTGCTCTTCCTCTTTGTTGGCCTATCTACCACCGTTGTTTCCACTTTCAGCGATGTTTTCTTCTTTAACATAACTTTATCTTTCGAGATTGCATACAATAAAGGTTCACCTTTCAAATAGACTTTCAGGCCTTGCCTCAACGAGCTCACCTAGCCAAGCATACCTTTGTCTATTCAAGCCTTTCCATTACTAGCCCACCCTTTAGAATTGACTCTTAAGCTCACCTTTTTAATCTTGTTAAGATCATGAAAAAGTTACACCAACAAAATACCTACCCGTCCATCATCTCCTTTTTAGGCATGCCAAAGACAACACATCACATCATCATCGAAAGGAGAGCACCTCGCCAAAAAAAGTTCTCGGGAAAAGCCACTTTATAACCTCTTCCTCGACTTTCAAAGGAAAATTATTATACTTAAACACCTCGCTAGGTCAACCAATTTTATCTAGAAGGGCTCGCCCATGAAAGGGCTTGCCAAATTCAAGCTTTCAATTATCTCCTTACATGTGCCACTGTCAAATCAAGTCCCAGTGCTGAGTCTCATTAGGGCCTACTCAGAGGTCCTTTCTACCACATCCTAGTAGGACCCTCCATAACTTTAGTACAAACTCCATACACTACCACATGTCATTGCCTGACAGGGCTTTTTTGGCCTTACGACTGAGCCTGAGGTAGACCACCATCACAATAAGCTGTACACAAACCTCTATATGAAGTTACCTCTTTCTCTAAGAAGAGGTATATTCATTTTCCATAATAACCTTGTCTAAGTTCATTCATAACTCTAGATATCTCCAAACCTATTTACTTCCTCTAGTGGTTCTTAGCATGTTGGTGTGAATTACACTCACTGTAAACCCAATCTCCTTTAATGGTTCTCAGTACTTTAGTATTAACATCCCTAGGTACTTCCATTTTTGAGTCATATAAGACATTGTCTTCTTCTTCATTGGAGCTATCGTTATTTCCACCACCTCTTTCATCAAAGATACTTCAGAAGTTTAAATGCAAAAAAAAAAAAAAAAAAATTTGTCTAGCTATACTTTTTGTGCCATAGTCCAACTATGGTCTTACACATACATTGTCATGGCCCTACCATGGTCTTACATTTGTAGTGCCATAACCCAGTTATGGTCTTATTATCAGAATGTCATAGCCCAGCTATGGTCTTACACATGTATCTATATTGCCATGGTCCAACCATGGTCTTACGTTCAAGGTGCCATAACCCAGTTATGGTCTCATTAGAAAGCTATAGCCCAGCTATGGTCTTACATATAAACACTGCCATGGTCCAACCATGGTCTTACGTTCATAGTGTCATAACCTAGTTACGGTCTTATCCCTCAATTCATCCTTTGCCACAGAACGATTGTACTCAATCCCGCATTCAATCCAAACTGAGTATTAAATTCAATAATATATTTCTAATAATAATTCAATTCCAACAATTGAACACACATATATATAATATCCATCACCAAATATCATTCACTTTAATCAAAATTATACAGAATATAGTTCATACGAACTTACTAGCCTAAATTGCATAAATACCAATATACAGAGGCATTTTAGTAATTTTCCATTTTCCTCGATTTTCCACTCAATCTTGATCTAAATTAATATTTTATTCAATTTATTAATTTAAATAATAAAACAATTTATTTCATACAATTTGGTCATTTTTGACATTTTTACAAAATTACCCTTAAAATTTTACTTTTATTCAATTTAGTCTCCGAATCTAAAACATGCAAATTAGTCATTTTAATGAAAACTCATGCTAGTTGAATATTCATATATTTTCCTCCTCCTCCTCTCCATTCCACATCCTTAATGTATATATTATGCTTATATGTAATATTATCTATAATTCTACTATTTACTTATGTTCATATCAAAGCTGTCCACTTGAATCACGGTCAATAATTTATTTATATCTCGAGCTATAGAATTCTAAATTAAGATTCGCTTGATGTTTTTGAAACTAGACTCAAATATCTTTCCACCATAAAATTTTTAGAATTTACAGTTTAGCCTATAAGTACAGTAAATGCTTCAAATTTATCCCTATTCTGCTGTTTGATAGCTTTGACCTTTGCTTGCTAAAAATTAATTATCTCTTAGTATGGTGTCTGAATGATGTTTCTGTTTGTTTCTCTTGAAAATAGACTCATCAAGAATTTTAAAAAATAAATTTAAACCCCTAATTATTTTTTAAAAAATTTTGATGATTTTCCAAAGTCAGAATAGGGGAACCCGAAATCAATCTGACCCTGTCTCACAAAAATTCATATATCTCTTAATATGAAATTCTTTTGCTTACATCGTTTCTTCCATGTAAAACAAGACTTAATAGGATTTATTTTAATACTTTAATTAACCTCTAATTCAATTTCTACGTTTTTTGGTGAATTTTCAAAGTCAGACTACTACTACTGTCCAAAACTGTTTTAGTGTAAACTGTTGATAACCAAATTTATAACACCCTCATTTCCTTTCTCTACAATATTTCCCATCACTTCCTCTTATTTCCCTTTACTAGAATATCAAGAACATAGAATCTTATATAATAAAACTCTACTTTACCATCAATTTCATACTTTTTCAATAATATCAAACTAAAAAATATATTGAAATCTTGAGGTTCTTACCTTGTCCTATTGATTTCAATCTTTAACTTAATTTTCTCTCTCCTCCAGCTTCTATTTCTTGAATCTAACTTGATACTCTAGCTCCCCATTGTCTCCTTATTATTTTTCTCTCTTGGTAGCTATGGAAATTCTTTTGATTTCTAAGTGAAAATGGTGAATTTTTGGTAAAATGACCAAATTATAAAGAAAATAAATTTTCTTTCTTTCATTTTTTTTTCTTCTCACGTTGGAGGCATGAAAGATGATAAATTCTCTTCATCTTTCCTCCCTTTTATATTAATCATTTAATAATAAAATAATACTAAGAATCTAAATAAAATATTAATTAAACAACATTTATCTAATTAATTAATTAAAATATCACCAACATCATCATTACCTTTTAGAGTTCTCTCTCTTTCTAATTGACCATTTTGCCCTTCATGATCTTTTAAAATTCCATCATTGAGTCATCACTTAATTTGGTAAAATTATGATTTAGTCCATCATAATTCTTCACCTATTCAATTTGGTCCTAATTCATCCATTTTCCTTATTTTCTAGATCATTCCACCCTTAAAATATTTTCACTATTGGTCCTTGAACTTTTTCATATTTACACTTTAACCCCTCAATTTTTGAGTATTTACTCTTGGGCAACAAAACTTTTCTCACTTTTGCGATTTAATCTTTTCTTGCATTAATATGTCATAATATACTTCCCAATGTTGACATAACTCAAAATTTCCCTTTTTGTCACTTTATTTCCTTATTTTACTATATCAAGGATACTATATTACTTTATTCCTGTAGTAATTTTTGGGGTATTACAAGGACGGACCAACTAGGAAATTATTCCCAGGCCCGCAAACACACCGTTCCATGAGCGACTGAAAAGAAACAAAATCACTGGGCAAAAATTAAAAAAAAAGAAATAGGACTAGATTGAAAAACAATTAAAAAGCAGAAGGACTGAAGTAAAAATTAGACCCTTTCTTAAGAAAACATGCGGATCTTGTTTGTATTTAGGTCATATTTCAAAATGACGTCGTTTTGGGGCTATTGAAGCTAGCTTTAAACGACGTCGTTTAGCCTCGCCTATATAAGCCAAATTTTTTTTAAAAAAAATCATTATGTTTAGTTTTTCTTAAAAAAACTGAGTCTTTTTTTCTCTCTCGGTTTTCCACGTCTGCCCCTGGCGCCGGCGATGATTTCACCGTTCCCGGTGGCTAGAATCTACGAGCAACCATTTTTTGGCCGTTACGGCTTCTTGAGCCCGAATCCGGGGTCAGTACTTTCCAAAACCCAACAAAAAAATAAAAAAAAATCTAAACAGCCCCTTGGTTTTCTACGCCGTGGTCCTTAGACAAAACAGAAGTGACTTGGAGGTCTCATCGAAGGGAGCCGTCCGTCATCACGGACGGAGTCCTCGTCTACTCGCGGCGGTGGAACATGAAACGACTCAGTAAGTTTTTTTGATTTTATGTTTTATGTTTTTTTTTCTAAAAATAACAGATAAAAAAAATGAAGAAAATCACCTTTAAAAATGTTTTCTTTGTATTCTGTTTTTTTATTCCTTTTTTTCTCGTAAAGAAATACATAAAAGTCATGGCTTTTATAGTCGAATTACACTCTCTTTTTTACTGTTTTTCTACTGTTTCTACTGTTTTTTCTTGGGTGTTGTGCTTCTGTCCTTGTTCTGCCTTTTTTGCAAGTGTCCCTAGTCGACGGCGACAACTGGCAGATGAGGTGTCAAACCTCAGGCAACAAAACCGCTGGTAAAGCAGAGGCGGCGGCGCGCTGGCTAAGGATTCTGTCCTTCTGAAAATGTTTGTTTTTTGGGCCACTGGGCTCGCTTTTTACATTTGGGCTTGTAATATTTTTATTTGGATTTGTAATTTTGTATTTATTTGTAAATTAGGCTTGAGCGAAATTGGGTCATTATATTGTACATGTAAAATGTTTTGTGGGTTAACTGGTCGAGTCAAGTACAGACGGCTACCAAAAGAAGATGTGTTAAATCAAAGGAAAATAATCAAGCGAATTTATAATTTTAACGAAGATATTGTTGGTTGAAATTTTTAAGTATTTTGTATTTATATTTAAATTTTATTATATGTAATTATCATATTTAGATCTTTAGTTTTATAATGCGTCGTTGTTAAGTGTATATTTTTGTCCAATGAATCAATTTTAGTTTTAATTATTTTAATTTTAATGTATTTTATATTAATTTAATTCTATTTTATAATTATCCCAAATGCATTTATAAATATACTATAATCACAATAGAATTTATAATTTCATATCGTTTTTTTAATATTAGTTTTATATCCTAACACATCATGAATTTATCATTAAATTTGTATTATACTTATTTTATTATTGAAACTTTGAATATGATTGTTTTATAGTTGTGATTTCCTTTTTAACATGTCAGGTTTAGAGAATATATATATATATATATATATATATATATATATATATATATATATAGAATATTTAAATTTATATAACCTGTCGGTGCAGAAAGATGTGGGTTTGAGTGTGTTAAAACATATTGTTCTCTTATTTAAGGGCTAGAAAAGGATTATAGGTAAATCTAGGTATTATATAAAAAATAGTTGATTTGGAATTAATAAAATGTAAACTTAACTATTCATAAGTTTATTATCAATTAATAAAATTAATTCTAATAATTTTTTTTCATATTTTAGTAAATTCATTTTAAAAATCTAGAGACTGTAAAGTCAATCAGTAGAGCACATGCTTGTTGGAGATACTTTAATTCTGGGATATCAATGCCATTAGTAAAACTACGCATGCAGAATAAAATATTAAAAGAAATAAGATATTAATTTTATTGATAACTTTGAATTATAAATATAGACGCCATTGCTGAAATTTGCTTACTCTGAATATTTTTCTTCTCAATTCTAATGTATCAGAAAATTTTAAATGATGGGTTTTGAATATAAATTTCTAGTATTCACTGAATCATACAACTATGGAGTACTTACAATTCAAATTGAAAATATTGTGAAAAATAACTTATTCAAATAGTCAAGCCTTCTTATTGTTAAGTTTTTTACTATTATAATGGTACTACATTTACAAATATAAAGACATGTTTAAGTTTTATCTTTTACATAAATGATATGATTCCATTCATGGAATGAATGGTGACGACTTAAAATACTAGAGGTCCAAATTGATTCGTGAAATTATTTATTATTCTAAAATACTCTCTAAACAAAAACAGATCAAGAGCCAATTAAAAGTCACTCACTTTCTTAGAGAAACTGTTGATGGTCAGGGTAATTTCAGCGACGATAGGCATCATCATCTGTCCATCACAACATGTGAAGATAACAAAGATACCTACAAAATAGATGTATCAATTGAAAAGAGAGAAAACCTATGGAATAGATGAGGAGAAAAAAGAAAGTGAGTTGGTGGGAGGGAGCAAAAGGTGGGCAGTAGCCAGCCCGGAGATTGCCACCGTTGCTACGCAAAACAAAAAAGAAGAAACAAACGGCTTGGAGAAAAAAGAAAAAAGACCTAAAGGACTAAATTGCTCACTTTTATACTTAAGGAGTTAATTTGTTCTTTAGTTTATAATACAAGGATCCACATTATAAATTTTCCATTACAAATAGACGCCTTTGATGAAATTTGCTTATTTTTCCTTTGAATCTTTTGTGTTAATTCCAATGTAAAAAATGGAATATTCTAAACGATGGGTTTAAAATATAAATTTCTAGTATTGACTGAATTGCAACTATAGTGTTTACTATTCAAATTGGAAAAACATGTTAAATTAATTGTGAAAGAAAATTCATTACTCAAAGAGTCAAGCGGTCTTGTTTGAATGGTTTATTTTATTAGATATTTTCGTTGTTTTCACAATTTTGTGTGGAATTTCGTAGTTATATATATTGAGAATTTGGTCACTGAATTGTCTACTTCGTCTTTTACGATGATTCAAATGACTCTTCAATGCTCTCAGTGTATCAAATATATCATATAATTTTATGTATTATTTCTCAAGTCAATTATTTTACTGCTATTTTATGGATGGCTGAAAATATGATCAATGTGCCTTTTTTTTTCCTCTATGAATGATGACATTATGTTAGTCAACAGTTTACTATCTTTATATAATATATATTAACAATTTTTTAGTAAATTATAAGAGGATGACAAAACGTTAATAGTAACGCGACTCGGGGGCGATGAATACCCTGATCAACAAGCCAACACACAGATTTATATATTAACAATTTTTTAGTAGTTAATTTTTCTTAATATAGGTAAACCTCACAATTTTGATTTCAAACTCAAAATTTGACTTGAAAAATTTTACTTGATCAATTTAAAATAAAGCTTATTTTATTTTTATTTAATTATAAAAAATTAAAAATTTAAACTTAAATTGCTTCAAATTCAAAATATAGGGGCTGGCTCTGCACCCTAAAATGGTAAGTTTCTGTTTTAGTGTTTTAAATTTTATAAACTATGAAAATTACTACATGGGCTTTCAAAATAATAAAATTTTGATTTAATCTTTAATTAATTATAAAGACGTAAGCTATTAAAATGATGAAATTACATTTTACCTCTCGTAAAAACTTTACAACTTACAAGAGAGTAAATAGATCCGAAAACCTCAAGCAACACAAAATTATTTGAATCCAAAGCTCATTTATATCTAAAAATTATGTAAACAAAATTGTTTATGTTTATACATTTTTTAATAATTTCATTACAGGTTCTGATCATATATGCTCTTTTTGACATAATGCCTAGAATTACCCGTAATCTCTCCTCAACCCATAAATAGGAAGATAATGCGCTTAAGCACACTCAAAACTAGATCCTCTTACATTAACAATAATACACATACCAATCAAGATTATATATTTTTTATTAAGCTAAAAATGATTAATTAATTGTATATATTTTTTAATGTGACCCAACACCATATGAATGAAACAAATGAATGCATCAGCTCACTTGACTGATGAAAGACGTAAGAAATATTAAAATCTATATAATAAAACAATTAAAAAAAAGATTGCAGATAGCTTGCACATCAAGCCTACTATGTTTGATTTTTAATTTAAATTTCTTATCATTCATTTTAAACGTTTAATTATGATATTTAATTTCGTTGTCTTGTAGTAATTTTTCTCCCAGGGTATATTCAATTAATGTTTGCCAATGTATATCTCAAGATCATGACAATGGTTTGACATAAAATTATATAGATGCATGCAAATTTCCCCTTGTTTTCTATTAATCATTTAGTTTTGGCATAATAATTTTTTCGCCCTCCAACTTCACAAAACAAGTCATTTTAGCCCTCCATTAAAATTTTCGCTTCTTTTAACACTTGAATTTGTATTTTTTGTCAAGTCACTCCAAAGTAGATGGAAAAATAAATTTTTATTAACTTTCATGACGTGTTATATATGTGGATTGCTGAGCAGATGACATATTAGCATTTAATTCATCTCTAAACTATTAAAAATATTGTTATTGTATTTTTTAATAATTTAATAATTTTTAATTTTTAAATATAATTTTATAATATTTTGAATTTTTAAATTTTAAAAATTAATTAAATATTGGCATGTCATCCCTATAGCAATCCACATGTATACAACATCAACAAAGTTAAAATGTTAACTTTTTCATTCATTTTGGGGTGATTTGACAAAATACGGATTTAAGGACTTAAAAACTAAAAATTAAATGAAAACTAAAATGATTTTTTATAAAATTAAAATATATAAAAAAACATTATGCCTTTTACTAGAATGAGCACCCCTTTCACTGGGGCTGCTGTAAATCTTATTATAATTTAGTCAATTGATAGTTAAAAACAATTTAAAGATGAAATAATTATTTTGTTAAAATTTTATTTCTAAATTTAATAATATGACTATTGATATTTATATTTTAATCATAAAATTAAATTTAACATAATTTTTAAGATTTAGTGCTGATTTTAGACTGACATATAAGTTAATCTATGGATCAATTATTTTGGATACATCATTTAATGCGATAATAAAAAATTCATGCAAATTCAAATTTAAATAAATCAACTCAAAAATTTGAATAGTTTACTATCTCTATACAATATATATCAGCAATTTTTTTGGGTGAATTATAAGATGAGGGCAAAGTCTTAAATAGGAATGCAGCTTGAACTCAGGTCACACTTGAGGCGATGAATACCCTAACCATCAGACTAATACATAAATTCATATATTAACAATGTTTTAGTTGCTAATTTTTCTTAATATCGGTAAACCTTGCAATTTTGATTTCTAACTCAAAATTTGACTTGATAAATTTAACTTGATGAATTTAAAATAAAGCTTATTTTATTTTTATTTAATCATATAAAATTCAAACTTAAATTGATTTAAATTCGAAAGATAGGGTTGGTTCTGCACTCTAAAATGGTAAGTTTATGTTTTAGCATTTTAAATTTTATAAACTTTATAAATTAGTATATGGTAAAATTATACTTTGACTTTCAAAATAATAAAATTTTGAGTTAATCCTTAAATAATTATAAAGATGTAAGCTATTAAAATGGTGAAATGGCATTTTACCTCAAGCAACAGAAAATTATTTTAATCTAAAGCTCATTTAAATCTAAAAATGATGTAAACAAATTTGTTTTATGTTTATACATTTTCTTAATAATCTCATTATAAGTTCTGATGATATCTGCTTTTTTTAACACAATGCCTAGAACTACCCATAGCCCCTCCTCAACCCATAACCCCTCCCCAACCCATAAATAGGAGGATAAAGCATTTAAGTGCACTCGAAACTAGATCCTCTTACATTGACAATAATACCTATACCAATCAAGCTAAAATTCAATCCACTTTGTAACGTCTTGAATAATTTAAGTTTGTTTTTTGTGAAATCTGACATTAAGGTGTATTTGTTTTAGTGGTTAAGTGTCCTGAGTGTGTGTGTATCAGGTCTAGGGTTCAATTCCTACATTTGAAAATTTTTTGTTATTTTTGATCCAAGCCTTATCCCTATTGGGTGGGTTTATATAAATTGTCTGTTAATCTATATCAAAATGAGCATATTATTTCGAGTGGTAATGAGTTAACTTGTTGGAGGTCTTACGTTTGAATCCCCACGTGAGCGAGGGTAATAATTTTTGCTTCGATTGACTGAGTTTGGATGGAATCGAAATTCTGTTTAAATGGGTAGTTATCAGTTGGTTAGGAGTGGATATAGTGGGATTTTTATTTTGAGATTAATTTATTTTTATTTTTATCTTATTTTATTTTTTTCCCAAAATCTTTTTTTGTTTTGAGGTTCTGTTTTCTTTTTCTTTTCAACTTCTGTCAATTTTTGCTCTCCTTTCCTCTTTTGTTTTGGTAATCAAATTTATTGGTGCAATTCATTGTATTTCAGTCTAAGTACCCAATTTCGGTTTGATAAGTGTGGTTTTTATTTTTGGCTAGTGAATTTTTGGTTGATGGGGTCTCATTATTGTTGTTTATGAGAAGATCAAGGGGCTTGGGGCTTTCTATCAGTGTTATAACTATAGGAAATCATCATTGTTCATTTGACAGTTAGGGTTTTGGTTGAACAAGAGATTGTTAATTCGATATAGTTTCAGTTTAGCATTGTTTTAGGTGGCTAAATTCGACTTTTTAATGATCAATTTTAGGTTCTGGTGGTCTCAAGAGTGATTTCGCATCAAAATTGAACGAGGTGTGTACTCCTAACACGAAAAAATTGAGTTTCGACGAAAGCTAAAAATGGAGTCTGTCGACGCTACACAGGTGTGTGGCCGATCGTATGGATGGCCGTGTGTGAGACACGACCGTGTAACTAATGAATGAGTGGTCATGCACAAGACACGGTCGTGTGATGGTGTGAGTGTGGCCATATGGGCCACACGGGCTAGGCCAAGTTAGGCATGTGGGTGTGTGGGTTTTGGGCTAAACCAGTGGACCACACGGATAAGGCCAATCTGGGCGTGTGGGGCCACATAGGCATGTGGGCCCAGAATTCTAAAACTTTCCCTAAGGTCGCACGGGTCATTTCGATCGACTGTGGGCCTACCGTAGGGTCGGTAAAGGCTAACCAAACCTTATTTCATGTGATTTGATATTCTGATAGACCGATCTGAGTAGGATACTAATATGCATGTTTGACTGTACTGTTTAAGTATGTATCTATCTGTATACGAGCATGTTAAGCATGTTTAATATGATATTTTTGCATTTGTACTCTGTATCTATGAATAGAGTGGGAATTGTATATGTGGAGGAAGTGATCTGTGTAGCGACTCTTCACCTATATTTTGGCAACTTGACTGCATATTATCTGTTATGTGTCGCATCGACATTGTATAATGTGTAGGGATGGGTGAGTGTTTTTAACGTTACGTGGTGTGATGGTATGGTTGGAGACGGTGTGTAGAGGATGGGGGTAGGATTCTGCATATCTTTTCTATTTATCTGATTATGATATTTGTATCTGTTATGGACTTAAGTTCGAATATGTATCTGACTGTATATGAAGCATTGTGCGTGTTGCATGGCTATTTCTATTGGGTTACACACTGAGTTTATGAAAATACACAATTGTTTGTCTATTCTGTTCAGGAAATCCATAAACTTAGGCGGGTCGGTGCGATACAGGCTTTGCGGTAACCACTCGACCAAGAACTATTTTTATTTAGTAATTAGTGGTTTAATTTTAAAGTCTGGTTTTTCTTGATAGTTTGTAATTTTTGGGACTCTCCGGACAGTTTGGTTTTAACTTTTGGATTTGGATTTTGTTTTGCTATTTTTTCGCAACGTCAACAAAAACACTTTATGCAACAAATGGGTTTTTGAAAACACGAGCTTGGTTTTTGTTTTAAACGATTTCCAAACTTTAGCTGCGAAATAAATGTTAATTTTAAGGAACAACTTATAACGATTTCAGTAATGAATATGTTTTATAATACTTGACGTTTTATCAAATAGCTAAACATGGTTTATCGAAGAATCGTCGATTTCAAAACCCTTATTCGTAACACTCTCGAATTCAGCCATAACATCTAGGCCATGTTTGGGGTGTTACATTTAGTGGTATCAGAGTCAAGTTGCAAAACTCGAGATGTGAATTTTGGGTTCCGAATTTGTGTTTTGAAAAAGGACTAGTTTTCAAACGATTTGAATAATTTTCAATAAGTATGTGGTACATCAAGTCTCCGGCACCGATCCTGTAAGTATTTCTGAACTTAGATAGAACATTCTTAAAATACTATAGTTAGTACTTTCTAAAACTGTACTGAGTTAGTTAGAGCTTAAAACCTCTGAAATCCTTTGGAACTTCTGATAACTTGAGCATAAAATATCTGTTAATAAACACTGGAACTGATGCATAAAATTTTATAATGTAAATAAAACTGAAAATACGATGAGAACTCGTGGAACTCACGGTCGTAATATTCGTGGGCGCGGCGGGCGCCGTAGGGGGCTTAAGCTGAGTTTTCCTCTTTAAGCAGTATGCCGAATTTAAATATGAGTGAGACACCAGTTTCACTTGTTACTGAGACTAGGTCTCAAAGCCGCACAGTTGGGGACGACACACTATCCCAAGCCATGTTAAGGGTGTTGGAAAGGGTTGTTGGACCTTATTTTAGATTTAGGGGCCATTGGTCGGTAACTGAATGACTCCAGTTCAGTGGAGCTGAATTGTTTAGGGGTGTCACTGGAGTCGCCCCTACTGTGACTAAGTATTGGTTGGTGGCCACTGAGAGGATTATGAAAGACATCGACAACACTCCTAAGCAGAAATTGAAGGGTGCAATTTCTTTGCGTCATAATGAGGTGTATCAGTGGTGGTTATCGGTAGAGAAGGGTACTCAACCGGATCGTCTGAACTGAAACTACTTTAAGACTGCCTTCTAGGAAAAATATGTGGGCGCGAGCTATGTTGATGCTCATTGGCATGAGTTCATGAATCTCACGCAAGGTAATAAGGCTGTGGCCGAGTATAAGGCCGAGTATGATGAATGTGTCCATTTTGAGGATGGTTTGAGAGATAGTTTAAGCGTCTAATTGCTCTGTAGAGGGAGCGTGAGTTTGTTATTTTGGTAGATAATGCGAAGATCACTGAAGAGGTTAAGCGCGTGGAGCGCCAAAACAAAGACCAAGAGAAGGGAAATAATAAGAAGGATTTGGAGCCCTCTAGTTCTGTTCAAAGGCCTAAGAAACGGGCCAGACCTGATGTGCCTATTAGAGTGGGAGTTCCTGTTGCTCCTACTTGGATTCAGCCTTGTAGTGATTGTGGTAGGCGCCATCCGAGCGAGGGTTGGAGGAGATTAGTGGCTTGTTTGCGGTGTAGGTCATTAAAGCACCAAATTAGAGAGTGTCCACATCGTGTGGATCAGATGCAAGCTTTGGGACCGAGTTCTACTCAGCCTTAGTGAGTAATACAGCAGCCACCTAGGGTCCGTGGGCTGGCTGGGGGTGGTAATGGTATGGGCCAAGGACAGAGCACCGGGAAAAGTGCTAATCAGACTGAGGCGAGGCAACCTGCACTGGTTTATACTGCTCGACACCGAGAGGACAGAGATGCCCCTAATGTGATCATGGGTACATTCTTTAATTTGATGCTCCATATACTGCTTTGATAGACGTAGGTTCTACACACTCCTATGTAGCTAGTTTTGTTTTCGAGAACTTAGGGATTTCTATTGAGTGTACTTCTGGTGAGATTACTGTACTAAGTATGTTGGGGAAATCTGTTCGGGTTAGTAGACTATATAGGAATGTTCCATTAGGGGTACAAGGGGTTGTGTTTCCGGCAAATTTGATGGAGCTACCGTTTGGGGAGTTCGACTTAATTCTAGGTATGAATTGGTTAGTTGAGCACCGAGTTAGCTTGAATTGCACGACTAAGAGGGTCGTTCTAAAGACCGAGGATGATAAGGAGGTTGTCGTAATTGTCGAGCGTCGAGATTACCTGTCTAATGTAATCTCCGCTCTAGTGGCTGAGAAATTGGTTCAAAAAGGGTGTGAGGCGTATTTGGCTTATGTCAATATTTTAGTTTTTCTTGGGGCTTTTCTGTTGAGGATATGAGAACAGTGAGGAAATTTTTGGATTTTTTCCTGAAGAGTTGCTGGGTTTACCTTCGAATCAGGAAGTTGAGTTCGGCATTGAGCTTCTACCGGATACAGCACCGGTGTCTATTGCTCCATTATTTTGGATCAATTATTTTGGATACATCATTTAATGCTATAATAAAAATAAGAAAACTAAATTGACTTGAGAGTGATTTTATGAATCGACTTGTATAAATACAACATTTATAAAAATATAAACAATTGGGTTCGGATTTTAAAAAGTTTTCATGTAAACCTTTTAAACAAATTATTTAAATTTAAATTTTAAAAAATTATTTCAATACTTTTGTTAACTCATAAATAATATGTAAAATTATATA
This sequence comes from Gossypium raimondii, assembly GCF_025698545.1. Lineage (NCBI taxonomy): Eukaryota > Viridiplantae > Streptophyta > Magnoliopsida > Malvales > Malvaceae > Gossypium > Gossypium raimondii. The sequence goes on along the minus strand of NC_068569.1, from coordinate 54,141,984 downwards.
GAAATTAAACTGTTCATAAAAATTTAAATTTAAATAAATCGACACGAAAATTCCAAACTTCAAACATAAATAATCGAAAATCTCAAGATATAATGACTATGATTTGAAGTAAAATTAGGTAGATGCACCTAGTTTCTCTTTGTTTCTCTATTCGGTTTTCATTATTTATTTTAAAACAAATATATTGATAATTTGAAATAATTAATAATTACAAGCAAGTGAAGGTACCTTAGAAGCAATTTTTCATTTACATATAACTGGGAAAACTTTGAATTAAATTAAATAACTATATCAACTATGATCTGAAAAACTTTAAAAAGAATTTACACATTTAAATGAGACGATATTCGAATTAGAAATCTCAAAATTTTAAGAATTCAATGAAGACTATTGATTATTACTAATTATAGTACATCCACTTTGTGGATGAAAAAAATTTATTAAAAATATATTTACCAAATAAAACTTTGATTAAAATGATAATATTGAATGTTTAAAATCATAATATATTAGATTCAATTCGTCGTCACATATGAAATTTATTGATTCTGTACTGCTAGATGAATTTTGAACAACAAATGGAGTGCTACCAATTTTGCAAATTAGAAATCAATTAAAATTCATAAAACAATTTTTGGTTTGGGAAATTAAAAGTTTATTAGAAAGTAGTATTATGCATGAAAAAGATATACCTTTTATTCATGTTTATTTGAAGTGAGATTTCACCGTATGCAAACAAGAGAGTTACAATACAAGGTATATACTATACCAGCAGATCCTCTCGCTCTATTCTCTTCTTCTTCTTCTGCTTCTTCCACCTCCTCTCTTGTAAGCTTCTTTTCTTAAAATGCTTCACTGTTCTCTTCGCTGCTCTCTTTTTTCTTCTCTTCCTTTGGAAAACGAGGCCACCCTTAAATGTTAATAACATTGTCAAATAACATAAAAGCCAACATTAAAAATTTATAGTCAAAACCCAAGTTAAGGTCAAAAATTAAAATCGAGCTATGAAAGTGTAGCAAGATTCAACTTGGATTTTTCAAAATTAAACTTAACACTAGAAACCTGATTACCTGCGATAGTGAGTTTAAAATTGAGCTTAGCCTGAATAAAAATAAGTTATAATAGTATAAATAATAATTTTTAATTACTATTCAATTGAATTGATATTTGATTAATTTATGATATCAATTCAATGAAATAGAAAATATAAATTTATCTTATTTGATGATTCATGAATTAAATGCATATTTAATTTAAATGTTCTAAGTTAAACTTCATCTCGCATTTGATAATTTTAGTAATAAAAATAGGATAAATCTAAAATTATACATGAAGTTTGATTTAATGTGTAATTGTATACATGAACATTAATTTGGTGGAATTATACGCGTGAAAATCTAATTGTGGTTCAAATATATACTTGAAACTTTAATTTTGATTTAACCATACACATTTAAAGAAATAAATACATCAGTTTATTTTTATATTGGATAAATGTAATTATTTATGCATGCAATATATAAACATAAAATGATGTAATATCAATAATTGTGTTAATAATTTAAAAGAATTGGATCAAATCAAAATTTCATGTATAAAATTACACAAAATCAAAGTTCATGTATACAATTGCATATTAAACCATAGTTCACGTATAGTTTTGGGATTTATCCCTTAAAATTAAATTTTCGATAATTTCAAACATAAAAAATTTTATCGGCATACTTTTATCATTTTCGTCACTGCCGATAGTGACTAAAATGATAAAAGTATGTAACAATAGTGCCCATATTGCAATCTTTTCATTTTGGGCACTGAAAATAAAAAGACTACAATATGGGCACTGTTTCAATGCACAAAATAAAAATTTATGAAAGTTGGATGACTAAATGTGTAGTTTAGTCAAAAATTTTAAAATATATTTTTGAAAATAGTTATTTGATAATTGATTGGTGCCAAATCCACCAAAAATAATATTCCTACGCCTAAACAATATATAAACATCAGTATAAGGAGTAGGGTCGATCCCACAGAGATTGAACATCTAAAATTATTTTTCGATTTAGCTAAGTTGAGTGTCAAGCACGACATGTGATGATCTGTACAAAAATAAAAAAAAAGGGAATTAAATCTGATTAAAATAAAATTAATAGAAATACTTAAAATCGAAATAAAAGTAAAATAAATAAAAAAAATAGATTGAATATACCAATGTGAAAATATTCTAGCTTCAAGCTCAATTTCGGCTCTAGTTTCAAGCTGATCTTTGATAACACATCTTCTCCTTCAATCGTTAAATCCGTTATAGTAATCGAGGACACCTCATACCACCATTCTTTCCGTGTGTAAATTAATTATGGGAACACCCAAAAACTAACCCTTACCGAACGAATAACCACAAAACACGTGTCCATGATTTAGCTCTTCGATAGCCTTGTGAACTAGAAGAGCCCAAAAATAATCAACAACCTTAAATGTGTGTGTCATTTAAATTCGATTGTTATTTCTCTTGACGGATCCAACCAACCACTTAATTGGACACGCCAATGTGTTCTTCAATAGATCGAATACGATAACAGATTATATCGATTCTTCAAATTGTATGTCTATCAACACCAAATCAACAAACTATTTTTTACCTGGTGTCACTATAACTTTATGAGACGGCAATGTCTATTCCTGAAACAAGAGAAATAATAAATACCAAAATAAATGTTTTTTAAGTACGATTTTGAATCTCATGGTTTTCTCCCGAATTGACTATCACCTTAAAGCTAAATGGGAAATTTAGCTATTAAGAAATTGTAACACCACAAAATATATAGGGTTAATTAATCAAGAAATGTCCTTGGTTTGATGGTTAAAAAGTTAGCACTTTCCTAATGGTCCTAGGTTTTATCCACATCTCATGTAACGCCCCAGAATTTTTATTTTTGTTCTTGCGAAAGTGTGCCACAACTGTGTATTTGCTTCAGTGGTTAAGTGTTCTGGGTGTGTGAGAGGTCCCAAGTTCAAGCCAGGACTTGGGAAAATTTTGGTATTTTTATGAATAAGCCCTATCTTTGGTCAGTAGGCTTTTAAGTAAAAGTTGAAAAATATTATTAGAATGGGCTTGCTGGTTTGGTGGCTAAGTTATGTGTTGGTAGGTGGGAGATCTGGAGTTCAAGTACTTGCACGAGCAAGGGAATTATTTTTTTTATTGCTTGGCCGTGTGGCGTGGTGGAGTCCTAGTCAAATTGAAATTTCGAGTAGTGGAGTTGCTGTGGAAGGTTAGGGAGAGAACTAAGGAGATGAGTTACCAGATTTTTTAGGCATTATCTTTTTGTTTACTTTTTTTTTTCAAATTTAGAACTCTTTTCCACCTTTCTAACATTTTCTCTCTTCTCCCCCACTCTCAATTTTCAGTTTTCCTCTTTTTTTCTAAATAATAAATCATTGTTGTTGAACTTCCTTTGAATTCCCCTTTCGTTTTCGTTGTCTTTCTTCATCTTTTCCCCTTTGTGCAAGTGTGCAATTGTGTTGTACGGTAAGTTTCCATTTTATTAAACTCGAATGTTACTCTGGATAAGGGATTAAGGGGTGTTTTGTTGACTGTTTAGGAGTCGATTGTACGGCTGGAATTAACTTTCATCGATTTGACTCGAAGGGGTGATCGTTTGGTATGCGTATAGGGTATGTGTTTTCTTGTGTTGTTTGGCCGAGTGGTTTTGGCTTTGAATTCATTCTTAACTTTGTTGAACTCTTCATTAATGAGGAATGGTTATTTTTACAGCAGCGAATCATTTCGGTTGCTATCTCCCTCGTGTTGAGTAGTTGTGGAATTGTGCGAAGTTAGAAAGCTTTTTGTGATCTCGGGATTGCGTAAGCAGCGAAAACGGTACAGGTGTGTACCCGAAAGGCAGAAAATGAGATTCAGCGAAAAGCCAAAATTGCTTGCTGTCGAGAAATAAGAGAAAATGATGCGAAAAATTGTAGAGAAAGGAAATAAGGGTGTTATAATCTTGGAAATCGACATTTTGCACTAAAATAGTTTTGGACTGCAGCAGTAATCTAACTTTGAAAAAATCATCCAAAATAGTGAAAATTGAGTTAGAGGTTGAATAAAATATGAAATTAAATTTTGTTGAGTCTAGTTTTTCATGGAAGAAACAATGTAAGCAATAAAGTTGTAAGTTATGAGATATAACGAATTTTGTGAGACAAGGTCAGAATGGTTTCGGGTTCCCCTGTTCTGACATTGGAAAAATATCGAAAATTGTAAAAAAAATAATTAGGGGCTTAAATTTATATTTTTAAATCCTTAACAAGTCTATTTTCAAGAGAAACAAACAGAAACATCATCCGAATTTCGTACTAAGAGATAAATAATTTTAGTAAGGAAAGATTGAAGCTGTCAAATAGTAGAATCGGGATAGATTTGAAGATTTTACTGTACTTATTTGATAAACTATAAAATCTAAAAATTTTATGGTAGAAAAATATTTGAGTCTAGTTTCGAAAACATCAAGCGGATCTTAATTTAGAATTCTGTAGCTCAAGATATAAATAATTTAGTGACAATGACTCAAGTAGACAGCTTTGAATGAACATATAAGTAAATAGTGAAAACATATATGAATATTTAGCTAGCATGGGTTACATTAAAAATGGATCACACGACCAAGACCAATTTGGGTCGAGTGGGCTACACGGGCACACACGGGCGTGTGGGCCCATTTTTACTGGAATGTTTCTAAGGTTGCACGAGTCGCCCAAGTCGACTGTGAACCTATTATAAGGTCGGTTAGCGCTACTTAGACCCCTAAATGTGTGAAATTGACTGAATGATATTTGTACTGAGCATGTTAATATCTGAACTGAATATATGTGCTGAAATTGCATAATAGCATATCATCCATGGTATGTTGCATTGCATTGGGTTAGAGGTTGTTATTCGGAGGAAGTGTACTAAAAGGCTTTAAGCCTAATTTACTGGCAGCTCAGCTGCAAACTACTGTTTTGTGCTGCATTCGATACTAATTGGAGTGTAGGGATGGGTCGGTTGATTATATCCCCACATGGAGTGTAGGGTTGGACGGAGATGGTATGTAGAGGCTGGATGGGTAGGATTTTGCTACTGCATAATTGTTATCACATCGATCTTGTGATGGGCTAAGGCCCTACTGCATTTTTGACACTGTACTGAGATGGGCTAAGGCCCAAACTGTCACTGATACTGAAAAGGGCTTAGGCCCAAGACTGTTCAACTGTGCACTATGATTACTGATTGCTTGTTTATTTCTGCGGGATTACACACTGAGTTTACGTAAACTTACCCTTTTTGTTTAATGTGCACAGGTAATCCCCAGACTTAGATGGATCGGTGCGACGGAGGACTCAGCGGTGACCACAGAAATTTTTGGACTTCATGGTTTTCAATTTACGTTTTATGATTTAATTATTATTGATTAGTTGGGTTGTAATTTAAGGACCCTCTGGGACTTTGGTTTTAAATTTTGGGTTTTTATTTATTTATTTTACTTTATGGATTTGTACCTGCTGGTCATAGGAAATTCGGTTTTCAAAAAGTTAAAGTATTTTCTAAACGTATGATCACTTAGACTGTTTTATTAAAGCTTTTGTAACGAGGGATGTTTCAAAACAAATGTTTTAAATGAATAAAGGCGACTTCCTAAGTTCTAACAAAGGTTTACTAAAGATAATAACATGGAATGTTTTCATCGTAACAACGAGGTTTCAAAAACACTATCGTGTGACATTACCAGATACGACCATAATGTCTAGGCTGGGTTTAGGGTATTACATCTCACCCATATTTTTCTTTTCATTTTCAGCAAACTAGAATGAAAATCTCCATAGAATATATATTAAATGGAGTAAAAAATGATCAAGTGTGGGTAGTAGCTCAATGGTTAAGCATCATTCCTTTCTCCCTTGAATCCCAAGTATAAGTCACACCACTCACCCTATTTCATTTTTTATTTTCGGCAAGAAGGGTTAATTACCCATCCAAACAGTACCTAAAAATTTGAAAACCCTAGCTATTTAAACCATTATCCTAACTAGGCTAGGATTTTGTTTCCTTCTCCAATTCTCCTAGAACTTTACTTCCATCTTTTCTATTTCTTCCCTCTTTCTTTTCTTTGCTTTTCTTTTCATCAAAATTTTGTTCCATTGCTGAAAATCGTTCTTGATTACCCAAAATCGAAATCTATTCTCGATTTTAACTCACTTTTCAACTAGATTCGTAATCGCAATTCGAAACATTCTCCGATCGTTGCCAAGAATCAGTAAGAACATTCTAATCCCAAAGTTTAGATCTTAAATTCCTGTAGACTTTTTATTCATGTTAATTTTAAGATTGATCAAATGATCTTTTACGAATCTTGTCAATATTTCCCAGTAATCTTGATAAATCTTGAATATCGTTATTAATTCTTACTTAAATGCCATTTGAAGGACTTGATCTAGGTACCTCGAATTAGATTCAGGCGCAAGGAACGTCGTTTGAGATCTCGAAGTCAAGTGTATGTTCTTTTACAAGTGAATCGATGCAAAATCATGCCTAAGATAGTGCCACACAGGCGCGTGGGCCACCGGTGTGGACCACACGGCCCCCTCACATGACCATGTCCCCCTGAAACCCTAGGTTATTTCGACCCTCACACGGCCTAGGACCCTCCACACGGTCGTGTCTCCCTTATAGGTTGATTTTTCAAATGCCACAAGGCCACAGTCTGTCACACGACCTAGCCACATTGTCGTGTACTCCTTCCACACAGTCTAGGGCTTTCCACATGGTCGTGTGTCCCCTGTACCTTAGATTTTACAATTTTGACCAAGAATTTTATGTTTTGTTTAGTTTAGTCCCTGAATGATTTTCGAACTATTTATAGTGCTTCAAATTATTCAATTAAGCCCTGATGATATGAATTATGTTAGAATCCATGATTTGATGAATTGATTTAGTATGATATTTATATATATAAACATGAATTGTGAACATTATATATATGTATATTATTTTAGGGTTTGTAATCGTATGTATGGTATGCCTTATGTCAGTGTCAAACCAAGCACACAAAAAGCATGATTTTTACTAATAAATTAATCTGTCACAAGCATGTTCATTGCTACTGAACCAAACCATTATAAGAATACTGATTGCTATTGTATTGTTTGTTAAAAGCATAATTTAATGTTATTTTATTAATCTGACGAACATGTCATATTGCTTTGCATGGGATGGGATGTTATGAATGGAGGAAGTATTTGCAGTATATCTGCATTTATTTTTTTGTGAACCCACAGCCATAGGCAAATTCCATCTACGACGGTTTGTTGTGTACCCACAACCATAGGCAGATTCCATCTGCAATGTTTTTGCTGTGCATCCATAACCCTTTGACAGTAATCATTTGCAAGCATGTTTTGCATCCATGGCCATTGGCAGATTTTACCTGCACTATTTTGTGTCCACAGCCATTGGCAGTAAAATTGCAATCTATTGGTAGTTAATCCATAATTTGGTGTGTTAGCGGTTGGAGTTTTGGATAACTCTAATCGTGGTGTGTAGCGGTGGAGTAGGATCTTTTCTATTAAAACTGATACCGTATGGCATCTATAAAAGCATCTGCATGCAAACCTAGAATTTCTGGTAAGATATATTTATATCTAAATATATGAATGAGTTATCTGTGAAATCAATATTCTGATATTGCTATTGTAAATTATATAAGCTAATGATGGCTAAATTGAAAATGGATATTTTGAACTGCTACTTAATTGCGATTATTTTATGCATTATTATTTAATATGCCTTACCGACTATTGTGCTAATTTTATTGTGATGGAACTCAAAGTGAGCGTCATAGCTCAGTCCCCCTTTAATTTTCATCCTTATAGATAACTCACCAGGTTAGGGCGCGGACATGGCATCCGGAGGGTCTCGGCTCAGTTTTGTTAAAATATTTTTAGATATATTATTTGAAATTTCATTATTTAGAGATTGTATTATTGTTTTATTTGAATTGTGGCATGGGGTTTATGATTTGAGTTTGTTTTTATTTTGCATAACACTTGATTTAAATTTTTAGGACATCATGTTACGATTATTAACTAGTATGCATGAACCCCGATTTTTATTAAAAATAAATAGACATTACTTTTCCGTTGCTAAATCATAATTAAAATTTTGAGGATTAATAAATCGGTTTGTATCTAAATTTCCTACCAAAATAAACAAATGTTTTAAAATGACCGTTTTCAAAACTTCGATAGCTTATTGAGCCACTTTAGTAGATAATATAATCTTTCGAATTCAGATCTAACGTCTAGGTCTGGTTAAAGATGTTACATAAACATATTCATATAAAGGTTTTCAACAAAGTTAAAAATAATAATAATAAAAGAAAGCAATAAATATTAAAACCCACCCAACCAACCGGAACACCACTCCGACCACCCTGCACACCACAATTGGGCTATGGTAGGCCGATCCACCCTACACACCACAATAGTGCGTATAAGCCACTCAAAAGGAAATATGCAACTGAGCTGACATATATATAATAATGCAGTAAAATTGCTGTACAGAATATTACAGATAAACTGATCAAATCAAACTTTCTTCTCTTCACAACCAAAACCCCAAATTATTTATGAAAATGTAAAAATGCACACAACATGCAGGTAAACATATAATTAACAAACAGAATATTACAGATGATGACTGAATACTGAATTTGAACTTGTAATTTTTGAATTTAAAATCAACACATAATTAATAAGATATTATTTTTTGGGCATTGTGAAGGTGTTAATACCTTCATCGCATGTAATTGATTCCCGAACTCGAATTTTCTTTGATTTTCAAATAACAAACCAACTAATTATATTTTTAAAAGGCGATTTTATAGGTACCTGATCACACCTAGTTAAAAGATTTGTGACGAATCTTATGTTCTAAATAAAAACCCAATGTTTTAAAATTTTAAATTTTTCATATTTTTCTCAAAATTTGTCAAGCTAGCTTTGTTCATAAAAATGGCATTGAAATTAGTCATCCAACTTTTAGTATTTTTTGAGTCACCCAACTATGGAACTTTACAAAAAATGACCATCCAACTATTCAGCCTTTTTCTTTTTTGTCACACAACTATATGAATTTTTCTTTTTTGGTCTCCGGCCATTAATTTGCTAATAGAAAGATAACTTGACAATTTTTAAAATTGGCATAATAACAACTTTAACCCTCAACATTTATGCATTGTATTAATTTAGTCTTGATTTCAAAAAAAATAACTATCAACATTTACATATTATATAATTTGGTCTCTCTCTCTCTCTCTCTCTCTCTCTCTCTCTCTTTTACAATTTTACTTTTATTTGTGACATTGAGGGTTAATTTTAAAAGAATGACATAAGACGATAATATTATCTTGGATTTTTTGGTGTTTCTATTTTTTGTATATTTTTGATCAAATTTAGTTGATAGATTGTTTTTTTAGCTTTTTAGGTGAAAGGGTCACAACGAAAAGCAAAATTGGAAAAAAAGCATATTACACAATGTGAAAATGTTGAGAGTTAAATTTGTTAGAATCAAAACTAAATTGAACCAATATATAAATATTGATGGTTAAAAGTTGTTTAACCAATTTTAAAAGTTGTCACGTCATCTTCCCATTAGCCCTTTAACAGCAGGTGACTAAAAAAAAAATCTAAATAATTGAGTGACCATCTTGTAACTTTTTATAGTTGGATTATTATAAGTGTAATTTACCCTTAAATAAACAAATTTGTCATTGGTGTCCCAAATTTTCTAAAAAAAAGAAACTATATATGATATCGAAAAGGCTATATGCACTAGATAGACTATCGAGGGCATTAAATGACGAACAATGAAAAATAAAAGGATAAATTACATCATTAGTCCCTAAACTATAAGTAAGTTTTCATTTTAGTCGCTTAACTAAAAAAGTTACAATTTGATCACTAAACTATTCAAAAGTTATCATTTAAGTCATTGAGCTGTTAAAATCAAAGTTATATGGCTAAACAGGATGTATTGAACTCATAATTCATTAGATACTTTTTATGAATGTCAACTAAGTATCGTAAGTAAATTGGTCTAGGTTGTTCAATCATTTGATAACCAGAGTCATTCTTTGATAAATGATCACTATGAGTCAGACTCAATAGAATTTGATCAATCCTTTTTTCTGTCGTTAAGGTGGAGAACTGAACCAAGAATTCTCTTCCTTTATCATCAATCAAATCACTGTTCGCGACCTAGGATTCTATTTTCTCATCAATCCAATCAGCGCTCACTTTTTTCTTTCTCTTATCAATGAATAGATCTCGCTGCCTGCACCAATTGAAACCTCTCTTTCCCTTTCTTTTCTACAGTTCATTTTTTTATGAAATAGCTTTGAACGTCATAAATTTGCAATTCAAAATTCAAAAAGCTTTTTTCTCTAATCTCCGACATTGACCATCAAATCAACTTGGATCTAAGATATGTTCTTCTACTCATCAATAGTTATTGATTCAGTGTACCGATTGTCAAATCATTGCTTTGAGCTTTCTTGCGAAACTTCTAAAAAAAAATAATAGCGTAGTAACTTAATAAAATTTTTTGAATACTTCATTGACTTAAATAAAAATTTTCTAATGATTCAATGATCAAATTATAATTTTTTAGTTAAGTGATCAAAACGAAGATTTACCTACGAAAAGAACAACTCAAAACCGATATGCCCTCCGTTTATATTTTTATTTTAAGGTTGTATCCTTTTGACTTAAGAAAAACAATAGAAGCTAAAAGGTTGCAATGATTTTAGCATGTTATAGATAACTATAATGCTTTGGAAAATATTAATTTTAATTTCATAATAAATAATATATAGATGTGCAGTAAACAAGAAGTTTTACAATAATACATTGCTTTCACTAAAGTCAAGTGAATACAGTATATTAACATTGTTTATTCTATTTGTAATCTTTCAATTTTATTAATTTAATCAAAACAATAAATAATCGATTATGATTTTTATAATTAAATATCCTTACCAGTCTTTTTAAGCTGTTATTATTATATTATTACTTTAAACGTGCATTGAAACTAAATAAAAATACGAATATTATATAATTTTTTTGACTGATCCAAGATGAAATTTAATAAAATCTATTTGTTGTATATTTATTATCGATAAACATTGGTCTTCGTACGTCTCCTTTAGAATATTTACACTTAATTCACATAAATATAAAATATGAATATAATTGTTTAAATTCTTTTGTTTGGAAAGGAATAAATATATAATTTCTTAAGCTTGGCGGCAATATCTAATACGAAATCCTTGAAAAGAATCTTGTTTGATTGCTAGGTTTGCCTTTGAATATGGAAATTAAGTAATTTTGAAAAAATGTTCTTCCTCACAATTTTAAAAATATATATAGTAATTTTGAAAGGTATAATAATTTTACGTGTTCCTAGTGAATATATTATTAAAAATTAAATGAATTTTTTAATTTTATATTATTATCTGATTTACTGATAGTGTCAATGCATCATATATAAATCCATTGAATTCAAGTTCTATACATTTATATTAGCTATTATTATTGGCTTATTGGTACTATAAATTTTGAATTATTTTTAAATGATTGACTAAGTCCATTTGAACCTTTTATATCCACTTGAGTCTTTAAACTGACAATTTTGACCAACGAGATTTTTTTACCAACGTTGATCATTAGAAACCAACACCAACATTGATGTGGTCATTAATGGATATCACATTAATCAACAAATGCTGATGGGGTGATCCGCATCAATAAAAATTAAAAATATTTTAAAATTATTGTAAAAAATGTACACAATAAACTTAAATAAATAGTTGTCCAGGTTCATTTGAATGTAGATATTCAGATGTCCATATTCATCATGGAATTATAAAAGAAACAAAAAAATTATAAAGAATAATTAAAATTATAAAAATAATAAAATTATTATAAATTAATTAAAAATCATAAAATTTTATAAAATAAATTAAAACAAAGCTTTTTATTATAAATTTTATAAAGTCCATTAGGTTGAATAAAAGCTTTTAATTAAAATCCATTTGGACTTTTTAAAAGTTTCTAAAGATTTTATTTAAAAACATTAAAATTATTATAGTTTCTAAAAATATTTTTATTTACAATCCATTTGGTTTTAATAATCCATAAACAATTACAAAAAAAACTTTTATATAAATATAATTTGGTTTTTAATTTTATACGTTTTAATAATTTTAATAATTTAAAAAACTTTTAAAAATAATTTTAATAATTTTATAATAATTTTATAAAATTTAATAATTTTGTTATAATTTTTTATTTTTTATAATTTCGAAATGAATATTGAAAAATGTGGGTCCATATTCAAATGAGCATGGACAATCATTTGTCCAGCATGATTGTACATTTTTTAAAAATAATTTTAAAATAATTTTTTATTTTTTTTATTTTTACTGATGTGGCACTGTCAAGTTAGCATTTGTTGGCTAATGTGGCATTTGTTAACAATCATATTAGTGTTGCTATTAGTTTCTAACGATTAATATTGGTCAAATGGCCTTGTTGGTCAAAATTATCAATTCAATGATTCAATTGAGTAGAAAAGATTTGGAGGGGTTTACTTGATTTTTGAAAGAAGTTTGAATGCTTAATAAGCCTATATTATCTTCAATCGATTAATTCTATCAATCATCTCTAAACTATTGCCAATATCATAATGTCAAATTTAACCGCAACATTTACATCTTTCATCAATTTGGTTTTTTTGTTTGTTTATATTTTAGTTAAATTTGGCCCTTAATCTTTTAAAAAAGAGTTAAATCATTTTTTATAGAAAATCCTGACTAAAACATTAAATTTTTTTTAACGAAGATGGCATGGCAGCTCGTGTGGCAATCCACGTGTACTTCATTTTCACATAACACTATTTATTATATGCCACACCAAAATATAATTTAAAAATTAAAAAATAAAAAAAATTTATAAAAATTCAAAAAAAAAGTATGAAGTACATGTGGATTGGTATGTGAGCTACCGTGTTTAAAAATTTAACGGTTAATTTTCATTAAAAATAGCAATTCAACAATTTTTGAAAGGTTTAATTTAAATATGACATTTTTTTTGAAAGGTTGATGACCAAATTTAGCTAAAAAAGGGATCAAATTGACAAAAAAATTGTAAATGTAAGGACTAAATTTGTGTTATGCCCATTCTTAATTAGTTTAAAACTTCAAAATATGTTAATTGAATCTTTAAAATATCAACATTGTATCAAATAGGTTTTCTATCAATGTCGTAGTTAATCTAATTGTTAAATGTGAATCAAGATATGATATGCGGCATGCTTAAAAGCAAACGGATTAAACTGTAAACTCATGTGTATCTACCACATAAAAAATTTAGGTTTGACGTATTTAAAAATCGATGTCAATAAAATGTTATCTATGCTGTAGATATATGCGTCTTTACAATTTGATCTACGTATTTCAAATACACTTCAACTCAAACCTGAGTTGGCATTTAATGCCTCAACTAATTGTTAACATAATAGAAAGACTTGATTGATATGATACTAATACTTTGAGGACTGAATTAAAACATTTTTAAAATTTGGAATTGAATTGAAAATATGCATAATTTGAGAACATTACGTCATAGTTTAAAGTGTTTATGGTAAATTAGTGAATGGTAAACCTGACATGCTTTATTATAATAGTAAACATTAACTTCTCTTTACTCAGTTTAATTGTGGGATTGTAATTATCATTTATTTACAACTGATTAATTTTCATAATTACATGCTATTTTGGAGGGATTTACCAAAAAAAGCCAATTTTTTTATAAAATTACCGAAATAGGCCGGTTTTTTAATTATTTACCGGACTGGGCCATTTCCCCCAAAATCGCGCCACGTCGGAGCGATGTCAGGGGACGGGGCAAAAGGTAGCGTCCACGTCAGCGCGACCTGATGACGTGGGAGGAAATCGCTCCCTTGAGGGCGCGATTTCCTTCCATGTCAGCAGGTCGCGCTGACGTGGACGCGACCTCCTGTCACTTAGCGCGATATCGGGAACGCGATTTTGACCCTGATTTTTACGCCTGAGTTTTATGTTTTAGGGTTTAGGGTGCATGCTTTTTAGGAGTTAGGGGTTCAGGAAAATTTTTTTTCGAGTTGACGTTTCTGGTTAAATAGTGGGAAATCGCTTCTACTAGGATGCTATTTAAGAAGAAATTGTGAAATAGTGGCCTCGTGGACGCGATTTCGCCTGATGGTCATGTGAGAAATAATTTTTTTGACGTTTTCGAGGAAATAGTATAAAATCGCGATACCGAGGATGCTATATGAGAAGAATTGTGAAATCGCCTACGTGGACGCGATTTCGCTACAGTTGGTCATGTAGGAAATAATTTTTTTTGACGTTTTGAGCAAATAGTGTCAAATCGCACCCTCGTGGACGCGATTTCGCTCTGAGAGCAAGTTTAATGAGGTGTAAATTAGGCAGAGAATTTTCTTAGAATGCATAACTCAGAGTAGAAACATTTTAGGTTAGGGTTAGGAAATTTAGAGTTTCAAAATGAGTGAACGTATTAGTGCTGTTATTTACTACGATGGTGAGGTTTGCCACACCGAGAATGGTGTTGTTTTTTTTATCGGAGAATACGGTGCGACTGTCATTTAGCCAAAACATAGATTTGACAGAACTCCGTAAAAGAATTAGGCTTAAAATCTTCGGAACCACGCCAATGAAAGTTCAGTCAATGACGTATCGATTTTGTTCTTCTGTTGATCCGGTGACATATGACTCGTTCGACATAAAAGGTGCTCGTAGCTTGGAGGCAATGGTGCAGACTCATCTTGCTAGCGGAGCAACTTATATTGAGTTATATGTACAATTTACATCACCAAATGATGTACTTCCGTCCGGTGTTCGAGATGTATACACGACCCCTGGTCGACACTCGGTTAGCGTGTTACAAAATACAGAACAGCCCATGTTCGGTAGCGGTGTAGAATGCACATCCCCCTAAGATACTCTGTCGGTGGATGGGACATGTACGTCGGTGGCTCGACGGTTGACGCTGGAAATACGAGCTGGAGAACCGCATCAAGTTCTACTGGATGGCAATCTACATCCAATTGGGGGCGTTATCAAATGCCCAAAAGAAGGGATGACGTACTACCTACGACATCAACCGGTGAGGGGACGTCGTATGCTGCAGATGATTGTGGGTTAGAAGGTGAGTCCGATGTGGATCCACCTCGAGAGCCCGGGCCGGATGGTGCAGAGGTGAGACTATTTTCTGAACCGGAGCCTATTCCAATAGAAGGTGAAGATGGTGATATGAGTGCAGATGATGAAGAAAATCCACGATTCAGAGCATATTCACCTCCAGCCCACATGCATAATGTCGATCTATCAGCAGATGATGCGTTAGAGTTTCCAGATCTACCACACCGGGTGCGCGATCGTACAAGTTCGGGAGTAGATGTTGGTGAACTTGAAGCTGGTAATCAGTTTACCAATAAGGATAGTTTATTGGTACTTTGAAACAGCATAGCATCAAAAACGGTGTTAATTACCACGTCGTTAAATCAAAATCTGATAAGTTTGAGGCGAAGTGTGCGGTGCAAGACGGCACATGTTCATGGAAAATCGTCGCCTCGTTAAGGAAGAGGACAGGGTTGTGGGAGATCAAAAAGTACAAAGGTCCACATACATGTCTGCAGTCGAGATTGAATGTGTATGAATAATTTTTATTTTCCAATGTTGCATTACTTAATGTACTCCTCCCTATGCGGTGTTTGAAGATCATCCAAAATGGATTCACTATGTTGGCTAGCTTGATACTGCCCACGATAAAAGCAGATCCTCGGACTTCAGTGCCGGTGATAATTGCCAATATCCGTAGCCAAATGGGGTACACACCCTCTTACCGCAAGGCTTGGATAGCTAAGCAAAAGGCATTGGAGAAGATGCATAGTGGGTGGGACGCCTCTTATAATGAAATATGGCAATGGTGTCAGGTGCTAGAGAGATACGTCCCAGGTGCCATCACAGACCTTCAAACGGAACATGCATACTACAACGACCGATTTCTACGTGGATGCCAAGTGTTCAAACGCCTATTTTGGACCTTTAAGCAATGTCGAGACGTATTTTCGTACTGCAAGCCGTTGGTGCAAATTGACGGTACCTTCATGTTCGGTAGGTACACTCATTGGTTACTGGTTGCAGTGGCACAGGACGGCGGTGGGAGAATTCTTCCAATTGCATATGCAATAACACCGGGGGAGTCGTCTGATGACTGGGATTTCTTTCTCTCTAGGTTAAGGAGGCATGTGTGCCCCCAACCTGATATCTGTGTTATTTCAGATCGGGGCGCCGATATACTAGCTGCATTTGATCGAGAGGGAAGCTTGTGGCAGCGTACACACCATAGATATTGCCTGAGACACATTGCTTCGAACTACTACAGGCAATATCCATCTAAGACGGAACGACGACAAGTGACCAACATGGGTATTTACTGTACAACTGTATTATTTCGTTTGTCAAATTGAATTAGTTTTATTCGTAGAAGGGGTATAAAATATTCGCTATGTTCTTATATTGGTAGGGTATGAAATGAATAAAGATCGTTTCCACGAGATGTTGGCAATCTTGCAATCCCAAAACAGAGAAGGGGCGGACTACCTTTGCAACATACGTTTCGAACAGTGGGCACAAGCATACGACGGAGGCCTACGATATGGCCATATGACGTCGAACCTGGCAGAATGCATAAATTCTGTTCTTAAAGGAACGCGCCATCTACCGATAACTTGGCGGTTGTCGAGAGACATATTTCCGTTTAGCGGCGCTATTTCCAAAGCGGCGACTTCTTATGCGAGCGATGCGGGGTGGGCATGTATGGTGCGAGAAGGTAGTTCAAGAAATTAACAAAGCGGCGAGGGCAAATATCATGCACGCCGTGTGTCACGATCGAGACAATTTATGGTTTCGCGTGACGGAGTTCGACAGCACCGCACCAAAGGCGTTGTTGGCGACCAATATCGTGTACACTTGCGAAACAGACTGTGGATCGTGGGAAGTTCGATGCACTTCGTTATCCATGCGCTCATGTTATTGCAGCCTGTCAGAATCTCCGTCTGGATCCGTTGAGTTATGTGGACGAAGTGTACAAATTAGAAAATATGTACAACGTATAGAGACACGTTTTCCCACCGGTCCCAGATAAACGTAAGTGGCCGCCCGTATCTCTTGCTCCTTTTAAGCTGTTACTGGATAGAGAATTGCGTCGCAAGCCGAAGGGTCGACCTTTCTCCACTAGAATACGGAACAATATGGATATCCGAGAAACAGCTAGTCAACAGAAATTGTGCGGATGGTGTAGGAACCCAGGCCATACAAGTCGATCATGCCCTAATCGCAATAGTTGAATGTAATTATAGAAGAAATTACCTTTTATTCAATTATATATTGATAATTGTATTAAATTTTGGTTAAATTATCAAATTACTACAATTTCTTAAATGTTAGTATCAGTCAAAACATTTTACGAAATCCAACATTATGTAAAACTACAATTTAATTAGGGTTTTTAATTAAATAGGGTTAGGGTTTTTAATTTAATTAAATTAGGTTAGGGTTTTTAATTAAGTAGGGTTAGGGTTTTAATTTAATTAAATAAGGTTAGGGTTTTTAATTTAAGTAGGTTAGGTTAGGTTTTTTAATTTAATAAAATTAGGTTAGGGTTTTTAATTAAATTAGGTTAGGTTAGGGTTTTTAATTTAATTAAATTAGGGTTTTTAATTAAGTAGGGTTAGGGATTTTAATCAAATAATGTCAAAATAACTCGGAAAAAATTCTATTTGTATTACATCGTCATAAACTTCTAATTCATTACATCAAATGATTAATTTTAATACGGTAATCAATGTCTATGACCGGGGGATTCAGTTCCACATGGCGGCCGTCGACGGTTACGCGCTGGATTCCTCCTTTCTCTAGCTTCCAGGGGCGGTTGTTGTTCCTCCGGTGGGGATTCTGGTTCTTCCGGTTTGGCATCTGGTTGTCGGACTTGGGACGATGATCCACCTTCAAAGAATAGTGTATGTGGAGGTGTTTGCATCATGAACGGCGACGGAGTTTGAAAGCCATGCGTTGCTGGCGATTGGTAAAAAGGAGAGCTCCCCGACGGCCCCCCTTGCGACCCCTCCTGCGCCGATGGCCTAGTTATCGGTGGTCCGCTTCGGCATTCAGAAATGGAGCTGATCCGGCATTTGGCTCCAACCGCCATAGGATTCGGAAAAGGATACATGTACGGGTTAGGGTACATATAAGGGCTAGGAAACATACCTGGCATCATAGGGAAAGGTGAATGCGTGGGTATCATCTGTTGAATTGCTGCGCCAGGTGACTGCGTTGGTGCTCTCGTTGGGGACGGTGATTACATGGTCGCTGATGATGAACTGGGTGAATGTCTGGGCCTCGTTGAGGGGCTGCCCTCGTAGTTTTGTCCCCTTGGATTTTGAGGCCCGCGCCTTTCCCTTCCGACACGTATTTGCCGCCGCCTCTCCTCCGGCGTAAGTAAATACGGCTTCCCATGGGCCCTAAACCATGCCTTGTATTCTGGAACGCACGCTAACTCGGGAACGATGATTGGTTCCGGAGTAGGTAGATATTCATTCTGATTTTCCCACATTTCTGTGTACACTGACCAGTACAACGGCCAATCCGTACCTAATAGCCGAAGGTCGATTTTGTGGTGCTCGTCAAACTCCTCAGGGTCCGCAGGGATGGTTGTCTATATCCAAACTGTCGTAGGACTCTGTCTGTCTGGTGGGGCTCCACGGTTGCATAGTTGATCAACACCACTTTCACGTGCCAAGCGTTCGGATTTTGTAAAAACTCTTCCGGGATTACTGCCCGGACTGCCGGATCCTCGTATGGTGTCCATTGAAACTATATGAACATGATAACAATATTACATATATACATAATACTAAATACTAAATATCAATCCACTAGCGAATGTATGGAAATATCTATTTGCAATAATACTTATACCTTCGGCGTTGCTCCAATAGAAGCCGTATATCTTCAAGTTCAGTCGGTATTCCACGATAACTTGTCGGATGGTTCCACCTAATTAAATAAATTTTTAGCATTCTTTTATTCTTACAAAATCTACATATCAATTTCAAAATGTAATATAAAATTTACCTTGTTACGAGTGGGAATGTATATGGGTGGTTCACTCAAGGACGTAGAAATGGAAAGCGAAACCATGCCCATGATTGCAGTAGTGACAGGCAACCTCCGATTTTTGCTCTCCTCGGTTTGGTCGCCCCGCACATCTCCCGATATAATGTTGCCAAGACGGCAGACCCCCAACTAAATTCACCGGCTGCTCTAAAATCAACGAGTTTTAGCAGCCACCTTAGATGTACACGGCTCCGTGATGTGTCGGCCATGAGATAGCCTCCAATTATTTGAAGAATGTATGATCGAGCATATCGGATTCTTTCAATCTCGGTTGAATTTTCATTCAGACCGGGGAAGGTGGCACGTAACCAGCCCATCTCCACCTTACCTCCATCCATTTTATCCGGAACGGCGCCCAAAAGCTCGTAGCACACCGCCTCCCAATTGCTAGATTGGGCAGACCCGGTCACTGGGTGCCCATCCACCGGCAATCCCAAATGCAGATGGACATCTTCTAGAGTGATAGTGCACTCTCCACATGGAAGATGAAATGTGTGCGTCTCAGGTCTCCACCTCTCGATTAACGCACTGATCAGTTTCGGCTCCAACTTGCATCCCCGGCCTACCGTCACCACGTGCCAAAATCCCGCTTCCCGCAGGTAGTTCTCTACTAACGGTGATGGAGCATGCATATTCCGAATATTGCATTCCAATACCCGATCTTGACCTTTTATAACAAAAATATATTAATAAATATCTAAAAATACATAAATAAAAATATCTTAAAAATTTTAAAATTTAAATTTAATACTTACCATGTTCATTTGCTCCACCGATATGTGATTCCTATCAAGACGAATCGATGATTCGCCATTGTTGAAAATATTAAAATTTTAAAATTATTTAAAAAAATAAAAATTTTAAAATTTTCTTAAAAAATGAAATTTAATGGAAAAGAAATTTAATATGGATTTGGAGATTTTGAAGGAAATTGAGAGGATTTTGGAAGGAATTTGAGAGTTTGAGAGAATTTTGGAAGGAAATTGATAGAAATTTTGAAGGGAATTGAGAGAAATTTTGAAAGGAATTGAGAGAATTTTTGAAAGAAATTGATATTGAATTTGTTTGTGAAAATAAAAGGGGTGGGGGGTTTATATAGTAAAAAAAAAATTTGACCGTTGGGGGGGGCAACGGTCAATTTTTTGACCGTTGGGCACTGTTCACGCGCGCGTCCACATCGCGTCCACGTCAACGTGACCTGCTGATGTGGAAGGAAATCGCTCCCTTGAGGGCGCGATTTCCTTCCACGTCATCGTCGCTACCGACGTGACGCGACCTTTTCGCCTCGATCCCCGACATCGCTCCGACGTGGCGCGATTTTAGGGGAAATGGCCCAGTCCGGTAAATAATTAAAAAACCGGCCTATTTCGGTAATTTTATAAAAAATTGGCTTTTTTTGGTAAATCCCTCGCTATTTTGATTTAGAAAATTATTATAAATATTTTTCGGTGTTTGTTTCAATGGTTTTATAATTTCCTTTTCCAGCAGCCGCTTTCAAAACACCACCAGAATAATAACGAAACTGAATCTTTAAATAAAACCGGCTTAAAAATAATAAATGATTTCCTAAGATCAAAAGGAACAACTTCCCTACAAAATAGACTAGTTAGCGTTGCTGTTAGTTTCTAACGATCAACGTTGGTCAAAGGGCTTTGTTGGTCAAAATTGTCAATTCAAGGATTCAATTGAGTAGAAGAGGTTCCGAGGGATTTAATTAATTTTTTTTAAAGTTAAAATTCTTAATAAGCCCATATTATTTTGATTAATTCTATTAGTCATCTCTAATTTATTGCCAATAGTCTTATAGCATAATGTCAAATTTAGCCACCATATTTATATATTTTGTCAATTTAACTCTTTTTCTTATTCTTTTAGCTAAATTGGCCCTTAGTCTTTTAAAAAAGAGTCAAAAAGTTTTTTTAACAAAAATCCTGACTAAAACATTAATTTTTTAACAAAGTTGGCATGGAAACTTGTGTTACAGTCCACATGTACTTCATGTAGACATAACTCTATTTATTATATGCCACACCAACAAGTAAATTAAAAATTATAAAAAATTCAAAAAAAAAAAATAATAATATGAAGTACATGTGGATTGGCATGTGAGCTGCCATGTTTAAAAATTTAACGGTTTATTTTCATTAAAAAATAACATTTCAACTATTTTGAAAGGTTTAAGGTTAAATATGATTTTTTTAAAAGGTTGAAGACCAATTTGAGCTAAAAGAACAAATGTCAAATTAACAAAAAAGAATGTAAATGTTGAGAACCAAATTTAACGTTATGCCTATTCTTAATTAGTTCTAAACTTCAAAATAGGTTAATTAAATCTTTAAAATATTAGTGTAATAGCCCAATTTGCCCAGGGCCCATTCAGAATAAGCAGAAAAAAACCAAAAAAATAATTAAATGTCCACAGTCTAAATACATGGGCCCAACGTGGCCCAAACTGTTTCAACATAACCCCAAGCCCAATCACTAAACCCAATTAAACTACACCTAGCCCAACTACACCAAGCCCGACTAGCCTAAACCCTAGCCTGAATACCCCTGGCCCAAAATCGATTTTTATGTATTTTGAAATCTTTTCAAAGTTCCGACACTAAGACATTAAACAATTGATTCGGTACCAATTTTGGGCGGCACGAGGGTGCTAACCCTTCCTCATACGTAACCGACTCCTGAACCTGTTTTCTCAAAATTCGCAGACCTAAAATTATTTTCAAGGTGATCCGATCACATCTCAATAAAAGATCAGTGGCAACTCCCGTTTTCATTTTAAAAGTCGAACCCCGTTTTTCAAACTTAAAAAGGGTTTCGACAATTAGCATTGTATCTATGCAATAAATTTTAACGTATTAAAAAATTAATGTCAATAAAATATTATCTATGTTATAGATAGATACGTCTTTACAATTTGATCTCGTATTTCATATACACTTTAACTCAAACTTGAGTTGACATTTAATGCCTAAACTAATTGTTAAGCTAATGGAAAGGGTTGATTGATATGATACTAATACTTTGCGGATTGAATTAAAACATTTTAAAATTTAAAATTGAATTTACAATCTGCATAATTTGAGAACATTACGTCATAGTTTAATGTGTTTATGGTAAATTAGTCAATAGTATAATAGTAAACAAGTTACGTTGCCTAGTCCTTGATCAAACCTGACATGCTCTATTATAATAGTAAACATTAACTTCTCTTTACTCAGTTTAATTGTGGGATTGTAATTATCATTTATGTTGGCCTTAAATCGTAGGATTAGAACTATTTAATTTGACTTGATTAATTTTCAAAATTACATGCTATTTCGGTTTAAAAATTATTATAAATATTATAAATATTACGTCATAGTTTATGTGTTCATGGCCAATTAGTCAATAGGATAATAGTAAACAAGTGACGTTGCTTAGTCCTTGATGAAACCTGACGTGCTCTATTATAAAAATCAATGAAAAAGATTAGTGGGAAGAACTGAGAAACAAAAGTCTTTGGGTCTGAAACAAATGCATGCACCGATCTAACTTTCAGATGCCTTAAAGATTATATGGTTAGGACTTAAAAGATCGTTAAAGATTATTTATTATTTGAAAACAGGTTTCTTGCATTTAATATATTATTAATAAAATTTTATTGATTTTAAATATATATAATTTTATTAATTTTAAAAATAGTTATATTTATATAAAAAGAAAATAGTATTGGGTTAATTGATTAAATTGAAAATTGGTGGTCTGTCTAATTTTGTACATACCCAAGATAGAAAATACATATCTTTATTAGCTAATTACTACTTCTTTTTAAGGAACTAGTTACTACTTTTTAGACTTATTTAATATGAAAATCACATTTAACATTTAATTATGTTTTAATTAAATAATTTAGTTCAGTTGGTCCAACTGATTTAATTTATATTTTAATTGAGGCTGACCGGCCGAGGGAAGGACTGAAATGATATATTTCTATAATTCTAAAGTTCAACAGAGGATAAATATTTACTTTGTAACACATTTCTACACATTTCATCTTCTAATATTTTACAGGCATCAACTTTGAATAAGAGAATCAAACAAAAAGACAAATCAACATTTCTTTTAATCTATTTGCAATTCTCATGCAATGGG
Organism: Gossypium raimondii; assembly: GCF_025698545.1. NCBI lineage: Eukaryota > Viridiplantae > Streptophyta > Magnoliopsida > Malvales > Malvaceae > Gossypium > Gossypium raimondii. The sequence goes on along the minus strand of NC_068569.1, from coordinate 54,118,516 downwards.
CCGCCCTACACCAATCTTATTGTATAATTGTTTCCTTGCATATAGGTTGTCTTTTTTGACTTAAACTCACCAGTATATTTTACCTATAAATACATGCAACAATTGCACTCTTATCCTCACAGATTCTGTGCCAAATTTCAAGAGCAAACCAAAAAAGGCAGCAAATTAAGCTTTTCAATATTTGCTTTTGATCAATCGAAATGGCTTCACAAGTTTCTCAAATGCCTTCTTCATCACCCCTTTCTTCCAATAAGGATGAAATGCGTCCCAAAGCCGATTTTCAGCCTAGCATTTGGGGAGATCTCTTCCTCAATTGCCCCGACAAGGTATGCATACATATGACCATATTGGTATATATATAATCTTAACAGATTATTTGTTTAGTTATTTAGTGATTCAATATGAAGCAAATTTTCATTATTTTGAGCAGAATATTGATGCTGAAACTGAAAAACGCCACCAACAATTGAAAGAAGAAGTGAGGAAGATGATTGTGGCACCAATGGCTAATTCAACCCAAAAGTTAGCCTTCATTGATTCAGTCCAAAGACTGGGTGTGAGTTACCATTTCACCAAGGAGATCGAAGATGAACTAGAGAATATCTACCATAACAACAATGATGCCGAGAACGACCTCTACACCACATCCCTTCGATTCCGACTACTCCGAGAGCATGGATTCAATGTTTCATGCGGTAATTACTGGAACAACAACATGGTATTTTTAAGTTTCTTGAGTATATAATAGCATGGAATGTTTGATAACAATATTTCATTTTGGGTAATTTCATCTCAGACGTATTCAACAAGTTTAAAGACGAGCAAGGGAATTTCAAGTCATCCGTGACAAGCGATGTTCGAGGATTGTTGGAACTTTACCAAGCTTCCTATTTGAGGGTTCATGGGGAAGATATATTGGATGAAGCAATTTCTTTCACCAGCAACCATTTAAGCCTTGCAGTAGCATCTTTGGACCATCCTTTATCCGAAGAGGTTTCTCATGCTTTGAAACAATCAATTCGAAGAGGCTTGCCAAGGGTTGAGGCAAGACACTATCTTTCAGTATACCAAGATATTGAGTCCCATAATAAGGTTTTGTTGGAGTTTGCTAAGATCGATTTCAACATGGTACAACTTTTGCATAGAAAAGAGCTAAGTGAGATTTCTAGGTATGTTTTGAATCTCTTTCACCCATTTTTTTTTCTTTTTTGTCTTTTTTTTTTTTTTTGGTGGAAGGAGGGTTGAATTTAATCGCGGCATCATTCTCAATATAGGAGACGAGTTGCAAATGCTAATATTTGAATCTTAATATATAGCACAAGTTAAAAGTGATGGATTCATCTTTTTCACTTACATTATTTTACTTATATTATATAAGTTATATATATATTTTAAAATTTGAGGTTGCCAATTTACTTAAGAATCTAACAATTTACTTATTGACAACATGAATGTGAAACAAATTAAAACTTTGAATATTCATTTTACTAATGGGGTTTTCTATGATATGATTTTTTTAGGTGGTGGAAGGATTTAGACTTTCAAAGAAAGTTGCCATACGCAAGAGATAGAGTGGTTGAAGGCTATTTTTGGATCTCAGGAGTGTACTTTGAGCCCCAATATTCTCTTGGTAGAAAGATGTTGACAAAAGTGATAGCAATGGCATCTATTGTAGATGATACATATGACTCATATGCAACATATGAAGAGCTCATTCCCTATACAAATGCAATTGAGAGGTTAGATTTCTAAAATTTTGTTGGTAATAGGTTAGGTTTCTTTAGTTGAAGTTAACATTGAAGTTGAATTCAGGTGGGATATCAAATGCATAGATGAACTTCCTGAATACATGAAGCCGAGCTACAAGGCACTATTAGATGTTTATGAAGAAATGGAACAACTGGTGGCTGAGCATGGGAGACAATATCGTGTCGAATATGCGAAAAATGCGGTATGTACATCAACAAACATTTATTTTGTACAAAAGAGATAAGATCTTAGCTAAATTCTAGATTTGAATAAACAACTAACTCGAATAACAATATATAATCATTTAAATATTATTATTGAATTTGAATTGATATTAGTGATAATTGTTGGGATTTTGTCGCCTCAGATGATACGACTTGCTCAATCTTATCTTGTGGAGGCCAGATGGACTCTTCAAAACTACAAACCATCATTCGAGGAGTTTAAGGCTAATGCATTGCCAACTTGTGGTTATGCCATGCTTGCTATTACATCTTTCGTCGGCATGGGAGATATTGTAACACCAGAAACCTTTAAATGGGCAGCCAATGACCCTAAGATCATTCAAGCTTCCACAATTATTTGTAGGTTTATGGATGATGTTGCTGAACACAAGGTATAATAATATATTTAAATAATCACAAGAAACCAAACTATTAACTCAATAACGATGGTTTTTGTCACGATTTGAAACAATTAAAGTTTAATGTTTATATATCAAATGTTTAGCCTTAAATCGAAGAATAAGAAAAGATATCTAGTTTCATTTTAAAAATATATATAGTTTAACAAACGAATAGAATTTAGGTTATATAGTGATTGAATAATTTTTATTTTATTATGGTTGCAGTTCAAACATAGGAGAGAAGACGATTGCTCAGCAATTGAGTGTTACATGGAAGAATATGGTGTAACAGCACAAGAGGCATATGATGTATTCAACAAGCATGTTGAGAGTGCTTGGAAGGATGTGAATCAAGAGTTTCTGAAACCAACAGAAATGCCAACAGAAGTTTTGAATCGTAGCTTAAACCTTGCAAGGGTGATGGATGTACTCTACAGAGAAGGTGATGGCTACACATATGTTGGAAAAGCGGCTAAGGGTGGAATCACTTCATTACTCATTGAACCAATTGCACTTTGAAATCGTATTAAATTTTCCTCTTCTGTTCCTTAAGGAATAGTTATTAAGTTATAATTAATAATGTTTTATAATATATATATTATAAAAGAAATTCTAAATCAACTGTCTTTGTATTCATTTCCCTGTATTGATCTAATAAAGTTCTTTTCAAGCTTTCATTTGTGAAAAATCTGCTATTTTATATTTTATATTTTAATTTTCCTTCTTTCGTTGCTATAGCTTTGAACACAAAATTTAGAGTATGATCCTATCATGCTCTTCCTTTTTACCAACATTGTTGTCACTTTCAATGATTTTTCTCTTCTTCGCCATAACATTATCATCAAGATTGCATGTGATAAAGTTTTGCCATTCAGATAGCCTTTTCAAGGCTCGCCACTAGAAGCTCACTTAAATAGGGATACTTGTTAATAAAATATGTTTGTTGTCCTTGTTTTTAGGCATATATTTGCTGCACATCAAGGATTTAGTGGCTACAGATCATGGGTTTATTTGGTTTAGATTTTTTTTCCTTAGTTGTTAAGAGTCCTATTCTGAGTCGTTTGTTGTTAGTGTGCGATTTCTTGATTTTTCTATCATGTAATTGCCTATATAATAGGTTCTTGAGGTTGTGAATAAATGAGTTGATCATCTTATTTTCCCTTTCCTTTATTTTTTTCATCTTGCTGTTATCTCCTTAGTAAGCTAATAGTTGTGTCAGAGCCTGGTAAAAGAAGAGTATTTTCGGTGAGAGAAAAATGTTTATGGTCCTCTTATGGCTTTTGAAAATTGTTTGCAACTACCTATTCCACATTTTGACGGTCACTATGACCATTGGAGATGTTGATGGAGAACTTATTATAGTCCAAGGAGTATTGGCAAGTCATTAAGCACGGTATAGCAACACCAACAGATGGAGAAAAGCTTACAGAATACAACAAAAAAGACTTGAAGGGGCTGAAGTTCAAAGATTTGAAAGCAAAGAATTACTTATTTCAAGCTGTTTCGATCCTAGAAACCATTCTTTGCAAAGAAACTTTCAAGGATATTTGGTACTCCATTAAGACAAAATGTCAAGGCTCTTCCAAAGTGAAGCGTGCATAGCTTCAAGCTCTTTGGAAGGACCTTGAGGTTCTTCGGATGGAGGATGGTGAGTCCATTATAGACTATTGTGCATGAACCATGGGAATCATGAGTAATATGTGATTTCATGGTGAGAAGATGAATGACACAACCATTGTTAAGAAGATACTACGGTCCTCATCACCAAAGTATGATTATGTTGTCTACTCAATTGAAGAATCCAATGACATTGATGCACTCACCATTGATGAACTCCAGAGTTCCTTGTTGGTCCATAAATAGAAGATGAATAGAACTTCTACCCCCAATGGAGCAGGCTTTGAAAGCTTCAACTCATTCTTTCAAAAGAAGAAATGGAGGTCAAGGAAAGGGAAGAGACAGATGAGACAGTTGGAATAAAAATAGTGGCAGGTATGCCAGATCAGATGATAAAGGCAAACAACAAGATCGACAATTTGACAAGTCAAAGGTAGAATGTTTTGGATGTTATAAGTTTGGTCATTATTGTTTTGAATGTCGTACTAATCTATCAATGATAAGGAAAAGGGAGAAAAGTCAAAATTTTCATAAAAAGAAGCTAAAACCTTGTTAATGGCAATTCATGACAAGCAAGAGAAGCCACAAAACTCATGTTTATGGTATGTGGATACAGGCTGTAGCAACCACATGTGCGGTAATAAGTTTTCTTTCTCTTATCTAAATGAAGACTTTCACATTAATGTGCCTTTTGGAGATAAATCTATTGTTGATGTAGTGGGAAAGGGTGGTATTAGTATAAGAACCAATAATAGTTTTGTAGAAACAATGTCCCATGTTTTCTTTGTGTCTGCTTTGAAAACTTATTAAGTGCTGGTCAATTGCAAGGAAAAAGATATGTGATTACGGTATCAAAAAGTGATTGTGAAATTTATGATCCTTCTAGAGGTGCTATTGCAGTGGTTCCAATGAGTTCCAACAGGTTGTTTCCATTAGTGATTGATTGTTTTCAACCTTGCTTGATGGCTAAAGTGAAGGACAACACATGGCTTTGGCATTTTTGATGTGGTCATCTTAATTTTGAGGGTTTGAAGACTCTTTGGTAGAAAGAGATGGTCAACGACCTCCCTCAGATTGTCATTCAAACCATGTGTGTGAAGATTGTGTTGTTAGCAGACAACATCATGAACAATTTCCCAAAATAAAGTTTTAGATAGCAAAACATGTGCAGGAATTGGTCCATTTAGATATCTGTGGACCAATAAAACCATAATCTAATGGAGGTAAAATTTATTTCTTTACTTTCATCGATGATTATTTCCAAAAATTGTGGGTTTACTTTTTGCAGGAGAAATCGGAAGCATTTAGTGCATTTACTAGCTTCAAGGCACTTGTTGAGAATGAAATCGGGAAAACCATTCAAGTTCTTCGCATTGATTGTGGTGGAGAATATTGTTTCAAGGAATTTGAAGCATTTTGTGAGAGCCATGACATCTGGAAAAAGCTTACCACTGCATATACCTCCCAAAAAAATAGCGTATAAGAGAGGAAAAACAGAACCATACTTAATATGGTGAAAAGCATGCTTGCTAGTGGAAGGGTCTTAAAATAATTTTGGGCAAAAGGAGTAAATTGGAGCATCCATGTCTTGAATAGAAGCCCAACTTTTGCTGTTCAAAACATGACACCTGAAGAAGCTTGGAGTGGAAGGAGACCAGCTGCAGATCACTTCAAAATTTTTGGTTGCATTGCTTATGCACATGTTCCAAATGTAAAGAGAAAGAAGCTTAATGTCAAAGGAGAGAAGCGTGTCTTTCTAGGTGTAAGTGAAACATCTGAAGTGTATAAATTGTTTAATCCTTTAAAGGAGAAAATTGTGATTAGCAGGGATGTAATTTTTGATGAGGAGAATACTTGGAATTGGGATGACAAACAACCTTTTCAAACCTTTGTTGGTACTGAAGTTGAAGATGAAAAGCAGTAGCCTTTAGATTAGTAGACTCAAGCAACACTTAAGCTTAAGAGTTCACCAAATAATACTCTAATAAGTAGTTGAACCTCATCCTAGCTATATTTGACGGAGACCAGCTTGGATAGGAGATTTTTAGGTAATCAGCGTTGGGCAGACTGAAGATCCAACCATCTATTTTGCTTTATTTGCGGATTGTGATCTAACAACCTTTGAAAGTGCTGTAAATGAGTCAAAATGGAGAAAAACAATGGATGAAAAAATTGCAGTATAGAGAGGAATGATACATACAAGTTCACTAAACTTCCAAAAAGGCACAAGACAATTAGTGTCAAATAGGTGTACAAGACAAAGTTGAAGGAGAATGGAGAAGTTAATAAGTATAAGGCACATTTGTGGCTAAAGGTTATAAATAGGAGTTTGGGGTAGATTACAAAGAAGCCTTTGCTCCTGTTCCAAGGCATGATACAATCAGATTGGTGATTTCACTTATAGTCTAATACTCTTGGCCTATCTTCCAACTAGATATGAATTCGACATTTTTACATGGTGAGCTCAAAGAACAGGTTTTTATTGAACAACATACTGGTTATGTTAAACATGAAAGTGAAAATAAAGTTTATAAACTAAAAAAAGGCTTTATATGGGTTGAAACAAGCCCCACATGCTTGGTATAGTCGAATTGAAGCTTATTTCTTGAAAGCTGGTTTTCCCAAGTGTCCTTATGAGTCTACTCTTTTCATTAAAACTGGTGATAAAAGGAAAATACTTATTGTGAGTTTATATGTTGATGGTTTTATTTTCATTGGAAATTGTAGTTCCATGTTTAATGGATTCAAGAAGTCTGATGGTTGAGTTTAAAATGTCAGATCTTAGTATGATGCATTATTTTCTAGGCATAGAAGTAGTGCAATCAACTAATGGAATATTTTTTTCTCAAAGGAAATACATTCAAGATATTCTGAGCAAGTTTGACATGAAGGATTGCAATCTAGCAAGCACCACCATTGAGTTTGGCTTGAAGTTGAGCAAAGAAGGAAAGTAAGTGGACAACACTTTTTATAAGCAGATTGTAGGCAATTTAATGTACTTGATTGGTACAAGACCTGACATAATATATTTTGTGAGTTTGATCAGTAGGTTTATGGAGAATCCTACAGAGATGCATTTATTGGTTACTAAGAGAATCCTTCGTTACTTGCAAAGAACCATATATTTTGGGTTGTTTTACAAAAAAGGAGAATTTTAATATCTATTTAGGTTCATTGACTGTGACTGTAGGAGATCTAGATGATAGAAAAAACACTTCAGTTTATGTTTTCATGATGGGAATCGGAGTTGTTTCATGGTCATCCAAGAGGCAATCTATTGTTCCTTTGTCAACAACTGAAGCTGAATTTGTTGTTGCAACAACCTGTGCTTGTCAAGCTATTTCGTTGAGAAAAATCTTGGAGGAGCTGAAATTCAAGAGAATGGGAGCTACAATAATTTTTTGTGACAACAACTCAGTTATCGGATTCTCAAAAAATCCAGTATTACATGGTAGAAGCAAGCATATTGATGTGAAGTACTATTTTTGAGAGATCTTAACAATGATGGGGTAGTTGATCTTAAATGCTGCAAGAGTAAAGATCAGCTGGATGACATATTCACCAGACCTGGCAAATTATTTCCCTTATTGTGAGTCCTATTGTGAGCCTTATTATGTTAGTGCCTAATTTCTTGATTTTTCTGTTATGTAATTGCATATATAATAGGTTTTTGATGTTGCGAATAAATGAACTGATCATCTTATTTTCCCTTTCCTTTATTTTTTTCATATTGCTGTTATCTCTCTTAGTAAGCTAACAGCACCTTCACCTCTTTAAGCCCTACCATTATCAACTTGCCCTTTAGAATCAGTGCTACAAAGCTCTCCTTTCAAACTCACCAAGAAGCTCCACCAACAAAATGTCTACACCATCAACATCACCTCTCTAGGCAAGCCAATGACAACACATTACACCTTGCCCAAAAATATTATCTCATGGAAGGCCACTTTATAATCTCTTGCTCAATTGCAATAGAGGGGTGATCCACCCAAGCACACTTACATAAAAATGGAACAAATAAAATCAATTATATCAACAACGTAGGCACCACATTATCATAAGCATGATGGTGTCAAATTATAATATAGTAGTTACAATGGAACACTTACATAAGTACTCCAAGGATCATTCTTCCACATGGATTGATAAAGGAAGTCCATAACCAAACAAACAAATTTGGCCATTACAAATACAATGAGGTAAACTTAAATGATCTTTGAATAGTTAGGTGACCAAAGGGTAAACTTACTAGTTGTTGAGTGGCTATAAGTGTAGTTTACCAATTCTTTAATGTTTAAGATTACTTTTGTTTAAATCTTACCTTTTTGCTTCAAAATTATTGGTGTTCTTGGTTGGTTGAAAAACTAGAGGAATGGGAGGAAGGAGTGGAAAAGTGGAAAGAAAATAAAATTTAATTGTACTTCGTAGGGAATAAAAGTGAGAGAAAAGAAAATAGGAGAGATAATCATTTTTCATCTTAATGCATAGAAATCAATCCTTCCAAATTGGAAAGATGAGAGGAGAGAATATTATAAAGATGTGTATGTTAGTTTAAAATTATGCTATTTTCTTTCATTTCATTTTTTAACTCTATCAAACAATAGAGGGAAAGAAAATTACTTTGTTTTTCCACTTTTTCATTTCTCCTATCAAACACAACTACGGAAAGAAAATTTATGTTTTCCATCCTTCTAATTTTCAACCCCTTCAATATTCCATCTTTCCAATTTTCTTTCCACTCCAACAAGCAAAGCGAAAATGTCTAGAGACAAAATTGTTGACTTTTATAATTGTTATAACAAACGTCGATAATGACAATAGCATGATCGCAAAGTATGAAAAAAATAAGAACACACAGATTTTACGTGGAAACCCTTTCGGGAAAAAACTACGGACAAAGGAGAAGAAATTTACTAATGTTGAAAAACGAATAATACAGGAGAAGTTTCGACTACATCTATTAAAAAGGTTAAAAAATCCTATTATAATCAATATCAAATAGAATAAATATAGTTCTTCAACAAGTGACGGGATTTGGGTCACACAAACTCTAACAATAATTAATGAATTAATTTAGTCTTTTACTTCATAATACAATGACCCACATTGTGAAATTTCCATTTCTGTTTTAGAAAATTTCTAAAAAAGTTGTTTAGAAATAATCTTCTCATGAGTTGTAAGTAAAAATCCAGTAATATTATTAAATATTTAGTAATATTACAAGAAATCTGTATTCCTAATATAAGTAGCTTTGTAAAAGACTTAGTAATTTACATTGTAAGAAATTCAATAATTTATTGAAAATGTTACAATGTTGTAGCAAATTCAGTATTTTAAGTAGCCCACACTAAATCTTTTTAAAATTACTGAATTTATAATAATTACTGAATTACTTACATGATTACCAAAAAACTTCAACTATTACTGAATTCATTATGACATTTTTTATTTATCTAATTTCTTAAGGAATTCTATCAGTAATTCAATAATTCTTTAAGAGTTTTAGTAATTCAGTATTTTTACGAAATTTAGTAATTTACGAAATTATGAAAATTAGGTAAACATTAAAATGTTTTAAGATATTCAATAATTGATTTAGGTTATTCAATATATTTTAATTTTAATTTTAGTTTGGCCATAATAAGCACTTTTGTTCCTTGGGTTTGTGGGTTTGCTGCAAATTAGAAAGGTTTCATCAATTTTTTATTTATTTCTCTAGGTTATTAGAGTGAATTCAATAATTAATCCTCCACATTCAATAGGTCCATTAAGGGGTAGATGCGGACAACGAGTTTTAAAATTACTCCATACCCAGGATAATAATTGAACATTGGGCCACTGGTTAAGATAGAAGAGACCCTTAACATCTCATTTAACTCCTGTGGCTAAAGGGTTCGTTAATTTTAACAATATGTTTTAAGCTTCGTTATGAGTTAACCCTTCACTCTCCTAGCTACAGAACTAAACTAAAGCATCAACTTCTAGCTCCCCTTACCATCATGCAATGGTCATTTCGTGCTTTCATAAAATAAAAGTCCATTTCAAAAGAGAGAAATCTGAATAAAAGATTCATCATTAGCAATAAAAAACATGAAGAAATTGAGAAGAAAACAAAAGAAAGAAAAGAGACATGCCCATTTCAGAAGGTGGAAAGCCTAAACTTTAGTTTAGATTTTTAGGGATTTCTAAGAAGTTTTTTTTTCGAAAATCAAGCAAAGGATTGGATTTGAAATTTTAGTTTTTTTTTCATATATATTTTAGTTTTTTAAAATTTTTATATCATTTTATTTAAAAATTTTTAGGAACTATAAAAAGAAATATATATATATAGTGATTAGTTCTGCAATTCAACTTAAATTTTCATCTAACATAATTACTTAACATGTTACGTTAGCTTACTGTTATTTTATTAATGATAATTAATAGCTCAATAACTAGATATTACAAATCGATAACGTTAGTGACCATTTTGTAACAAATTAAAATCCAATGACTAAAATGTAATTTAAACCATAGATAAATGAATATTTTATAATTTATCCTATATAATATTATATATATGTACCTCAAGAAAAAAATATCATACATATGCACGCCAAACTATATATATATTTAATGTTAAGTTTCTAATATACAATATTTATAATATTTATAAAATTAAATTTTAAGTTTAAAAATTATGAAAAATTTTAAAATCTAAAAGTTTCAAACTACACCAACTGACCACATGCTTGTTGGAAATACTTAAATTCAATGCACAATAAAATACTAAAAAGAAAGGAGTTAATATATGTTAACTTTGTTGATGTGGTATATATGTAAATTACTATGTGAATGAAATCTCAACAATTAAAATTTTAAATTTTAGAAAGTTTAACCAAATATATAAAAAATATTTTAAAATTTAAAATCATTTTAAAAATTTTAAAAATATATTTTAAAATTTTAAAATTAATTAATTGTTAACGTGGCACATACGTGGATGCCATAGTAATAAAGTTAACAAACATTAATTTTTCCATCCAGTTTGGGATGATTTGACAAACAATGCAAATTCAAGAGCTAAAAGAGACGAAAAATTAAATGAAGAACTAAAATGACATTTTATAAAGTTGAAGGGCTAAATAAATTATTATGCTTTTTAATAACCGTTATTTCTTTCTTTTTTTAACATGCCAAATTTAAAATATGTATATTAAATATTTAATTTTATATTGTGTGCGAAATTAATTGATTTGGTTTAATATAAATAAAATGTAATACTTAATTACTCAGTATTAGATAAGTTTACTATCAATTAGTAAAAAGTAATTATAATAAGTGAAAGTTATTTTTAGAATTTAAAGTTTATCCAAATGAATTATTAATGCCATTAGTAGAACTACGAATGCACAATAAGGGAAGAATATATCAATTTTATTGATAAATCTAGACGCCTTTAGTGAAATTTGCTGATTCCTTTGAATATTGTTTTAAAATTATGAGTTCCAAATATAAAATTCTAGTATTGACTGAATCATACAACTATAGAATTCAATTTGAAAAAATATGTTAAATTAATTGTGAAAAATACCTTATTTAAAGAGTCAAGCCGACATTTTTTTTCTTTCTTTTTATTATTATAAATATGAAGTAAACAAACACCTGTTAAATAATTATATTCATGTTGAAATTAAAGCGTCCGGTGAATTTAAAAATTCTTTTTAGAGGGCCTGAAAATGAATTATATATCGTTTCGATAGTAAAAAGTAATTTCATCATTTTAATAGTTTATATCTTTATAATTTTTAAAGAATTAAATCAAAATTTATTATTTTTAGGTCAAAGTACAATTTTATCATTACTAATTTGAAATTTTATAAATTATAAAAAACTTTAAATAGAAAATTTTCCATTTTAAGGGGAACCGAAATTCCTCTGGCTCCGCCCGACACACATCACAGTTGCACATAATTAATTAATAGATTAAATCTTATTACATGTTTCTCATTTTTATTTCTTATTTCAACGAATTCATCGTCACTAAGATTGACTAATTTGTCCTTTACAATGATCCAAAAGACTTTTCAACACTCTCAGTCTAAGGGGTTCCTCCGGAGTCCGTATATTATGTTTCAAGTCAATAATTTTACTGTTTTTTTATGGATGCTGAAAATATGATCAATGTGCCCCTTTTCCCCCCTTAAATTATCTCATTATGCTGAAAATTATGTTAAATTAATTGTGAAAATATGTTATTGAAATAGTCAAGCCTTTTTTTTAATGCTTTTACTATTATAATGGCAGTACACTTGCAAATATAAATTCATGTTTAAGGCAAAGAATTGAAAACAATTCATCATTAGATATTTATGAGTTAAAAGTTGGGTTGAGTCGAGATCTAGTTTAAAATATTTTTCAAGTTTAAGTCTATTTTCGGGTTAAAATTAATAAAATATTAAAATAAATTTTAATTGTTATTTTATATAATTTTAGAATTAAATTTTAATTTTAAAATATTTTTTATTATTTAAATTGAATTCAAGTCAGGCCGGTTCGAACTGCAAAAATTCTTGTCCAAATCTGATCTAAAAACTAAACTCAATTACCCAAATTATTTAAATTATTTATACTATGTTAATTAGCAATTTAAAAAATTTGTAAAAGTTGAACGTCGACAATAACAATATAGAACGATTGCAAAGCAAAAGAAAGAAAAAATAAGAACACGAAGATTTTACGTGGAAACCCTTTCGGGAAAAAAAGACCATGGGTAGAGGAAAAAAAAATTCACTAATGTCGAATTCGAAAGATACAAGAGGAGTTTAGACTACGTCTATTTATAGGTTGAAAAATCTTATTCTAATCAATGTCAAATTATTAAAGAGTAGTAAGGTTAAAAAACCTTATTCTAATCAATGTAAAGTAAAAGAAGTATAGTTTTATATGAATTTTATTTTATTTTTATTTTAACAAGGACTCAAGTCACTCAACTCTAACAATCTCCACCTTGACATGAATTCTCAACGAACAAGTTCTTCACCACGAACTCTTAACGAACAAGTTCTCCACCTATCCCACGAAACCCTTTAAAGGGTGTTCTTCAACAATGAATACCAGTCAAGTCCAAGCAATACTCAAACTTCTTGGTTATAGGAAGTGGCTTAGTCATCATATCCGTAGGATTTTCATGAGTACTAACTTTGCTCACAACAATATCACCACAAGCAATAATATCATGCACAAAATCATACCGAACATCAATATGATTTGTTCTCTCATGAAACATTTGATCCTTCGTAAAGAAGATGACACTCTGACTATCACAAAACACTGTATTGATCTGAAGGTCTTTACTGAGTTCACCAAAGAGTCTCTTTAACCAAATAGTTTTTTTACAAGCCTCGGTAATCGCCATGTACTCAGCTTTAGTAGTAGACAAAGCAACTGTAGTTTGCAAAGTAGCTTTCCAACTGATTGTGCAACCTCCAATTGTAAAGACATACCCTATGAGAGATCTTCTTTTATCAAGGTCTCCAGCAAAATCAGAATCAACATATGTAATGACTCCATCCCTAGTTCTTCCAAACTATAAGCAAACATTAGTAGTACCTCATAAGTATATGAAAATCCACTAAACTATTTTCCAGTATTCTTTATTGGGATTCGCCATGTATCTACTAATTGCACTAACTATACATGACAAATCTGGACATGAGCAAACCATAGCATACATGAGAGATCCCATTGCACTAGAATACTGATTGCAAAGACAAAACCGATGAAAGTCTAAAGTGGGTTGCTAATAGGGTCCTAATAGGCTTGGCATTCTGCATATTGAACATGCAAAGAACTTTTTCAATGTACCATTTCTAACTTAGGTACAATTTACATGCTTTTCTATCTCTGAGAATCTCCATCTCAAGTATCTTCTTTACTGCTCCCAAACCCTTTATCTCAAATTCTTTATTAAGTTGGGCTTTGACCTTTCTTATCTCTTATTTATCTTTGGCTGCTATCAACATGTCATCAACATAGAAGAGTAGATACACAAAAGAACCATCACTGTTTTTCTTAAAATAAAAACAACTGTCAAAGTTGCTTCTTTTGAAATCATGAGGAGTCATAAAAAAATCGAACCTCTTGTACCACTGCCTTGGTGACTGTTTCAAGCCATAAATGGACTTTTTCAACAAGCAAACATAGTCATCCTTTTCTGATACAGTAAAATCTTCTGGTTATTGCATGTAAATATCTTCCTCAGATTCCCCATGCAAGAACGTTGTATTTACATCTAACTACTCAAGCTCCAAATCATACATGGCCACAATACCAAATAAGGCTCGAATCGAAGTATGTTTCACAACTGGAGAAAACATATCTATGAAGTATACACTTGAAATCTGACTATAACCTTTTGCAATCAGCCTTGCTTTATACATGGGTTCTTCAACTTCAGAGTTCCTTATTTCTTTTTGAACACCCATTTACAACGAACAACCTTTTTACCTTTAGGAAATCTTACTAGATCCCACGTTCTATTCTTATAGAGCGATTCCACCTCTTCTAGCGTGGCAATCATCCATTTTCTTAAATCTTCACAATTAATTGCCTCAGAATAAGTAGATGGCTTTTGATTTGCATCTATATCTTTAGCCACATTTAAAGCATAAGCAACTAGGTCGACCTCAACGTACCTCTTTGGAGGTTTAATTTCTCTTCTAGGTTTATTCTTGGTAGTAGAATATTGTGGTGAAGAACAACTCTACTCTAAGTTTTTATACTAACTTAAGTGTTGGATCACCAGCACCCCTATGGCGCAGCGAAAAAAATTAAAATCGGCGACCCTAACCATGGATCCATGTGTGAAGAACGAATCGGGGTGAAAAGATTACGAAATTACCTAATATTTCGATTAAGAAGATAGTAACTTCTCGACAATGTGTAGTCTGATTTACAGTCAAACCAAGCCGCAATCTATCGAGACTCCAACCTCTACGTAATCCACCCAGTTGACTACGAACGGAAGAAAATCCCCAAAACAGTTTTGAGAGTTATATTTTTTTACGGCTGCTAGACCTTAAAATAATGAAAAACGGGATTCTAATATATCTCTTTTATTTTTAGGGTTTTTAGGAATTAAATAAATATAATAATATTTTAAACCGAAAATTTTAATTACATTAATTATAATATAATTTCGGTAAACCATATATTTATTTAAATTCATATGCTAATCAAATTCATGTCCTCATTATGCGTACAACAACCTTGTACATAATGTGTTGGAAATTTGATTACTGAATTAAATTAATTCTATAATTAATTTAATTCAAGTGACACCCAAAAATAAAACCAACTATGGTTTATTCCGTTCATTTCAACTATAGTGTGTGACCTTGTAGGTTCTTGTAACGTTAGCAGTAATACTAGAACGATTCCAATGTTACAAACAATGAGTGGCATCTAGCAATGCATCATTGCTACCTAAGTCACAAGAGATCATGATTCGACATAACCTTTTATGATTAACCTTTTATGCAATAATCCTTAAGTCCTTTATCTCTGGATTGGACACAAGTCATGGAATAGTCACACTTGTATAGTCCATTCCATGTTCCTTGATATCTTAAGCAGACTACGATATACACATAAGTATGACATCTCATATCAACTTATTTGAGCATGGCCATGCATTTCTAGTCTCACTTAATCAAGTGGCCTAAGATATTACTCCCATTATGTAGGAGGGACTTATTCTATATCGACCAACCATATCCCTCTACATCGATTGTGATATATCCAACATCAGCCTTTATAGAACAACCAGTTACGGTGTACGTTTAACTGTATCAAAATATACTACTCACGATGTTGGGATTATGATGATCTCAAGTCTGAGGATCATATACATATTAATCACTATGAGTAATGTCGTGACAATTACATAATAATCCAAGAGACATACTCATAATGGGTCAGTCCAATATGTTGTTCTCTAACACACATATTCATGCATCGATTCTGACATTCCATATCAATGACAACTCTTTATCATCAATCAACTACATGTTAGTCTTAATGCATTATCCTTGTCCTATCCAACAATAATACTTGACTAAGGATCTTTTAAGAATAATCATATTATTCTTAGGACATTATTATAAAACAGCTTATTTATACACACAGAAAAGAAACTGAAATAATAATGGTAACGCCTTATATTAATAAACATGATAAATCAAGTATGTTATTACAATCATCTCATGATTGGTCTTTGGGCATACTCTAACATTAAGAAGTAGACTCTGTTATAGATCCTGGATCAATCTGAAGCTCCACCTGTTTTTCCTGGTTATTATTGGAAGAGTTTTTAAGAGATAAGTTAGGTAGCATAGCAGTTTCATAAAAAAATAATATCTCTGCTAATCACAACTTTTCTATTTTCAGGACACAATAATTTATATCCTTTAACACCAGCCTTATAACCAAGAAAAAACACATTTAATGGATCTAGGTTCTAATTTCCCACTATCAACATGAGCATACACAGGACACCCAAAAATTCTCAAATTAGAATAATCAGTAGGATTACCAGACCATACATTTTGTGGAGTCTTTTTCTCAATGGCAACGAACAGAGACTGGTTAATCGAAAAACATGCAGTACAGGCCACTTCAGCCCAAAATGACTTCGGTAAACAAGCATTCGATAACATACATCAAACTTTTTCCATGATTATTCTATTCATCCATTGTGCAATGCCGTTTTGCTGTGGAGTATGACGAACTGTCAAGAGTCGCATGATTCCTTTTGATTTGCGCAATTTAATAAACTCATCAAAACATAATCCCATGCCATTATCTATACGGAGGTGTTTTATCTATTTTCCTGTCTAGTTATTGATCATAGTTTTCCAAGCCTTAAACACAAAAAACACATCACTTTTCTGCAAAAATCATCAATGATTGTTATCATATAATTAGCGTCACCCTTCGAAGGCACTCTGGATGTTCCCCAAAGATCAGAATGAATATAATCCAGCATTCTCTTCATGTTATGGATTCCTCTAGTGAATCAAACTCTCTTTTGCTTCCTAAAAACGCAGTGCTCACAAAACTTTAGTTTGCTAATGCCTTGTCCATCAAAAAGTCTTCTTTTGCTTAATTCTACCATGCTATTCTCACTCATATGCCCTAGACATATATGTCAAAGTCTAGTAACATAATCATCTAACAAGGAAGAGGAAGCGACGGCTGCATCACCAGTAACAGTAAAACCTTGCAAAACATATAACTTGGCAATCTTTCTCTGCCCTTTCATCACAATGAGGGAATCCTTACTAATCTTTAGAACTCCACTTTCAGCTGTGCACTTGTGCCCTTTTGAATCAAGAGTACTCAACAAAATCAAATTCCTCTTCAATCATGGTAAATGTCATATTCCACTAAGTGTTCTGATGACTCTATCGAACATTTTAATTTTGATCGTGTCAATACCTGTGATTTTACATGAAGCATTATTTCTCATCAAAACAACACTTTCAGACACAATTTCATAGGTTGTAGACCAATCTCGATTTGGACTCATATGGAACGTACAATCAGAATCGGGGATCCCCTCCTCGCTCACTTTAAATTTGTTGGCAAAAATAACTAGAAGTTCACCATCACTGTAGTTTTCTGCTACATCAGCTTCACCGGATTGTTCTGGTTGTTTTCCCTTTTGATTCACAATCTCCCTTTTGATCTTGTTTTACAACTTATAGCACTTAGATTTAATGTGCCCTTTCATCTTGCAAAAGTCACAGGTTTTACCTTTGTTTGAAGATCTTGATCTACCCTTAGATTTGCTGCTAGGATTTCGCTCTTATGTCCTCTAACGATTATCATCAGTATTTTGTTCTTGTCTACCACGAACAGTGAGACCCTTTCCCTGAGAGTCGGATCCAACTACAGGATGTTTCATCTTGTCATACGAGGCTAAAGGAGCATAGACTTCATCAACTGTGATAGATTCACAACTATACAAAATCGTATCTCTAAAGGTTGAATAAGACGGGGTAACGAATAAAGTAGAATTAAACCTAAATCTTCTTTGTCATACTAAACCTCCATGGCCTCTAGGTCAGAGAGAATTTTTTTAAACACAGTTAAGTGTTCGTGTACAGACGCACCTTCCTCCAAATGATAAGCATAAAGACGCTGGTTATATGCAACTTGCTAGTTAAGGTTTTCGACATGTATAATTGTTGCAACTTTGCCCGTAATGCACCGACGATCTTCTCATTCATCACGCCCTGTAGAATTTCATTTGACAAATGGAGATGTAATTGTGTTAAAACCTTTCGATCTTTACGTTTCTTCTCCTCCTCTGTCAATGTCGAAGGCATCTTATCTACCCCTAGCAAGGCATCCTCTAACTCCATTTGCGCAAGAACTGGCTGCATCTTTATCTGCCATAGTGCGAACCAGGTGTTGTGATCTAGTAGTGGAATATCATACTTCAATGTCGCCATTACCATGATCGAGACAAACAACCCGAAAAGCTCTGATACCAGTTTGTAAAAGTTGAACGTCGACAATGACAATATAAAACAATCACAAATCAAAAGAAAGAAAAATAAGAGAACACAGATTTTACGCGGAAACCCTTTCGAGAAAAAAACCACGAGTAGAGGAGAAGAAAATTCACTAATGTCAAATTCGAATGATACAAGAGAAATTTAGACTATATCTATTTATAGGTTGAAAAACCTTATTTTAATCAATGTCAAATAGATGAAGTGTAGTAAGGTTGAAAAACCTTTTTCTAATTAATGTAAAATAAAAGAAGTATAATTCTATATGGATTTTACTTTTATTTTAATTTACCACTGTATTTTATTTTAACAAGGATTCGAACCACTCAACTCTATATATATTTAAAATCATTCAAATTTGAAAAATAAATTAAAATTAAAAATATTTTGTTGAAAATCTGAAAATTATTTTTAAAAAGTCCCCCTCATCTTCTTCATCTAAAAGAATGAAGATTTTCACTGTCATTTTTTTATTTACTTAAAACTCTCAGATCGTAAAAGATTACTTTTTGTGCATCCAAATGAAAAACCCTCAACCATCCCTTGTAGAAAAGAGAAGACTTGAAGCAAATGGCACAAATTCGATCCGTTTGCGCTTTAATTTCTAGCGAAAAGTTGGCTATGTAACATCATCAAAACCAACCCTAATAAAATTTCTAACATAGACATATTTTTTTATTTAACTGCGATTTGTTATTTAGAAAATCATGGTTATAATAAAATTTTAAAATCAATTAAAATTCATTAAAATAATTTTTTATCTACGAAATCAAAATCTAAATTAGAAATTAACTGTTATGCATGAAGAAGCTTAATACTATTTTTGGTCTTTGTACTATAGTGAAATTCTTATTATGGCCTTTTATTATTTTTTGGTCAGATTGTTTTCTCTATTTCCATTTCGTCACTAAGTTCGCCCTTTTAGCAAGTTTCATTAAAAATATTAAATCCACGAATGACTTGCTGTGCCACATTTAAAAAATTAAAATTTTACTTAAAAATTAAAAATCCAAAATATCTCAAAAATAACAAAAATTTGAAAACATAGAATTTTTTTAAAATATCCTAATCTACTTTTGAAAATTATAAAATTATTTTTTACAAAAAATTATTTAAAAAATAAGAACTCATTTAAATTCCACAAAATCATAATTTTTTAAAAGAGTCCCAAAAATCTTAAAACACAAAAAATTATAAGATCTTAATCTATTTCAAATTCACTTAAAATTTAAAAATATAAAAAACTAAAATAAATCATTAAAATTCCCAAAAAACATAATTTTTTAAATCCAGAAAAATCTTAAAATTCTGAAATTTTAAAAAAATCAAAATATTAATCTATTTCAAATTCACTTAAAATTTTAAAAATATAAAAAACTAAAAATATTAAAATTCCAAAAATATATATATTAAAAAACACCCCAAAAATCTTATAACTTTGAAAATTATAAAATAAACTTTTAAAAATCTTAATCTATTTTTGAAAATTATAAAAAGAAAACCTAAACTTATAAGTATGCAGAACTTCAAGAAAATAAAAAATCATAAAAATATAAAAATGTTTTTCTTTTTTGAATTTAGGGTTTTATAAAATATAGAATTTTATGAAAATTTTAAGAATTTTATGGTAATTTTACTTAGGATTTCCAAAAAAAAAAATCCCATAAATTTCTTCTAAATTTTAATAAAATTCCAAAATTTTATAAAACCTAAAATTTTCTACAAACCTAAAATTCCAAAAAGAAACTCATTTTTTTAACTTTTTTCAAAGTTTCGCATGCTTATACTTTTTTTTCAAAAATATAGTTTTGAAAAATATATTAAGATTTTTTAGTTTTTTATTACTTTTCTATGTTTTTATAAAAGAACCAAAGTGAGAATTTCAGATATTAAGCCAAAAGATATTACCTTTTATTTGAGTTTATTTAGAGTGAGATTTCACCGTATGCAAACAAAAGAGAATTACAATACAAAGCAGATCCTCTCTTTTCCTCCTTTCTTTTTCCGTAGTTTTCTTCTTCTTCTTCTTCTTCTTCTTCTTCCTCTCTTGTAAACTTCTTTTCTTTCTCCTTTACATGCTTCACTGTTCTCTTCACCTCTCTCTTTTTTCTTCTTACCTTTTTTTGCTTTTCCATGCAAAATGAGGCAGGAGGCCATGCCACCCTTAAATGTTAATAACACTGACAAATAACATAATAATCTAAACTAAAAAATTAATAGTCAAAATCCAAAATAAAATCGAGCTATGAAAGTGTAGCAACATTCAACTTAGATTTTTCAAATTAAACCTAACCCTAGAATTCAGATTTATTGAAAGTGACTTTAAAATTAAGTTTAGCCGGATAAAAATAATACCTATAATATAAATAATATTTTTAATTATTTTTAATCAAATTGATGTTTGATTAATGGGTGATACCGATACAAAAATTTAAATAGAAACATAAATTCTAATTTAAATGTTTTAAAAGAAAATACTAATTGTTCAAGACTGTATTTAATTCAGTTCGTTTTTCTTCGATTTGTCCTTCTATTAGATGAAAAAAACTAATAAAACGACTCGTAAATTAATACATATTAATATTTTTATTTTTATCGTGTTATTGAAAACTATGGGATATTTTACTTTTGAATTTCATATAAATATTAAATGTGCATATAAACTCTTCAAGGATAATTTAATTATTATTTAATAAGAAAATTTTAAGGTAATAAAAATTGTATGTGAGAGAACCCGATGTGATGGCTCGAGCTGATGTGAGTTTCTTTATTGGCCTAATAATAAATTTAGTCTTCTAATATTTACACGTTCTACCCAAGTTTGGAAGTTACTGATGATGATATGTCCAAGTAAAAAAAAAGGCGAAAAAAAACAAATTTTCTATGTTTTGAAAGATTTCGCATTTCATTGTTTCCTCTATTTGAATATTAAGTATTTGTACATTTTTAAATAAGAAAACATGGAAATAATTATTTTGTAATTGTTTAAAGAATTGTTAATTTATTTAGAGGAATTGATTCTTAGATTATATGATATTAATCTAAAATATGACACTAAAATAGTTGGATTTAAGCCAACTTGATTTTTTACCATATTCAAAAAGGCGATATTAATTTAAAAGAGCACAATACAAATAGTGTTAAATACTCTTCTTGTTTAGTATATTTTGGAGGTACGTTAAAGAATATTTAAAAAAATTTAAATACTTTCCAATTTTCTATTGAAATTTTTAGAATTAGAACTAAACTGACAAATTCTGTGATGGCTAAATTTATTGATTTTTTTTAGAATTCGAACTAAAATGACAAATTTTGTAAACATTTAGGGCTAATTTTGTTGATTTTGTTTTAGATTTAGGATCAAACTGATAGAATGTGTAAATATTGGAGGCTAAATTTGTTATTAGATCAATAAAAAGGGCTTACCGAGCTTTTCATCACTCATCTAACAACAACTAACGAGAGAGTGACTAAAATATTTAATTTCAAAAAATTGAGTGGCAAAATGGAAAAAAAAATCAATAGTCAGGTGACCAAATAGAACCGAAGGCATAATTGGTGACTATTGTTGTAGTTTACCCTTTTAGTAATTAAAATTAATTTCTTTCAATAAGTTCAAATAATAGAAAATAATTATTTGATAATTAAATGAAGAACTACATTGGTAGTCACTCAACTATTAGTATTTTTTTTGTCATGCAACTATGAAACTTTACAAAATGGTCAATAATTATTCAACTTTTTCTATTTGGTCAACCAACTACCGGCCATTAATTTATACATTGTGTCAATTTAGTCTTGATTCAAAAAAAATTAACCCTCAACATTTACACATTGTGTCATTTTTTTTTGCGTTTACTTTTATTTGTGACATTGAGGGTTAATTTTAAAAGAATGAGAAAATATGAAAATTATTATCTTGGATTTTGGGTGTTTTCATTTTTGATATATTTCCGATTAAATTTAGTTGATAGATTGTTTTTCTTAGCTTATTAGGTGAAAGGGTCACAAAGAAAAACAAAGAAAAAATACCAAATTACATCATGTGTAAACACTGAGGGTCACAATGTATAAATGTTGAGTGCTAAAGTTGCTATTATGCCAATTTTAAAAGTTATACGTCACCTTTTATTCAATCATTCAACGACTAGTGAAAACGAAAAAACCAAATAGTTGAGTGACCACTTCGTAACTTTTCATAATTGGGTGGCTAAAAAAAGAAAAGTACTAATAGTTGGATGACTTGAAATGTAATTTACCCTTAAATAAAACAATGGATAATTTGTGATTGGTGTCCCAAAATTATAAAAAAGAAACTATATTTGCTATAAGAAAGGTTATATCAACTAGATAGACTATAGTGGACATTAAATGACGTACCATAAAAATAAAAGAAAAGAACAAACAACTTCAAAACCTATATATATATATATATATATATATATATATATATTATTTAAAGGTTGTATTCTTTTGACTTAAAAAGAATAATTGAGGCTAAAGAGATTGCAATGATTTAAGCATGTTATTCATGACTATAATGTTTTGGAAAATATATAATATTATACTTTTGTAAAATCATAAGGAGCGTTAATGATTGACAAGTATCTTATAAGAATATAGTAAATTTTTTAAAAATACACATTATAGTTTTTTAAGACTATTTGTGAAATTAAAAAAAATACACTACTAATGTACAAAATACGTATTGTCGAAACCGTTTTTTGAAAACAAAAATTTTAGTTTCGACTTAAAAATAAAAACAAAAACTGGAGTCGCCACCGATCATTTATGAAGGTGTGATCGGCCCACCTTAAAAATAATTTTGGTCTGCGAAATTCGAGAAAACAGTTTCGGAGTCGATTCATACGAGGAAGGATTAGCACCCTCGTAACGCCCAAAATTGGTACCAAATTGATTTTTTTTAATGCCTTGGTGTCGAAAATTTGAAAAGATTTTAAAAGGAAACTTTTTATTTCATGAATGGATTAAAATAAAAAGACATTCGTATTTCAAAGAAATAAAACACCACACCCAGTGAGTTAGGGCACAATGTTTTTAAATCTTCAAAATACCCGAATATTGCCTTTTGCTTTTGAAAATTCTTATTTCGAGAAGAAAATGTCATGACCAGTAAGTTAGGACCCAACATTTCGAATTCCCGAGAATAAGTTTTTATTTAAAATTTGAATTTATTGCAAAACAAATATTTGGCTTTCTAAACTCATCGAAAAATAATCGCGATCCAATAAGTTAGGACACGATCTTTCACGAGAATCATGAATACCAAATATTTTGGAATTTATAAAATAAGATGATTTAAATACTTTGAGAAAACATATATTTTCTTTAAAAGCAAGATAAAATGTTAATATACAACATGATACACATATTTTAATTTAAATTATAAATGTGCATGTATTTACAAAATATATATAAGTGTAATACACAAGTAAATTTGAAAATATGTGCATGCGTATGTTTAACACACATACACAAATATACATAAAAACATGCATAGCATAACTTATAATAATCTCCAAAAATATGTACGTATATTTCATAAAACATGCATATGTACAAAAAAATAGAAAAAAAAATGCATATGCCTTGTAAAATATGAGAGTACATACATATATATATATATATATACATATTTATTTATAAAAACTATGTAAACAAAATATATATAAAATATGAGCGTATAAGGACTTCAAGGAGATTGGATTGGTTACTTCAGTCTGCTCCACTGCAACTTCAGGGAGATAAGACTTGTATATTCGATCTACTTCACCACCAGTATGGGAAGACAAGATCTGTTTTCTTCGATCTACTTCACGCCAATACATGAGGACAAGATCTGTTTTTTCAATCGATTCCACTGCCGACCGGGGAGGTAGAATTACTGGCTTCAATATACTCCGCTGCAACCTCAGGGAGGTAAAATCCGCCATCTTCGATCTGCTCCACTACTGCTTAGGGAGATAAGATCTGTAATCTTCAATTTGCTCAACTGCAATGTCGGGGAAACCAGATCCGCCGTCGTGGCTTCAATCTATTCCACCGCACCGTTAGAGAAGTAAGATTTGCCGTTGTGGCTTCAATCTTTTTAATTGCAATATCAGGGAAACCAAATCCGCCGTCGTAGCTTCAATCTGTTCCACTGCACTGCTAAGGAAGTAAGATCCGCCGTTGTGGCTTCAATCTTTTAAATTGTAATATCAGGGAAACTAGATCCGCCGTCGTAGCTTCAATCTGTTCCGCTGCACTGCTAAGGAAGTAAAATCCGCCGTTGTGGCTTCAATCTTTTTACTTTTCAACCCGCTCCATTGTTACTCACGGAGACAAGGCTTTATGATTTCACCGATCTGCTCTCTGTGGAACATGACCTGTATGACTCACTTTATGAGCCTAATTATGCCTAATGATTAGGATGTCATGATCAGAATGAATCAAATGCTCCTAACTAGGCGTGTATAAATGACATTTGAATATTATGTCATGAAAAATGAATATTGAATGTGTAAAGTCATTATTGCTCATTAAGGCTTCCTTCGTGGCAACAACGCTTCGTCAAAACTTGAAAAATTTAAAATCTCGACTCTTGGCTCCTAGATATCTCCGACCTTTTAACCCAGTGAAGGTCTAAACAATAGTCCTGTTTCAGGTTCCTGAGTTATTTAAAGATTTCTAGAGTAATATGAAAAACTTCCCTTGTGAAAGTTTTACTAGTCCATTAATCGTCATTCTAATGCAACATGCTTGCGAAAAGATCATAACGATAACATAAACAAAATTAGTCTGGGAGGATAGCTCGCAATGGATTGTCAATGATAGAGGAATTGTCTGGGGACATTTATATTGAAAAAAAATGTCATAATTTAACAATGAATTCAATACAAATACTATGAACATGTGCCCCAGATATCTCTGCTTGAATTTCTCTATACAGCTTTCGAAGACCCTTTTGAATTCAACACGTGTTTAGGAAATTCACAGTATTTTGTTGATGCCCCAAGATGTCGTCTATTCCTTTCTGTCGATTTAGGTACAGCAAGACTACCACGTGACAACCAAAATTTGAGCCGCCCTTTTTGGGTTTTCAACTCAAATCCCCTTTGGTCTTAAGGTGCCCTTTGCGGGTTTTCACCTTAGCCTCTCCTTTCCTTTTCTTTTCTTTTCTTTTTTTTTTTTGGAATCAAAGCGCCCTTTGCGGGTTTTCACCTTGGTTACTTCCCTTCTTCAAGTAAAGTACCTCTTCACCGAATCTGAATTTACCGGATTAGGCAAGTTTTTCCCGTCCATTTCAGCCAGGATCAGGGCTCCTCCAGAAAAGGCCTTTTTTACAACATAAGGACCCTCCCAATTCGGCATCCATTTCCCCTTAAAATCCTTTTGTAGAGGAAGAATTTTTCTCAACACCAGGTCCCCCTCGTGAAATTCTCTGGGTCGGACTTTCTTGTTGTAGGCTCGCATCATTCTTTTCTGGTATATCTGACCGTGCTGAATAGCCTTTAGCCTCTTTCCCTCTATCAAGTTCAACTGATCGTATCGAGATTGAACCCAATCCGCTTCATCCAATTGTAGCTCAGACAAAACCCGGAGAGAAGGGACTTCAACTTCGATGGGCAACACTGCCTCCATGCCATAAACTAAGGAGAAAGGCGTTGCCTCGGTGGAGGTCCTGGTTGACGTTCAATAAACAAGGAGGGCAAACGGTAATTTCTCGTGCCAGTCCATGTAAGTCTCAGTCAACTTCCCTACAATCTTCTTTATATTTTTATTGGTCGCTTCTACTGCACCATTCATTTTCGGGCGATACGGCGACGAATTGTGATGTCTGATCTTGAATTGACTGCAGACCTCTGCTATTGAGCTGTTGTTCAAATTCAACGTATTGTCGGATATGATTCTTTCAGGCATTCCATACCGACATATGATCTCTCTCTTCAAGAACTTACTGACTGATGACTTTGTAACATTAGCATACGAAGCAGCTTCTACCCATTTGGTGAAGTAGTTAATAACCACGAATATGAAATGATGCCCATTTGAAGCCTTTGGCGATATTGGCCCGATAACATCCATACCCCACATGGAGAAAGGCCATGGAGAAGTCATGACATGAAGAGGTGAAGGAGGTGCATGCATTTTATCACCATAGATTTGACATTTATGGAACTTCTTGGAATAATTGATGCAATCCCCTTCCATGGTAGACCAGTAGTACCCGAATCTCATAATCTGCCTAGCCATTGTGAACCCGCTGGCATGCGTTCCGCAGATGCCCTCATGGACTTCTTCTAGAATTTTCTTTGCTTCTACGGCGTCCACACATCTTAGCAGTACCTGATCTTTTCCCCTCTTGTACAAGATCTCCCCATCTAAGACGTAGTCAATGGCTAGTCTTCTCAGAGTTCTCTTTTCATTCTCCGTTGTCTGGCCAAGATACTCACGATTTTTTACATACCGTAGTATATCTTGATACCAAGGACTATCATCGATTTCCCCTTCTTCAATATTGTAACAATGAGCCGGGTCTTCATAGATACTCATTTGGATTGGTTTCATATCCCCATTTCTGTTCAGTTTGATCATGGAAGCTAAGGTAGCTAGTGCATCAGCCATCTGGTTCTCATCTCGTGGGAGATAGCAAAAAGTGATGTCCTCAAACTCCTTAATCAATTCGAGGACCAACTTTGAATGGCCGATTAATTTGGGATCTCTCGTTTCCCATTCACCCCTGAGCTGATATATCACCAATGCTGAATCTCCATAGACCTCTAGCACTTTGATTCCTCGCTCTATAGCTGCACGAATACCCATGATGCATGCTTCATATTCTGCCATGTTATTTGTACAATCAAAATCCAATTTACAAGTGAAAGGATAATGATCACCATTTGGGGACACCAGGACTGCCCCAATTCCATTGCCTACAGCGTTCGAGGCTCCATCAAAGTTTAGCTTCCAACTGTGACCTTCTTGGGGACTTTCTTCAGTAGCGGCTACACACATCAGGTCCTCATTTAGGAAATCAAAACTCAACAGCTCGTAGTCCTCCAGAGCTCTACTAGCTAGAAAGTCAGCAATTGCACTCCCTTTCACAGCCTTTTGGTTCACATAGACAACATCAAATTCAGACAATAAAATTTGCCATCGGGCCATTCTCCCATTCAAAGCAGCTGACTCCATCATATACTTTAACGGGTCTAACTTTGAGATCAGCCAAGTCGTATGGTATAACATGTACTGCCTTAATCTTCGGGTTGTCCAAATCAAGGCACAGCATAATTTCTCAAATAGGCGAATATCTCATTTCACAGTCAGTGAATTTCTTGCTGAGATAATATATCGCTCTTTCTTTCCTCCCCGTTTCATCATGTTGACCTAACACACACCCCATGGAATTGTCAAATACCGTTAGATACAATATCAGAGGCCTATCCGGGTTAGGTGGTGACAGCACTGGAGTATTAGACAAATACTGTTTCACTTTGTTGAAAGCTTCCTCGCATTCCTCATCCCAAGTACCAGGATTATGTTTCTTCAGAAGACGAAATATAGGGTCACATTTCTCAGTCAGTTGTGAAATAAACCTAGCGATGTAATTCAGTCTTCCTAGGAAACCTCGAACTTCTTTCTGAATGCGAGGTGAAGGTAAATCTCGTATTGCCTTGACTTTGTCTGGGTCAATCTCGATTCCCTTTTCACTGACTACAAAGCCTAGCAACTTTCCTGACCTGGCCCCAAAAGTGCACTTCGCTGGATTAAGCTTGAGTTAGAACTTTCTCAATCTTAAGAATAACTTTCTCAAGACCCACACATGTTCGCCCTCTGTTCTAGATTTCGCGATCATATCATCAACATAAACCTCGATTTCCCTGTGCATCATGTCATGGAACAAGGCTACCATGGCTCTTTGGTATGTCGCTCCTGCATTCTTCAATCCAAACGGCATCACTTTGTAACAGAACGTCCCCCATAACGTAATGAATGTAGTCTTCCTCATGTCTTCAGGATGCATCTTTATCTGATTGTACCCAGAAAAACCATCCATGAAGGAAAACAGTGAAAAGCCCGCAGTATTGTCTACCAATGTGTCAATGTGAGGCAATGGGAAATTATCCTTTGGACTAGCCTTGTTCAAATCCCGATAATCCACACACATTCGTACTTTTCCATCTTTCTTTGGAACTGGTACAATGTTGGCCACCCACTCAGAATACCTGACTTCTTGCAGAAACCCGGCATCAAACTGCTTTTGGACCTCCTCCTTTTATCTTCAACACGATATCAGGCCTCATCCTTCTGAGTTTTTGCTGCACTGGCTTGCAATCTTCTCTTATAGGGAGACGATGGACTACCATGTCGGTACTCAACCCCGGCATATCCTGGTATGACCATGCAAACACGTCTTTGAACTCTCGGAGTAATTCAATGAGGTCCTGCCTTGTCCTTTCAGAGATAACCGATCTGATCTTCACCTCTTTACCCTCCTCTAAGCTCACGACTTCTATTGATTCCCTGTGAGGTAGGATTTATTTCTCGGCCCTTTCTACCATCTTTGACAAGTCAGGAGACAAACCACAGTCTTCGTTGTCTTCAAAATTATGCGATCCCTCTAAACACATGTTTCGTTCAAAAGGAGACTCTAAATTTGTAAGAGTGACATTCGCATCATTGATATCATGGGACCTGTTATAAGTATGAAAAACAATATGGATTCAGGAATTTGTTTGGTGCAATATGGTCATGAATGAAATGCAAGTGTAGTTTAAGAGAAACTTAAAATAACTGCTCTTATGGGAAGAAAGATTTGCTCCAAAAATGATTGCAAACATGAACTTTATTAAAATAACGATTTTCTGGACATGAGCCTATTTCACAAAGGAATCCTTATCACTTCTAGGCTAAAAGGCAATAAGGGTGTTCTGGACATTACTCTGGGGAAATCCTAAAAACTACAGGTATTTCTTCTGCAGTCCAGTTGTTTAGCTCCCTTTCCGACTCGTAAGGACGAATATCTGGCAAAGCTCTTCCTCGCGTCACTTCTTCATACACAACATGAATACTCTCTAGCTCCATGTTAATACTTCTGACCCCTAGCATTCTTTGATAGGTGAATCCTCCCGGTACAAAAGTCTTGGATAGGTGAGGAAAGGTCATGGGTTCCCATTTGACTTCATCACCTGTCAAGCGAGCCCTTCTCCGCACTCGCTTATTTTCCTGCTCTATCCTCTTCTGCCTAGCATCTGGCTTGTATTCTAAGCCAAAACGATCCTGCTTGTCTTTCAACACTAGAGCCTCAACTCGGCCCTGAAGATATCTCCCCAATCCTCTTCTCGGTAATGCTCCCTTTCCAACAGTCAACTGCAGACCCATCTCTGTGGTCCTGGATATTCTCGGCATCGGGATCTTGTTTCCCTCACGGATGAATGTTGCATTTACAAACTCCAAGGAACGAAAAGAGCATTCGATTGGATCATCGCTCGTTTCTAGATAAGTCGCATCGTTGGTCACAGATGCAATGATATCTTCTTCAGCATCTATCGTCACAACCCTGCCTTCTGACACCAGCTTCAGTTTTTGATGTAACGATGACGGTACCGCACCTGCTGAATGAATCCATGGCCTTCCTAATAGGCAACTGTAAGAAGGCTTGATGTCCATAACTAAGAAGTCCACCTCATAAATAGTTGGGCCAATTAACAAGAGAATGTCAACTCTTCCCATGACCCTCCTCTCAGTACCATCGAATGCTCGAACCACGTTCTGACACGACTTCATATGCGAACTATCCACAGGTAGCCTGTTGAGCGTGGATAGGGGAAATACATTTAATGCCGATCCATTGTCTACCAGAACCCCCGGTAATATGCACCCTTTACACCTTGCAATGATGTGTAAAGCTCTAGTGGATCCCATACCCCCAGGTGGTATTTCGTCATCGCTGAAAGAGATGAAGTTATCAGCGCTTATATTACCGACCAGTCGATCCAACTTGTTAATAGAGATATCATCGGCCACATAAGTTTCATTTAGCACCTTCAGTAGTGCATTCTGATGTCCCTCCGAGTTCAGGAGTAAAGCTAGCACAGATATGCGAGCTGGTTGTTTGTGCAGCTGTTCCACAACGCTGTACTCGCTATGTTTTATGAACTTCAAGAACTCTCTAGCTTCCTCCTCCTTGATTGGTTCATTGACCACCAATTCAGGTTCGACCGTCTTCTTCTTCTTTCCAATCAGAGTTTCTTCTCTTATTGGCTCTACTCGAGCCTTCACCTGTTCGTTATACCCTCCTTCATCATGGTCCTCCTTCCCTGGGATTGTCACATTACAATTGTAATGCCAAGGAACCCTCCTGTTATCCTTGTAAGTAAACGCAGTCGGTTT
Source organism: Gossypium raimondii (assembly GCF_025698545.1). NCBI lineage: Eukaryota > Viridiplantae > Streptophyta > Magnoliopsida > Malvales > Malvaceae > Gossypium > Gossypium raimondii. Next base: position 54,087,568 of record NC_068569.1, on the reverse strand, counting down.
TTGAATGATAACCCTTGGTGCTACTCGTGCTCCAGCCTCACTATTCTTAGGTTGTGAGATGATGACCACAGGATGGTTAACCTTTGGAACTCCCAATGCCAACTCTGACGTACATACATGACTCTCTTTCTGAATTCCTTCCCAAAATTCCATCTCTTTATTATCTATCATACCCTGTACCACGGCTCTGAACTCCGTACACTCCTGGATTTCATGCCCCATTTCACAGTGGAACTCACAGTAGTTCCTCCTCTTCTCACAGCTTTCTTCTGAAGGAATTAGCCCCCTTTTCACCATCTCTTTCCAGACCCATCTCAAAGGAGTCTTCACGTCCGCAATGTCTACCTTAATTCTCATGTCTTCGTCCATCATATTTACCCCACCATCAGTGTGATTTGGTAATGGGTTCTCTGCCTTGGTGGCTTCATCAAATTTAACGACACCCATACCAATGAGCCTTTCAACCAGCTTCTTGAAGGCCGTACAGTTTTCTATGGAGTGCCCCGTGATTCCCGCATGATAGTCGCACTGTGCATTTGCGTCGTACCATTTGGGGGACGGGGGCTGTAAGGGCTTCAGATAGAAAGGGGAAACTACATGTGCGTCGAATAAGTTTCGGTATAATTCCCTGTACGACATGGGAATTGGCGTGAATTGGGGCCTCTCCGTATTTCGCCTTGTACCGACCTTCTGTCTCGACAAGCTTTGTTGATTGGCAGCCGTCTTTCCTGGCTGACTCACTGTTACTGACTTCGAGTAACCCTTGTTGTACATGCTCACGTTGTTCACCTCGTTTTCCTTCCTTTTCGAAGCTGATCTTCTGTTACTCTCTCCAGCATCGATCTTCCCACTCCTGATGGTGTTCTCAATCATCTCGCCATTCATGACTATGTCAGGAAAGCTTTTTGTGGCACTTCCTAACATATGTGTAATGAACGGTGCCTTCAGGGTGTTAATGAACAACATGGTCATTTCCTTTTCCAAGAGCGGTGGTTGAACTTGGACCGCGACCTCCCTCCATCTCTGTGCGTACTGCCTAAAGCTTTCGCTCGGCTTCTTCTCCATGTTTTGAAGGGTGATCTTATCAGGAGTCATGTCTGTCACATGACTATATTGTTTCATGAATGCTTGCGCCAAGTCCCTCCATGAACCAATCGTAGCTCGACTCAACTGATTGTACCACTTGGATGCTGCCCCTGCAAGGCTGTCTTGGAAGTAATGTATTAATAGCTGGTCATTACTAACGTATCCAGCCATTCGCCTGCAGAACATGGTGATATGAGCCTCTGGGCAAGTCGTCCCATTGTACTTCTCGAATTCAGGCATCTTAAACTTATGAGGGAGAACAAGATCCCGCACTAAACTCAGCTCTTTTGCGTCAATGCCTCGATAGCTTTCAGTAACTTCCATCGCCTTGAACTTCTCCTCAAGCCACTTGCATCTCTCTTCCAACTGTCTCGGTAACTCCTCCTTCACTCTTTCCTTCTCAACTACTTCATCAAAGTCAGGAATGGCAGAGTTAATAGGATTATTTTCGGGATTAAAACACGGCCCAGTTTGGAGGTTCGAAACACCAGCTTGAAATTGCTGAGGCATGATTGTGACAGTAGATTTGCGCGGGTATTCATCTTGAGTTCGCTCATGTGGAGGGGTGAAACCTGGAGGATAGAAAAGTTCATCATCATTTCCCTCATCGACATCTGCCATGGGGCCCTTTCCTTTGTCACCTCCCTTAGTTATCAGTCGGGTTAACTTTGCCACTATATCCTCTTGAGATTCCCGCATCTTCTCAGACATTTCTTGTTTCATCTTGTCTAACCGCTCCTGCATTTGTAGCTGAATCCAGTCTTGCATCTCCTTCTGGTACTGTTCGAGCTTTTCTAATCTCTGATCCATATCTCTTGTCTTTGTTCGAGTGCCGTATCGGTGTTGGATTGGTTGGTTGGTTTCCAGGTTAACTGAGCAATAATTTTAATTAATTAGGATCAATTCAAAGTTTTGAATGCATATGATGCGATGCATGAGATGAATGCAAGAAAGGCGTTAATTATGATTCAATTCCACTTGGAAAACTTTATTAGAAAACAAATCTCTTTACATAGAATAGACTACAAATACGACTTCGCCCTAATACTTAAGACCTTGATTTTTTGAAGCAACGAGGCTAACTCCCGTCCCCGGTCTGACTCCAATTCATACTTTACGCTCAACGTGTCAGCTTGTACTGCCAGAGTTTGTAAGTGATCAGCTACTTCTCGAATCTGAACCAAGGCTTGTCCCATAACACGATCCCTGCTTCTGACCTAATTCTGGAGATAGTGAAGCTGTTCGCTTTGATGATCTTTGTTTGCCTCCAAATACTCAATCCTGGCTTCACAGTTCTGCAATGCCACCTCTAGTTCTTCTATAGTTTTCTTCATTTGCTCGATTCTACTTAAACTTGCTTGCAGTTCCACCACTGAATTACGATTTCGGTATTGATGAACAATCTTCTCAAGTTCGGCCACTCTAGCCCTTAGTTTATCCCTTTCATCTTGATTTTCTGACAAACTCTTCTCAAGCGATCTATTTTGCATCTGGGCTTCTTGGAATCTTTCTTCCCATCTGCCAGCCTTGGCTTTTTCTTCTTGAACCTCTTGACGCCACTGCTCTGAGGTTTTTCCCAACCCAGCAGTTCTTACTGACAGACGTAGTCTCTTATAATCCGTCTTCAAGCTGTTCAAATCTTCCTCGACTTTGCGCTTCCCTTTTCTCAGGCCTTCGGTTTCCTGCATTTGAACATCTATGTCCAACTTTAAATTCACCTTTTCCTCCTCCATTTTCTCTATTTTCTTCTCTAATTCTGCATTCCTTCTTTCGAGGTCTTAATTTATGATTTCCAGCTCAGAAGGGACGACGCACAAATGCTCCTCTATCGACTGACTATTTTCTGAACTTGGCCCGGGAATGTTGTCATTAATCCTCCTAACACGCCATTCGTTATATTCAGAAGTTGTCATTGGACCCACGGCTAATCTCTTCATTCGGCGAGTCTGATTCCACGCATTGGCCATCTCACGAGCCTTCCTTTTGTAGCCATCATCCTTATATGAGAATTCACACTCAGCTAGTCCTTGAGTGGCAGGCACAAACTGTCTTGACCTGTACTGTCTTAACACTAGCAATGGGGCATAACCAACAGCTCCCCAAATCCCGAGCAACGGAACCCAGTCGAAATCGCCACACCTATATAGGATCTCATCTGGAAGCAACCACGGAGCTCTCCACTCGATATCTTCTTCTTGCAGATTCTGAAAGATTGCCATCCATTTCTCCTCTGTAATATCATCTCTCCTTGATGCAGCCACTATCTCTTTCAACGGTGAATAACTTTCAGAGAAGACCTGATATGAAACCTTATCAACCTTCCAAAAGTGGCTATGGAACCACCCAAGTAATAAGCAAGACATCTAAAAATCGCCTCTCCGTTCTTGCATGCATTTAATGACCTAAAGGTTTCTGCCAAAATCACCGGAACTGGCGTAACTCCCTTGTCAAGCCGGTCGAATAAATCAGTGACCGCCTAATCAACATGTCCCAAAATCTTAGGAAACAAGATTAGACCATATATACTTAGAGCAAAGACGTCCACTTTCTTCCTCGCATCTGGGTGTGCTAAAATGAGGTCCTTCAAGTTTTTCCAAGGAATACACCTACTATCCCCTTTTTGCTTAATCCGAGCTGTAACCCACTACTCATTTATCCCTGTTATACTCATCAACTTCCTCAAGAAGGTTGGTACATTCACCGCTTTCGAATAAATTCTATCCACCTGTACCTTCGAACACCGAAGTAAAGCCGTGTACTCCTCTATTGTAGGCACTAGGTCAACCTTTCCGAATGTGAAGCAACTGTACGCCGGATTCCAAAACTGGGCAAGAGCTCGAAACAGACGGTTGTCTACCTTCATGTCAAGTAAATAAGGTAAATCCCCATAATTTGAATAGAATAGCTGTCTAACCTCATTATCCCATTGATCCCAAATCTCCTTCAATTCCTGCAAGTTGTTCTGAGCTACGCTAACACGAGTGAAGTCCCATAACTCTGATACGTATCCCACGGCCAAACTATCACCTTTTTCATGCTGTATCTTCTCAGACCAAGTCCGGACAGCCGTATTGTCTTCCACTCTATCAAGAAACCCATTTCCCATGATAAACTTTCTATATGGCAACCGAATATGAACCAACGCCTTTATAATGAAATGTCATGCAATTATGATGTCATGCAATCAAAACAAAAGAAACCCAAGTTAGTATCACATATAAAAATATAATCCAAACAAGAACACTTATTTAGGAATCTACTAGGGTTCAGTATAGTTCTCCCTAGGGCAAGTTCCTAAAGCTCACTATATGAGGTTTAGTTTCTAGAGTAAGGGTACCCGAACCAACAGATTCCTCGATCCTCACCCATTATAGGCTCATACAGATCGAGTTCAGTTCAGGGGGACACATTTCCCTATGGCTGCACGGAGATGAAAATCTCACGAAGACATAGGTACGAATGTATCCCGGAAGCAGTCCACTATCCTGCACGGAGGTGAAAACCTCACGAAGGACTAGTTTCTCGCTCCCACTTAAGGGTAAAATGCAAAATGCAAATGCAAAGTTGCCAAAGTTCCATGATAAAATATCAATGAGTGCAAAGGGAAAATTTTTAAAAACTTTTTGATTTTCGACACAAAAACAAATATGATCAGTTTATGGCTCGACTCTCTATGTCCCCAGCGGAGTCGCCAAGCTGTCGAAACCGTTTTTTGAAAACAAAAATTTTAGTTTCGACTTAAAAATAAAAACAAAAACTGGAGTCGCCACCGATCCTTTATTAAGGTGTGATCGGCCCACCTTAAAAATAATTTTGGTCTGCGAAATTCGAGAAAATAGGCTCGGGAGTCAGTTACGCACGAGGAAGGATTAGCACCCTCGTAACGCCCAAAATTGGTACCAAATTGATTTTTTTTAATGCCTTGGTGTCGAAAATTTGAAAAGATTTTAAAAGGAAACTTTTTATTTCATGAATGGATTAAAATAAAAAGACATTCGTATTTCAAAGAAATAAAACACCACACCCAGTGAGTTAGGGCACAATGTTTTTAAATCTTCAAAATACCCGAATATTGCCTTTTGCTTTTGAAAATTCTTATTTCGAGAAGAAAATGTCATGACCAGTAAGTTAGGACCCAACATTTCGAATTCCCGAGAATAAGTTTTTATTTAAAATTTGAATTTATTGCAAAACAAATATTTGGCTTTCTAAACTCATCGAAAAATAATCGCGATCCAATAAGTTAGGACACGATCTTTCACGAGAATCATGAATACTAAATATTTTGGAATTTATAAAATAAGATGATTTAAATACTTTGAGAAAACATATATTTTCTTTAAAAGCAAGATAAAATGTTAATATACAACATGATACACATATTTTAATTTAAATTATAAATGTGCATGTATTTACAAAATATATATAAGTGTAATACACAAGTAAATTTGAAAATATGTGCATGCGTATGTTTAACACACATACACAAATATACATAAAAACATGCATAGCATAACTTATAATAATCTCCAAAAATATGTACATATATTTCATAAAACATGCATATGTACAAAAAAATAGAAAAAAATGCATATGCCTTGTAAAATATGAGAGTACATACATATATATATATATATATACATATTTATTTATAAAAACTATGTAAACAAAATATATATAAAATATGAGCGTATAAGGACTAAAATATGTATGTAAGCATATATATATATATGAACGTAAAACTATGAGAATAAAATATAAAAACGTGTGGATGTGTACATGTTTAAAAAATGTATAAACACATATATATAAAATATAAGGTATAAAATATAAAGGATAAAAGATAGAATAAAGGAAATAAAATGTATGTAAAACGTATGCATGCATTTTAAAGCTTAAGGATGTATATATGCTAGAAATGAAAACATGAAAAGTGAATAATAAAAGTTATACGTTTGTAAAAACGAAATATAAAACAATATGTATATACACGTACATGAAAATCATAAATGGAATTAGTGTAATAATAATAGTAATAATAAACGTGTAACAGTATATTAAAAAAAGAAAAAAAACTAAATAAAGTAAAGAAAAGACCAAATTGAATAAAAAAACCAAAAAAATAGGGGCAAATTCGAAAATAATAAAAAAGGGATGAATTCGAACACGCGAGCGGCAATGGGGGACCAAAAGAGCAATTTACCCAGGCCTCCAAAACGCTGCGCTGAAGGGGACTGAATTGAAACGTGAATTGAATATGCGGCCCAATTTTAAAACAAAAAAAAAGATTTAATTGACATGCGCTGCAAAAGGGAGGGGTCAAATGCACAAATAACCCATATGACGTTAGAACGCGCGGATCCTCCCCTCCGGGTCGGGTCACCGCGCGAGTCACACTTGACCAAAACGACGCCGTTTTGAATGTTGTTTAAAACAAAAATTTTCCTTCCAAAAAAATCCATTTGAAATCGAATGGGAAAAAAAAAAAGAAACTCCGGCGCTCTGCTAGGGTTCAATCCCTAGCGTCCTTGCGCCGCCACTCAATCGGCCCTCTCACCAAACTCCGATCACGACAGAGATGGCGGTGGCACGGCGTTTTTAGGTATGTTTTCCTCCCTTTTTGTTATTTCAAATGAAATAAAATGAAAATAAAGAAAAAAATGTAAAAACGATAAACACTTTTAACAATAAAAAAGAAATCACCTTTAAAACAAAACAAGTTTTTTTCTGCTTTTATTCCCGATTCTCTCCGTCAAAAATCCGTCCTTTTTACAGATAAAAGTCGGCCTTTTATAGCCTGAAAACCTATTTGTTTTACACTATATTTTCGCTAATGGACTCTCTGAATCCGTGTTTGCAGGTGCGTGGAGAGTGGAGGCCGAAACGTGCGGAGGCTGCAGGAGGTCATTGCTTGCGGCTGGGCATGGGTCTTGAGGCTTATGCGCTGAAGCAGAGAGGCTCTAGGGTTTCTGCTTTCAACGTTTTTGGTGTATTGGGCTTGAACGGCCCATTTTTGTTTTGTAAATGGTCTGGGCCAATTGGGCCTTATTACACGTATTATATATATATATATATATATATATATTATAAACCAATGGCTAAAAATTTTTCTAATCCTTCTAGCTTTCTTTATATGAGAGTCGTTAAATTTTAGTTTTGATTCGTATACTTTGCTCAAATTTTAAATTTAATCTATATACTTTAATTTTTCATAATTTAATTTCTCATCCTTTTAATATCATTAGTTAATTTAAATATTTTATTCCAAAAACTTGAAATATAATAATTTAATTAAAAGAATAAATAATCAACACGAAGCATGGGTGAGAATCATAAATCATGCATGACTTCTATCATTAAGTATCCTTAGCAGTCTTTTAAGCTGTTATTATTATATTATTATTTTATTCGTGCATTGAAATTAAATCAAATCCGAATATAATACGTAATTTCTTTTGACCGGTCCAAGATTAAGTTTAATAAAATCTATTTGCTGTATATTTATTATTAAGAAACATTGGTCTTAGTACGTCTCCTTTAGAATATTTACACTTAATTCGCATTAAATATAAAATATGATTATAATTATTTAAATTCTTTTGTTTGGAAAGGATAAAATATGAATATTTACACTTGAAAAGTATTTTGTTTAATAGGTTGGTTTGTCTTAATTTTGAATATGGAAATTAAGTTATCTTGGAAAAGGAAGTTACATGAGAGAAAACTTGTTAATCCTTAGAATTTTCAGCATTTTTATAGTAATTTTGAAATGGTTAATATTATTGTTGAGTATGACTTATAGTTAAATTTAAGAGATAATCTCTTAGTTAAACTCTGTTTATTTGTTTCAGTTAAATTTTGATTAGTCTAGATTATTTTATTATTATTTGACCTACAATTTAGCCTATAAATAGGATCTTTTACAACATTATAAAAACACCCATTAAAATATTAGAACTCATAACACTTTTGGAGAATTTTGTATTTACATTTTGAGGGTTCTTTTTTTTAGGTTTCGGGGTTTAGTTTTTATCTTCATCTTTTGTAATTTTTATTTTTTTGTCATTATAGTAAAATTATCTTTATCCGTGGTTTTTTATCCTCTTTGGAGGGGTTTTTTTCACGTTAAATTTGTGTGTTCAATTTCTCAATTGCTTCCGCTATTTTTTACTTGTTTGTTGCTTAATCGGATCAATTCCCAACAATCATCATATAATATTTTTTATATGTTGCTAGTGAATTGAGGACATATTTCTAAAATTTAAATGAATTTTTTCTTTTGTATTCTTTATATTCATTTTACGGTAATGCATCACATATAAATCCATTTTAAATTGAAATCCATGTTTTATCATTTACATTATCTTATATTATTTTGAGCTAATTCAATCAATTGTCTCTAAATTATTGTCAATATTTTTAAGGTATAATGTCAAATTGTTTACATCTTTTTCAGTTTGGTTCTTATTCTTTTTGAGTTATAAATTTGGCCCTCAATTTTTTTTAAAAAATTGTCAAATCACTTTTTAATGAAAATATTCATTAAAACCTTATTTTTTAACGATGTTGGTATGTCAACCCGTGTGGTAATCCACGTGTACTTCATGCTAACATGACACTTTATCTTATATATCACACCAAGAAATAATTTAAATTATAAAAAATTCCAAAAAAAAACGAGAGCATGAAGTACATGTGGATTGCTATGCGAGCTGTCATGTCTAAAAACCTAATGTTTAGCTAATATTTCCGTTAAAAAAATAACAATTTAATTTTTTTTGAAAGGTTGATGGTCAAATATGATTTTTTTTTAAAGGTCGTGAGCCAAATTGATAAAAAAAAATGTAAACATTAAGGATAAATTTGACATTATGCCAATTCTTAATTAGTTTTAAACTTCAAAATATGTTATTGACATGGTATCAAATAGGTTTTCCATTAGCATAGTAGTTAATTTAAGTGTTAAATGTCAATTAGGATATAATGTGGAGCCTACTTAAAACATGAATTAAATTGTAAATTTGAGTATTGTCACTTCCCAAAAATAAGGCTAGAAGAAATAGGGATAAAATTTAGATTTTATTTTTTTAAGCATAGGGTAAAAGAATTTAGAATGCCTTAAAAATTATTTTTGATAAGAAATTAACAAGAATTAGTCTACTAGTTCATTGGTAAGGCCTTAGCTTTCTCTTGGGTCTCAAGTTTGAAATCTCTTGTTCACCTTTCAAGCAAAATATTTTATTTTCTTATTTTTACCCCATAAAAGTGCCGAATTTTCAAACTAGCCCAAACCAAAAATTGTTATTTTCTAATTTAGTCCTTAATTTAAAATAGTCTTGCTTCTCCATGGAATCCTAAAACCTATTTCAATTAGGGAAAAAGAGTTTTATAATTAGGAAATCTTTTCAAAACTCTAGAAATTTTATCTAGTGAATTTTTCAAGGAAAACTCTCAAGTTCTTCATTTTCTCCATCATTACCAAACCAATTTTCAAGCAAAGAAATCCAAGGTTTCCAAAATCGTCCCTCTCCTCCCAAGTAGACCATCATTCTCCTCATCCAAATTAAGGTTTTTGTGTCTTCGAATCAGGTGTGGGATCTAAACATAAATCATTATATATGATTAACTGTAGTGTTAGGAAGTAATAAGACTGCTATGCAACCCCTCATGTTATGCGAACCCCCTTGCATGTGCGAGCCCTGTGTGTGATCCCCGTGTGCAAAACCCCCTATGTGTGAGCTTGTGAGCGAACCTCTATACGCGAACCCCTATAGATGAACTATAGCTTGTATATACATATGCAAACCCTCATGATTTTTAGTATAGGATTTAAGTTGCAAACCCTATATATATTACGCGAGGCATATATATCATGCGCACCCTAAACATACTTTGCGAGCTTTATATAACATGCAAACCCTAGGTAATATGTGAATCGAGTATATCATGCAAACCCTAGGTCCTATACGAGCTATATATATCATGTGAACCAAAGCTTGCATATCATGAAAATCCTAGGTACTATGCGAACCCCCTGTGTTACAAACCCCCTGTATGTCCGAACTCTGTTAGGCGAACTGAAGCATATGTGCGAACCCTACATGTACGAACCCCTAGGTGCAAACCCTACATGCGCTAACCCATATGTGCAATCCTATATGTGCGAACCCTGTATGTGCAAACCCTGCTTATGTATGTGTTAGCCGAACTAAGAATGTTAATATGCATGAAGATATTGTATATGTGAAATTGTTTTAGATCGCTTAAATTAATTGTATATGTGAAATTGATGGGAATGGATGAATGATCACATGCCATTAAATGATAGTATGAAATATCAAATGAAGCATTGAAAGATGATAAATAGCATAATATGCTAATTGTATGTGCATAATTACATGAATTTAGGTAAGAAGGTCGAAGGAGTTCCATAGGAGATAGTGGCAATTCAAGTCCACACCAAAAGTCAGTATTGCACAGAGTAGGTGGCTATGTCATCAAAACTGGATAAATCAGGATGATAGTTTAAAAAGCCATAAAAAATCGGGTAACTGAGATGGTAAGTTATTGTTGTAAAAGTCATCGTCACATATGACAAGTGAACGACCATCGTCATCGGAAATCAAATCCGAGATGGTTAGTTTTTTTTATGTGTTTTGGTGTGTCGAGCGATGCTTGATGGCGATTAAGATGGACAGGTTGGAAATTAAATTTATAATTGCATTTGCATCATGAATAAACTATATATGCATTGAATCACTACATGTTCCTTACATCAGCTTAACTTGTATTATGCTTGATTTGTTATTATGCTATAAATTAAATTCTATATTATTTGAATGATTATATATAACGGTTTAAAAATTAGACTCACACTGAGCTATCATAAGCTCACCCCCCATTTCTTTACCTCTTAGGTAATGCAGGAAACTAGGTCTCGGAATGGCATAAGAAGAACCTCGAATTAGCAACTTGTTTTGGTTTTATTTAAAAGTTTCATTAAAAGTTTTCCTTAATAATTTATTTTTGGGTTTGTAATTATTAAGTATTTTCTCGTTTTTATATCATAGGTTTGGGATTTGTTTAGCTTATTTATTTTAAGCATGTCATTTGATTATTACTCTAATATTTGCATGCTATTCAGTATAGGAAACTATTATTCTAAATGTTTTCTGCTGCTTTACAAAATACTTAAAGTTTTGATAGGTCTTTTCTTAAAAACTTAAAAGTCGTTTTCTTAAAACTTCATATCAATTATACTGTAGATGAACTAATAAGTCAAATTGGTTTAATGAATGAATGTTTTTCTAAAAACAAAAGAGTATTTCCATACAAATCAAACGCATCTAAAAAGAACGGTTTTACAGGATCACTTCGGTGATCGAATGTAATGCCTTTGACTTAGCCGAAACTCCTAGGCCAGGTCGAGGATGTTACATATATATATAACTACGACATGAAAAACCTGGATTTGACGTATTAAAAACTAGTATCAATTAAATTTTATCTATGCAATAGATATATATGTTTTTTATAATTTGATCTACGAATTTTAAATATATTTCATCTCAAATTTGAGTTGGCATTTAATGCCTAAACTAATTGTTGAATTAATAAAAGGACTTAATTGATATGATATGATAATTTGAGAACTAAATTAAAACATTTTAAAAATTAAAGATGAATTTAAAATCCCATAATTTGAGAACATTGCGTCTAATGTGTTTATGGTGAATTGTAAACAAATCCTTGGTCAAACCTGACATGCTCTATAAAAATCCATGAAAAATCAGTTGTAAAAAGGTAGAAAAGAAAGGCAAATACTTTCAGATGCTTAACCGACTTCATTCAATTTTTATTTTCATATAAAAAATACTTAATATATTTAATATATATTTGATGGTTGAATTTTTTACATAAAATAAATTAAATTTATATAAAATTTGTTATGCATAATTTAAAGGAATAAACCATAAAACATAATGGTTTTATCGTTAAAATATTAATTATATAAATAATTATAAAAGTGTATAAAATTACTTTAATTTTTATTAATTTTAATTTCTTCGTTATTATTTTTATTAATTTTTTTAAAAAATTATAAAATATTTGATGTTTAGAATTTTAAGAATGATACATATAAACAATTTCTTTTCTTAGTTTTTAAATTCATCCATTTAAAAACAATTCTGATATCCTAAAGAGAGTGGGTCAAATAAGTAACAAATTTATTTATTTTAAAATGCTAACAAGTAAACAAATACATTTGATCACTAAGGATTAAAAGAAACATGACAAACATTTTTAAAGTAAAATTTTAAAACTTTATATCAAAATAAGTCAGTATTTTGAATACTATAGAGTCGTATTGTTCTTTCTTTCCAATCATATTTCCTAGGAAATTAATATAAGATTACTGGTCAAAAGTTTTGTGAAGAGTATGTCAAAAGCAGAGAAAAGAATAAATATCATTCATGCCCTCAAACATTTTGATCGAACTGCAAAAGTTTAAAGTAAATAGAGGATATTTAAACCTTTTTTACAGACATCAACTTTGAATCAAAAGAATCAAACAAAAGACAAATCAACATTTCTTTTAATCTATTTGTATTTCTCATGCACTTTGTTTTCTTGAATTTAAGTTCTCCTTTTTTGACTTCAAATATCACCACTATTTTTCTTACCTATAAATACATGCAACAATTGCACTCTTATCCTCACACAAATTCTGTGCCAAATTTCAAGAGCAAACCAAGAAAAGGCTGCAAATTCAGCTTTTCAATATCTGCTTTTGATCAATCGAAATGGCTTCACAAGTTTCTCAAATGCCTTCTTCATCACCCCTTTCTTCCAATAAGGATGAAATCCGTCCCAAAGCCGATTTTCAGCCTAGCATTTGGGGAGATTTCTTCCTCAATTGTCCCGACAAGGTATACATACATATCACCATATTGATATAATCTTAACATATTATTTGTTCAATTATTTAGTGATTCAATATGAAGAAAATTTTCATTGTTTTGAGCAGAATATTGATGCTGGAACTGAAAAACGCCACCAACAATTGAAAGAAGAAGTGAGGAAGATGATTGTGGCACCAATGGCTAATTCGACCCAAAAGTTAGCCTTCATTGATTCAGTCCAAAGACTGGGTGTGAGTTACCATTTCACCAAGGAGATCGAAGATGAACTAGAGAATATCTACCATAACAACAATGATGCCGAGAACGACCTCTACACTACATCTCTTCGATTCCGACTACTCCGAGAGCATGGATACAATGTTTCATGCGGTAATTATTGGAACAGAAACATAGTGTTTTTAAGTTTCTTGAGAATATAATAGCATGGAATGTTTGATAACGATATTTCATTTTGGGTAATTTCATGTCAGACGTATTCAACAAGTTTAAAGACGAGCAAGGGAATTTCAAGTCATCCGTGACAAGCGATGTTCGAGGATTGTTGGAACTTTACCAAGCTTCCTATTTGAGGGTTCATGGGGAAGATATATTGGATGAAGCAATTTCTTTCACCACCAACCATTTAAGCCTTGCAGTAGCATCTTTGGACCATCCTTTGTCCGAAGAGGTTTCTCATGCTTTGAAACAATCAATTCGAAGAGGCTTGCCAAGGGTTGAGGCAAGGCACTATCTTTCAGTATACCAAGATATTGAGTCCCATAATAAGGCTTTGTTGGAGTTTGCTAAGATCGACTTCAACATCTTACAATTTTTGCATAGGAAAGAGCTAAGCGAGATTTGCAGGTATGTTTTTTAATCTCTTTCACCCATTTTTTCTTTTTCATCTTATTTATTTATTTATTTATTAGTGGAAGGAGGGTTGAATTTATTGGAGACATCATTCTCAGTATAGGAGACAAGTTGCAAATGCTAATATTTGAATCTTATTAAATAGTACAAGTTAAAAGTGATGGCATGAACCTTGGATTCATCTTTTTCACCTATATCATTTTACTTATAAATATTTTAATATTTGAGGTTGCCAATTGACTTAAATCTAACAACATGAATGTGAAACTAATTGAAACATTGAATATTAATTGTGCTAATGGGGTTTTTTATGATATCATTTTTTAGGTGGTGGAAAGATTTAGACTTTCAAAGAAAGTTGCCATATGCAAGAGATAGAGTGGTTGAAGGCTATTTTTGGATCTCAGGAGTGTACTTTGAGCCCCAATATTCACTTGGTAGAAAGATGTTGACAAAAGTGATAGCAATGGCATCTATTGTAGATGATACATATGACTCATATGCAACATATGAAGAGCTCATTCCATATACAAATGCAATTGAGAGGTTAGATTTCTTTAATTTTGTTGGTAATAGGTTAGGTTTCTTTAGTTGAAGTTAACATTCAATAATATATTACGAGGAATGATTAAATATAACGTTGAAGTTGGATTCAGGTGGGATATCAAATGCATAGATGAACTTCCTGAATACATGAAGCCGAGCTACAAGGCACTATTAGATGTTTATGAAGAAATGGAACAACTGGTGGCTGAGCATGGGAGACAATATCGTGTTGAATATGCGAAAAATGCGGTATGTACATCAACAAACATTTATTTTGTACAAAAGAGATAAGATCTTAGCTAAATTCTAGATTTGAATAAACAACTAACTCGAATAACAATATATAATCATTTAAATATTATTATCGAATTTGAATTGATATTAGTGATAATTGTTGGGATTTTTTCGCTTCAGATGATACGACTTGCTCAATCTTATCTTGTGGAGGCCAGATGGACTCTTCAAAACTACAAACCATCATTCGAGGAGTTTAAGGCTAATGCATTGCCAACTTGTGGTTATGCCATGCTTGCTATTACATCTTTCGTCGGCATGGGAGATATCGTAACACCAGAGACCTTTAAATGGGCAGCCAATGACCCTAAGATAATTCAAGCTTCCACAATTATTTGTAGGTTTATGGATGATGTTGCGGAACACAAGGTATAATAATATATTTAGATAACCACAGGAAACCGAACTCTTAACTAAATAATTCAATGTCTTTGTAACAAAATCAAACGATGGTTTTTATCATGATCTAAAAAAAAATAAAGTTTAATGTTTATATATAAAATGTTTAGTCTCAAATTGAAGAATAAGAAAAGAAATCTAGTTTCATTTTAGGGCTTTTAGTGAGGAAGTATTGTCAATAAATGTATTTTATCGTCACAAACAAAGGTAGTTTAATAAACTGATAGATTTTAGGGTATATAGTGATAGAATAATTTTGATTTTATTATGGCTGCAGTTTAAGCATAGGAGAGAAGACGATTGCTCAGCAATAGAGTGTTACATGGAAGAATATGGCGTATCAGCACAAGAGGCATATGATGTATTCAACAAGCATGTTGAGAGTGCCTGGAAGGATGTGAATCAAGAGTTTCTGAAACCAACAGAAATGCCAACAGAAGTTTTAAATCGTAGCCTAAACCTTGCAAGGGTGATGGATGTACTTTACAGGGAAGGAGATGGATATACATATGTTGGAAAAGCGGCTAAGGGTGGAATCACTTCATTGCTTATTGAACCAATTGCACTTTGAAATTTATATTAAATTTTCCTCTTCAAGCATCTTCCTTAAGAAATAGTTATTAAGTTCTAATTAATAATGTTGTATAATATTCATATATATTATCAAAGAAAGTCCGAATCGATTGTCTTTGTACTCATTACCTTCTATTAATTCAATAAAGTTCTTTTCAAGCTTTCCATTATGAAAATATTCTTTTTATATTTTATATTTACTTATTTTATATACTTTTTATATAAAAGAATATGTGATGTAAAAGTAGGACGAATTATAAATATTGGAATTAAGATAATAATAAAATCCACTATCCTTACCACTTTAAGTTTATTGACATAAACTTTGAACTCGTTATTTATTTAATTTTGATGAAGTTTGACATATAAAATACATTGATTAAGTTTGACATATAAAATACTCACTATTAATTGCGGCTTAAAAATCATCAAATTTGTAGCCAATCTTAAAGGATTAGTAGTCAATTTCAAAATAATTATTTCTTAAATGGAATGATCGGAATGGATTAAATTGGTTGATTGATTAATTTTTTTATCAAGTTTAATTAGGGAAATATTTTGTTTCAGATATTGGAGTGGATGATTTCCATAAAATAGAGACATAGATGTGATTGATCAGACTGACAGTACATCGGACAAGAACCAAGTAGAATAAATTCTAGATCCATTTATGGATTTATTCACTTATGACATTCATAGTGTGATATACTTTAATATTGAATGGATAATTGAATGGATAAGGGAGTATGTATATGTGACTCGGATGCTTTGATGTAAATGAAAACAGGTGTTCAAATAGATAAATAATCCAAAGTTGGTACATTGGGTATATGACTTCTGCATGATGTAGGATCATTCCACAATAGTGAAATTCATAGCCCAATTAAGGGGAAATGATGATAGATGGAAAGTAATGTGACCATAGGTCATTTGTCTTAGAGATAAATTATTTAATTAGTAATTGACTTTTCATGAATGAAGATGTTATGGTTACCATGACATAAAACAGTATCATAATGGGAGCACGGGTTTATCTCAAAGAGATTAAGGATATCCTATGAGAGTAACATACTTATGACAAGGTATTTGAATGAACACTTAATTAGTAGATTTTATAATAGTATATAATAAAGAAGTGTTCAATCATGGTACTTTAGTGGAATGACTCTATAATTAAATAATATTGTAATTAATAGATGAAGAGTCGAAACTTAATTACAAATTATTTGAGCCATAATTTTATATGTTCAATTGGTCTCTCTGTTAGCTCAAGATAAGTCAAAACAAATTGCATGCAAAACCAATCATATGAAATGAATGAAAACAATGAAATAAGATAAATAGATTGCATGTATACTATCTGTAATGAATGCATTTTCTCGCTAATTACAAAAGATGACTTATAAATTAATTTAACTTCTTTATATTATTATTTAATTAATTGTAATTATTTAGAATTAATTTAATTTGTCAACATGGATTTATTGAAAGGGATAATTAAATATTTTTCCTCCTAGATTCTAATACGGTAAAGTTGTGTGACTTCAACAAAATTAGAATTGGGTTGAGAAAAGAATTTAATTGTGAAATTAATTTAACTAATTAGTTAATTAAATTAAGTTATTAATTAATATTTTAAGAAATAGAAAATAATTATTGGGTTAGATAAATTATAAATATTAGATAAAAATCTAGATAACACATATAATAGTACCTAATACATGAAAGACTCAAATTAAGCCCGGTTTAATATAAGGAGTAACAAACCCTAATACCCTAGGGGTGCCACTACCCACTCCTTATTCTACTTCCAAGTAGAATTTATATTTTATTAAAATATATATAATTAATTACACTTAATTGAACAAAACTCTTATACCATATCTCTATAAATAACACAATTTTGAGAGCACCATTATTTTGTCGAAAAATAGTGACAATTTTATTTTATAATAAATTTTATTTTTGAGAAAAATTTAATTTTTGGTTATAGAGAGAATTAATTTTCCTTTTGAAAGTTAAAAAGTTGTAACACCCCAAGATTTGGGAATTCCTAAATTTGGACGCATAGTTCAAAAGTAATTTGTTCGTTCAAAAGTCCTAAGTTGTAACACATGCAGAATAAATTATTATGAAGAAAGAAAGATATTAATTTCATTGAAAACTTTGAATTATAAATAGACGCCTTTGGTGAAATTTACTTAATTCCTTTCAATATTTCATTTCAATTCTAATGTATTAGATTTTCTTTTAAGGTATCTATTGGAGCGGCGTAGTAACTAATTTTTAAGTATTCGTAGGTTCATTAAAGGATAGATGTTGACTCTAAATTTTAAAGCCGCTTCATATTTAGGACCCATAAAAAAAACATTATCATCTCACTTAACTCTCGTAGTTAATGTATTAGAATATTTTAAATGATGAATTTAAATATAAATTTTAGTATCGACTAAATCATACAGCTACGGAGATTACAATTCAAATTAAAAAATATGTTAAATTAAATAGTGAAAATACGTTATTCAAAGAGTGAAGCTGTCTTGTTTGTATGGTTAGATTTTATTAGAATTTTTTATATATTTCATGCTTATTTTATGGTTTACGTTTATCAGTTTTCGTTGTTTTTTCAATGAATTTCGTAACTATACAGTGAGAATCCGTCACTAAAGTTGACTAATTTGTCATTTCCGATGATTCAAATGACTTTTCAACACTCTAAGTCTAGAGTCAATATTTTATTGCTTTTTTTAGATGGCTGAAAATATGATTAATGTGCCTTTCTTTTCTTCCTTAAATTATGTCATTATGTTAATTAACTTCTTTTTTCATATTATTTCAATATAATATATATTAGAATAAATTTAAAAAATCAAAAATCAGTTTTGAGTAATTATTATTATTTGAATAATCTCATTATAGGTTCTGGTCATATTATTTTTAACACAATGGTTAAAACTATCCATAACCCCTCTCCAACGATAAATAAGACTCAAACGCACATACTCCTGTATTGACAACAATATCCATGTTAATCGAACTAAAATTTAATCGACATAGCTAATTTTTTTTTAATATACGATAAAAGATAAACCAAACTTTGATCTTATTAATCCAAACTCAAACATGATTATCTTGATTTGATAATAGGAAAAATTTAAATTAACCCAAAATAACTTAAATGGAAAACACCCAAACTTTAAAACTCTTGCAAGTATTTGATTGAAGATTGTTAATTAACATTTAAAAAATTGTTTTACGTTCATTACATTATTTTTATTAAGCTAAAAAGTAATTAATGGTGTATATTTTAATGTGATCCAACACCATATGTTAAAATTTATTAGTATTCATTTTCAAGATTTGGTTATGATATTTAATTTCGTTTATCTTATACTCTTGTTTTCTTTTCCCAAGGAATATTCAATAAATGTTGCCAATGTATATCTCAAAATAATGACTATGATTTGAAATAAAATAATGTTAGATGCATGTACCTTTCTCTTTGTTTCTCTATTCGATTTTTCTTAATGATAATTATATCTACCATTTGAGTATTTAATCATTACTAGGGGACTGAAGGTAGAAAAATATTTTCATTAACGTTTATGTAAGAATTAAATAAAAAATTTGATTAAAATTGTAAAGTGAAATATTTAAAATTATAATATAAATTTATCGATTCTATATAAAAATATGTGAAAAAGATAAAATCACCCTCTGACGAATTTTTAAAACCATACGAAGCCGCCACCAATTTCTTTTAAAGAGTGGTTGACTGCATAGAAAGTTTAAAATCATTAAAACAAATTTTGATGGGCGAAACTAAATCTGAGTTTAAGAGCACGATTATGCGTCAGAAAGAAAGATGTTAGCATCCTCATGACACCCATTATTAAAGGGATACCAAAATAATCATGAGTATTTGTAGATTGGATTAAAATAACTTTAATTCTAATATTTAAAAACCATTGCTCATAATAAAAAATAATTTTTATTTATATAAAATGAATTTTACTAGATCCAAAATGGTTGGTATCCTTTGAGATAAATAGTAAGAATACAATAATAAATTAAGCTCTCAACGTTTATATTTTTGTCAATTTGGCCTTTTTTTTCAATTAAATTTTGTCATTAAACTTTTAAAAGAGTTGAATCGCTTTTCTTTACTAGAAATGTTGATTAAAACATTAAGTTTTTAACAACGTTGGCATGGCAATCTATGTGTACTTCACACAACAATTAATTTAAAAATATTCAAAATTTAAAATTTAAAAAGTTAATAAAAACTCAAAAGAAATTTGCATGAAATATATGTAAATTGTCATGTGAGGTATCATGTTTAAAACATTTAATGGTTAAATTCAATTGTTATTGAAAGATTAATGGTTAAATTTAACTTTTTTTTATAAGATTGATGACAAAAAAATAAAGGTTAAATTGATAAAAAAAAAAGATAAACATTAAAAACTAAATTTACGAGTATGCCTTTAGTCACATTTGTGGGTGGTACATATACCCAAAACACTTTGTTGGGTACTTTACTATTGAGGTTGTCCACGATAACATATAACCCACATGTGGTGTTTCCACTTTTGAAACCCAAAAGATATATCCCAAGTGCATGTTGCATAGAAGACTCAAACACGCACACATCCTAATAACACAAACAAATTTTGCAATCTCTCACATGAAATAAACAAAATTTGCAATCTCACACTCTGAAGGACTCAAGAATAGTGAGATTCCAAGAGCATGCAACCATACACCTAAAACCATGAAATTATTTACCTTCAATTCGTGTTTATTCGAAGTAAGATTTCATCGTATGCAAACGAGAGAGGGTTACAATACAAAGTAGATCCTCTCTATATATATGCTCCCTTCTTGGTTCTTCTTCTACCTCACTTGTAAGCTTCCTGTCTTTCTCCTTTGAATGCTTCACTGTTCTCTTCACCTCTCTCTTTTTTCTTATTACCTTTTTCTTTCTCTTCCCTTGCAAAATGAGGGAGGAGGTCATGCCACCCTTAAATGTTAATAACATTGACAAATACCATAAAAACCAAAAAATAAAAATAAAAAAGAATCAAAATTTATAGTCAAAATCAAAGTTAAGGTCAAAAATTAAAATCAACCGCCGAAACTTAGAGCAATATTAAACTTGGATTTTTCAAAATTAAACTTGAAATATGGTTACCTGCGGTAGTGACTTTAAAATCGAGTTTTTCCCGAATAAGAATGAGTTACAATACATATAAATAATAATTTCTTAACTATTTTTCTTTAAATTTTAAATTAAATTAATATTTAATTGATTCGTGATACCTATTTAAAATTTTAATCTAAAGTAAATATATCCATCAATAAATGTCTTAATAATACTATCACTATCTATATTTTTAGTAATTAAAATTAAATTTTCGATAATGATCCATTTATATACGTATAAATTTAAAGTAATTTTACAGTTTTTATATCTCTTAATATGATTAATATTCTAAGTATTTAATCGTTAAAATTATTATTTTATTTATATATTCTAACTATTTGTTTTAGGTAAAAAAATTAACCATTCAATAAATATTAATATATATCTATAGTATTTT